>NW_024524266.1:7407122-8147497 GCF_017590135.1 Pyrgilauda ruficollis
CCCCCCCCGCTTTCTCCTTTGACAATCTCATATTGTTGTGGACAGTTACCAGGGTTTGCCTTGTCATTGTTTCACCAAATGTAATGTTAACACATATTTTGTGCTCTGCAGTTTTCTACCCATGCCATTCACTATTCACTCTTCTTGTTGGTTTTTTTTACTTTTCAGAATTTCAGAATTTTCTCTGTCTTGTCTGAATACTTTTCATGTGGAGGCATTTAAAGTCGAGTGTAATAATATCTTCTCTACCATAGCAATTGTAGTTTAAATTGTGAGAGTGGGAAACTTCAACATTAAATACTAAATACTAAATATTAAATACTAAATACAACTAAATACTTTAACAATAAATGTATTGTAGGGTATCTTAAAATATGCTCTAGAAGACATTTTGGACTATCTGAAGCAGTAGACCCAGCTGACAGGTAGAGATGAACACAGCTAGCAGATCCCACCAGAATTTTAGACTGGAACCTGGATCAGCATGGTTTTGATTTTGGACCCCTCATACTCTGTGTACCATGCTTCCCACAAAAAGCAGCCCAGTGCTTTCCCATGGATCTCCCAGTGAGGCAAAGCAAGGGGGCAGAACTGAAGGGCAGTTCTGTGGGGAGCCTCACTCATGGAAGGCTCACGGGCTTAGTGTGAGCTGAAAGGGAGAAGGAAAATAAAGGGAAGAAGACAAGGTTACAGCAACACATCTCTGGGTGGTACAATGTCTGTGGGTGGTAGAACTCCGGAGCCCAAGCTAAATTTTTCTCATTAATATGGTGTGACTGGTTATTGTCAAAAAGCTTAACTTTGTAATAACTGCTGGCAAAATATTTGGGAGTGTGGTGGAGAGGAAAATGCTTAACTTACAATCTAGTGCTGCAAAGCAGAGTGTGATTTGATGCATTGTATAACAAGTGGACAAAGCACAGTATAAGACAATGCCTCAAAAAATAGTCTTAGAAAACCAGATGTAAAATACAACCTGGTTACCTGACTTACCCTCAGCTGATTTAGTCATGACCAGGACCAGAGATGTTTAAAATCTAAAAGGTAAGCCTTATTTAAGGGAAGGGAACAAGTGCAATTTCAGTTGTGCAACTGCACAGTTGTATATTGAGACTATCCTCAGTGTACTCTCTGGGCTTGATGGCAGGGAAAAAAAGCAGAAACAGGAGCTGGATGTAGCAATTTCTTGCTTCCCCTCTTGTAGTGGATTCAAACTTTTGACTGGACAAAAGTGTAGAGAAGTCCAAGGCAAATGTAGCTCCTGGTATCCCTTGATTCTGAGTATTGCATTTCATTTGCAGATTTTCTTGTCAGCTATGCATGTGCTAAGCTTCAATCCTGTCCTCCATCCTGCATGCATGATATATAAAGAAAACTTGGTTGAAAGAAAGTTGAGTGGTGAAATAATGCTTCAGCTCTTCCCCAGTTCAGGATTTTCAGTAATATAGAAACATTATTTTTATCTTTATTGGAAAATCTAGACAGAAATTTTGTAAAGTCCTTCCAGTACTGGAAACTAGCATGTTGGTTCAAATCCAAAACTGAATACAGTTTTGTGGAGTTAGCCTGGGTCTCTAGAGACTCAGTTCCTCTTGCTACAAACACAAAAAGTTGTGACCTTGCTGCAACCAAGATCTCACACTTGTTCCTACATGACTTTAATGAACACATCTTATAATAGCTTGTGCTAATGCCTAACCTCTGCAACCAAACATCTTGTATAAAATCTTGAAGTGAATAAAACAAATAAAAACTGGGTGTAGCTAATGCCAGGCTACCCAATATCACCAGATTTATTACTCTGGTATGGTAGGGCCTGGCTTTATGAGCTCTGACTGCAGCCTTCCCCTCTGCTGCACCATGGCCTTTCTCCTCCACTGACCAACAGCCTCCTCCTCCCAGCCACCAGCTTTCATGAAACAGATTTTGTTGACACTTCTGCCCCCTTACAGATTTTGTTGGCACCTGTGAATGGGCACCGATCTCAAACAGTCAGGCAGAGGCAGATGGAGAGTTACACACATACAATGTGGTTGCACAAGTGTCATTTCCTTTGGAAGCCAGACAGAAGAGGAAATTCTCTCAAAGTGCATTTTATGAGCCTGGGTATTTTTACTCTTGGCCTGTTTGAATCCATGGTGTCTAGTCTGGATAAAATGTATCAGCAATCCTGCTTATACTGTGCTGTTTTGTTAGTGGGGGCCTAGTGCAGAACTACCATTTGGAAAAAAGTACCCTAAGTGTATCTTTGTCTGTGGGAGCTAAGCATCAGGTGTTAATCCATGATTTACTGGTGATGCTTTGTTCAGTAGCTGTGATAAACACAGATTGGAGACAGACTCCATGCTATTTTTATGAGACATATTATTTTGGTGCCTTCTTCACTTAACAGTCACAGAGGATCATGGGATGAGTGTTGATATATCCATTGTAATATTATGGCACATATTAAATCCTTGCCAAACAAACTGTGAAGTCAAGCATTATGATTTCAGATTTACCCTGACTACTAGAAAAGTTAGTAATTCTATCTTGAGACTAATGGCCTTTCTTCCAAACAAGTTAAACATACCTATGCCACTTTTCTCTAAATAAAACAAACAAATAGACAAACAAATTGTTCCCAATGATAGCAATATCTGTTCCTTTACTTGGTTGTCTTGCATTTTTGCCAGATGAACTTGTTTGACATTAGCATTTCTGTGAAGCTAATAGAATACTTCTATTAATCCCTATCCTTCCCTTAAGAATTTCCATCCCTAAAACATGTATACCTTTGTTGAAAATCTGAAAATTATGCAGCCAATTCTGTTAGCAGACCACGAAGAGCACGGCCTTCACTTGTGAAAAGAGCTGGGGAACATGCTATGTCAGCAACACAGTGTAAACAATCTCTGTTATTTTATACATCATCTTTTTTCTGCTCTGGTAAAAACAATGTGAGTT
Source organism: Pyrgilauda ruficollis (assembly GCF_017590135.1). NCBI lineage: Eukaryota > Metazoa > Chordata > Aves > Passeriformes > Passeridae > Pyrgilauda > Pyrgilauda ruficollis. The sequence continues at coordinate 7,410,069 of NW_024524266.1, forward strand.
TTGTTAGTGACCATGGCAGGATTTTGCTTGTTTATGGCTTTTTTTTAAAGTCACAGCACTTCATAACAATCCCCTACTCTGCATTTTACTCCCTAGCACTTTCATCAAAACCTCCAGAGAGAGTGCTGGAAGTACTTTTCCCCACAAGCTTTCTTTTTTATTAGAAATTCATCTTTCAAACTGAAAATCACCTCTGTTCACCAGAGGAAAGAAATAATTTATGGCCAGGTTCATTTAGCAGTGCCTTCTCACAAGCAAAGATCAAACATTTTGTGAAGGATGGAGCTGCCCTCCCTGGAATTACTGGTCAATGCCGAGGCTTTGCTAAGAGCTGGCCTGCACAAGATGCCACTCCTGCTGTTTCCACAGATGCTGGGGACTCGGGCATGCTCTGCTACAGAACACAGCTCCTCTCAAGCTCTGTTCTCTCTGGAAAACCTTTGGTTATGAACAGAACCCAAGAGGGTTCCCAGGGCAAAGTGGCATGACCACAGCTCCGTGCAATGTTTATCCAAGGACCCCTTCCAGAGCCCTGCTGATGCCTCAAGCACTGGGATATATTTAGTCCCCATCTACTATGCAGAGGCATCTCCTGTTTTGCCTGGTGCAAAACGTTTGCTTTTTTACTTCCTTTATTCTTTGGGGTTTCTTTAGTGAGAGGATCTGTTTTTCTTCCCCGAGTGGCCATCCCTAGCTCTTATGCCTCCAGGTTTAGAGGCAATGAGACTGCCCTGCTTCTCTCTCAGCACCTCTGTGAGGGACATGTGTCACAATAGTGCAGTCCTTGAGCTCAAACACTTCAAACATTTCTTATTCTGCTTTGGACCCATGCCTATCAAATGAATTCTCCTAAAAAAATCATAAATAGTCCAAGGCATTTCAAATACAGCAACTGTTTCTTGCCTCTTCCCCATGTATTGCTGCTGCCACAGTGATGCTGAGCTCACATAACAACTTAGTGAGGACAGAAAGTGACACTGTCCTGAGTTTCACTTGTTTACGCCTGGCTCTCTGTGGCTTTTCCTTCATGTAACTGTCCAAGAAATGACATTATCATGGACCAACATCCAGCTCAAAAGGAGGAAGAATTTGAATTGGTTTTATACTGATAACCCAGGCATCCTCTGATGCAATGTAATCCACTGGTCCCAGGCAGAGCTCTTTAGGGGTGACACTGCTGTCCTTGCCCCAGCAATACAGATCCAGATATGAAACCTTATCAGCAAATGATGTCTCAGTGTTTTCATGCAGCTGTTGGTGTCAGCTGGGTCTCCTGACAGGAACTGTGCCAGTCCTTCCAGTTCACCATCTCAGCTCTCCATCTTTCAGCCTTTTATGAGCATCTCTTCCAGTTCTCTGGTTAAGGATGAACTTCTCACAGGTGTAGAGAACACCACTGGTGTCCCTGGCACAGCCCTGCACAGTCACAATGGAGATTTTTACCAACATATCCAAACTGTCAGAATCACAGACAAGGAAATGAAGGAAAAGCAAAGGGATGTGGCTGACTCAAGAGCAAATCCTTCATTCACCCCACACTGCTGCCTTCCCTGCAGGCATGTCTAGGATAGGAATGAACCACAAGTTTCTGATTCATTGCAAAATCTCTCAATTAGCTGATGCTGAGGGATTTGCCTTCACCCCAGTGCTATGCTAAGCTCCAGGCAAAAGATTCTCTGATCCCAATTTCTGCTTCTTCTGCTCATGCCTCATTTTTTCCTGTTAGCCAAACAAGAGTGAGGCAAACAGGCTTATTAGTGGTAATGTTTTCTATATTTTCTGAGAAGCTGGCATTACCTGCCTCAGCCTGTTGTGTGTGGGAGGGACCTGCTGGTCCTGCTGTGAATAACCACCACTGGTTTTGTGTAGCTGAGCAGTGCTGAAAAGCTGATGATGAGAAATGTGCCTCCCACCCCAAACAAAAGGCACAATCTCTGGCATCATTTACATAGCTACCTTCAGAGCCGATCTTGACTGTATCTGTGTTCAGTTTTTTAAGTGGCAGCACTAGAAAAGCATTTACATAAGCAGAGCATCCAGAATATGCTATACAAGAATAGCCATATCTGACAAATCATTAAATGGATTTTTTTAATTGGAAAGTGTATGTGTGTACATTTTATTAGAGTTTGGGGGACAATTTGCCTCAGAAGCCCAATAAATAAAAAAGCACAACTCTCCACCATGAACTTTATGTGGTATTATATTGTTGAACCATCTTGTTGCATGAAAATTCAATTTATGTTTTACACATAATTTATTTTCCATTTAAATGGCTTTTTAATTACTCTCTAGGCAGCAAGCAGAATCAAATATAATTTATGGCACTTTTAGTAACAAATCCATTGTACATTTTCCTACAGAGCTGAACACACCAGCAAGGCAATGTTGAAGTAGCTTTTATTCAGACAGCTCTGATGTTTTCTGAAGAAAATATGTGCCAGTCCACAGCCTGAGAGTGAGAATGCATCTTTGTTTTAGGAACGATTCACATACAAATACATAAAATGCCCTCCCAGACAAAAGGAAAGGGGCTAGTGAGGCTTTTGGAGAGACTGCACAGCACAATAACACAGCAATTGGTATTTTCATTTCAATGTTGGCTTTTGCTCTGAAGAGAAACTGCCACAGTGCACCAGACATGAATAAAAATCATCATGAGTAAATAGCAGGCTATTTATTTGGAGGTCATACTTCCCTACCATCATTCAGCACAATGAAGTTACATGTAAGTTAAATAAATTAAATACATTTCTCATTTGTGTTTTTATGCCTAACTCCACAGTCCCTGATGCAATCATGTAATGAGAGACAGATGCTGCTTTAAAGATCTTGCAGCTGAAACAAGCTACACAGAGAAATGGAAGATGTAATAGAGATGCTGAGTTATCAGATCTTATTAATTTAATGTTTGGGTTCAGAGCCATCCCAGGAATTTTTTTTTCTGCAATTAGGAAAAGAATCACCAGGGCCCCATGTAGAAACAGTGCAGAGGGATAGTCCTTGCAGAGGGGGATCCGGACTCAGCTCAGCCCTGAACAAAGGAAAGGTGAATCCAGTCCTGGGTGCTGAGCACAGCAGCAGGATTAGCACCCACCGAGCCTGGCAGGAGATGGAGCCAGCCCATGATCCTGGCCTGGTTTCTGCACAGGCTTGTGTCATTTCCACTCTCCTGCACCAGCAGGACACCTGAGCTGCTGTCCACCACCAGCCATGTGTGATCTCCACCAAAGCTCCTGCTGGGAGCTCCTCGTGGACCTGAATGCAGAAAGAAATCTCAGCTTTCCAAGAGATTTTATGTGGGGGTTTTTTTCTGCTTAACAGTGAACAATTGCTATGTGCCCTTGGTGCTATATTTGGTTGACATTCCATGTCTTTATATTTTCCTGTTTCTGTTGTTTTCAGTTGATCCTATGGAAAGTTTTCTGAATCATAAACACACCACTCAATGCTCTTGTTTTGTCCTCCATGGAACAAAATTTATCTAAAGCTCCATTACACTGTGTTTAATAACAAAAAAGCTGTGTACCTATCATAGCACCATAGTTAGCCCACAAGGCTTTTATATTGAATAACATCCAGAGTTCTCATTTTTCCAGTGGTCTTTTTTGATTACACCAAGAAGTAACAGCTTTGCAGACAAAAACTTAGCACTTTGTGACCTTTTCTGCAAACCAGGTAACATTCAGATATTTTGTTGAAAGATTTGTTATTCGTCAAAATTATGGTTTTTAGGAAGACAGACTCTATTGCTAGAATTTAACAAATATTGTGATTTCTCCAGGTAGAAAATGAATACTAAGAAAAAGGAGAAAAATGTTATTCTCATTACTTTTCAAAACAACATTTGGAGTAATAAGCTAATAATAAAGCAGGTTTAAATACCAAAAACTGAATTTAGCATTTACTTTTAGATTAAATAAAATATTTGGTTTCTATGAAGCACAACTTAAAAAACATGCTCAATTTTTTTTAAAAAGTCATGCAATTTAAAAAGTGTACTTTAGATATAATGTGATTCAGCTATTAGACTGAAAAATACACCACTCTGGTGTTAGTTTGGGCAACAACACTTGATCTAGCCTCAAGAATGATCACAAGAATTCTTGATTTCTAGGCCCTGGCATTATGGAAGTGCTAGTAGTAATTCAATATTTCAGAATTTAGGTACAGACGACTCTGTCTGGTGCTGCCAAAACGCAGCACAGAAGACCTACAGTGTTTGGTAAAACTGTAAAAAGCTGCCACTTATTGCAACCCAAACCTCAGAACACTTTGCTGTGGGTGTCTCAGATGGGCACCAGCAGATCAGGTATCACTAATTTGCCGTCTCCTTTAGGTCTCAGAGGAGCTTGAATTAGATCTCAGAATTAAAGCTGCTCCACGGACATGATAATGCCAGCTACAGAGATTTTACACCAATGTTGTGTGTATGAGCCTGGTGCTGAGTTCATGGGGGACTGGGTACCAGCTAAGGGAGGTGACTCTGGTATTGCACCCTGTGACTTCCTCAAGCCCGTGTCAAAGTCTTGGTGTGAGAACCCTCCTGTTTGTCAGGCAAGCTTGCCCAAAGAATAATCACTCTTGGTGGCATCTGTGACTCCCCAGTGACAAAAGCACAGGTCAAAGCCTGGCATGTCCTGAATTCCACAAGCCTTTTTTTCCTCCCTGCTGTAATGAATGGGGAAAAGGATGATGGTATTGGCTCTGGAGGAAATCCTACAGGGCAGTAGTCTGAGAGCCACCAGGAGGCTATGATCCAGCTGCTGAAATGAACCTTGTGGAAACCAAATCCAAAAAGGATCCACAGGGAAACAAATCCCCAAAGCCAAGCCAAGTTGATTTTGGGAGTAATTGTACCTTAGAGCTAATCTGACACTGCTATAGGGTGCAGACAACCAGGGTTCAAATCCCTACACCAACTTTGATTTACACAACTACATCCCAAAATTCTCTGTCTGAAATGAGTGCTTCTCTCTTTCTGGAGATGTTCTCTTGTGAGTAAAAAACTGCATATGAAGAAGGAAACAACGGGTCTCTAGCCTGCTATGAGCTGACATTTTACTGCAGTTGGGGTGCAGCTATTTATGTCCCTCACTCAGATTTCCATCAGGGAGAGCGAGCTCTGGAGGTGTGCTGAGTCTCTGGCATCTTGTCTGTGCACCATTGGCCATCTCTGATGGGTAATTCCCAACCCCTTTTACTTACCAAGGAATCCCTGGGCTTGGCTGGGATTCCTCTGCTCCTAGTCATATCAGAGTGGACACAAGTTTCTGAGTTAGCATAGTATTTTCTCATGGAAAGCATTTGCAATAAAAAAAAAACCCCAATAACCCAAAACCTGACAAGCTCTAGGTATGCTACAGGTATCTATTTGATTATGTGAAAATTATGTGTGGTTGTTTTTATTCTAAAAAGAACAGATCAAAAGTGTGTAGCATATCTCATGAATATTTAATTTCCAGTGAATTCAAGAGGAATTCCTTAATAAATTTAACTGAAGCAACACTGAACCACCAGTGCTTCTTTTTACTTATTCTGACACTTTATATTGTTTAATTCTTACAATCAAAGATACTTATTCCTACCATAGAAAGAAAATAATGGAGGGCTTCATTTAGACTTAACTCTGTATAACTTAACTCAAATAACTTCAACTTTATGAACATGTCAATCATCTCTTATAGTTCTACAACATCTGCTCCAGCTATTTGCTCCATTTGGGGTAACCAAGGCAAAGTGATAATTTTTAAAGAACCTCCAGGACTCAGAGGTAATTTTGAAAAGGTGTCAGGCTGACAGGCTTTCCCACATTTAAAAACATTAAACAAACCAAAAAACAATCTCACCAGATTGCCTCAGGGGGAGCCATGCAATCCCACTGGATATAATTCTCCAAAGCACCGAAATATTGCACTGAGGGAAGCGCACCTCCCTTCTCCCCACCCAGGCTCATTGCCTCCATTGGGTAGGTTTGGAGGGAGCCCCCAGACCACACAGGGAACTGAGATCAGTCACAAGGTAATTTTTCATTTCTCTTTTAGGGTTTATTATATCTTTTACTGCTTTTTAAATAGTTCCTGAGAGAGAAGAAAGCCTAGCTACACATAAATAAAAGTACACAGAGGGAATCAGCAAAATGAGAAGGTTTTTTTCTACACAATTAGCTCTGTTTTAAGTAGCAGGCACATTTGGTTTTGTTCTTGCAGTTGATTTGCAAGGCTCTGCAGGAACCCGGAATTTGACATGTACAGGAATAATCCTATCCTGACAGATCTGACATAACAAACCACCACATTTCTGTGGTATTGCAAAATATGTAAATAATTTTTAGAGTCTGATTTACTCATTTTTTTAATGATGAAATGTTGATGACTTATTATTCATAACATAAACTGAGTCGGAGTTCAAACATCTACGCATAAAATTCAACAGTCTCCACATATTTTAGAGAACACAGAAGACAAGACTGAGAGAGCACAGGGTAATATTGCCATCAGCACTCATGGATCCTGTTGCTCACCACTAGTCAAGAGACTGCTGACTGAAAAGGCATTTCACTTTCTTCCCTCCAACTGGAGACAAAAGCCTGGCAGCGTGTTGGAAGGGTCTTGCAAGCAGCAGCCTGAGGAAGAGCCTGATAGAGCAAGGAACACAAAAAGTGCTTGCAGTTGTAGTTCCCACTTAGCTGAATTAGGAACCAGTTTATTTTCTGAGTGCATCCATGCATCCAAAGCTGACATTCTTCAGTTGTGCTCTGCTCAAAGCCCAGTTGCAATTACCTGCAAACAAAGCAGACAGGCATCCTGAGAGTATCCCCAGCATTAGGGAAGGTTGCTGTGACCCAGTCTGGCTGGGAAAAGGATGGTGACAGCCTGACTGGGGAAGCCAGGGCTCTCCAGGCTGTATCTGGACTTGTGCTCAGCACTGTGCCCCACAGCCCTGACTCCCCAGGCAGATGGAACAGGGGGCTTGTTGAAGAAATGACGTTCCCAGCTGCCCAGACTTCCCCCAAATGTTGTCAGAAAAATGAGGGAAGGTTATGCATTCCAAGGGGGAGTTGGGATGCAACAGCATCCCTGGGAAGTGCAGCCAGGCACTGCAGTTTCCACGTAACCTTGCAGGGAAGACGGGAGCCATCGTGCATGCCACCCAGTACACCCAGACAAGGAGTCTCCACCTTGTCCAAGTTTTAAAGCAGGGCCTACAGCATTCTATTCCAATGGTTTCTTTCTGTTTGCTTATGCTTTCAACCATTTATTAAGTCCTTCGCCTCTCCATATTTTTCCCTTCTATTTTTTTTTTTTTTAATTATGCTTTCAGAGCTACTGCTTACCTCCTGTGAAGGTATTTGAAACTGTGCTATGTATTTGACAAAAAGCTGCCTGCCTGCTCTACAGTGTGGGCTCTGTGACTATTAAAGACAGAAGAAAAAAGTGAAGACTACACAAGGACCTTCAGTGTCCAAACCATCGTGGCAGGCAGGCAGGCAGGAAGTCCCTCTCAGTGGCATGCCGCAGGCTGTCCCACAGAGAGCTTGCACAAGGCCTTTTGAAATTAGAAAATAGCATCATGTGCTTCCTGTGCAGATTTGAAACCGAAGAGGCACTTTGCTGCCCTAAGCTCCTCCCCTGAGCTCCGGCAGGGGCTCAGCCAGCACTGCCTTCTAGAGGGACTGGTTACACCTCTGCAATTCCCCCTGCTCCCACCTGCCTTTCTTTGGTACATGAATACACTTGGGGCACTTTCTGGCCCTTCTACCAGGAAGATTTTTACACTGTTTGAACAATCAAACATTTAGACAATGCAACTGTTTCGTCTAGAAAACTGGACCTGATATTCTGTGTTTTAACAGACAATTAACAGTTACAGACCTGGATGCCTTCTTGTATTAGGCTTTTTATTCTTCCTCCAGATTTCTAAGACAAAGTCAAAGAGTACAATTTAAGATAAAAAGACTCCTCTTTCATTTTTTCAGTTTTGGGCTCTTCATTTTTCAACTTCAGTTCCAGTATCTGTCATGATGGAAGTACGGATATCTTCGCAATTTCTGAATGCTGATGAGGGTTGGGTTTGGGTGGGAAGTATGCAACTAGTGATTCTGAAGAAAACACAACTGAGTGGCAGAAAACTGAGCCCATGCATACAGCTTATTAGCCATATAACTCCTCAGTTTTCAATTCTGAAGGAGCTGGCTTTCAGATATAAAACTTTCTCAGGTGTTCTGCACTTTCAAGTGGAGAGACTTTTGCCAGACCTCAAAATACGCCAAAGCCCCCATGCTCTCAGCTAATCACATTAATGGACATTTGCATCTACTGTGGCAATGGAAGATGAGCCTATTTGAAAATCTGTCTGTAGTGATAGGACTAGGCATTGTAAGAAGAAAGATCTACCAGAAAAAGTTTCAAATCCTAGTTGAGAAAACCTTTTTTTAAAATAGTGTTTTCCAGGAGGAATCCCAGCTTTTCATAGTTTTCTTCTATTTGCCAGAAAACCCTAAAGCCCAAATTATTCGTCAACAAGAATCCCAACTGCTTTTCAAATGAAAATTTAGTAACACTGAGCACATATGTGTGCTAAAAGCATACATAGCAACATGCAAAAACTGTTACATGCTGTTCCAATCTGTTTCATTAGTTTTCTTCCCTGGATAGACACCATTTCCACAACTTAAAAAAAGAAAAAAAAAGAAATGGAGGAAAGAAAAATTGTGGACTCTGTAGACTCCACAAACAATCTCTTCATAGCCACTCTAATCTCTGCTATCAAGCCTCATTTTTAACCCTCAGTAAGCAGCCAAGCATGACAATTAGAAAGTAATGCATTAAGAAAGGTCCTTTTGAAAGTGCCTGTCCCCACACAGTACTTCCCCAGTTCAGAGAGATTGTGGCAATCATGACCCAGACTATGGGCTGGCAGCACAGGGTGAGAGGCACAGGGTGAGGCAAGTGGGAGTATTCATAATCCTCAGCCCTCTCTTTGGCTTGTGCAGAGCAGGAGGAAAGGTGCATTTTGTTTCCTTAGGATCCCATTGGATAACAGTGAGGAAAGAACTGCCCAATCATGAATGTGTGGGCTGGGAAATGCAGGTCCTTGGTCCACCTAAAGAAGTTTCAGGCTACTCCCCAGAGCTGGCTCCAAATTTCATTTTGAGACTGAAGAGCTGATCATGGTAAAATGCAGCTGATCATGGTAAATGTTGGTAGGATATGATAACTTTTGTGATAACTTTCCCCCTTTGAGAGCTGTGGTGCATAGTCTCCCTAGCTGCTGCTCCTAAAGCAACTATATGAATTGGGTTGTTGCAAGAAAACCCACACAGGTTTCCTGTTGCTTATGTTCAAGATAAAGGTTGCACACAGCATGAGCTTAGATCTTTACAGCAGCTGATTTCTAGTACAGCTACAGTGAAGGGTCTACAATTAACTCTATTTCAACCAGCTTATAATTTCTCATAATAGTTAAAGCCATTTCACACAAAAGGATCATCCCATCACCTAAAAAAAACAAAACAAAACAAAACAAAAAAAAAACATAAGAGCACAAGATATTAGTCTGAATGGTGTCTAGTACAGCATCACTAAAATTATGAGCATGGCCATGCTTCAGATCAAAGCAAAGGCTGGTAGCTAGCAGCCACAAAAAGACAATGTCATTGCAGCATAGAAATCTGTGATGGATTGCATCCCCTGCACACTCCTCTCATAATGGCTTCTCTTCAGTTTGCTCCCCCTGGAAACCAGAGGCACCTGAGCCATGAGAGGGAGAAGCAGGTGAGACTCAGTGTGTGCCAGCAGTGCAGCGGGCGCCCTGCCTGTCCTGGGTGTGGATGTGCAGGGCAGCCCCTGAGCAAACTGCCCCTGAGGGTGGCTCTGGCACTGCAGAGATGCTGTGGGCTGGGGACAAGCGGGACATGGCCTGCCCAGGGACCTGCACACACGTGTTCACCTGCACGGGGTCTGCACTGCAGCTCTGATGTTCACTGGTGTAAGCTCATGCCCAGAGCTGACGTCAAGGAAGTTGCTCAGATACAAATTGTCTTGGAGATAAGAATCATCTTGTCTTCCCTCATGTGGAGTCCCACTGGGGAGGCTGCTGCCGTGGCTTTGGGGTTTGTGTTTGTCACTGCTTCAGGCAGGCGCTTCAGGGAAATGAAAGATTACTGGTACATAAAATTTCAGTATCTCTCCTCATCTGACAGATGAGGCACCCTTCAGAAAAGGCAGGAAGGAGATGGCACTGCTTCCAAAAAGTGCTGTTCTAAAGAGCTGAAGGAGATGGCTGTCACTTGATGAGGCTACAGCACCCCTGCCACCTTTCTCAAGCAGAAAGAAGGAAGCAAGGCTGGGATTGGATCACTAAAAATTTGTGTCACCACAAGCTCCTCTGCTATTTTCCATTATGAGACTGAAAAAGAAACACTAGTTTACAGAGTCTGAGAGCTAAACATACCCTGAACTGCTGGTGTAAGTGAAGTGAGACTGAGAATCTGTGCTAAGCATTATCTACCTCTGCTAGCAAGAGAACAGCACTTATCTATTTTTTCAATCTTTGATCCTAGAACCCCCAAAAGAAGAGAGAAATGTCACTTGAACCCATTAGCAAATGATGCCAGCACTACTCAGAGAAACATGAAATGTTTAGCTCTGCTTGGGTGGGGGGCAATCACTCGGACACCAGTATGCAGTAGTGGTATGTAATAGTCCTAGTTGTCTCAACCTCTATGGTAGAAATCTATTCTGCTCCTGCCTGGTCCCTCCTGCCAGTTCTGGTGCAGGTTCCAGACCCTGCAGGGTGAGTCAGTTCAGCTGTCTGAGCTGGCAAGGATCACCTGTGCAAAAGCAGGAGGCAAAGGGATGGAAATATTTTTCATTAGCTCAGCTACTATATCTTCTCTTCCTCTATCCAGACAACTGCTAGGTCCAGTTTGAGACAGAAGGTAAAACCAAGAAGCAGGACCATTTGGAAGGTCTCATATTTATCTCATTTGAGGTGTAATACAAGACCACAACCTTAGAGGCCCAGGTAAGGAAATGCAGCAGCTGAGGGTCAGATATGCCAGTCCTTCTGCCAACCTGCTGAGGGAAAGTCACCTTTGCTGGCAGAGCAGGCACATTTTAACTGTCCACAAGTGTTTGCACAGTAATCTCCTATTATAATCGTCAGTTTCTCAGTGAGCTCCTTTTGAGAGCTGATGTGTCAGGCTCCTATAGCAGGAGATATTTTTCAGGAGGTGAGGGTGGATATTCAGAATTCCATGTACTAATCACTACATGATGCTCTGCAGAGGAGAGAGATCAGCTTGAGCTGTTTAAAATAAACATGAAGGTACATGCCTGATGTATCTCTTACAGGGTAGAGGCCAAACCCATCACTGGGTTGCACAAGAGATGGCTTCCCTGTCCTCCTGCAGTGCTGCACAGAGGTGCAGGAAACACAGGCCCAAATCCTAGGGCTGCAATTTAAGTGGAGAATACAGAAAAATGATGCATCCAGAAGAAAATCTGGGGCAAAATATAGGTTCAATAAGCCTTCTTGGAGGCTTCCTGCTAAATGCAGCCAAATAACAGATAATGAAGAAAGCTGTCAATGTATCCTGTTTCCTGATTAACCTGTTCTACTCTCTGCAGACAAATGCAGCTTCTTTTGTCCTCCAAATGCCATTTTAGTAGCTGGAATTTATTTTGTACCACAGCAGAATTTTCTTTGTAAAGAGTGCATATAAATTGGCTTTTAAGCACTGATAGGCACACTTTGTGTATGTGTGTTTTATTTACATATATTTCAAACTTAACTGTGCCTGCCATGAGCTCTGACACAAATAGATTTCCCAAATGTTAAGGGTAATCCAAAGTCACTAATCACTGGCAAATCCTGGCTGTAATGGTACCTGATTTAAAGCCCTTTAAGGTCACTAGAAAGAATTCTAGTGCCCTTCAATTACACCCATAAAACACATATTCATGTCTGTACAAGTTACACAAGCACAGGGATGACAGATCACGGTGCAGAGGGAAGCCAGACTTTTGTAAAATGCTTTCAAAATATTGCTGCTCTTGCTTTCAAATCACAAGCTCATCAGGCCCTCTAGGTTGGTATGTTTCTGCATTCATCTTTACTCTTAATGATGGAGACCTGCTATTTGTTTAGCAGCTTTCCCCCACACACAGTGTTCTATGTGTCTTATAAAGCCATACAAATATAGGCAATGAAATTGTGCAGCTGCACAAGGTTGCTTGAATTCTAAGGAAAACTGTGGGAAAGCAGGAACAAAAAACCCAAAAGCTTGGGAGCCCCTTCTTCTGCATCCCTGCCCTAGCCTCACAGGTCCTAACTGCTAAAACCAAATTGGCTTAAACCAGAATTTCTGTCTGGTAGAAAAGTTCACTTTGTCTCTAGACCCCAGCAGAATCCAGTTCTCTGCCTGACAGTGTTCCCCTAAGCAAGTGCCTCATCTCTTGCCCTGAGGGAATTGTTTCCCTGATTCTGCAAGATTTAATTCTACTGAGGTGAATCTCTGGTATCAGGAAAGCAGAGGAACAAATTCTCAAGTGAGAAAATATTGCCAGGGCCTGATTCAAAATGCATGCAAGAACAAGAAGGCAATTGACATGTCTTTGACATGTTCATTCATATTGCATCAGCACATTCAAGCCTTACTCATGCTCTCTGAATTCTGTTTTCTAGTGATACTTCTTCACCGGTACCCTTGAACCCTTCTTTTATTTTCCTCAGATGGCACTGTTTTGTTTGTATAATTATCAGTAAGCTGTGTCCCAAGAGAAAAATGGCAAAATATAACCCAGATAACCATGCAGAGTGAGTGAACACCTGTCCCATTCTGATACATCAGAATCAGCAAGGGAATCTATGCATCAGCCGGTTCACAAGCAGCACTACACATCTTCCTCCTTCAGCTATCACACTTCAGCTCAAAGAGAGGAAAAACCAACCTGAAGTTAACAGGGCTCAGCTACTGTCTTTTAAGACACTCCAAATTTAACCCCCAACCCTTTTATTCTAATTGAAAACAACCTCTACAAGCAACTATGATGCAATTTGGAAAGGAACTCCCCATATTTGGCATAACACATGCTTCATTCCAGAAACCTTAAATCACATTGACTAATCACAGACATAGTTTTCATGTGAATATGCAATCCTTTTTCACCATATTTGCTGATTCCCATGCTTGAAAAGAGAAAGGGAGAGCCAGCTAGGAATTTGAGCTTTTTGTCTGATTCATTCCTTCACATAACTCCTAATCTTCCTAAAAAAACACCTTTCATCCTAGAAGTGAAAAGCAATGTGTGCATTTCTGCTTTATGGAAATTGTATTCATTGCATTAATAGAAGTCCCAGATATGAAAATGGACAAGGTAGCTGGCAAGTAAGGGTCTGTATATAAATTATTAAAGCAAATTGATAGAAAACCTGTTACACCATGTAAAACCAGCTCTGGTTTTGCTGTTTCTTTTTATCAGCATTGTTAGCCATTGTCCTGCAAGGTCCTTGTCCACATTTACATAGACAGATGCATCTATATTTTAATGTAAATTATTCTAAAGAAGGGAAGGAGCTGCCAGAAAGAAAGACAAACAAATTATCATTCACTTCTGATAACTACTAAGCAAACAAAGACAGGAATAAATAATTTCTTGCTAATTTTCTTCTTTTTTAGATACAGAACTTCAAAGAATCAACCAATTTGCAGAGATAAGTCTGTCTTTAAAAGCAAGTAAGAGCCTGTAATCAAGAATATGCAAGTTGGTTAGTCAGGTTGCTATTAAGCTTGGGAAATGAATTAACTCTGTTGCCAAATATAGTCAGATTTTTTCCCCAGTCTAATTTAACTGGTGGGAAACATTATATTAAACACACCCTTGATATTTTAAGGGAAGCTTGAAATTTGTAATATGCCCCAAGTCTGGTCACAGGAGTAAAGATAAATCTTGAAGACAATATGTTAGTGCTTATTACCAGGTTTGAAGGTTTGTTATGATACTGAATTCTCCTCACTGCTTTCTAAGCAGATCTGCCAAAAAAGGCAACCCTCATTTTTCCAGAGGAACTGATGATATAGGCCAAGAAGCTGTAGGATTTAGGCAGTGCTTTCCCTCAGCCTGTCCTGGTGTCCACCTGAGTAGCACACCACTGTAACAGGCTGTGCAGTTCAGGGTGTTTTTCTGCATCTGGACGGTGGGGTCAGATCCTCCACTCATCCCTCTGCTCCCACACAAGACATTTGACCCTCAGCAACAGAGCCTCCCTGCCAGACAGGCACATACATGCATCTGATATTTTCAGGGAAGCAGCTGCTGCAAGCCTTTCCCCTTTCCTCTTTTCCCATTTCTACATCCTCCTGATTCCCAGACCTTTCAAGAAAATCCCCTCCATTTCTCAAAACATGCATTTGTTTTCAGCCAGCAAGTAATGAACAGGAAACTAATGAGCAACAGCCACTTATTGTTTCAGCTCCCTCAGTGCTTTATTACTTTGGTTTCCAAACAGGGAGCCTGCTTTCCTTCAATCCTCATTTCCTTTCCAAAATGGCTCTTAGAGTTCCTCCTCGACTGCTCAAGAACCTACTCTCCCTGCACACCCACGGCAGCATCAAGTCTGGCAGCCCTGACCAGTAGCTGTTCTCTCTTGCCAACCCATTACAAAAAACACCATCCCACCAGCTTGGGGCCAGGTCTCATTGCTGCTTCCACCAAGGTTTCCTATCATTCCTGCATGTCCCAACCTGCTCTATGATCCCCTTTTGCTATGGCAGTGTATCTGTCCAGGAAGACCACGCCCTGTTCATACCCATTTTGTTTCTCTGTTTGCAGGCCAGTAGGTGTCAGCTGGATGAATTCCTGATGTTTCTCCTAACATGCTGTGTGCAGACATGTGAGCTAGATATAAGCGTCCAGAGACATGGCAGTGGCATCAACAAAGGAGTGCTGCAGCTATCTCCTTCCTTCCTTCACCAACAGAGCTGGAGAAGGGCCTGGAGCAGAAGTCTTATGAGGACTTTTTGATGGATTTGGGATTGTTTAGCCTAGAGTAGAAAAGGCAGAAGTCCCTGAGGGAGGACTTTATTGCTCTCTACATCTACCTGAAAAGAGGCTGTAGCAGGATGGGTGTTCGTCTCTTCTCCCAGGTAACAAGGATAAGAGGAAGTGGCCTCAGGTTGCAACAGGGAAGGTTTTGATTAGATATTAAGAAAAATTTCTTCACTGAAGGGTGATCAGGCATTGAAACAGGTTTTACAGAGAAGTGGGGGAATCACATTCCCTGTAAGTGTTCAAAAAAAGTTTGGATGGGGCACTCGGGGACTTGGTTTAGTGGTGGATTTGGACTCCATTAACATTTGGACTTAATGATCTTAGAGGTCTTTTTTAACCTTACTGAACCTATGAGGGTAGGCTATGATTCCTGAGTCTATGATTTCTCACCCTGAGGGGGAATAGTGGGAGGTGCAGGGTTGGATTTTGGGGTTTCCAGGCCATGGGTTTTGAGTCTGCAGGCTGCTGTCCTTTCCAGGAAGAGAGCATGAATGACATTGAAATGTCTCAGCACCACCAAGCCTTGCTGCGGAGCTCAGTGCTGCTCCTGGAGGAAAGCCTCCATGCTTCCATGCACAAGCAAGCACTAGGTCAGCAGCCGGCAGTGGGGGATGAGGTAGCACACAGGATAACATGTAACAGGAAAGAGAGTTTAAAAACAAAAGGAAGGGGAAGTGCTGGAGCAAAATGTCTGATTTCCATGAGCTTAACTGTTTAGTCCCTCCAATGTATTGCAGTTTCAAAACAATGGCAGTGTCTTGGTGAGCAATGGCATGGCAGGAGCCAACACTGATATTTAATATGTGTAACTATTTACTCAGCAGCGACAGGCCTTGTTCCTCTATGTACTGAACAAACAGTGGGGCACACTGCCTGCTCCAAGGAGGAGCTGTAGCCATGTGATGACTATAGAAGCAGGTGAAGAGAAAAACACACATGCATAAGGGCAGGTCAGTGACAATGGCATTACCTGTGCTTCAAACAATGGGAAGGATTGTAGCCTTGTGCATGGTGTTGTGCTCTGCCACAAGGTCAGCAGCACAATGAAATAATCTCGAGTCCTTCACAAATTGTGATATCTATGATCCCTATCACCACAGAGCTGTTCCACCCAGCAAATCAGCCAAACCAGGACCATCTCTTTCCTCTCTCTAGCAAAGACAAGTGATCCTTCCTGACTAAGCAAGGGCTTTTCCACCAGGAAGCCTGTGCAGTAACGTGTGGCCACGTGAGACTTATTTTTACAAGATAGATGGAGCCTTCAGTTCTCATGTAATTTTTAATATCTTATTTTTATATGAGTATATATGTTTATAAGAGTAACTAAGTGATTCTTTAAACTGAGGTCCTTTTTTTTCAGGGACAGACACCGCCAGAAGAAATAATATTTGATATTTTGTAGTCAGTAACATGATCTTGGAATGGGGACAGCTCAATCACTCTTGTGTTTTATTAAGGTCATATTTAACTGTCTCAAACTAATGCATCTTCTATTTTTTAAGTAAAGGGTTATTCTGATGTAAGAAACACATTTTTTAATAGTGAAGGAGATCAGACACTGGAACAAATACAGAATGGCTGATTCTCTCTCTGATCTTCAAACTACAAAAGATGCATTCTGGCCAAAAGTGCACTGAGGCTCAAAGTGGAAACAAGAATGTTACAGTGGCCTGTTAAATGGGGAAGCCAGAAAAGATCCAGCTTCAATGACTTTCTCCTCTGCAGCTCCTGATATGTTCTGTATACATGTCTCTTTGTCTTGGTGTAGGCAGAATCACAGGATCATAGACTGTTTGTGTGGAAAAGGACCTTAGAAATAATCTAGCTCCAATGCCCCTGCCATGGGCAGGGATACCTTCTGCTAGACCAGATTGCTTAGAGATTTCTCTGTCCAGCCTGACCTTAAACACTTTCAGAGATAGGACATCCATAACTTCTCTGGACAGCCGGTTCCAATGCCTTACCACTCTCACAGTTGAGAGTTTCTTCTTAATATCTAATCTAAACATACTCTCAGTTTAAAAACATTCCCCCTTGTCCTATCACTACACACCCTTGCAAAAAGTCCCTCTCTGGGTTTCTAGGAGGACCACTTCAGGTACTGAAAGGCTGCAAAAAGGTCACCCTGGAGCCTTCTCTTCTCCAGCCTGAACAACACCAATTTCACATGCTTTCCTCATAAGAGTTCTCTGTCCCTCTCATCATCTTAGTAGCTCTCTTCTGAGCTTGCTCTAACAGGTCCATTTCCTTCCTGTGCTGGGGACCCCAGAGCTGGATGCAGTGCTCCAGATGAGGCCTCATGAGAGTGGAGTAGAGGGGGAAAACCACCTCCTTCAATCTGCTGGTCACACATTGCTGCAGCCCAGGATACAGTTGGGTCCCTGGGCTGTGAGCACACACTGCTGGTTCATCTCCAGCCCCTCACTCACCAGCAGCCCCAAGTCCTTCTCAGTAGTGCTGCTCTCGATCTGTTCATCTCCCAGCCTTCACTGATATGGGGGCTTGCTCTGACCCAGGTGCAACACTTTGCACTTGGTCTTGTTAAATGTCATAAGACTCCTGTGGACCCATTTCCTGAGCCTGTCCATGTCCCTCTGGATGGATCCCATCCTTCAGGAGTGTCAGCTGTACTACCCAGCTTGGTGTCATCTGTAAACTTGCAGAGGGCACACTAGATCCCTTTGTCTATATCACTGATGAAGATACTAAATAACTTTGGTCCCAGTAAGGACTCCTGAAGGACACCACTTGTCACTGATGTCCATGAGGACTCTGAACCATTGACCACAACCTTCTGAATGTGACCATCTAGCATATTCCTTATCCACTGAACAGCCCATCAAATATTTCTTTCTCGACTTTGGAGAGAAGGATGTTACGGGGGAGTATGTCAAAACCTTTACAGAATTCCAGATAAATGACAGCTGTAGCCCTTCCCTTGCCCACTGATGTAGTCATTCCATCATAGAAGGCCACTGGGTTTGTCAGGTAGGACTTTCCTTGGTGAAGCCATTCTGTGTGCCTTGAATCACCTCCCAGTCCTCCATGTACCTTTGTACATCTTCTAGGAGGATCTGTTCCATGATCTTCATGGGCACAGAGGTGATAATGACTGATTGGTAGCTCCCAGGATATTACTTTTGATCTTTTTTTAAGATGGGTACAATGTTTCCTTTTCCCAGTCACTGTGGACTTCACCATTATTTTTTTAATAGCATGGAGAGTGGTTTGATAACTACATCAGCCAATTCCCTCAGAATTCTGGGATGCATCTCATGAGGTCCCATAGACTTCTGTACGGTCAGGTTTCACCGGTGGTCATGCACCTGGTCTTTACTTACAGTGGGAAGCACTCTGCTTCTCCAGTCCTTGTCTTGCAGCCAACTCACTCAAGAGATGCTGCCATTGAAGACTAAGGCAAAAGGCTTGTTGAATTCCTCAGCCTAGGTCGCCATCTCAGAGCGGCAGAGGGACAGCAGCCAAGTGATGAAGCTGTGTAGCCTGGTCACAATTACTGTGAATTGACACAGTGCCTGTGACTATGGGGAAGAATCTTCAAAATCCTTTCACTGAAGGTTTTTGGGGGCCTCTTTGTACAGCTATGGACAGCTTCATCAAAAGGAATGGGATTGTGAACTACTCCAACTGAAGCCCCTGCACAAGAAGTCGCTTGATGTCTCATTTACAAACTTTATGCCCTTCTGTAGTATCTAGCCAGGGTCAGACCACAATTACCATACACATTTCTGTGTCACTTTGATTGGAGTGAGCAGTTTTCTAAGAAGAAGAGAAAAATCTAAAATAAAATGGTAGTCCAGTCAGTAAAATTTCAGATTAATAGAAAAGCTTTTGATTTTATATGTTTGTTTCTTAGGGTGTTTGTTCCAAGTTTCTTTTTTTTCTTTAAACTTATTTCTTTTGCAAAGATTTCCTGAAATCAACCTTTATTTCTAGTCATCCTCTCCTTTGTATGCATCTTCAAGGGCTTAGATTTAGAAGAGCCACAAATATTTGGAGATAGAAAATCCAAAGATCTGATATATAGCACTTGCTGAAGATGTCTATGAAATGCATCTACAGAGAAAAAGCCATAAGAAGACCTATTTACTGACAGGTGTCTAGGCAATAAATAACATTATCTGTAATATGATTCTGTAATTATGCCATCCTTTACACAGACATGAAGTGACAATTTACAAAGTGGCAATTACTGTGACTGTGTCTGCTCAGGGCTTGGGAAGAGCTAAACTGGATGATAGTTGCCCAGGGAAAAAAATGTGGGTGGAAGCATGAGTGCCATTGTGTCTAAGCAGGCAGTAATGTTTCCTTATACACTCAATTATCTGAAATTTTCAGTATTTCAGAAATTTTACACTTCTGAACTGCTTCATCTTATCAATGAAAATGTTTTTGGAAGCATTCACATAAGATAAAGCAGGATAAAATTAATCTAAAATCAGTTTGATAAACTTTAATACATGTCTTCAAATCTACAAGTATTTTTTGATCAAATCAACATATTTGATTGTCATCGAGGATATATTTCTGTTTTTATAAAATGTAGCTTGGCTTTTCTTGGTCATGCATGTGAAGAGTTGACTTATGACATTTATAAATGTCAGAAGTCATAAATGTAAATCAGGCTCTATTTCTTCAACAATAAACTTGTCTTTATGCTTGGTGCATGACATACCTTCTAGAAATCATCTGCCATGCCACAGATAGTCAGTGTGAAGCTTTATTTAATTCTTCTCAATTTTCAGTTTTGTTTTTTAAAAGTTCAGCTTAATTCAGAAGACTGTGCTCAGGAGGTTTAATTTCAAGTCTCATCAGTTTGAACTTTTTTTTCGTATCATTTAGATACACAAGAACAAGCACTTCTATTTTGCTTTGGGATGGAGCTCTTAAGGCCAACAGTTTCCAAATTACACCAATGAGAAGGTCTTATCCTTCAGGAAAGCAAAGCATGGTCAAATTGTTTTTCATGGGAAATAAGAACATCAGATTCCAAAACCCCAACATCATAAGGCAATGGACCCCAACAGAGAAATCCAGTTCAACCCTCAAATGAGATGAAATGGAGCTCATGTCAATTAAACAGACCAAAATTAAAGACATGGATATTTTGAAATCAAAATGTTTCAGAATATTTTTCCTCATGGGCATGTCATGAAATATAGAAAATAGCAAATTGAATACTTGTATGAAGTGGAGAAAGAATTTTAGAATAAAAGTGGTATTGCTCTCAAGGCTCCTAAATGCTCAGAGGGATATTAGGTGTCAAATATTTTTTGGATGTCAGCCTGAGTTCTTCAAGAATCCTTCTGATGCAGTTTGAAAATTAAAAAGACAGTATATAGCCAGGGATAGATTTAAGAGATAACACTGCAGAGCAAGTAAGGCCCCAAACTGTCAAACCTGGAAGACAGAAAGAATGTGCTAGAAAAACAAATTATGGTAATGAACACCCTTCTACAAACTGCTGTGAGAGAGACAGAACCCATCCTAATCCCTCAACACTAAGGAAAATAAATGGTTTGTGTTTATATTTGATTACATGGAAAACTGAACTTGAAATAATAATCATCTGGTCAAATTTCTAAATAGAAAAGATGGAAAAGATATTAAATTCCCAGTGCGTGTCTCCTTGGCATTTGCAGGCAGTTGTGAGCTGGTTCTGCTCAGCACAGCCTGTCAAGCCTAAATTAACGCACCCTGCAGGGAGCCAGGGTGTGTGTTGCCTGCTGCTGAACACCTCCCTCACCTGCCCACCTGGCTGTAGCTCAGTCTGTGTGAGGACAGACCGACCCTTAACTGGTCTGGAAAACGCTCAGGTGCTCTATGTGCCTGCTGCAAGCTCAGGCTCCTGCTGTCACCCAGGCAGTACAATCCAAGGGGTCGGAGTCACACCTGTGTCCTAAATCCCTCTTTCAGCTCCTCTGGCTGAGCTGATCAGGGCTCAGGTCTGTTGCTTGAGTTTCAGTGCAATTAGGCAATCAAGGGTAATCAAAAATGGTGTTGCCCCTGCCAGACACTAATAGGAAGGCAACTACTCAGGGCCCAGCTCTTCATTGCCTGCAGCAGGAGCTTGTACACCCTGTTCACAGCACCTACATTACAGCCAAGTGAATGCAGGTGTCTCAACCTGGTTCTGAGGCTGCAAGCCTAGGAAAAAATCTGGAGCTATTAATGCAAGTAACATGTTCTAGATGTGTTCATGTGAATAAAAACTGCCCAAATTAAGTGAATACAGCAGTGGTGGGAGCTCCAATAGAGCTGCTGTGGGGTTGCACCCCACATGCATGGAATCAGAATCCTGTTTAAGAAATGGATTAGATCTAATAACACCTTTCTGGAGGTCAAGTAGTATTAAACTAATGAGAGAAAAATCTGAGCTGAATCACCAGTAGTCATTTCTTCCATCTCTCCTCTACCTGCAGCCACTGAATGCCCAAGCTCTTTCTCACTTGTCCCTGTTGAGGTATAGTCACACCAAAGTGGAGGGAGATATGAATATGAGATATGAATATGATGGTGGCCAAAGTCTGGCAGCAGAAAATTGTGAGGCAGAATTGTCTCAGTCAAAATGCCACTTTTGCCAAGGACTGAGTGGAACATCAGGGTTTTCTTGTTGGGTTTGTGGGTTTTCTGACCACAGGGTCAAAATTTGATTAACTCTAAAATCTGCCTGGTTTTAGGACTAGATCAAAGACTTAAGTGCCTGAATTAAGGACTGCAACAGCTAATCATGAAGAAACATAGATTTAAGACATGAATGCAAAATTAACAAATAGCTACAAAACAAAGTAAATCCCTTCATATCCATTGTTTGCTTTTGAGGGAAAACCGCTGTTTTTCTTTAGTTACTACTGAGACACTAGGGCACCAATCAGAAAAGAGGTGCATTCAATACCTCAAGCAAATTTCATGTGTCTTCCCTGTTTTGCAAATGTCCCTTCTCACACACTTTCTTTTTTATTCCTTCCTTGTCCTTTTTCCCTTTCAGCCTCTTCATTATGGTGGGAGTTTGTGCATGACTCACTTCATTTTATCAAGGTCACATTACTGCAGGGGATGAAGGTAAAGAGGGGAGACAGAGGTCACCAAGCAGAAGAAGGGGTAGGCAGACTACCTCAAAATGCATTTGCATCTCAGGGTTAATACTCCTTGAAAAAATGACATGAAATTAAATAGTTTCCCCTTCTTCTCTATTTCTTTCCCAGTTGTGACCTTACAAATAACATGGTGTTATTTTTATTTGTTATAATCTCAACTTGAATCTTCTCAAAATTTTGCATTTAGTCTATGTCTTGTATGATGCTTAGACTCCCAGCATAAACTTGTATTGTGAACCTCTTAGGAGAACTGATGTAGCCAAAGAGGGGAGGGGAGGGGAGGGGAGGAGAGGAGAGGGGAGGAGAGGAGAGGAGAGTCATTTTTGGTGAACCAGCTCCCTTGAGCATGCATTTATGTGAAGGACCAGAGACAGTGCAAGGCTTTGGATGTACAACCTAGTAAGGGGAGAGAGGTGTAGAAATCAGATTGGCTGCCACCTGAGATGAACAGGATAAATTGCTCGTGGAAATGCCTTTATCTCTCCAATAAATATGAAAAGAATTTGTACAAGTGTCTTAGGCTGGGCAAACACCTGACAAACAATTTTAATTAGAAAAAAGAATTCTTCCCCTTGAAGATATGTGTGTTATTGTGGTTATTGCTGAGTTCTGGATCCAGACTCCTTACAGGCACACAAGTGGGAGCAAAGGGAGCTCTTGTGTCCTACTGGGGCTTTGTCTCTCTTCCCTGTTCCACTTTAAAATCCTGTGTACAAACTAATCATGGAGTAACACCTGGCCCATTGCACAGTTAATTAACTTAGTACTGGGACTATTTACAGTCCTTGACAGACTCAGATCCTTCTTGGCACAGAATTGTACAGACCTAGGGAAATACTTTCTGCTCTGCCTTATTTGCAAGCATTGTCATGAGGATTTTTTTGTCAGCAGAAACAAGTCCGTGTTTGAACACTCTGAGCAGTTCTCCTAGTAGAGGTCCAGCTAATTACTGCTAGACCCCAGCTCATGTTCCTCAGAAAAAGCATCAATGGGCTATAAAGGCCTGCAACTGAAGACATAGCTCAGCTGGTGGCAGGAGTTCCTAATACTCACAGAATCCTATAAAACCATGAGGATGCCTACTGTCCCAGTTTTACACCTTCTTCTGGTACAGTGAACAATTTACTTCCTTGGTTCATCTCTCAACTGGATTATTTTGTGCTGGCTTGGGCACAGACACCCTTTAAAATGCAACTCTTTTGACTTCCAACAAAACCAATTTAAATGCAATGACCTTCTGTCAGAGCAAGGTTTAGGCAGTTCTGAATATCTCATACCTGTCTGGATATCAGGTATTGGGTGAGACCTGGTTTAAATCATCAGGAGTCCTTCCTGATATAGTTTCATGTTTAGCTTTGGACAAAGGAATCAGAATTCCTTGAACATACCGTCACTTCCCGCTGTGTCCTTGCAGCACAGATGTTTTGTCCAGCTGCACACTCATATGGCTGCTGGCATTGATTATGTGGAATGAGTTTTGTTCTAGCAGAATAATTATACAGCAAAGTGGGCCCACCTTTCCTTATTCATTTCACAGAACTGTCAACATGCAGGTCCTTAAAGAAAAGCTTGTTTGTGCTCTGCCATCAGGATGAGATGAGGGTACATAGATTTCATCCTTTGGACTGACAAGATTCCCTGAAGTTCTCATTATGTCCAGCACCTATTTCTACTGCAAAAACTGTTACGAAGATCTACTATTTGAGGTTATATACTCTGACACTTTGCCATTTTTTTGGTCACTGGAATAATGTTAATAGCAGTAAACAAAAATCAGTGGAGGACTGTGTTCTTGCGTTGGATGCAAGGAGGGATGGAAAGACAATGTAACAGGTTGATAATGGTGTAGACTTGATTATTCTTCCTTGCACTGGTGAGGTAAAACAGGCAGGTGTGTTCTGCACTGTCGCTCACCTGGACACCTGGGATATGAGCAGCCCATAGCAGAAGAGGTTACAGTCACTGAGACATGAAAAACACACTTCTTGTGGCAGCCCTTGCCTCTTAACTTTGCTAGGTACAGTCCTGCATCCAAGTGATCTGTGGAAGAGGCATGTGTGGAAGCCAGCTAAATCCCAAATAAATTGCCTAGGGTAATGGCATCTTCTATGGACACTGCAAAGGGGCTGTTTTAACTAAGACAAGTAAGGAGAGAGGAAGTAGAGTTTGCTTGATGGTTGGATTTGATGATCTTTGAGGTATTTTCCAACATAAGTGATTTTATGATTCTATGATTCTAAATGTTTTGTGACTTCCTGACATTTTAGCAGCATTGCAGGGCCAGAATCTCTTTGAATATCCAGGGCAAATATTTCTTGCTCTGATCAGCTGGTGGCTAAGGCACTGTGGGGTGCTTTGTTATACAAGATGTAAAAGAAGTCAGTAGCAGTGGCTGCTGAAATAATTTAAATCAATCTTAGAACCAGATGTTGGAGGAAAAGATATCCTCAAATGTTTATATGACAAGTAGTATTTTACCAGGGACATTTCTACAGTTTGAATCCCTCCACTCCTGCATTGTTCCCCACTATTCACCAGATCCAGCATTTTATTATGGAAGCATGTTGACTGCTGCACACCAGCAACAACTGATGGCTGTTCCTTCTGCAAGCTGCTGAAAGAGGTGTCAAATGGGGTAACAGCTCCTCCAGCATCTGGATGGCAGGGGTGATGTGAGAAGGCAAGTCCTGAATCATCTTCTTTTTACCTCCAGACATTGCTGAGGGAAATGCCAGAGCAAAGTCTGTTTTGCTCTGTATTCACGGATATGTTTTGTCATAAAAGGGCTCAAGGTTTGAGGTCCTGGTCTCTGGCCATGTGACACCCCAAAGCTAGAGTGTACTTTGCCAGTACAATGTTTTCTTCATCTGTTTACAAGGCAGGAGGCAAGCTTTGTAAAGGTATTTTGCTTACAATGAAAATCTACTTTCTCTTAGTTTTTTTCTATTCCTTGTGATAAAAACCTTTACAGTTATAATGGGCATTCTGTTTAGTATTGAGGTACCCTATAAATAAACATGCAGTTAATGATGTTCATTTCAGTTCCTTTCACTATGCAGATAAATTATATATTATTCAAAAAGCAAGTCAGCTTTCATTATGATGACATGAATAAAAACACAAGGGAACACATTGCTCTCCCAAACCCCAGAACCTAAGCAGCCAGTTCTGTGGAAGGTTTTGTTTCAGAATTTAAAGGACTAAATATTTCAACCAAGCCTCTGGCTGGAGTTTGTATATTTACATAAATTCTTTTTTTTTTTTTTTTTCCCTTGGAGCCTGACCCTGTTTCCTGAGGCTTGAGTGAGGGACTGGCTTGCTCTTTCCAGCTTTTGAAAGGCTTGTATTTGTAGTCCTGCTTTCTTATTAAATGAAGATCAGGGACCCTAAAAGTTAGTTTACACCACCTCCACTTGCTAGAAGATTGCTCCTTAAAGACCCTTTCCTCCATCATTAGGAATAAGCATTCTGTGAATTGCACATTTTCATTAACAAATCACGTGCATAATACTAATGCTCCCCACTCAGATTCCTATATATCATGTGGCTTTGAGACTGCAGCATGCTGAGGTCTTCTGGCTCTATTATTTATATCTCTCACTCATGAATAATAACTCTGCTGACATAAATTCATCTAATGGAGGCAACTTTATGCTCAATAAATATTGTGAATGCTTGCTGGATATCAGACACAGTAAGAATATCTTCATGTACTTCCCACCGAAGGAGAGGAACTCTCTTCTGCATGGAAATCACTTTAAGCCTGGCTCAAGTTTCAACCTGTCACTATGTGCATTCAAGTGAGTGCAAGCCCTGTCCTGACACAAATTGGAAATGAAAGATGTTGACAAAAATTTCAGCAATGTGAGTAATGATTTATGACTGGTTTTGCCCAGGCACCTCAACAGTGTTCATGAATAAAGCATTGGGGTTCATGGTAGCAAATAATTCATTAGAAAGAAAATTTCAACTTGATTAGAGATTCCTGAGAAAGCAAAAGGAAAGGCCAGAACATTTTATGAATCAACATGCACTTCAGTTCTTCTTCTTTAAATGTCTGTGGCAACATGTAAAATTTAGGTCACATCTTTAACCATAGGCACCTGCTGGTGACATGTTGCCAATCTGCAGCGCTGTTGACAGTGTGAGAGTTTATACTGTGACCACATCTGAGAGTCACATTTTTGCATTGGAACCCAACATGACATCTGAATATGAAACACCGTGACCCTGTAAGCTTCATGATTTTTCCCTGCTCTGGACTGTCTTATATAGAGAATCTTTTATTTAATGATAATATGATAGAGAAAAGAAGGCCTGTTGTAGGCAGATGATACACGATACCAAAAAGTTCTTGTAAGTATTCATAAGATATCACTCTATTTCTGAAAAGAAAAATGAAATTTTCCTTGCCTTCAGAAAACAAAATGAATATCTTTTAAATTATTTATATATATTCATGTGCACTCTTAAAAATATGGTTTGCCCCAGACTAAGAGCCAAGTGTGTGCTCTTAAATCATAGCATTTCTGTAGCTAGCATTTGCAATGCCAAACCCCAAAAGCCCCACCCTGCAGGAAAATTGTCCCCCCAGACGCCCTTTCATTCCAGACATACTCATTCAGACGCTGCTTTCACAGCCTTTTAATCAAATCAACCCTTACAATCTTCCTTTCACATCACCATCCCGTCTGTCGCGCACAAGCAAGCCAATTTTACACTGCAATTGTCTTCTCATTTCTGAGCATCACATCAGCCCCATTTTCACTCTAAAAAGATAAATCCCTTTTTCAGACTGCCATGAAGCTGAGAGAACTGTATATAACCTGCATTTTGAGGAGGGAAAAGAAATGGCAATTACAGTAAAGCACAGAAGCTCTTAGAAGGAAAAAGATTTTTCTGCTTTCCCCTCTGCTTCCACCTTTTTTCACACCCAGTTTATAAGTGCAAGAAGCCTTAAAGAGCAGTGGCAGTTGTAAGGAAACTTAAATACTGTGCAGGTGATCCTGCACCTTCAGGAGATGTAGACCAGAATTTGAAGGGAGACCTAAGAGTTTTGGTACTTGGAAGCATTTTTGCTCACTTTGAGCCCTGTTTACAAGAACAAGGCTCAGAAGACTTTTATATTTTAACATACAATAAAAGTAGTGAAGATTTCTTTACAACCTTCTGACATTTTCGTGTGGCAAATTTGGTCCAAACTGGTACAGTGATCCTTGTTCCAGCTTTGCAACTTTGTCCTTTGGGAAACAACCCTGAACAGTTTGTTTGTCTAATGTGAGCATAAAATATGGCATGGTGTTACTGCAGGTTTGCACATGAGTGACCAGTGGCTTAATCAGAAATTGGGAACACTAATACTGTGATATATTCCTGCCAAGATGCAGTCTGAAAAACACAGATAAGAGAAATCATATGTGATAGATATGAAAATAATTTTTTAGCAATAATAAGCACATAAAAGCTCTTCAACTAGTGCCCTAACAAGGAAAGAGTTGATGAGAAGTGCTAATAGCGCTGAAGGAGTGAAATCAGTTAAAGCCTCGTCTGCAAAATAAATTACAAGAGCAGAATAAGTGTCTGTTTTAAGCAGTTTCCAGATCATCTGGGAGTTTGAAAACTTTGATATTAATGACTTTACTGACATTGCCAGTGCATCGTCTTCTTGACAACAGCAACTCTACTCCTTTGTATTTAACAAGGGTAGCTTGTAACAAAAAAGAACAGTGTAAGAGTTTGTACTGTGACCACATCTGAGAATCCCATTTTTGCATTTTGGCTACTTGGAATCTGCATGGTCATGCTGGGAACAGCAATGTACTGGCTTTAGACAGCTGGTGTATGAGATCAGCTGTAGGGTGCAATGGGGCTGCACATCCATAGAGGAATCAGAGCAGGCAGATGTGAAGGACACAGCTGTTCCCTCCTGTCGGGATGCTCCCTGACCAGCTATGTCACATGGCTGCCCAGTAGCCTCAACAGGACTGTGCACAGTACAAATAAGTGTGAATCTTGTACTTTAAGGTTCTTGTAAAATGTTTGAGTGAACCATACCATTTTGTAGCATCTACAGGATGGCCAGGGCATCAGATCCAGGCAGCATGGGTTTAGGAGGGATAGGTCATGTTTGACCAACCTGATCTTTTATGAGCAGGTGACCTGCCGGGTGGATGCAGGAAGGCTGGGGAGGTTGTCTATTTCGACTTCAGCAAGGCCTTTGGCACTGTCTCCCACAGCACATTCCGGGAAAAGCTGCAGCCCACGGCTTGGACAGGAGCACTCTGTGCTGGGTTCAGAACTGGCTGGGCCCAGAGAGTGGTGGTGAAGGGTGCTGCATCCAGCTGGGGCCAGTCACCAGTGGCGTCCCTCAGGGATCTGTGCTGGGACCAGTTCTGTTTAATATCTTTATTCATGACATGGATGAGGGGATTGAGTCTTTCATTAGTAAATTTGAGAGGACACTAAGCTGGGAGCGTGTGTTGATCTGTTGAAAGGTAGGAGGGTTCTGCAGAGAGACTTGGAAGGGTTGAGTGGATGGGCAGAGTCTAACAGGATGGAGTTTAATAAGTCCAAGGGCTGAGTCCTGCATTTTGGCCACAATAACCCCCTGCAGTGTTATAGACTGGGGACGGTGTGGCTGGACAATGCCCAGGCAGAAAGGGATCTGGGGGTGCTGGTTGACAGCCGGCTGAACATGAGCCAGCAGCGTGCCCTGGTGCCAAGAAGGCCAAGGGCATCCTGGCTTGTAAGCCAGCAGGAGCAGGGAGGTCATTCTCCTCCTCTACTTGGCACTGGTGAGGCCACACCTTGAGTGCTGTGTCCAGTTCTGGGTCCCCCAGTTTAGGAAAGATATTGAGATGCTTGAACGTGACCAGAGGAGGCAACAAGGCTGGAGAGGGTCTTCGAACACAAGCCCTGTGAGGAACCACTGAGGGAGCTGGGGTTGTTTAGCCTGGAGAAAAGGAGACTCAGAGTCAACCTTATCACTCTCTACAGCTTCCTGAAGGGTAGTTGCAGTCAGGTGGGGGTTGGTCTCTTTCTCCGGGCAGCAACTGGCAGAATGAGAGGTCACAGTCTCAAGCTGCATCATAGAAAATATAGGTTGGATATTAGGAAAAAGTTTTTCATGGAAAGAGTGATAAAGTACTGGAATGGTCTGCCCGGGGAAGTGGTGGAGTCACCATCCCTGGATGTGTTTAAAAAAAGACTGGATGTGGCACTGGGTGCCATGGTTTAGTTGAGGTGTCAGGGAACAGGTTGGACTCAATGATCTTGAAGGTCTCTTCCAACCTTGTGATTCTGTGATTCTGTGATTTTCTCAAAAAGTTACTGAAGCATACCTCTTGGTGTATGAGCAGCTCAAGCTATCTGCCCATGCATTGGATCCCAGGCTCTGCAACTCAATGCTTTTCCAGTGACCACAGACTGGACTTCACCACATGACTGCTGTAGGTTAATACACCTACATCAAATTCAGCCAAATCAGCTGTCACATCAGCTCTCCATTTTCATACAAACAGGCAATGATTGTTATTTCCACTTGCAGTGCTCACCAGCTAAATCAAATTTTCCGCGCGTATTTAAACACCAAGGTCATTTTGTTGACAGTAGCTGAAGGAAGAAGCAAACTCTGAATTCTAAAGAAACATTTTCCTTCACACAAAAGGGATAATTTTTTTATGCAGTTCACATTTAAGGCATCCTCTAACATATTATCAAATCTATGATTCCTCTTCTGCTATGAATGACCTATCTCTTGTTGTATGCTGCCTCTTTCACTGCATCCCACATGAGACAACAATACTTTAAAATTTCACCTTTCTGCAACTGCACTCAATCATTTCTATGCATCTGTATAATTTTTACTAAATCAGGGTCTATGACTGGAAAGTCAAATGATTTCTTACTAGGGAAATATTAATGCTCTGTTATAACAATGCTGATTGCATTACTGCTACTGGAGCTGTGCACAAAGCAAGCATAGTCTGTTTTTTGTCAACCTAAGCGTGGTAAACTTAGACCAGAATCAGTCTGAGCAGAGATATGCTAGTAGTCAATGTTCTGCCTTTCCACTGCTAAACTTAATCATAAGCATGTTACTCAATTTGATGTATGTTTCTTAATATCTTCTGGCAAAAATGTTCCTCTTGGTATAAATAATTAAATGTCCAAACAAGGATTTCAGTCTAACTATTCTGCCTCCCAAGTGAGTGCCTGCACAAACTAATCCCACTGTTTTCCTCGTGTGATGCAATAGAATTTAATTATTTATGCCAAGCACAACAGTTTAGCTAGAGGAGATGGAAATAGCGTGCCTGTTTCCTCCCCCTCTACAGCCTGGGAGTTCCCATGGGCCCTTTGGGACATGAAGTCTATACATTCCCATTCCTGCTTCTGCATGGGGAAGGTATAGGAAGAATGTTCACACTGTGTGTGTGGGCTTCCCCCCTGCTGCTGAGTTTAAGGTGGCATCACATTCCTTTTATTCTACTGTAAGTTTCTGCCCTGGGTCCCAGAGGCAAAGCAGCCAGGGTTGCTGACCCCTACTTGTGCTCCAGTGCAAGCTTTTGGCAAGGATGGGTATTTACATGTGTGTACGCAGCAGTGTAGGTACCTTGGTGGTTTCATGAACCAAAACACAGATCCTGAGAGGACTGAGTTTCTTTCTTGTTATCTGCAGCCAAGTAGAGATGCAGGGATGTAAGACATCCATCAGACATCTGAATCCTGGGATCTGGCCCCTGACTTGCAACTCTGCATCAGATGCTGACTCCAGTGTGTGTTTTCAGCACTGTCTCTATACTACGAGTAGCTACCACAGCTCATTTGGGATGTTGAATGAATAACATTTTGCTTGACAGGTGAAGAAAGAAGAATGTACCCCTTCTCAAGTATCACTAATCTCACTTACCTTACCTGTCATACACAAATATTATCAATAATATTATACTACATCAGTCTTGGTGCAATAGAACAAAAGGGAATAAAGCAGAACTAGAGGACAGCAGCTGGATATGTAGAGACATGCAGTAGCAACATTTTCTTTTTCCATTTAGGTTATATAAACAATTAGTTTATTTTTTAATTTTCTTTCCTTGCTTGGTAGAGGTATAGATCAAAAGAGAGTAGATGAAATTACCTCAGTCCTTTAATAAAATGGTGTATTTTTTAACACGAACATTTTTGTAACAGCTTACAAAAGATCTCAGTACTGGGCATTTTGGCATCTTGGTGTTAAAAGACAGAGAAAAAAAATGGGATTTTTATTTTGGTGGGATGTTTTTGCTGTTGTTATTAATTTTTGGGGGGGTTCTTTCTCTGCTTTCCTTTTCTCTTTGCTCCCTAACCACCACTTCAGGTCTGTTGAATGTATCTAACAAAAACATTACCAATCATAATATCTCAACGTGCCCTCATAAAAATACCAAGCGTATCAAGTAGAAATCTGTAGGACCAGATTGCAACTCATCCTGTAACTTCATTATACTGTGAAGGAGGGAGGGAGAAATGGAGGGAGTTTTCTCAGGTGATTCCTCCTTCCCTTCTCTTCCTGTAAAGGGGAAACAAGGAGTATTTGGTCCGTGTGGATCTGGCACAGCCACATGGTTTCAGCTCAACATTAGCAGGTGGCTGGCACGACCCCCTGCCTCACAAGCATGATAAGGGATGGGGTAGCCTTCATGACATTGAGCTTTACAGGCTCTTATTCATAAGCAGTCCTCAAAGATCTGTCAAATCCAGGCAGTGCCTTTTGATGTTGGGCCAGAGGCTGAGACTCTCTAGGCTCCTTGCTCCAGGGCCATGCTCGTCACCACAGGAGGCCACAAGCTCTGTGTAGTGCATCCCTCATTTTGCATGGACAGGATGTGCTACAACAGCCTGGTTACAGCCTAGAGTTTCCCACCTGCCTTTTTCCTGTGTGGCTTGGCACCCTGCCTCGGATATCCCTCCTACAATGGTGGTATGAGAGAAGCACATGGGTGCCTGGGAGTGGAACCAGGTAGGGAATAGCATGGCTGTCCTGCTCTGTGCTGACAGCAAGGGGCTTGTACTAAAGACAGCCTGAGCTCAGCCAGCACATCTCAAACCTTGCTCACGGGCAGCACCAGAGTGTGACTATGCCAGTAGGTAAGGGGCAAGTTCAAATCTGTGCCCCTATTCACCGTGCAATAGAGATGCAGCCATGGTACTTCTATGTAAATAACACTTAAATAAAACAAAGCCAAAGAGCCTGAGCTTGCAGTTTTCTTGTGGATCCTCTTTTCATGTAGCTAAGCACAGAGGCAGCAGCTTCTGCACATCGCTGTGAATAACACTCTGGAAGAAGCAGCCCACACTTCCTCCATACCAGAAACAAAAATGAGCCTAACACTGAGGTTATTTTCTCTTTCCCACCATCCATTACTAATTCTTGGCTATAGGCAAAGAGCTGAAAGTCAGTAGCATGTCAGCATTCTTGCTTGCATTGCCCTTTTATGGTGCACATCAGAAGAGATGTCATTATTTCTTGCAAGGCAATACATCCATTGCAAGCCTGGTTCCTGCTCCCTGGAGTATCTATAAGGTGGGAAATGCAATTAATTCTAGAAGGAATCCTTCCTGCTGGCAGGCAGCCAGAGATAGCAGAAGCCGTAATAGCTTTTGGGCAGCCACAGCACAGAAATTACAGCCATTCACCAAGGACACTCCCCCTGAGCTTCTGCTTTCTTGAAGTAATTGCAAATAATATCACTTGGATTCAGATAGCTGGAGGGGAAACTCAGGCACCAATGAAGCATGAAACAGCCTGGCCTGAGACCTAAAATAATCCTGCGTAAAAATTCACAGCTGCCTGTAGTTAAAAATAAAAACAAGACCATATCCCCCTCTGCTTTCAGTCAATGAATTTCCTTTCATTCCCTACCCCCACAGCCTTTCCTCCCCTTCCTGCATGCCTGCCTGTGCCCTGTCAGACACCATTCCTTGCCCTGCAGCACCTGGAGGCAGAGTGACACCAGCATGAAGGCAAAGGGTGGCCCAACCTGCCCGCAAAGCCCACGGCAGCTGGTGCCCCTCTGGTGGCAGGAATGGTGGCCACACACACACACAGCCCCCACAGTGCTCTCATCACCTGCAGCTTTGGCTCCTCTGAGCACAGACCGTGCCAGGCATGTCATCTGCTCAGATGGGAGCTGCATGGCTGCTGAGGTGCTGCAGGAAGAGCTGCCACCTCCGGCCAACAGGTTGGTTGGTATGAGTTCCACAGACAGCATGGGGTTTGGCAGGAGAAAAATCCCAAGCTTCTATTGATCTCCTACCTTCCCATGCTTGAAAAGCCTCATCAGAAGTAGGAGATTCAAAATCTTTATATATTTGTTTCAGTATCCTGAACTGAACACTGTGGCTAAAATACGTGATGAGAAGCACCTAGGAAGGAGGAGATGCAACAAAACACAGTAATAATTACAGTTAATTATGCAAGTTCATTGATGGACTAGATTCTGATCCTTTTCTCACATTAAGTAATGGCTTACTGCCATGGAGTAAACAATGCCTCTTGCAAAGAAGAATACTGTAAGAAATCCATGATATGACATACAAAAATAAAGGGCATACAGTGGCATCCTGAAAAAATGGCCTTGTTAAGAGTAAGAGGTCATTCTGAGGGAGGAAGGTTGGCAGAGTCTTATCTGCCCACAATATCTGCCTGTCTTTTAGTTCATATTGCCGTAGCCCTAAGGGTGGCCAGACCACAACTAGAGTTTCACTGACTTTCCTTGGCAGATGTGCACAGTAACCTTCTCTCAGAGTCCTTATGATCCAGAAGAAAGGGAGAGATGATACTAATGTCTGTATAAGGAAACTATAAACCAGATCTTCCATACAAGGTATCTCAGAACCAGTTGGGATGTCCTCAGACTTGTGAATCCTTGTCCTGTCTCCTAGCTCCTCCACCTCCTTAAGGGATGATTTCTTCTATGGAAATATATCACTGCATCTAATAATGCCTTGCACTTCTGTAGTTTCCTCTATGCAAAGATCACAAAACAGCTCCCAAAGGAAGGGAATCGCCACAACCTACACAGTCAGCTCTAGTGCAGACATCTAAGCCAAAGATAGGTCACAGCCAGCAGAAAAAGAGTTAATGCCATCAGGGGAGCACTGGCTGTACAGTGGGATTCACCTTATTGCCCTACAACTCATGAGACAATGGAACTAAAAGTGGAATATCCCCTGTAGCTGCATCAGCCCTTGTCACCTCAGCACTGGTACAGTCTTGCTGGGCAAGGTAAGGAGAAGGTACAGTGCTCCAAGGGAAAGCTTTGTCCCATGCTATCTGGGTCTAGCCCAAAGCAAAAGCAAGGGGAAAGTTATTTCAATATGACAGGTTTTGATCAAACCAACTCCCTGGCTGCTTAGGAGAGCACATTATTGTACATCCTGTCCTCAGGACTTCTGGAATCCACCAGGTTCCAGAATCCAGGCATTGCATGCATTTCCAGCCTCCACATCTGCTCTTGGGATGCAATGATAGTGCAAAGGTAAAGAAATAATGTTGTTTACAGATCTTATTTGGCATAAGTAAGGAATCACAGGAGATTGCTTGTTACCCAAATTGGAGTGGGTAACTTCATTGTGAATTGTTATCTATACTGTTGGGGGTGCAAATTCCTTACCTAGTGGGCTGCTTGAGAGATGCTGCTCTGCCTCCCTACCAACAAAACTGGGTGCTGGCCTTGCTGCCCCATGCTTTGGGCACCTCCCTTACCACAGAAAGTAAAGCCTTCCTTTACACCACCGTTCAGTGGCAGATGGCATTCCTGAGATGATGTACGTGCACATGCAATGCACATGCTACACGTGTATCATTGAACACCCCACACAGCAGGCCAAGACCCAAAACTTATTGTAGTGTCATAAAGAGTAAACAGTTCTTGTTAGATATAATATAAGGCATGCACATTTTACTGCTTCCCATTCCTATAGTCAGATAGCACAAAGTGACTTTCAGAGAGCTCATATCTGCCTTTACAACTTGGGTTTTGCATTCTTTGAGTTCAGTCACCCACTTTTAACTCCCCCTGCCTTCCCAGCACTAAGTGCCAGCCTGCCTATCCTGTCCCCCTCACTAAGATTTCCCAGTTGCTTCTGCAATCCTTGCTTCTGATTATCCAACACCTGGTTTTGTGCTGCTTCTAGTAAC
Source organism: Pyrgilauda ruficollis (assembly GCF_017590135.1). Taxonomy (NCBI): domain Eukaryota; kingdom Metazoa; phylum Chordata; class Aves; order Passeriformes; family Passeridae; genus Pyrgilauda; species Pyrgilauda ruficollis. The sequence goes on from NW_024524266.1 coordinate 7,445,423, forward strand.
TTTCCACTCTTTTAAACCCCACACAGAACCTGGAAAAACTGGTTTGTGTAAACTTTAAGTAACCCCTTGTGCCAAGACTATTTCTAACTCAGTAGTGGAACATGATGGTTTAATGGTCAGGGATTGTTCCCAACACAGAAGTTAAAAAACATTTAGGGAGGACAGGAGAGAGGGGAAATCAGATTCTATTGAATTTGGCTGCAAACTTCCTATAAAATTTGTGTTAAGATTCATGTCATACATTTATGGGGAGCTATTTCCAAGGAAGTGCACCAAGTGTGTTAGCATGTCATTGGGAGTTAGAAAGCTTTTATTTGGCTGGAGATTGAGCTGTTCCAAAGACCAGGGACTGATGGCTCATCACAAGCTTGAGCATTGAATCATTATTAATACTGTTGTCAGGAACAAATTTTGGTCTCACAGGAGAGAGGCTGGAATAAGTCTGCATAAACTATGTGTGGAATGGTGTCAGTGTAGACTGAATCTTGCTGTACTTTCACACTTACAAGCCACTATTTCTACTTAATAGAAACACAAAGTCTGAGTCAACACTAAAAACCCAACAGAACTGTTACCAGTTTTCACAGGAAATATGTTTGTTCTGGTCAGAGACCCTTCACTTACCACAGCCTGCATCTTTGTACAGGCAAGCTGAGCTCCCTCAGCTCCCAACTGTGACAAAGCAGCCACACACAAATGAGTCCTTCTGCTTGTAGGAAGCCAAGCACTCATAAGGAAACACAGCTAGAGGTTCACAGGATGTTAGTGAAGGGATGTCTGCGTGGGATGTAAGTAAATTACAAAGAGCTACAAACACATTGAAATCAAGACAGGAAGCATCTGTGGGGGTCACTGAGGAGCCATGGAGAACACAATCCATTCGACATTTTCTGAATCATGAATTTTTTAAATGCAGTATAAAGCTAGTTTTCACTGAAATATTTTACTTCTTTTTTGTTTTATTCTCCTGTCATTGATACTGCAACTGGTCAAATTAGATTCTATGTCAAACAGTCTTCAAAGCTAAGGAAAAAAAAAAGAAAAAGTGATTGGAATCTAAAGGGTACCTTCTTAAATGCTTGAAATTTCTGTGCTTACAGTTTTTGAAAGGCAAAGGGCCTAGCCAGGAGAAAGTAGACTTCAGATTCATGGGGGGAGTGTGATTTCGAGGAAAACTAGAAGCTATGCACATAAACCTTGGTGAAGTTCTCCAAGAGGTTGGACACAAAAATAAGTGAAACTATATATTCCTTCTGTATTTTTCCTTTAGGCCTTTAACCTTTCTTGTTTAGACCTTTCATTAGGTTACACCTTTATATTGCTTTTCTTGCCCATTCTATCCCATTTTAATCAAGATGTGAGAAGTTGTGGCTAAGCACCAGCAGAGCCCACCACCCAGCACCCATCCTCTCAGCTGTGAGTGAAAACCATTCTGGAGAAATGAATAAAGAGTAGAATAAACAGTAAATCCTTGGTAACATGTACAAGAAATTCAGAGAAGGCACCAGAAAATGTATTGCACAGAGAAAACCTAATCTGATGTCAAGATGACCAACTGCATTTTTTCCATCTCTCACTTCCGTGATTCTGTAGCACATGAGATCACCTTCCTTTTCATAAATGATATAAACTTCTGTCTGGGGCATTGTTTCCACAGGGTCCAAAGACTGCTTGTTTCTCAGCACTGATCTTACGTTAACCCTGCGCTGCAAATGTATCCTAGATTTGTTCAGCTTCTCCCACTTTTGATTCTGCTGTTAGAACTATGTCAGAAATAGATTATTTTTTCCCCTTGGATATAGTCCAATATTCATTATTTTAGTGAAGACACTGTTAAACCAGCAGGACTGTGCATATGGGAAGATAGATTAGGAGGTCAATGAATAATGATGGATCCTGTCAGAAGACCTCTTAAGAGAAGCTATCAAGCAAGGTCAGAAAGCATAAGCTTTTCCTCTTAAATAAAAGGGCTTCTTTAAAAAAAGTCAGAAATCAACAGCAGTGGTACAGAAACAACAATAGCATCTATAAGGGGAGTAAATTGTTCTGTGACTGTGACATCCATCCAACTTGATAAAAGTTTCATTCAAACAACAGTCTCTTTTTATTAAGACTAGCAGAACAAAAAGTATGCATAAGAGAGCCTAAAGTGTTTTTGCTCCAAGTATATAGAAAAAGTAGCAGGTTCTTTCACTTGGCTCATTCCAGTGGAATTGAGAATTGTGTGTCTCAACTAAGTGGCAGGAAGGTGATCAAATACTAGTTCACTAGTTGGCATTTATACAGGACATCTGTACCAAGAAGTGTAAGGCTGCATAGGCACAGAGTGCGGACATGGAGTTCAGGACATAGCAGAGTAGTAGCAATTCAAATCTTGCTAAAGCTTAGCATGATCAAAAGCAGTTTTTAAACTAAGGGTGCTCATATTCAAAGTCTGGAAATTAAAATCAGTCAAATAAAACTGGTGCTGAGTAACACACTGTTCCCTTAAGCTGATGATTTTGGTTTTGTTGTTGTGGTTTTGCAGGGGGCTGCTTTGACAATAAAACATCAGTAAATGCAGTTTCAGCACCTGACCTATGTTAGCTGCTAAGCTGAGGTGGTAACACAAAGGGATGGCTGCACAGCAAGAAGCATCTTGCAATACAGCACTCAGTACACTTTCGGATCAAGATCAAAGGTAAAGTTTAGCTTCAAATCACAGGCTGACCATTCACATAAAAGATACCTTGCAGAGAATCATTTACTTTTTCAGTTTGTCATTCATTACATAGCCTGTTATCCTTAGAAGTACAGGTTCACATGCTAAGCCTTTGCAAACATCTGATTATTAAAGTACAAATATTGCTGTATTTAAAATATTCCTTCAAACAGAAGACTAGGAATGGTTCACAATTCAGTATTTCTTGGCCTATTTCAGAGTCCAGCCTTTGCTAATCATGGTCCTTGCGCCTAAAATAACATTTTCAGCTCAGTTGTCAAATATCATCACAACTGCTAAAGGCTGAATTGACACAGGAGTGAAATGTACACCTGCTCCTCTCCACTGACTGCCCACGGACTGTTAGCCCGGCAGTCACAGACCGTGGACAGGCCAGATGCAGTTTGGGAGCAGTCAGTCACCTTAGTGCTCCATCATAAAACATTTGACTCGTGCCAGGGGAACATACCCCTTTTCATTCACAATCTGTGCAGTGCTGCCACAGGTGGACAGTGGAGGAACATTTACAAACAGCAGGATATAGATAGAATATCTGAAAATATGAGCTTGCACCAGAATAAAAATAGTAGTCACATCCTTTTTATGCGTGACATCAAACCCAAAACGGAAAGTACCTTTCAGAAGACTGTTTGCCTTTATGAAGGTACATTTTCAGTCTCTCAAAATGCTACACACAGGACTGTTTGCCTTTATGAAGGTACATTTTCAGTCTCTCAAAATGCTACACACAGACGTTCTGCTGTCTCAGTGTTCTACCTCATTCATGGATATTATTAAACACCTCAAAAACATGTTTATCAAACCTAATATTTATGATACGGGGCTCTATCTTAAAATTAAAGGTTTGCCATTCACAGAGCTGCAGTTTTCAGGGAGCTCTTGCTCGGTGTTTCATTCACTGAGCTGCACACGGCAGTCATTACTGACAATTTTCTGCCGGCGCTGCCCGCACCGCGGCTCTTTGTGCAGCGTGACTCACTCCTGCAAGCTGCAGCTCCGAGCACAATTTCTTCATCCTGCAGTCACCACGTACTTTTTTCCAGATTGCCTTCTTTCCTTTTGAGTGGGCAGAATTAGTGAATGCAATTAGTGATAATGCCATTTGTCCCCAGGGTCATAATTTTTCTTAAAGCATTTATTCTTTTCAGTAAGTCTCATATTACACCAAAAAAACCTGCTGGAAAACTGGCATGTAATAGTCACAGATGCCAGAAGAAAGATGCATCTCTGCTGCTGAAAGGAAGAATAGTGGCCCACGAAAATTTGATTCAACATGTAAAAATATTTCTATGCAGTTATAATGCAATTTAGTCCAATTCCACTGCTCTCTTGTGAAAATATCTTCCTACTCTCTGTCAGGAGGGAACAATTATTCTGCACCTTTCTCTCCCAGTGCTGGAGGATAATGCCAGAGGTAAACAGACAATGCTTTGTCTTTTTTTTTTTTAACTGCCTATTTGCAACCATTCATTCTAGAAACCTGGGTGCTGGAGAGAGTAGACTATCTGTCTGCTGTTTTTCAGGGTCTACCTTTTTTCCTGTTCCAGTTCCTGGTTAGATACCATCTCTCTCCCTTTCCATTTACTCCAAATATAAATAGAGTGGATAGGTGTTTTTATTGAGAAAATAATTCCTAAAACCTCTCATAAATGGGAGGGTGATTTTTCCTACTTTCCTCATAAGTGCAGCAGGGTAAATTACCTTTACATCCTTCATGTGAGGCCACATTTCAGCTTTTATGGTGGTCTGACTGAGATTCAAACAGCATATAGATTTGTGTGGAGTTAATACACATTGTTCCTGTTCCTCCTGGAATCTGTCCTCACACAGATGCTTTTGGACATCATTCTTTTGGATATCATTATTTTAACCCTGTGGGAAAATTACAGAAAATTTGCTTTATTACAACAAAGCAGATACAAATATGACAAGCCAGATACTAATAACTCAGAGTACTCACTTGATCTATGTATTTCTTTGGGCTTTTTTATTTTTCCATATTCTCTTTGCTACAAAAGATTTGAGACACAGATTTGAGACACAGATTTGCTCATGTGAAAAAGTGAACTCAAAGAACAGCAATCTATTCCCAGCTGGCAAAACACACCCACCCCTCTGAGGCGGTTGGGACTGGCCCATGAATTGAACTGTACTTATCAACAGATAAGGCTGAAACCCAGCCTGGAGGTTTGCTCACAACAAGGCAAACTGAAAGTAGAGCTCTCATAATCTCTACCAAACATGGCATCGTGGTGGGAGGGGCAGTGCTTTATCTGCTGTTGATCTCTCAAAGTGCATTAACTGCAGAATTGCCTCAACTCCTCAGCCTTCTCCTCTCTGTCAAATTTCCCGTGGTTTGGTGCAGAATAAGCATGTTCAGCAAGGACAGGTGACTTTTACCAGTTTCTCTCATGTCCCAAGGGTATACACTGTTTTGTCCTTTAATGCTTTAATGGAGGGTAACTGTGCCTAAGAGAGGAGATTCAATGGAATGGAAGAATGAAGGTGGTTTCTTTCCAAAAACGATGTCCAAAAGAAGAGTTACAGCTGTACAGTGTACAGCTAAACCAAGTGCTCCAGAGGCTCTGGAAAAACTCCCACTGTCACTGCTGAAACCTACATAGCACCAGGATGGCAGAGCCACCTTTTTCCATGTAAAGCCTGTCCAGGCCTCTCATCATGGTGAGTATCCTCTTTTGTGGATCCCAAAAGCAGAGGTCCCTAGTGCTGGCTCTGTCACCAGATCTTCATAGCTCCTCAGAGGAGCACTTCCTCTGGGCAGCCTGGAGTAAACTGGTTTTGCTCGTGTAATGAGACCAAGCACAAGTTATCTCTTCTGTTCCAGGCTCCTGGAGGTACTAGTGCCTGCCCCCACACCAGGCTCGTCACGTTAATCAGAACCATAAGCTATGACTGTCCTTCCATCTGCCTTTCTAGCCTTATAGTCATACCACAGTTTCCTGGCCCCACTTGGCTTTGACAACAGAATAACCAGATGTAGCTACTGCATGGCAAAACCCAACAATTTTATTTTGCCATGAAGGAAAAAAGCAGACTGTAACTTTGAAAGAGTCGCTGACACAAAACCTTCCAGGTCAATTAAAACTGGTGAGTCCCAGCCTGGTTGGGAATCAATGCGATGGACTGTAAGAAGTTTTGTGGGCTAGAACTTGTGTATTATGGTCAGGTGTGTGCCAGCTGCTCACACCAAAGGGTGTGGGCAGTCCCCGTTAGGTCCCTTCTCTGAGGAAGAAATATCTCTGGACAAGCCAGCTGTCCTCTGATGCAGTCATGCCTATTTACAAACATCTTTCTACCAGCTCTCAGGTGTAGCAAGTGCTCCCAGTTTCACTTTTCCAAGCCTATACCATCAGTCCTGGGTTTTTGGGTTTTTTTTGTTTCTCTTTCTCAAGCATTTACTCTACCTTTGAACAGGGGAGAAAAACCAACCCAAGCTTCCTTCCATCTTTCTGCCAGCATTAGTGAAAACACTTTATCCACAATACAAATTCAAGAGTTACCTCAAATACACTTTTAAGTTTAGACAGCAATTTAAGTGTGCTTTGGCTACAGGCCAAGCTGGGCAAGGAGGGCAGGATTCCTCTAACTGCAAACTAAGCAGGCACTGGTACCTGCATTAGTCACTCTGACTCCTTTTTATAGCAGAGAGGAACAAACATTTCCAGGGGAGGATTCATCTGACCTACTATTACACTGACCTATTATAGGTGAAATTAATCACACCCTTGAGATGTGCTGCTCTTCCTAGTTGCAGGGGGAGCCCAAGGCAATTTGCTCAGCTGCTTTACAGACACTTAAGACATCCCAAATGAACCTCTGCTAGGGAATCAGACCTCAGATGCATGGACCTCAGATATCTGTCACCTACCCTAATGTTGTGGTGTCACCTTTTTGTATTTTGTTTATGCTTCTATGATGTGAATGTGTCCTTTCATCACGTTCTGAATACTACTAACTCTCTGGTGCTTCCATACTGTTATTTCTGTGTCCCCCTAGAGAGAAGATTGCATTTATCAATAGGGTGAAATGTCAGATCCTTGCCTACTCACACTTGTGGTAGGTGTATGGAAACCAAGAACAAAAGGTGACCAGACAGTGCAAAGCCAGCATGGTGATTACTGATGTATCAGGTAACACAGCACAGCTGGTAGAGAGAGAGAGATGTCTCCTGGGTAACAAATGGTTGCCCCTGTAAATAAACCCTCAGGAAAAGGCCCTCTGCACCCAAAGGCTTCTAATTTCTGCAATTTACACTGTGTGGCTCAAGAAAACAGATTACCATTCCTGACATACCTTTCACTGCGTGTACCCTTAGGCCATCGCAGCTGCAATGACTCTATAGTACTGCCACATTCCTGGAGCAGGGCCTTTTTCTTAAGAGCAGGAGAGATGGAGGAAGACAAATTGCATTCCCTACACAATGTTTGCAAGGAAAAACATCTGGAGGTGATACTGGAGGAAGAGCTAGGGCTCACTAACTATAACAATTGCAGCCTCTCTTCCTCAGTTTAATGCACTCAGATGAAGATAGAAGAATTAAAAATTAATAGCAAAGGCTGAACAGAGCATGCAAGGGAATCAACTTGTGGAGAAGCTTTCAGTGTTGTAAAAAATACACATTTACATAAATTCCAGACCAGGAAGCTGGGAAACTTCAGCTCAGAGCATCTTTAGATAGTTACCATCCACTGTGCAAGACATTGCCAAGGCCAGCATCACCAGTACCAACTGCTCCTTTTCTGGGAGAAACATTTCTGACTGTGCTTATTCACAGTAACATTGACAGACCCCGTCAGGGTCTATCAGTAATGCTCCATGATGTGGACTGCACATAGGAATGTACCAACTTCTGTACTGGAAGAGCTGCAGTAATATTGCAATGGAGGGTAACCTGGGCCAGAGAAAGCCCTGATTCATGCTGCCACAGCAGCTCCTCTGTCAGCACTGTGTCCCACCTTCAGACACCCTTCTTTTGTCCCCTCTGCATGCTGGTCCATGCTGGTTACTGTAAACCTCCTCAGGGCTTGAGGAATGGGAGGGCAGCAAGACCAACATCACCTTTTATGAAAGAGTGGCCAGAGCAGCTTAAAAGATCACACTCCTCAGACACCCGGCAAAACTTGTAAGCCACCTTTCAATAAGCTGCATTCAAAAATATCTGATATTTCCTAACAGCTTTTTCTCAGCACCTAGCTTGCTGGGTTTTGACACTTTTGATCTTGTTTGATTATTTATTTCCATTCTACCAGCAGCAATGTTCTAACTCTTCTGGTTTTGAAGGGTTTGTTTCTGACAAAATTTCTCCCTCAATTTCACTGGACATCTTTCCAACTTTACCCTGTAAATGAGTTTGATGTGGAATATTTTTATCAACTGGTTTAGAGTTAAAGGAATCAACTGTAGGGGTTTTTTCCGTTCTGAAAAATCCCAGTTCGAGACAACTCGATTTGGTTTTGTCTTTTAATGGAAGCCCTAAAGTTTTGAGGAGATCTACAAGAATAGAAGATGTAATAAGTAGCACTTGGGACTAAATGTTCCTTGCAAATAACATAATGCTGGGCTGTTTTCCTCCTTCCAGAAATTAAAGGGAAAGCAAGATGCAGTCCTGACTTCATTTACACAGCTTTAATTCAGCTTATTTAAAATACCTTGATTAAGTTTCAGCATCTATATTTCTCCATCTCTACTGAAAAAGCAGTAAAAGCAGAGTTTGCCATCAGAATTATTTCCTGATGGAGTAAAAATTCCTTATGTGATGGCTCACCTTTTCATGGAGTTTATTTTTTGGAGGGGTTTTTTTAGGAGTGGGGTGTAGAATGAATTTGCCTGACCACAATAAAATTCTGTGCTTTAATAAACTCAGCTTCACTCAAACTCTGTCAGTGACAAAAGTATTGCAGAACAATGAACACAGTGGGGATCATGTTCTTATTCTTGCGCTACATACCCAGTATTTTGTGCATTTTGTGCATTGACAAGTAAAGAGAGTGGGTAGAGTACACTGGATATCTGGCAAGCAGGTTATATTTAAATAGACATGGAGACAAAATATTATTCAACAATTGTTTTATTAAATTTTCCTGCCTGTTACTTGATTCACCAGAAATTGTTGAAAGAGTATTCTGAAGTCAGCAATGTCCTTTAAACCTTAAAAAAAAATCTGGTTATCCAGGAACTCAGCCATGGGGAGGCAATGCATAAATCAGTTCAGTGTATCCCTATATTCAGACAATGTGGAAATTATACACACTATGACCTCTAGCACAGTTAGACACTGACACTAGATGTGCACTTAAAAACAGATGTTAGCTCTGAAATAATAAAAACCATGTCCAACAAGAATCTTCCCAATTGCTGTGTAAGAAATGTGGCCTCCAGCAAATTAAAGGTTATACAGCATGACATGGATCTTATAAGGCTGTTTGCCCCCACGTTGGGGGTATTAACACTCCACTGCCTCTGAGCTGGGGAGCAGAGGAGGTGCAAACAGCCTGGCCACCCCACAGTGCTCTGGTAGGGTCGTCAGCCCACCCAGACACATGACAGCACTACTGCAATGTGGAAGCTCTCAGCATTTGGAAGAGACACTCTGCATCTTGAAGGGGAAAGAAGCCAGACTGAACATCTACATCTATTCCTGACTGCATGCACAAATATTGAACGCTTCCTCTGCCCCATCTATTATCAACTGGCTTGGCTATGAGTCTTTAGGTCATCAAAGCTCCATCAACAGAGCAAAGCTACTGCTCCATCTCTGCTAATGGCAGAGACCTTGTGCATCTCCTTTTAACTAATGGGGATTACAGAAAACAAGTGTCAAATGCCAGGTTTGAAGTGCCAGTGTCACCAGAAATTCCTGGCCTGATTGGTGTGGAAAGAGACAACCAATTTGAGACAGCAGGAATCTGGTGGTAATATTTATGGAGGACTGCAAATGCCAAGTAGTTTTTGGTGTTTACATTTTTAAGAGGTTCTGATTTTAATAATATGCAATTCCCCAATGTCTGAATTCCATGAAACTGTAAAAATTCTAGGTGAAATACAATAAAATGAAAGAAGTGAGACATCATACTCTTTAGAAAAAAAGAATTCAGTCTATATTTCTGCATGTGTACATTTGTTCTTACCACAGAACAAATGAAGCCTTATTAACCTGGGTAACTCATGGACAATAAAGCCATGTGCCAGAGAAATATAGGGTTTTGTCCTCCCCTGAACTAAAAGGACAAAGTACCTGATATACAGCTGGGGACAGATGTATATTCATTTTAGAGCTGAGAGAAGTGAGACTGCCAGGCATGTCAGCAATGAAACTGGGGACGTTGATTCTGACTCCACACTTACTTCCTAATCCCCTCTTCCCAGTTCAAAAGGCAGCATCCAATGTATAATTCTTTTTGAAGAGGAATGGCTTTCTCATTAAATCTTCCACCACTGACAGACCAGCACACAAACTATAGCAGCAACACAGCTGCTCTGCATCTACCACTACTGGGGGCCTAGGGGACATCCATTATCTGACTCCAAAAATACTGATAAACACTCTGTGTCTCTGCAGTTACTAGCCCAAGAGAGTGTTTTGTAGATGGCCATATCCACAAGTATGGATCCTGCAATCAGTGTTCCTTTCTGTGTTCAGCCAGATGCTGTGCCTGTGCCATCCCCCACAGAGAGAGAGTGGGAGTTGCAGGGATCCCTGAGCTGAAAGCCCACCAGGTGCCACCTCCCAGCTCATCTCTTCTCTCTAGAAGCGCTTTGTGGACAGCCTTTGTAGGTCTGCCTGGGTTGTCCTAGTCTGCACAAAGACCTAAATGCCCCAGGCAATATGACCTGGGTGTACCACGGGCCAGGTTTTAAAACTGCTACTTGTGTGCAGGGTGATCCATTCTTGAGCACAGCACCAGAACCATTCTTGGTTGAGAGAGTAAAGAGAATTAGAGGAATATTTTCCACCTTCCTAACCATCTTCTTACGTCCAACTGGTTGAAACTGCAGTGCAGTTACAGTAGTTTCTATCAGGGGAAGGCAGGTGCCTGCTCACTGGTAGCATGGGTGCCATGGGAGTCAGGGGAACAAGGGATACTCTGCATTGGTGGCTGAAGGGACAGAAGCATTGATGGAGCCTTTTGGTCATTGCTCTGCTGCAGCCAGAGTATTTTGTGAGAGTGAAGAAGGGAATATCTGTGCTCATCCCTCTGAGGTTGAAGGAAATGGAAAAACTTGACCAAGACATGAAGACGTGAAACAGAAACATGCTTAAGATTTTCCAGTTGAATTGTTCTGAGTAGTGTCTCTTCAGAGTAGTCTACTGAATGGTCTAAGAGATGGAAATAATTTTCCCTAGTCTTACCAAAGTTTTGGCAAAATAAAATATTTCACTCACTTTTCCTAGAAAGGAAATAAATAGCTCAAGAAAAATTACAAACTGGGAGAAGCATCCAAAGGAAAGGTCATTCATATGAATGTGCATACTGACATACTGATACCCTGTTAAACAGTTATGGTAAACTCTTTTTTTTTTTTTTTTTTTTAAATGCAAAGAATAAAATTCATATAAGCAAAAATCTTAAACTGTATTCTGCTGGATTTGGGGAAAGGCCAGTAAGGGTTCTGTACAAATGAGAGATGCTGCATTGGCATTCTCTGGCTTTACAGCCTTCACTACAGGTTTCTCTCACAGTTAATCTTCCCTTGGTGCCTTCTCACAGGTGCTCACACAGCTTCACAAGAACATCAGACCTACAGAAAGAGAGCTCTGACATTTTATTTTTAAATTAAGGTTAGATCAAGAGGCTCTTCTACTGCATGTTGTCTTCATAAGACAGATCTCTTGAGTTTTTGTAGCAATGAACACCCTTGCCTCTTTGAACATGAGTCCTCCAATTTTATTCTGTATCCATACATTAACCAGCCTGGCCTTTCCCTGTGTTGACTCTTGCCATGTCCTCACATCCTTAGATGAAATTAATTCATGTCTGCATCCACATTCCATCCTGCCAGCTTTTTCAAGCTTGGCAGAGACTTGAAGAAAATCCATCTGTGGACCAGATTTTCCCTCTTCTAAAACATTTCAGTTACTGCACTGTTAATAGCTATGGCAATTATTTAAATCATCCTGAAACTAGTAGCTTTTATTTAGTAATTCTACCTCACTGTCTGATTAATCCACTCTCAAAGTATTTCCTTATTAATCAGATTACAAAGAGAGTTACTTAATTTTTCCAGCTGACTGTTAGCATGTTGACACCCTCCCTGCCTAGTAACAGAAGTCACATGAGATTATCAGGAGCAGAAGGCAAACCCATTTCTGTGCAGAGTGAGAGCACAGCTTTGTTAGCAATCCCAGAGCAGAGTCTCACCCTTATTGACTGCTCTCCTCTGAGGTTTCTTGCATCAGCAACAGCCCTCTCAAATGTCTCCATCTCATTTCAGATCAGATCTGAAAATGTCTTTGCAACGCAGCTAGCCTGTGACCATTTTAATCTTCTCATCCTTTCTCTGCATGCTCTCAAAAAGACTAATGAAATCAGTAAATCTTTTAGAGGGATAATTTGAATGCACAATAGTAAATAAAACTGCGCTGCCCTTGGTCTCATGCTAAATCAGTAAATTGTATAAAACTGGCAGTCAAACAGAGGAGTATTTTAAGTGCTCTTATCTCAAACCTAGAATAAGGGCATCATTAGAGACAGTTGTTACTGGGAAGTCAGTGCTTGTCCTCATTTTAACAATACACTACAATGCCAAATTTGAATACGTTGAGAGCATGAATGATCTAACAGTAAGAAGGGCACCAACAATTCTCAGTGGCTTGAATGGAAATAGCAGGTGGCTGGTACTTTTCTGGCCCTAAGACAGTAATCAGTCACAGATAATTGACTACTTTCAGATCCAGAAAGTGATTTGCAAGGGATTATATTTCCAGTGTACTGTACTAGCTTAACATTTACTGCACAGTAGGAACCGGATTTTTGAAGCACCAACCACAAACCACTCATTTTTGTTCATTTGAGCCATTTTCTTACCCAGTATATTTGTATGTTCCGACTTCTGGGCAAATACTAATTAAGCCTTCTAATTGCAACACAGCTGCTTTCATTCCCTTTATTAAACTCTATTCATCCCTTATTATTAAACAAAACATAGGGCAGGAAAATAGAAAGGTATTTTCCTATGCATCTGTCTCTTTGAGAACAAATTCCTTTCCTGAACAAGTACAGCCATGTCTATAATCATATCTAATATACAGTATCACAAGACTACTCACATTCATTTTGAAGACCAATCTAGCAGTGAATTATCTCCTGTTTTGTCAAAACGAGCATGCCTGCACATTAAGCACAGCATGATTCACAGGCACAGCAATAAGGAAAACTGCCCTTTGGGAGGTTTAACTAGCTCCACAAAAGTGCCCAGAAGGAACCTCTCCACCTTGAACAATGGTTTAGGAGCAAGAATCAGTTACCAAGAAGATAAGCACTATTGCAACACTGCAAAATCCATCGAGTCTGGAAAGCAAACAGGAGTCCTGACACAGCAGCAGCAGTGTCGAGCAGTCACAGTCCTGCCCACCAGGCGTGGGGACAAATGCTTGTCTGGGCCACTCCAGAAACTATTTCATTTTTTAACCCAGCTCAAAATGATCCCAGTAGAAAAGGTGGCCTTTTATTTTTTTGCAGGTGAAAGAATTAATCAGCTCACATAAGCTCAGCTGTGAGCTCCAACATTTCAATCAGCCCCAGAGATGGCTGGCATGTGTGGGCAAAGAAAACAAGGGTGTGAAGGAGGGGAACTGAGACTTCCCCCTCCCCTTTGCTACCATTCAGGTCACAAACTGGCTCAGCTACCCATGTCATGACAGCCTCAGTTCTCAATCTAATTAAACAGAGACAATCAAGATAGTTTTCCATTGTCTCAGGAGCAAAAACCCCCAAACACTCAGAACTTGTAAGAATTTTTTTTATAAGCACATCTGATGCTATCTCTACCCTTTCTCATGGATTTATCTACAGAAATGTATACAAGGTCATTCCTATTAATGTCCATGGAAAACACCTAGCAAAGGACTGTCATTAAAATATTCATGTACAAGAATCAGGTATTATGTAGCTGTTGATCTCTTTGTGAAAAATGACATTTTGTCTTTCAAAATAAAGTTGTTCTCATCAAATTTGTGCTGAAATCAATGGTCAGACATGCTCCTGGGAAGCCAAGGTTTAATTCCAGAGCTGGTCCCTGGAAAAGTGCCTTTTCCAGGTGCTTCCTACCACCCTGGAAAAGATGTTCCCTACCAGCCAAGGCGTCTAGGTTAATCTCTTCCATGCCTCTTTTGCCAATTAGGTTTGAAGGTGAGTCAAGGCAGATGCTGCACCAGTGTGTGTCCTCTCTGGAGGGTCCATCTCTTGCTTCTTCCTGGGATGGATGAGGAACGTGCTGCTACTGCAGAGGGGTCTCTGTGGGCAGAGGTGCATTCTGCAGCATCATGTCCCAGAGGAATGTGCTACCTGGCAGGAGGTACATTCAAACATACCTCCTTTTACAGGAGATATGTTTGCATTTCCTCATCTGCTGTGTAGGTGACGATTAAATCTGGCCTGTCTGTTCCACCAAATAATTTTCATCAGAAACAACCTGGCTCGGAAAATAATAGCTTTGTCTGAAGTTAAATGACATATTTTCCTCATCTCACAGACCCAGAAAAAAAAAAAAAGAAAAAAAAAAAAGGCAGGGAGAAAAAAAAAAGCCCAACTAATTGAGCTGAGATGGACTATGCTATTTTTTTTCCTCTGAATTTTTTGGTTCAACTGCTATACTGAAAAATCAATTATTTTCTTAGCTCTACATCAGTCATTCCTTTTTATAAAAATTCTGGTCGTACAATCTGAGAGCAGATTTTCCCTGCTGTTACATTGACTTTAGCTTCCAGGGAAGCCAATGAAGATGAGTCTTTGGGAGTAATAAGTCCCTGGAGTAGACAGCCTGACACTCCCCTATCATGAATAACAAACAAATAATGTTAGAACAATTATCACCATGAACAATTTATGTGAAATAACCACTGATTGAAATTTCCTTGCTTAAAAAAATTCATAAATCTAACCAGCTCCATTTGCTATAACCTGTTGAAATGACTTCTTGAGCTTTGGCCCTAGACAAGGGGTGTGCTGCTCTAATTTTCCTGGGTTTTATACGATGCTACCCCCATAGTGGGGATAGGGTTGTCTGATTATGCTGGCATAGTTCACTCACCTATGAAAAAAAGGCATTAATATCTATGCATCAGGCAATTTAAAATTGATGTGCGGTTGGATTTTGTTTACTGCGCAGCCTCAAAGTGAACCAAAGTCAACAAATGCTACATTGTCTGTCTGTAGCAGCTCCTTTCAGGCCAGTACCACATAAGTCCTGGCATTTCAAGTGAAATATTTTCGTCTCCCTGGAGTCTAGATCATCCCTGGAAGTGCATTTACCCATCTGCAGCACTGGCAGATCTCAATGTTTTGTAGAGCCTCTGGGCAGCCTGGCTGGCCTTACAATGATGGCACAAACAGAAGAGACAGCTACGGCCCCTCTGGGCTCTCTGCTCTGCAGCAGCTGGGACTGCTGGTCACTCAGCCAAGGACAGGGCTGCTGAGTACCACTGACTATTTACAGGCCAAGTACCAAGTCCCAGGGCCATCACTGAGGCTGTTTCCAGAATGCCACAGCAGTCACTGGATGTGTCACTGTGTTCAGAGTTGTGTCACCACAAGCAGAGTCCTCTCATACTCAACATTCCCCCAGGACCACACTTGTGCTAGCTTATAGACACATGGAAACTAGACCTAAAAGCTTATGTGGTTGATCCATTGTACTTGTGTTTGCTTTGCATTTGTGCTAATCCAGGAGAAGAGGGTCAGACTGCATGGATTAGAGTGGGTTATATTCTATTATTTTCTACTGTTCTATTTGCAATTAAGAAAACAAAACAAAACAAGCAAATTTTAAAAGTCAAAGCAAAAAAAAACCCTCAAAAACCAAAAAACAACTCCCCCAAAAACAAAACCAAACTACGAAACAGTATAGAAAAAAAAAAAAAAAGGAAAATTAAAAATCTTTATATGTTTACAAATCACCTGCTCACTTTATATCAGTTTACCATCTTCAGAAGGCAGTCCTCCTTTTCTACAATACATTTGAATGAGATCTTCATCATGGGCATCTTTGCATAGTGGGTAGGAAATTAACTACATCCATCAAATTATTTATTTTGTTGGAAATAGCATGCTCAGAAACCAACATTATGCTGGTTGCTCCTTTGTCAGTCACTGCCCAGAGGGTTCAATTAATGGAGGTTACCTGCTGACCTTTCATTTTTCTCTACACATGGATTTCCATTCAGACTGATGAAGCCACATGTCAGTATAATTTCACCAGCATCTGCAAGAGGGTGCCTGCTGCAACCTCCACCTTCCATTAGTCTCCTTTGATCTTTGACTGTAGCATGCCACACCATCAAGACAGAAAAAACATCAATTTTCTTCTTTGATCTGCATCTTCATGGGCTGATGAGAAGAATAAGCCTGCATTTTATAACACTACAACCAAATCCCTTGTGTTCATAAGCCATGGGGCTTTCATTCAACAGGGCATGAGTCATGGGAATTGCATCTCACCTACACCACTACAGCCCCCCACCCCAGCTTCTGGAGGAGGAGGAAAAACTAGCCAAACATGCAGCTGCAATATTGCAGTTTATCTCATATAAAAAGACCAAATTAATTGACAAATTCAATTTAGTATGCTACAGATCACTCTGTCCTAAATACTCCCTGTATGTTCACTTGTACAGTCATGGTAGGTAGTGGAAATTTTGGGGTCTCTTCAGAGACAGCATCTTAGTTATATTCTATATAATTTATCTATTACATTTTCCTTGGTCAGGTTTTTGGATTTTTGTTTTATTTTTTAAATTTAGATGTCAGTTTTGATGCCAGGTGACCTCAGATGGCAAGGCTCAGATTTAAAAGGCTGCTTAGACTAACTAACTTTCCAGTTAGTTTTGCAAGACTAAGTAACTTTCAATGGCATATAGGAGATGAAATATCTAAGAAATTATGAAAATCACTCAGGTCATGCAATGTTTTTATGATTTGTGGCTATAAGAGTGTTTGGAAGTGAGACCTTGATTTTGCTTTGGATTAATACAGTGCTCATCAAAAAGGGACCCTAGTCCATGATTGTAGCTGCTATGATACAGTTGAATAAAATGCCAGGCTGTATGAGGAAAGCTTTAAATGTAAACCTTAAAGGCTGAATTTTGTAAGTAAATAAAGATGAAATTGAATGCTGTAATATTTTTAAATCTTGAGATCTTAATACTAATATTTTTTATTTTTTCCTGATGCTTAGCATTACCAGTCCTTCTTTGCAGTGATATAGCTGAGGTTCATGATGTGACTGAGGGGGTTCAAGAGGACAACTACACCTAACTGGGAGTTTTGACAAAACTCCCAGTTAGGTGTAGTTGTCCTCTTGAACCCCCTCAGTCCCAGTTAGGTGTAGTTGTCCTCTTGAACCCCCTCAGTCCCAGTTAGGTGTAGTTGTCCTCTTGAACCCCCTCAGTCACATCATGAACCTCAGCTATATCACTGCAAAGAAGTTGAAAATAACCATTCTCCTTAGATTTTCATCTTTTTGAGTTTACGTTATGCATCTCTCTTTAATCTGGTCTCCCACCAGTTTAAAAACAATCAGAGCTAATGCACAGCCTGTAAATTCAGTGGCATTCTGCCTCATTCTTACAGCTAAAAACACCTTTCCAAGGGTGTCTTACAGTGCCTTTTCAAATCACCTAATGTGTTGTTTCAGCTAAGCCAGTTCCCACTATTCAATCTTGTCAGTTTGAAAGTCAATTCCCTATCCACCACTGGCATTTCGGCATCTAAGAGATGGTGTAAAAATCTCTTTGAAATGGTAAGCCTAAGCTGGGGTCTTTCCATAGCTTCAAAGGCATGTTCCAACCCGAATTCCTTTGAAATATTTAATTTGAATAATAAACTACCCAAGTACCAGCATATTCAGGTTGTTATCAGTTAGCTCTGACCAGTAAAAACTTTGAAGTGTTAATTGTGGAGCTGGACAAAGCTGCAGGACATTACTGGTTCTGCAGGAAGCAAGAATTAACCCTTTTACACCTTGCTGAGGAGAGAAAATTTTAATGAAGGACTCAGAAATATCTTAGGCATTATACCCAATACCCAAAGTGCTCACAGAGATGTGGCAGGAAAAATTTAAATCCACCCATTTAATTGTTTATTTCCAAAGACACAGTAGTTACAGTCCTTGACTACATCATAGACAAAGTGTGCTTACATAGTGGCCTGCACATTGAACTTCTTGCTCAGTCTGCACAGCAAAAGCAGCAGGATGAGGATGGCACTTACATGATGCACGCACTAAAATGTGTTTGAATCTGTTCTTGGCTGCACCATTGGAGCAGTACTCGTGGAGTATTTCAGTGGGACTTGTACTTTGCAAGATTCCCACCCCTGGGACATCCATGCCTCCTGTGTGGCCATCCCTCCTGGTTTCCCCTGTTGCATTCAAGGCACTCCAGCTGAGAACAGGTAGGAGCAACTGAGTCCTTCCACACAGCAAGGCAAAAACCCAAAACCCACTCATGTGGATCATCCTTAGAGCAGCCTTTGCTGTGTTCTGTTAACTGTGCAGCTGCTGGGGCTGGGGTGGGACACGTGCATGGGGCTGCTGGTGCCCAGAGACAGAGAAATGTGCATTGTACTCTTGCTGTTGGGAGCTGGGCCAGTCATACTTCTGAGGCAGAGCTACTGCATGTTGTGTGACTCTTTAGCTGTCTCTGTTGCTTTTTTTTCCCTTTTTTCTGAGAACCTGCCCGAGGCAGCAGTGTATGCAAGTGTATGCAATTGTCTGCTCTCCCCCTAGGTCACCTTGCACTCCCTCATCCCAGTAGAGCCCCACCATGCTCTAAGGTGTCACCACCCTGAAGTTTTAATTCTTTTGGTAATGGTGACCTTACAAGCCATTACTCACCTGATCTTATGAGGATGCAAAAACCTTTGTGAGGAGTGTTGTTCAGAAAAAAAAGTTGGCCTTCCTGTTCCCTACCTCAAAGCAGTATCATTTGGCTGCAATGACCTGATGGCATCTTTGTCCACACCAGGCTTTTTCAGGGTAGTTTGGAGGGTTGTCCCTTTTCCCCACCTGGTACCTTGTGCACCCAGTACATCCACATGTTAGCATGGGTAACAGGGAGTGCTACACTGAGGGAGCACCAGCATCTTTGATCTGTCCCACGGACCCATTCCAGACTCAAAACCACTATTTGGACAATGGAGCAATTAGAAGTCAGGCATAGCCTGCCTCTCACAACACTGCTACTTTTTCTCCTTAAACAACAGGTGTTTTGCATTTGGGATTTAAATCCGTTTAGTCCCAAATGATGAGGCTTGCATTTCTCAGCATCCCTTGTCAGCCACTTTAACATGGTCATGTGGTTATACTGGGAAATCTTTTACTTCTTGCAGGGGACAGTGTAGTGTCCCCACTCCTCAAGTGTTTTGTTTTTTTTTTTTTTCCAAAGGAATGAAAACACCATTATTTTCCTTTCTCTTCTCTCTGTAACACCACCTGACAGGATGCAGAGTTCACATTTCATTACTCACATGACCTCTATATTCCCATTACCCATGGCTCTGTCTTAGGGGATTTACAGAGCTGTGCTTGTATCTAAAAGCGGTTTTTAAATCCTTGAACAGTACTAGTCAGGATTAATGGGAATGTCACTTTCCAGCAATTATCTGAAATCAAAATGTATCATTCTGCAAAGGGCTACCACAAGGCCTAGATATTTCTAAAAATGCAAAAATAAACTCTCAGTTTCTAATCAGGGGATAAAAATGGAAAAAAAAAAATTGTTGCTTTAATGATTGTCTACCTGGGGTCCAAAGTCTTTTAAGTATTTCTGTGGAAAAATACACATTCCGTTTACTTGAGGAACCCAGAAGAGACCACTTTCTCTGCATTCCACAGCCAATTTCCAAGCTCACACCTTGTTAGGGCACACATTATAGTGCAAGCATTTGCAGAGATGTGGGCCTGGAAATGGCCCTGTGTGACCACGAGGGCTGAATGAGGAGGGACACTGAGTGGCTGCCGGGGCAGGGAGTGGAGTGACAGAAGATGGCATGAGGGCAGCTCCAGCCAGAGGCAGGGGCAGGAGGCACTGCTGGCAAAAGTCAGTTCCTCTTTCCAAAAGCTGGAAGCTGGGGAAAGGCAAAGCATCCGGCCCTGTGCCAGAGCCACAAAAATCCCTTCCTTCCTGCTTGAATTCAAAGGAATAAACACAGCTTCACAATTCACAGTGCTGTGCTGTTAAACCCAGAGTGCTTTTGTATTCGTATTGATGTTTGTTGTATCTACTGGAATCCAGTGAACTTACTCTTTCCTTCCTTGCATGACCTTTTGTTACCCCTGCTCTCAAAACACATTCAGTGTCCGCTATGGCTCGGCTTCAGTCACCCTTCTGGGCAATGCAGAGAGTTCAACAAACTGCAGGCCATCATGCAGCATACAAAGAAAAATACCTGGCAAAGGGTGTGTGTGAACCCAGAGCAGAGCCAAAGGGAGACTCCTGTAGCCAGGAGAGTCAGAGACCTCTCCTTGACTTTAGGAGTGCAGAATCACGGTGAAGCTCTGCTGGGAGAGGGAGCCATTGGTTCCCTGCCACAGTGAAGTGCCACTGTGGGAGGAGAGACCCCTGTAGTCACTCTGGTCAAGGTGAGTTACCCTCTGCACCAGGGTGTCTCCAAACTGCAGCTCACTGACACATCTACTCTCTCCCAGCTGCTTTATCTGACAGACCTCTGGGACAGAGATCAATTTGTGTCACCTGACTGGGAAGGAGTATATGCCAATAGCAGGTAAAGGACTTCAGTAAACAGGTTTGCTTTTTTCTCCACACAGACACCTCCAGCTGTTGGATTATACCTCATCATAGCACATGAGCTGAAGGAGCTAATACAAACATCTTAACACGTGCAAAAAGATAATGCTTCTCTAGACGGGGTCTGCTTCATCAATAAAACAGGCTGTGATAGTGGCACCTGGAGAAACAGCAAAATCACTGGGAAAGGGAATAATGCTGTGTAAATTTACTAAAGTGAATTTCTAGGGCTCTGAAAACAGAAATGCAATAAATTTACAAAACCCCAGCAGCAAAGATACCCCAGCAACCCAAGAGCTGCATCTCATTGGACCCCAACAGAAATCTTTCTACCTGAGCTCAATTCAACTCATATAATGATGTTGCAGTTTCATTGTAGCATTGTTCCTGGGAGACAGACCTTGTGTCTTTTATTACTCATCTCATGTTGTCACAAATTTTTTAGAAACAACTTACTTGTGCTCTAATTAGGAAAAAAAATCCAAGTCTTCAGAGCAGACTGGTCTCAAAGGGCAAATTATAATGTGTGGAGATTCACAAGACCTGAAGGCCCAACAAAGCCAGTAAATCAGAGCTCACAAACCAACTTTGTGCTGACATGATTTATCTTCCAGGGCTGACCTGCTTGGATATGTTTTTATAATGAAGGGAGTCAGAGATGTGAACACTAGACTAAAAGAAGCCATTCACGGTAGTGAATCTATTTATTTAACTGCAACCCCAGCACCAATATGTGAGATAAATCTAAAATATACTACTATTGCAGTAGTGACTGATTTAGGTGAAACAAGGGCTCTAGATTTGTCATAAAGGACTTCTTCCCCATCTCCATCCCAGACATTATTTCTGGTAGTGTAATATTAATAGAAAAGTCTAACAGTTATGTCTGCAATGGCTGGAGACAGTGGATTCTCAGACTGAAAGATGTACCATGCCCTGAGATAGCTCACCATAGAGTTCCTGTCAACACCAGCCATCAGCATCAACAGGGAATACTGTACATGTAATTTTTAGCACAAATGCGTTCACAATATTCAGAAGCTGTCTAGCTGTTCTTACAATGCAGGAGACAGTGACAACTCATTTCTGAGTGTTACAAAAATAGTAAACCACCTCCAATGGTCATTGTTAGGAACATATTGCACATTGTCTTTTTTGAGGGAAATGAAAATAAAGGTGCTGTTCTTCAGAAAGCTGTGCTTTCTCAATAACAAGGTGTCATTTTGCTTAGTTCTGCTTCAAATTATTTCCAGAAAACTTTACTTATATTTTAGGAATTTCATTTGATACTGATAGGAACATGAGCGTCTTGGAAAGCTTAAAATAAAGGATAGTTTTAAAAGTGGGGCAGGTAGAAGGTGATTAATTTTTTTCATTAGTGAAGGCAGTTCTAAACCACCAGGACTGTAGCAGCCTGAAATCCTGGTGGATTTTCAGATCCTTTCTTTCTCTTTTCAGAAACAGAAAAAGAGATAATAATTTGTAGCTGAATTCAGAAAAACAACTTTTGCCCAAAGATGCATTAGTGTTTACTTGTGGCATATGAAATAATTTATTCTTTAAAAGAAAGAGGTGGTGACTTTAAATGCATAAGTTCTAAAAATTGTAATAATTTGCTTTACATTGAGATGCAGATGTTTCTACTACAGCTTTATGGGGGAATTCTATAGTCTACAGAGGAACGAGAGATTACCCATGTCACCAAAAAATGCATTTCACCAGCATCCTAGAAGCTCTGTGCTACTTATAGGAATGAATGTCATAAACAGCTTTTGAGCATCAGATGAGCACTGACTGTCAAAGCACTCAGATACATTTCAGTAGTCCTTGTTCAAGTGTATTTAGAGACCAAATTATTCACATAAGGAAATGCTTTTTTTACTCCAATGCTCCTGATGGTTTCACATTGAAGTTTAGCTGGTATAGAGCATAGCTAGCATAGTCTAGCTAGTATTTATACAGAAATGCTTTTTAAACAGTTTTATGAATGCATGAAATAACGAATGTAATTAATCAATGAGTTTATACTTCATCAGTGCTTTAGCCTCTAAGATTCAGAAAGTGAACACAGAACAAGCAACCACATTAAAGAGCTCTCTTTAAGTACATTGAAAACATTGCTGCGATTAATGCTTTGGGAATAATTAAGAACAAAAAGAAAACTTTAAAACATATTTAAATTGTTTGCTTTCAACACAGTGTTAACTGAAAGCTTGCATCCTCAAAAAGTTTGGTTTGTTTTTCAGATGTGCCTAGTCAATCTGTTTATTTTTAATTGGTCACAGAAGTCTAGTAATAATAGAAGAATATAGAGAATAATTTCTCTACACTGACTGGATGAATAAATATCCACATGGGTAAACTTCAAATCCAGCATCTGTGGATATTTATAAAGGCAAATTTCAATGTTACCATATTTACCTTGACTGTAAAATATGCAAGCCTAGCTGTCAAAAATATCTTTACAAATTCAAATAATTATTTGAAAGGTTTTTTCTTCCTTTGTCTGTAGTTCAGGTAAAACTCGATCATCAGGCAGATTTTACATACAGCCTTGAGATGTTCTACAGACTGTGGCCAGACCTTGCACTCTCTGGCTGGATTATTTGTAACTGGGTTCCAGTCTAAATGATAAATTACAGTAAAGAATTGAACTACTTATGCTGCCATCATGGTTAGTTTAAAGAACATTTCATTGTCAAACTAGAAAGGCTGTTACCATGAGTGGAAGACAACAGATTTTCACCAAAGAGATAATCAGAATCACATTGACAAGTGACCTTCATCAGGCAGAGGTATCCCTATCCTTCATTGACACTTGCTTTGGAACTGGGAAATTCCAGGTTTTACTTTCCAGTGAATTAAGACTATGCCCTTTGAAATCCTATGAGTATGATGGTAAAATGGTTCAAAGGGCAGGATTATTAGATAGAGAGAATTGTCTCAAGACAGAGTGTGAGAGTTGGTTTGGATTAAACTGTTGTAGAAATACCAACTAGAGAGAGTTCAAAAATTACCTAAGACACCAGAGCTATTCAACAGAATTTCAATTTCTCTCCTCAGGACCATTGCCACTTTGTCTCTTGCGGAGTATGCACTGTAGCTAGAGAGCCCAGAAAAAGGTTGCAAGACAAAGATGGTTTTCACAAAGACAAGTTACAGAAAACAATAATAAATGATTGCAATAGAAGAGACAGTTTTATTTTCAAAGCCACCATCCTATATTTTGTACCATAATGCAGCAGCTATGAATTGCATATGGAGGAGGAGATGGAGGAAACCAGAAGTGCAGCAATCAAGTATTAAATTTTTATGATGTTCCAAGAATTTCTGTCAGTTTTTCAATTTGTTTTATAAAAGACTGGAATAATTTCAAGTGACACAAGGCTAATCATAAATTAGGATTGATACTGTGCAGCAGACACATACAACAGAAAGTAAATAACAAGAACAAAAAAAAGAAGATACTCTGTCTCTGAAGTCCTTGTGCCATAGTGATTGCTGCAAACACTGAGTAAACAGTAGCCAGGAATAGGCTGATCACGTGGCAGAACATCCCAGTTTCTTTAACGATCCTTCACTGACACTGCCTTTTGGATTAGTCAATATTTCACATGTAAGAGAGATGCAATTGGAAAACCCAGTAATGAATAGTTGAAAGAAGTGTATAATCTATCATAATTTGGTGTGCTATTTTAAATAAACACAATTTTACAACAATTAACTTTCCATCTTCTCCCTCTCAGCATTTGTCTCCTGCTTACTACTGAGGATCTAAGTCCTTCACTGAGCTCTATGCATTGAGAAATTTGTGCCTGGCTGAGCACCCAGTGTTTAACATGTAATGATTAAAATATTTCTAATGTACAAAATGAACCATAATCAATAGTCTGACCAGCATGTCTCAATGCAAAATTGAAAGACTGATTACCTTACTTTCAGAAACATGGATAAAATTTTAAATTATAAAAATATATATCCACTGACAATTAAAATAAACACCACAGCTGAATCTAATCCGTAAAGCAGTTTAGATAACATCCACAGAAATAACCAGAGGAAATATCTTAGGAGAGCTCTGTTTTCTCTCTTCTACATCCTCCAACTTTGAGAGGTTTTGATATCCCAAAGCCTTAGAAAATACCATTTGGCTTCTATCTTGACTTGGGGCTTAAAAATATCTCAGAAAGATTCATCCATGCCTATTCCCATTTGCACAGCAAAGAGCAGAATGAGACCTCAGTCATCTGCTCACAGACATTCATTGTTGTGGTGGAAGCAGAAGAGGGAATGAGAGAAATGTCACTTATTTAAAGGAACGGGGGTTGGATGGACTCACAGCTGCCCCATCAACAGCTGCAAGTGCAATCCAGCTCCATATGGACTGGCACACAGGGCTCAAGTGACAAGGATAGACCTTGCTCTGGCTGTATTATTTTGCTGGACATGTTGATATGGGGTCCTCTTTAACCAGTGACTGATTAATGGTACCTAATTAAAGTAGGGGACAGCAAGGAGAGTGGAGTGGTGGAGGAATTAGGTACCACAGAGCATCCTGTCACACTGCTTGCCTTGAATGGGTGTTGGTCAGGGTGATATGCAATGCAGTTCCAGGAATTAACTCTTCCAGCTGATGCTATTATTCTGAATGACAGCTCCCATGCCACAAGGATTAATTCAATCTATACCATTATTTAGTCAGCAACAACAGATGCTCATTCAGATATCTTGGCAGAAGAAGATGGCTCCACTTAACACCAGAGTTTGCACATCACCCCAGGAGTTCCACTGTCATATTCTGGACCTCAGCACCCCTTCACATCTAAGACTTTGCTTATATGTACTGTATTCTTTGTGTGTGTTTGGCATTTAAGTAGATATTTGGCAATAACAGACAAAGCAGTACCCTGTCTGGGAAAAATTGGAAGATCATTACTTGGATGAGGAAGATGGAAAGTCGAAGAGAAACAAGTTATTTGTTCTCCTCCTGCTCTGTTTCCCCCACAAGAGCTGCTTGCCCAGTCATCCTGTCCCTTCAGTGAAGGAAGCAGAAGTGCCTGCAGCCAGCTTTTCTGCTGTGGTTAATGTCACTGCCATCTCTTGACCAGGTCCTCAGCTCCTCTCAACAGCTGGCTGTCAGCCCATCGAGCACAAAGGGCCCACTCCTTTACCAGCCCCAGGAATGTTTGGCTCAATGGAAATCCATGGAGCAAATCCAGCACAAATAATAGAGGAAGGAGATCTGATATTATCAACTGAGTTAAAATTATTTCAGGCCTGGCATTTGGGTCTGCAGTGCTTGGTGTCTCAGCCTCAAATTTCTCCTCAAATCTGAGAAAGCTGTAAAACTCTGTGCCCAACAGGATTTTCTGGGGCAATAGTCTGCCTGGCAAGACCCAGCTCAAGAGAAAAATTGCTTAAGGTTACACATCTATTCTTTGCTTTTAATAAAAAAAAAAAAGAGCTTCTAATCAGAAAAGTAAAATGTTCTCCACTCAGGTGCTGAGCTAAAGCTGGGTGACCAGGTGTCTGACAGGTACACCAAGCAGCTCCCAGCACTCTTTCATGTCCTCCTTGGCTGGGATGCTTTCTGGTGGGAGGAAGCTTTGGGGACTGAAAGTCTCCCACTGGGAAGCCATTGGGATAGGAAGGAATAAAGCCTCCCAGGGGTTTTTGTTGGAGAGGTCCTGGTAGACCATGCTATCTAAAGAGCAGGACTCAGTTTCCCTGGAAGACCAGTCAGTCCATCCAACAACCCTGCACTATCTGTGGGAAATCTCCCAGGTGCATGTCCTGTGAATTATTGCCATCCAAAAGAGGGCAAGGGAAGAAGGATATTGCAGAAAACAAAAGTAGATTTTTCTTTCCCTCACAGCAGGACATGGCTGAGCATGGGGAGAACTTGATAAGTGTTGTGTGTGTTAGGTGCATGGGAAGGTGATGGTGCCAGAAAATACTAAGCAGGCTGGGATTGCTGATGCTGGAAAGGAGTCAAGGTGGGATGACTGAGGTGTATAAATACTAAAATGTTTGGAGATGGTGGGTGAGGAATAGCTGCCCTCTCTTGCCTCATCACAAAAATAAGATCACCTCTTAAATTTGCAGGCAACAAGCAGAAAATAAATAGAGGAAGTCCTCTTTAACACAGTGGAAATTAAACTCTGGAACTTATTGTTACAGGATGTTGCCAAGGCCGAAACCCAAGTGGATGTGAGCAGGGTTATATGAGGGCTGTACCAAGGAGAGCCATTAGACCTCGCAGCCGCGCAGCTCGGCCAGTCCCCGAGGCACTGGCAGCCAGGCACAGCACCAGGAGAGAGGAAGGAGCGACCAAGAATGACTCACATTTCCTACTCCCTTTCTTAAGCATTTCTGGGAACACTAGGGAACTCCTTGTACTGGGCCAAGGTACAGGCTTCACTGTACAGAGCACAGGGTCACCTGCACTATTGTTCTGACCTGCTCTGGCTGTTCTTTTGCATTCGTATAACAAGCTGGAGGCATTGTTTTTTGAAGTAACTAAAGGCAGGTAAAGATGCTTGAGAAATTATCATGTTTGCCAAAAATACCTTTCAGAGGACTAAAATTGTTGTGGATGATTTAGCCTTAATACAGAAAATAGTGCTATTATTAAAGAACATACAGAAAGAGAAAAATGAACTACCAGAACCACTCATGTCAACTTTCTTGAGTGAAATTAATTTTTTTTCCAAAACATCAGTATGAGCCAAAAGCCTGCTGTTATTAAAATTAATTGTAACAACCTAAACATTCTATTAGATTGAGCACAGCCTGGGGTACAGGCTTCATATCTTTATTTTTCAGGTTGCTGAAAGAAAAGAGAGAAGCATCTAACCTTGTCCCACGTTTCTGGGATGTGTTTTAGGGGAGCAATGCCCAACATTGGAAGCACTGTCACTGAGAGTCTGTCCCAGCACGACACGGAGAAGCTGCCACCCCATCAGTGACGCCTCCGTCAGTCACAGCCCCACACACAGGAACTCAGGGCAGGAGGCTGGGCTGGCAGGGCTCCAGGCACCTGTGCTGGCCAGGACTGAGAAACCCAGCAGTCTGGCACATGCTGGAGTAGCGACACCTTTCCTCCCAGAAGTAGGGGGATTTCCTGAGAGGAGGGAGGCTGCAGCATCCTTGCTCCAGTGGTAAAGACCCCTCCAGGGGAAGCCACGAAGCTCCCTCCTGTGTCACAGGATTCCCCAAGCAGGTGGGCTGCCTTGGCTCAGCTGCCAGCAGAGGCTTTGGTGAGAACGTTGCTCCTCGAAACACCTGCCCCACAGCCCACAGCAAACACCAGGCATACACATTCCACAGGGAGGAGGCCAAGGGAACAAAACTTGTTTTTATGGAGTGACAAAGTCTTCCAGATGGGCTGCCAACACACCTGGGAGGCAGCAGCAGCATTTGGGGGTCAGCTAGTGTCTTCTGGGGTCCTGCAGGAGTACACTGCAGATATGAGCATCTAGGGAGAAATTTCCTTTGCTTTGAAGCCACAGAATGGTGACTGACCTCTTACCCTTTGGTGTGAAAGAAAAAAGGTGATAATTCAACCATCCAGGCAACAGACGAGTGGAAGGCACTGCACACCCACACCAGAAGAATTCCTAAAGGTAGTCCCATCACCAAAATTTTCACTCAACTCAGAACTGTCCAAGCAGGAAGAATCACCAGGTTTTCCAACCCTAATTACCAGCTGTCTGAAACAATGACATAATCAGCAGGGAGTGAATCGCATCAGTAGTCATATCCTGAGAAGAAGAACCAGATGCATCGAGTATCCTACTGAACTACAAACCTCTCATAGTCTGTCAGCTCTCTGAAGGAGTATTTACAAACATACTGCTGTTCAAAGCTGGACATATTGTTTCAGAGGAACAGAGGAAACTAAAACAAGAAAAAAAATTACCTTGACAAGTAGGTTTACTATAATGATGCTTTTGTTAAGCCTGTAAAGAGGGCAGCTGTTGGTACTATTCATAGTCCATTTGAAAGGAAGGAAGGGGGTAAACTAATGAAATGGTGGAAGATCCAGATTCTATCAGCAAATGTCATTTCAAGCAAAGACAGAAAAGTCGCAGATTCAGATAGCTAATCGTGTGGAGCCTTCTGTTGTCACATTAAGACCAAATGAATACTTCCACTGACTGCAGGAGGCAATAAATCAGTCCAGCAATTAAAAATATGAACTTTCTCCATACTCTTCCCCCTTGAAATCAGTGCATGCTGCTGAGTGCTCTGGCTGTCCTCCAACAGAGGACTCTGAAATTCATAGCCCAGCCAAAGCCACCAACTCAGGTGTTTACTGGCAAGCA
This sequence comes from Pyrgilauda ruficollis, assembly GCF_017590135.1. Classification (NCBI taxonomy): domain Eukaryota; kingdom Metazoa; phylum Chordata; class Aves; order Passeriformes; family Passeridae; genus Pyrgilauda; species Pyrgilauda ruficollis. The sequence continues at coordinate 7,474,455 of NW_024524266.1, forward strand.
CATTTATGTGCTTAAATGTGTGGATGGACCAAGGCCGAAAGGGTCAGCGAGTTGCAGCCTGAAGCTCTCTGTACCCCCAGGACAGTAGCACGATATTCCAGGGCGATGGCAGTTTCTTGGCCTGTGGGTCACTGCTGGTCCCTGAGGCATGGGGAGGTCATCTGCAAAATGTCATCTGCTGTCTTTTTGTTTTGAGCCATGCAAAGGGTTTTCCTGTATGCACAGAATGGGAAAGCAAACCAAAGAAAACCAGAGACGTTTTAACCTGGCTTGGTTGGTGTGCTTGTAACAAAGTGGCAACACAGTGTTAAATGATCTGAATTTTCCCAGTGCGGGGGAGGTTCATCCTTGGATTACAATTTGTCAGGCCTTCACATTAGCAGAAGTAATTAAAAATCAAACTGTAAATAATTTCCTGTTGACTGACTAGTCACATGCCAGTCAAATCTCTGGAGGATGTAGCTGTTCCTGTAAAAGAAAGAAGGAACCCTTGCTGGATTGTGAAAACAGGTGAAAAAAACATCAGAATTATTTTTTCTGCTCCCAGAATAGTAACCAGAATTAGACTATGACCTTTTCAGAGCGATGCATGTAATTAAGGAAATCAAAGCTACTGCTATATCTCCGAGGCAAAAGAAAAAAACCCTGTTTTGATCACATTTACTTCTTTTTATAAACCATGAAAGCCTGGATGTTCAGAGTTTAGACTGTCATTCCCTCTGCAAAAGAGGAAGTGCACTACTACACATAAAAAGGAATGTGGGGGGAAATAAAATCAAATATCTGAATGAAGCATCATCTCCAATATACCTTTGTGATGTTTTGGCTTTTGTAGTATTTAAATGTAGAGGTTATTTTCACCTCCTCTGCTGCCTCACGAATTCCCTCAGGGGTTATGATTTGAGCTTCAAACAGCAAAAAGGAAAAAATTCTTTTTTATCATGGAAGAAGATAAAATGGGCAGAGGCAAGAAAAGCTCCTTTTGTTCTGATCTTTCAGGCCTCAAAACATATTTCAATTCATGAAAATATGTACTTAAACCTCTTACAGATCAAGAGTATGCATTCTATTTACTCTTCTAAAAATGTACTTTAATTTTAATATTACATGTATTGTTTTCCTTTCTGGTATAGGAAAATGTTGTTGTTTCTACTTAGATAATGTCTGCTATTTCTGATCTGTGTTACTTGTTATTTATTGAAGATTAACCTGTTATGGTCTCTTACATAAATCCTTCTTAGCACGTGGATTATTGATCCTGTACTCCATAATAATATTGTCTATTCTGTCATCCAGCTGGCAGCAATAAACGCTAAAAACACACATTCTAAAATTTGTTGTGAAATTCTACTCAAACAAAAAACAAACCTAAAACAATAAACATGGTCAACAAATGACTCTTCTAAATAAATATTGTGATTTCTCTCTAAAAATGCCTAAAGACAGTAGACCATATTATTAGATTTATGGTCTATTAAAATTTAGGCTTAAAACCAAAACAAATCTTTAGTCATGCAGACACCCTTCAATATTGAGCTTGTTGCATTTTCTCCTTGCAAAATTATATTCTTTTTCCCCTTCTGAGGAAAATGCTTTGCTGGATTAGGTTGTTTGAAGGGCTCAGCAAAAGCTGTAATGTGGAATAGTTGGACCAAACAGGGAAATTTTAGCAAGGCTTCATATTCTGTACTTGACACCTAATCCCTGACATGGGCGAGAGCTACAAGCCTGGATTTACAGTGTGCCTTGATTTTGAGGTTAGTTTGTGATGCCATCAGCTGCCTGATTTCACCTTGCTCTGGAGCAGGTCTGGAAGACTCCTCCCATCTGTCCACATGGGCAAATTTTGCTGTTGGGGGGATATGGCCTATTGGAGGGCAGCTGCTGTCCCTGTGATTGCTTAGACACGTCTCAGTTCCAACCCAGCATCCTCGCAGGTTAATGGGGTGTTCAACATGCACATCTGATTTTCAGTTTGGTCCCAAATCTGGATTTTTTGCAAATGTGCACTAAACATAAACCCATCATGAAACTGAGTAGAATTTGGGGTTTGACAGTAAGTCTGTGTGAGATTTCAACGTTATAGAGATGCGAAGGGTGTTTTATGCCATCTCATAAGGGTCCAGCTGTGATGTTGAGAGCATATCTGAGACAGAGCAGTGTCCGGCATCACATTCACTCACTATTACTGGTGCTCTTAGAGTTAAAAAACAACCCACTAGCTCAGGAACAAAATCAATCCATCTCTGCGATGATGAGATAGCAGAGAGGCTATTGTTTACTTGCATCAAACCTAGGAACTGGGTCATTTTTAAACCCTGAAAGCCTGGGCTGCAAGGAGGCTGCATTCCCCTGTGCTCGGGGCCGTGCAGCTTCCTGGCTTACCATGGCAGCACCTCAGGGGAAGTACTGGAGGAACATGAAGATCCCTGTGCTGGCAGGTTTGGTTTGTTCCTCATTGTCCAGCCTTTTGGGGGGCACAAGACCCCCGGTGCTCTGCAGCACCCTGAGGTCAGCTTGGGAGCTCATGGCAGGGCACGACTCCTCTCCACAGCGAAGGCAGAGCCTTTGTGGGGAAAAGACCACACAAGGGCTTTGAAGAGCAGCACTTTCTCCTGGATTTTCCTGTGGGAAATTATGGACAGCTAACTTGAAGATCTCAGTCAAGGTTTCAGTAAAAACCCAAGTAAAGTTCCAACAGTAGGTAAAACTGAAGAGATTACACAAATCTGAATGAAATACATTCAGTTTTAGAAAACTTATGTTTCCCCATCTTATCTGTAGCAACACGTAGCTGTTGATAACGCCTGGTTTATTCACATTATTTTTTATTTGCATAGCTGTTACAGTAAGTGCTTCATAAATCATTTGTGGTTGAAGAAAGTTCTTAAAATCACTCTACCCTGGGAAATATCCAAACAAGGTAGCAATTCTTTCATGCAAGGAGAGAATTAATTTCTTCTGGTAAATCTAAATAGCTGGTTAGGTACATCCTGCCTCTGGTGATCAGTCCCCCTCTTCAGAGGTGCTTTCTCCTCTCCTGCACAGAACCTCCAGCTCTCAGCATTTTCCAAGCTGGTGGCTGTCATCCCACCATCTCTGCACTTTGTAGTGCATCAGATCTGGGACAGGGCAGCACACAGCTGGTAAAGGATCTTACAGATGAGATGATTAACCCACAAAAGTTTTAGATTCTTATTTTTCAGATATATTGTGAAGTTCTTTATCTTTTTCATAAGGAAGGATTGTATGTCTTCATAGCAAGTGTACACTTCTGCCCACTCGCACTTCACAACTTTTTAGCACATCAATTGCAGCCATCTTTTATGAGGTGGAGTTTGATACAATAATGATCTAAAATATATTAATTTTCTAAAAATTTTAAAAAAAAGGTGTGGAAGAGGACCCTGTCTGTTCTTCTGCTGGGAGATGAATGAGCCCTATTTGTATTAAATGGCAGAGAATCCATACAGAAGAGCTATCATGACTGCCAGAAATGTAAAAAATGCTTAAAAAAGAAATTGCAGTGCATTGTATACCTGAGACACAAAACTTTAGGAAACCAGGCATCATTAGTCCTACTGATCAAGGACTTTGGCATTTGGGAAAGACACTGGTGAACAGGTTTATGCAGGGATGTTCACTGACTTGGGGTGAGTATGTCAGGAGATTGGCTGTGGTTGTGACAGGTGAGGTAGAGGCAGCTGTTCTAGCACTTTAATATATTATTCTGATTGGTGAGAAAAATAATGCCTGTAAAGAATGTATAATGCTTTTGGTGGAGGCTTTTATACATCTACGTGAATACAGCCAAGATTTTTTAATCTAAAATAAATGTATATTAGAGGGAGATCATACTCCCACTTCTCTTTCTGTACGTCCCCCTTAGACACATGTTTACATTGTCAAAACCTTCCTTGTACTTGTGGATCAATTAGTCTTATTTCTACACTGTCTCCATCCAAATTCTTTCATTTTAAAAAATCACAAAAGAGGAAATAAATCACATTAAAACCCCATTCAGCATGGCTGTATCATGATGGTTATGTTACTATGGAAACATCTGTGTGAAGAGACCATGATACTCTTGAAGATTAGCATTTTATCCCATATTTCCAATTATGTCATCAGACTGGATTTTCAGTGGCATAAGCTGACATAACCACAGGAAAATTAAGTGATTTATAATGGGTAAAGATGTGAACTGGCAATTATTTGAGGAAAAAAAAAACCTAACCATTTACATGATGGGGAGTCTAAATCTAAAACTGCTGCTGCCCCGTGAGTATTTGAAAGGTTGGATTAAGTTCTGCTTGAATCACCCTGGAATAATTGTTGTCTCCTAATGAGTCCTAGGATTCAAGCGAGCAGCAAGAGAGCACACAACCTCTGACTTAGACTGGTTTTAACTAGAAAGGGTACTAAATGTGGCGCTGTCTGGCAGCAAAGGCTACAGTGGGGCATGGGCCCCTGTGGCTGCTCTCCTCACTGGTGTCTCTGTATGTTCAGATCTCACCATGCTCTGTCAGACTCACACTGTGTCTGACTCACACTGTGCTCACACTGTGTCTGGGCACGTTTCCACGCACAGCAGCCATGCTCTCACTCCTAGGCTGGGTCCCCAAACCAGCAGAGACTCTGCACTTTGCAGAGGAGCATTTCCTGTGCTGTCATTCATTCTGATCAGTGTCCCCTCAATCTTCTCAAAGGCACTCCAGATATGGCTGGCTTGTTTCCAAGCTGTTCCTACTAGTTTCTTCAGCATATAACAGATATTGGAGGTATAGAGTAATAAAGTATCTGCAAAATATGTTAAAACGTTTCATGTAGTAGGGTTTTTTTGGTACCAGCAAAACAATTGCATTTGATAGATGGCCCAATCTCTTAAGAAAGTTCTCCACTTTGTTTCATTTTGATAAACAACATGGCCTTTATGGAATCAAAATTCCTTCAAGACCACAAAGAAAAAAGAATTCCTATGTCAAAACCCATCAAGTATATAAATTAAATTGAGAAATGTGGTAGAATTATTTGAAAGATTAAAAGCAAAATGTAAAGTCAGAGCTGGTGCACAAGACTTAGTTTTGGCCACATGTTCTTGGATTGGTAATAAAGCAACATATTAATAATATCATAAGGACAAAGACCTTCAAAACAAAGACATAACGACTCATTCATTATAACAATTCCTACACAATAACACTTAGATGAAGCATGGTATCAGTTCCCTCTTCAGGAAAGATTAATCTGTGTTGTTAAAACATATCATCAAAAAATCATGCTGATACATTCTGAACAAGGGGAGATCCCAAAGTGAGGAATTTGAAGCAGAAGCTCCATCTTCAGTGTCAGGACCCCGTCTGCCCTCGCACCTGTGTTCTCCAGAGCCCAGGCTGTGGGTCAGCTAGGAAGCAGGCAGTGGGCTGGGGGAACAGGGACCAGGCTGGAAGATCAGTCTGTCTGATTCTGCATGGCATCTCAGCCCATCCTCGGTGTGTGCATGGAATTGCTCAAGGGGGGACTGCTTGGCCTACCAGGTCAAGCAAAATATGGAATTTTCTGGAAAATACACATATGTTTTCACATATTTTGAAATGACATCTAATATTGTGTATGTGATTGAATATAATTGTAGGTATATAGTGCAATGATCTGAGTTTGGGTGTACTGATGTCACTGTATGATCTCATGCCTTACAGTCAGGTCTGCAGGCAGATGCTGCAGACTAGCTCAGCTCCAATAATTGCAAGGTGACTCCCTCTACATCTCTGGGTAAAACAGCCAGACCTAAAAAATATAACACACAGAGCTCCTTCAGAAGCCAAGCCATGGTAGTTAAGGGAAACTATATAAGATTGGCTCCAGTGTTATCATTTACAAGAAATAATCTTTTTACCAAATAAACTTGAAATATTGAAAGTTTTAAATAAAGGGAACTAGTTTTCCTGTTCCACTTATTCAACAAAACCTAATTCTGCCACATCTTGCTGTTAAGTGTGTCTCAATTAAGTGCATGCCATTATTTTGAACAGATTTCTTTTAAAAAAAGAGAACAAGGAGAGTGAAAAAGGAAGAATAAACAGAAAATGAAAATGAGGAGAGAAACTGTGGCTTTCCCTTTTTCTTCTGTATCAGCCAAAAAAATAAAAAGTGATGCTGGAGTTTCTTGTAAACTAAGTTGCATATCAGTGGCTACCACGTTGATAAGGGAGGCGATCTCAACAATGAGCCCTGTGTGCCATCTAGACTGTACAGGAACTGCTAGGAACAGGGAGGAGACAAATTGTTAGCAAGCCAAAGTGAGCATGGTGCCAGTGCTGTGACTTTGTAACTGAAGTGACGCAAGTGGGGAAGGCTCCTGTCAGATTCTTTAGACCCCCTTGCTTTCTCTATAGATTTCTCAACTGCCCACACGCTGAAAGTTTTTTTTCACTGTTGATGTTATGGTGACTCCCATTGTAGATGTCTAATTTTTCCATCAGACAGGTGACCTTGTAGGAACAGAAGATACTAGAAGCAGTCTCCAGAATGTTATGGAAAAAGTGTTTCATCTTTTACTTGCTTGATTTATTTCCAACAGTAGCAGTAAAACTCATTCTCCTCTGCATTATAATGCTGTTGATTCAATTGCAATTACTTTTATTAATAATGTAATTATTAACAGTAACTCATAATTTTCCTCATGGCCCTGGTCTTGATTTAAAATTTGGATGAAGGAATCCTCGTATTTAGCTATAATACCCTTCAGTGAGTCTATGACAAATCATCTGTTTTCTCTTGTCAGGAACTGGCTGTGAGACTGGTAATTGGATTTGTTTTTTGGATATGATAATTTCTATTCAGACTGAGATTCAGATACTAAGTGAATATTTTGGCGCATTCTTAAGATGACTGATGAATTAAATAATCATTAATAAAAGGTCCAAAATTTAAATTTTATTAAATATATAATGTGTCCACATAAGCTATTTACATTACTCAAGGACAATTAAGATAATGATAGTGGAAGTTGGATAATCTGGTACTTTTACAAGTCTTCACTTTCATTTTGAATCAAAACTATTTTTACCAAATATGGTGTCTTATTCCCAGCATTTCAACTACAGATTTGAAGGAGACAAGTTATTCCCATTACTCTTTGGAATGCACAAAACTTGAAAAAGACATTAACAAAATGTTAGAAGAGCTGGGAAATGTTATTTTCATCCTGTCCTTTCTGTCTTGTCCGCACTAGGATGATCCCTCCTTCTCACTGACACTGTTGGATGAACTCTGCAAAAGGGCATTTCTGTTTCAACAGTGACTGAGTGATATGGCCAAGCATGACTTTACTCCCTGCCAAGTTCATATTTTCAGCTGAGTGGAGAAAAAGAAAATCCTTTCTTTTCAGCTAAGGTTCTCAAAATATTTGTTGTTTCCAAACTCCAGCCAGCATGATCCACATTAAAACCATACACAAACTTAAAGGCGAGTGAGGTCATGTACCTGCAAAATTTTCACCAAAACTGCCAAAAGGGAAAACACTTGCTTGATTTGCACTGGCATGAAAGAGCATCTAGAGCGCTCCCCCCTTTCAGATGCTAGTACAATTTAGTATTCCTGCCAACAACATTGTAGTCTCAAGGGCACCTTGAAAGAAACAACAAAAACTTTAAAAATATTAGTGATAAAAATACCCTTCTGGAAAAATAAAATAAAAATAGCACTACTATTTCTGGAAAGGGTTGGTTTGTTTTCTTTTTTTTAATTAAATTTTTCTAAGGAATTAATAGTCTAGGGATTCAAAGGGAAACAGCAGTAGGGTTACATGTGCTCACAGTGTGGCGTATCTTGTCATCTCAAAGGTTCCCAAGCAGTTGCTCCACAGAGATTTAAGAGGTCACATAGTTTTAACGCTTCCCCATCTCCTACTGCTTAATCTCATTTGTAATATCTAAAAATACACATCTTGCTTTCCCAGTATAGCTTTCCCATGTAAACTTGGACTTGCTGCCGTTATCCCAGGACATGGTGATGTTCTGCAGGGTGGGAGAACAGGACGTATTTGCCGATTGGGAGAGAGACAGTTTCTGAATGGAAGGGGAGGATTTCCCTGAGACAATGTTTCTATTCATTCTGGAAAATTACCAAGGACGTTTTTACTAAGTAGCATTCAGATTGGTTTCAGACACCTCTGCAGAAGGAATTCTGTCTCTCTGGTCAGGAAGCTGAGCTAGGCAGTGCCCATGGGAAGCAAGAAAGAGCTGAGGTGTCTGTGCCCAGTGCATTTTATGCTTATGCATGACAACAGCTACTTGAAAATTGAAGAAACCTGGGTATTAGAAACTCTTACAGAGCAACTCAGGGAATGCTGTTCCCTGGAAGGCATATCTAAATTGTCTACACTAATCAGTTCATTCTTGTTTTTAAATATTTTGAGGACATAAGTATCTTGCTCCAGTAAAACATACCAGTGACTTTAAACTATTCTTCCACTGACACACAATAATTTTACCACACAATTTTGGCTTAACTTGTTATTTTTTATAATGACCTTAGACTTCCCAAAGTACACCCCAGGCCTTTGGCAAAATTGTTTGCATGCACAAAAATTTCTGTAAGAATAATGCCTGTTTTTCTCCGTGAAGATTTATTGCTGTCCTTTGCAAGAATGTTGCTGGGGAAACAGTGACTCCTAGTCATATTTCACATGATGCCTACAATTAATCTGTTAGCAATTCAGACTGGATGGCTCTTTCACTTAGTACATCTGTTAACAAACTTCTCCAGGTAGATAATTTATCTACATGTGTATTTTGAACAAAACAGAATCACATATTAGACCTCACTGACAATTATTTTCTCTGAAACTGTTTTTCCAGTTAGCATGTCCAAAAAGAGTTACATTTTTCAATCTTCTCAAGGCAGTAGTTCGAATAGGTTTATTAATATCTCTTAATCACAATTCATTTATACAAAAATATCTAGATTTTGACAGAATGCTTTCTCTCAGGAGTTAGGTTGATTGCACTTCAAACCATTTCTTTTTTGACTACCTAAACAACAAGCATGGAGGTAAAGGAAATGCAATCGCTTACTCCTAAGGACAAACTTGATAAAGATGATTTGAGCATAAAAATGGAGTTGTCCATGCATTCAGTGATGCAAAGTAACTAGCATTCAAGTGAACTAGAAACTGGCAATCAAGAAAAGTCAATCTATGTGAACTCATCATCATCAGACTGAAAATGGTTGTTGATTGTTTTGCTTCAGATCTGGTTTGCACAGATTCATTTTAATATGACCTAATGAATCTCACACCAAGTCTCACAGAGTCTGAGTTCATCTAAGAAAAGTACACACCATTTAACCATGCCTCTAACATGATGGTTTAGTCAAAACATTAGGAACTCCGGGGTCAGGGAACACTATCTTCCCCTGAGAAAGTCAGCTACCATTTCCCTGTGAGTCAAAATAGGAAACAAATGGGGGGAACATGGACTTTGGGAAGCAGCAATGCATGAGCTGTCTGTGTCTTGGTACATTATGTAAGGGTTAGGAAGAGAGGAGAAAAAGGAATTCTGGAAAATAAATATGTTGAGCTGGAGAACTGCAGAAAAATGTAGTCTCACTTTCAGACAACCAAAAAAAGATGGCCTCGGTAGACCTGAACTTTCTGATCACAGGAACACAGGTGGAATCACCTGTTCTTTCTGCTATGCGACCTCACCCACTAAACCACCTTCAAGCTTTTTATCACCATCCCACTTCACAGCCCACAGAAGTTGTTCCAAGCAGGTAAGGTGAGAGAACTTCTGCAAAATTTTCAGACAATTTCAGACCTCATTCATGATAAAGTGAGGCATCTTCTCTTCCACTCAGGCACTTCATTAAAAATTGGGAAGTCTTCCAAGCAGAATGAATTGCATTAGACTTTCATCTCATCTTGATAGTTTTCTTTGTTAAGCAAAGACTCATTAGCCTCTTGTACAAGCATGGTATCAATCCCTTGTGGCAAGGAATTGGAACAAAACCACTTATGAACTGCTAGGCTTACACCCAGTGCCCTCTGAATAGTTGCAGTCAGGAGCAGGGAAATGCTTACAGCTTGCCCAAAGAATTTTCAGTGTTTGTGGCATATGAAAGCAATGCTTTCTCTATGAGACTGTGTTATTGTTTTTGAAAATGTTATTTTTAAAACTAGTATACTAAAAATAGCACAGTACAGTGCTATTTTTACAGTGCAACAGTCTGCCTAGTAGCAGACTACTCATTTTAGTTCCTTTATAAATACACTTGTCCGGATTAAAGAAATTTTTGTCACTCCAGCATAACTCATAAGGTAGTTTGAGTCTGTTTGGAGACAGAACAGAGAAGAGCTGTCTGAAATTCAAAAAAAAAGGCAAAAGCAGGGTCCTACACCCGAGAAAGAATAACCCCATGCATCAGGCTGGGGGCTGACCTGCTGGAAAGCAGCTCTGTGGAGAAGGACCTGGGGCATCCAGGCAGACAGCCAGCCATCCATAAGCCAGCAGTGTGCCCTGGGGCCAAAAACATCAATGACATTCTGGAATACAGGTCAAAGTTTCCTCTCTACTCAGCTCTTGGGAGGCATATTTTGAGTCCTGTGTCCAGTACTGAGTTCCTCATGACAAGAGAAACAATGGAGCTCCTGGAGTGGGTCCAGTGGAGGGCCATAAATATGATCAAGGGACTGGAGCATCTCTCTTACGAGGGACCTGGGCCTGTTCAACCTCAAGAAGAAATGGCTGAGAGGGGAAATCATCAATGCCTATGAGTGTCTGATGGAAGGGGTCAGAGGATGGAGCCAGGCTCTTCTCAGTGGTGCTGAGTAATTGCACAAGAGACAGCAGCAAAAACTGATGCACAGGAAGTTCCATCTGAACACAAGGAAGAACAGCTTTGCTGTGTGTGACCGAGCCCTGGAACTGGTTACCCAGAGAGGCTGTGGAATCTCCCTCACTGGAGATCAGGAAGTGTGTGGATGCAATCCTGTGCAATGTACTCCAAGATGACCTTGCTGAGCATGGGCCAGATGACCCACTCTGGTCCTTCCCAACCTGACCCACTCTGTGATTCTGTATATGAAAATGGATATGACTCTGCTGTTACAAGGTAAAATTCCAGAACCTGAGTGATATAATCCAGCACTACAAATGTTAGAATTATTTTATACATATTCCTTACAGATAAATATGCAGATTTAAGACTTAATGAAGCCTACAGAAACTAGTGGAAGCTCTTCCACTGGACATGTTCCTAAAACTTTGAAGAAGGCACTGTGTAAATAGAATCAGATCAAAGGATATGGATGCTGGATTAGGCAAGCAGCAGATTACAAAACAACATTAGCATTTGTCCTTTGCAAAGGTTAAATATATTCCTGTCTTAAATATTGCATCCATGTTCCCATGAGGACTATCCATTAAAGAGATTTTGGATTAAAAGGGAAACAGGACTAGAATACAATCAGAAAGAATTTTTCAGAACTTTGGAGGAGATGTTATTATAACTAAATAGCTCAGAAAGCTTTTGAAGGGTCATATGTCATAAGCAGTCTTGGAAAAAAGGAGAATGCTCTTTCAAGTAATAAAGTTTTTTAAAACTAAATGAAAGTCATCTGCTTGTATTAAACTCTCCAGATTTCCAGAAGCTTTCACCTTAGTCAGTTCCATTACAAACATGGTGCTCAGAAGCTTCAGTAGTCAGTCTTTGAGAATGCACAAACATTTTCAAAGCAGCCAATCTCTTAATGCATTTTCATTCTGAAGTCACTGCAAAAACAGATGAAGCAAAATGTTCCTGATCTTGTTTGCTTCAATTTGAATCTCAGAGGAAGTTATGGGATATCTGGAGAGAGAGTTCTCCTATCTCAAATTAGACATCTGCCATATGGATGTATGAATTAGTCACCCACGACTCTGCCTGACATCAGAGGCAAAAAATGAGCCCTTAATCTGACCTGTCTCGAGCAAATGCTGTAGGATAAATTGAACTGTTTCTTTCTATTGATCTGGGAAGAGAGTGGAGGCATCTGGCTCTTCTTTGGACACCTAGACTGCAAGACAGCCTCACTGTGTCAGCTGAATGCTAAGCCAGCCTGTTGTATTCAACCACTGCTAACTTTGATGCTTCAGCTCTTTCTTGACCTCATACAAGAATCACTTTGCTGGTATTTCAAAATAAATTAATTCCTCCATAAAATCCAATATGACAGCTAGTGGAAATTAACAAAGCCTTTACAGGTTAAAACGAATCTCACCCACTTGTTTTTATGGGCCACTAGACTTTTTTACAGTTTCAACTATGCTCAGAATTTCTTGTGCAAAAATGAGTAAATATTAAGAAGGGGAAGGTGTGGAAACACCTAAGCATGGGCTTGTAACCTCTGGAAAGACAAGGAGAAGAAGATACATAGTACTGCAAGTCTGAATTACCCATCAGAAATAACCTCTCATTCACCATAAATACTCTTACACAGTGAATTCCCTCAACTTGATATACTGCGTTTTCATTGAAAATAAATAATATTGAGTGATTCTAGATTACTCCTAGAATCCCTCTGCAGGGATTCAGAGTAGGAATCTTATATATACAATGGATATCAAAAAAGAGGAACCAGACTGTACCTTCCCAGAAATGGCCATTTATGTGCTTGTATGAAACATGAGAGGAACGAGCTTAACAATGCAAGAAATCACATGCAGATCACAGTCTGGAATCATCCAAAACAAAAAGCCTAAGGAAAAAAAGTAATATTTTGGCACTCAAGCATTGCCTAGCAGAGACTTTAAGTTCACATGCAAAAGAAAAAAGCACGTAGCATTATACAGTGAAAGTAATATGTTCAAATATCCAGTTTTGCCCATTATTTGATACTGTTACAAACTTTTCACAATTGCTTTATGCTCTTGGAGCAGACCACTACATATATTCTCACTGCAGATGTGTGGTTACTTACTTGTAAGTAACCACTATAAAGAATTATTCTATGTTACCATTACAAAACTATGTTTTAAGAGGCAGAGTAATATTTCTTTAATAATAAATATCTCACAGACACATGACTGAAGAATATCTGTAATTAACATTGTCTCTGCAAAATAATATAGCTAGTGGGATTGCAAAGCAAATCAAATTGTTCTGACATAATTAAATAGCTACTGAATTGTAAGGCCAAATTGGAGTAGAGAATTCAAACCCAAGGAGAATATGAAACCAAAATTACCAGCATGCTTAGAAAATAACACATTTGGTGATAAAATGACTCTGTGTAATATGACCATCAGGTGCCTTCAAGACTCCCCCAGCCTCTCCTCCTGTTGCAAGTGTTCCAGTCCCACTGCCCTGGGAGGGTTTCCCTGAACTCCCTCTAGTTTGTAGATTTCTTTCCTACATTGGGGGCCCAAAATTGAATGCAATATTCTAGGAGAGGCCTTAAAAGTGTTGCACAGAGGAAATAAATTTGTTCCTTGGTCTGTTGAATATACTTCTGTTGATAAGCTGAGGATGCTGACAGCCTTTCTCCCTGCCAGGACTCCCTGATGGATCATGTTTGGCCTACAAGCCACCAGAGCACCTGGTCCTATCCAAAAGAGCTGCTCCCTGACCTAGCCCACACTGGTGCAGGGGGTTAGTCCATGTCAAGTGCCAGCCTCTGCATTTATCCTGGCTGAACACCATAAGGCTCCTTTTGGTCCATTCTTAGTGCTGGTCAGGGTCCCTCTGGCTGTCCCCAAGGGTACTGACTGGTGCCACCAGTTGGGCTTCATCTCCAAACTTGCTGAGGGTGCACTCCTTCACATCCTCCAGGCCACTGATAAACATCACAAGTAGCTCCCAGTGCAGATCCCTGTGGAACTGGACCTGTAACCTGTCTCTAGCTGAAGTGTGAGCTTTTAACCACCCCCTCTGAGCCCAGCCATGCAGCCAGTTCTTCAAATGTCTAGTACTCTGCTCAGTTACTGCTGCTGTAATTACTATTCTCTTCAGCAAACCACCTGCCTTTGTCATTTCAGGACCACTGCTGTGGATCTGAATAACAAAAATTACGGTTTGCCACTACTTTTTACTACCAGTGACATCTCATAAAAACCCACAGCTGTACTATCAGAGAATCAATGGTAACTTACTCTGTCTTCAGCAACAGACCCACTCATCAGTGCTTCATTGCTGAATTCTCAAGGCTATATCTCTTTAATGCACTTTTTTCAGAAGTAAAGACAGATTAAGGTTTCTGGGCTCCTTTCCTACTGCCTCCCCTTTGGCTAAGCTGGTACTGCTCTTGATGTGACTGACTGAGGAGGCAGGAATAGCAGTGCAGAGATGGGACCTGGAGTGGAAGGGGAACAAAGAGCTGGAAATGGCATCCTATGAGACAAAAACATACCATGGAATGCCACATACTAATCTTACTCCTGTCTTACCTGAAACACAACCTTACACACAAACACAGTGTCTGGAAGGTGATTTTTGCCTTCTAGGATTCTTTTCCAAATCTCACCTGGCAACAGCGATAGTAAATATGAAACTGTATCCTGAATTTTTCTGTTTCCTGTAACATCACTGCATCAGCATTCAGGTCAGAATGAAATACAAGTGCTAGAAATCCCTCCAAATCTGAGCTAATTTACACAGAAAACTTCCCAAGCCAAATGTTATTCGAGCTCCTGAACAGGGCATTGAACTGTGAAGTTGTGTGAACACACAAAAAAAGCATGACATCACCCCAACAGTTGTATTTGTTCAACTCTCTTTAAGGGAACATTTGTGGTTTTTTTCAATAGTAAGGGTGCCATGGCTCTCAGGAGGGACAGAAGCTATTTTCTCAGGAACCATCAACCAAGGTTCATTTATACTCTTTGGGAATGCCCTTTCAGTTCCTGATGGCAGTTATGTGCCAAAGGGGCCTAGCAGGCTTTTTGGAGACTGTCACTAGTGATCAAGGAACATTGCACTGTTTCCTTTCCCTGACACTGCTAAATCATCTTGCCAGCTCCTTGAGCTTATAAAGTTATTTTGAGTCACAAATCAGTTTCAATCCTATTGAACCAAATTTTACGCAGGAGGAATGGTCATATACTGTGCCTGTGCTTTCTGGAGAAAAGTCTTATGAGAGGGAGATAACATTCCATTCTATCCTCGAGCAATCTGTTCACCTACGTCCCTATAACTTTCCCAGCCAAAGAATCCTTGGTTGAAGTTTAAAGAAACAAGGGTTGTTGTCTACCTGAATGGCTCTTTCATAGGACACAGGGGAACATGGGGAGGGGAGAAGTTGGTTTCATTTCACCAATTTGTCAATTCAGAGAATGCAGATTAATATTAACATCCTTCCTGCCCTTTGTCGAACACCTGTAGTAAGGAACAGGACATGGGGATTGTTGCATACTGTAGGGTGGACAGAGAAAATAGTGACTTGGAAAGAAACAGGGGAATACCTAGGATAACTTATATTCCTTTAAAAAAACCCAAACAAACAAGCTGCTACAAGCTGCTCAATTTTAGCAATAACTATGACTGCGGAGGCTGATATCTCTGCATCACACATCTAAGTACTACAAGAAGCAATTATGAAGAGCTAGGAAAGTGCTTCCAAGTATAATAATAGTTTATTAAAGTCCAACTGGTGGTAAGACACCAAGAGGGAGTGTCAGTGTGAGCCTAGAGAAAGTGATTAAAACATAAACAGGATGTGATGGAGGAGGCAAATAATCTAAAAGAATTTTATTTTTGCAGAGCTTCATTAGATGGCTTTTCTGTTACAGCCGCAATGTTTTGCTTGCTGCCAGCTGCTGCATCCCACTCCAATTCAAACACACCCCTGGTATTTAACTGTAAGGCTTGTTATGCTTGTGAGGCTTAATTAGTATTTATTAACTGATCAAGATGACAGGGCACAAATTAGAAATCTAAGGTCTCATCACCATCCTACTGAGGATAGGAGGCCACTTACACCTGACAGCATGGGCTATGTTCCCACAGCATGTGATGCATGCAGGGATGTACTGCTCTATGGATCCTCTTCCCTGCTTCCCTCATTGACTGAGGAAACACCCACCAAGTCTTCTTGAAGAAGCCCTAAATACCCAAGCACACCTGCAATAACACCCAACTTGTTCAGGTTCTCAAACAGGTAACACAGCACAGGAACTGCTGCCTGGGTAAGCCATGCCATAACTGCCCATTGGAGACAAAGGGGAATCTTCACTTTTTTCACACAAGCAGCCTTCAGAAATTCTCATTAGCATACATGACCACCATTTTTTTTTGCATCTTTTCTTTTCCAAGTTCTGCAGAAATCACACGTTTTTTTCCCTCTAGCCTTGACCAACAGTCTTGTGGCACCATTAAAATAATAATCTTCATCACACCCACTCACATGCCCAGAACTGTGGTTTTTTGCCTTTAAACTCTTTCTTAGACTGTTATTTAGCGATCAGTCATCATCTGCATGGAAATAGTGTTTAATTTTCCTGTCCTCTCCTTCCACAGGTGTTATTATTCTGAAAGTTTTCAGAAGAATGTCAGCTATCTTCAGGTAGATGTGGCCACATCTTGTCATTGAAGGAGGTGTCCTTGTTGCTTAAGGCAGAGGGATGAGCTCATCTCTTTCCTTCTCCCATGTTTTGCTGTTTTACCGTTTGTCAAAATCCAGGTCTCTTCTCTCTTAATAGTGTCCCAGTGATGCTACTTCAGCAGGTTGATGATGCTGTCTGGGATCCACACCTGCAACCTTTCTGTTTTTAGAGAGACATGTTAGGAAAATAGTTTTCATAAAAGTGGTGCTTACATCTGGTTCTAAACTACTTACAACATCAGCAGCAAACATCTATCATCAGCACTTTAAAGTGAGTGTGCTGCCTCAGACGAAATGTTATAAGATTGTCTAGTGCTCAACAAACCCACTCCATTAAGACTAACCTATTCTAGTAATGAAAAGCATTTCCAGAGATGAAAGATTGTAGAAAATATCTTCTACTGAGTTAATTTTCATTATTTTCCACATTGATTCAGCTTAGTACAGCCAGAACAAAGATATAAAACTTGGATGAAAAGGGGAATATGAGAAGTCGAGAAAGAAGTGACCAGTAGTGGACCAATTCTGCACTGACCATTGATAAGTAATCAGTATCTATTGTTACTCCTTTTGCAGAAATGATCTTCCAACTTCAGTTCCAAAGCGATAAATAGGATTTTCACTTTAAGGTTTGCTGAAAAACAAAGTGTCAAAGTTTATTTGCACCATGAAAAAAGTTAGTTAACACAGATATACTGAGAGAAAAATGCAGTGAAGCTGAGGCAGTTTTAGTTTTATCATGAGGCAAACTTGCCATGGTAGGCCTTGGGCAGGAGCAGGGAGCTGATCTTGTTTTGATAAATGTCTTCACTGTGCTGTTATACCACGGTAACTCACACATGTTAGCTTTCATATTGACCAAAAAAAAACACCAAAAAACCCACAAAACAAAACAGAAAACTAAAGGGGGCAATGGTGGGAGAAAGAACCATTTATAGTAGAAGTGACATATATAGTAAAATCATTTATAGTAGAAGTGACACAGCATCACAAATGGATTCTCACTTAACCTGCTGGTAGTTTTCCACTGCTCCTTGCCTCTCTTTTTTTTTTTTTTTTTCCTATCCATAGGCTATCAGAGTGTATCCAGGGAGCTGCATGTGACTAGCTCTACCCCAGCAGCAATAAAACAGTTAATAGTGTGCTGGTAATAGTGTGCTGGTTTTTCTCCATGTTTCTGAGTGACCTACCATGTCTGATAATTCTGTGCTCCTGATTCACAGAAACATAACTGCCCAAGGAAAAGCTATTCCCCTTCTTGCTTCATAGCACACACTGGGCTTTCTTTCATCATGAGTCTGTTCCAAACAGTTTTCTGTGAGGGTGGGGAGAGTGGGAAACTGTCTGAATGCCTTATGTTCACTGAGAGATCATTACAATATGCCAAAATTTTACAGGGGTGAAAATATCCCAGGAAGTTGTTATTTATTAATTTCCATGAAATTTAGATTACAGAATACAAAAATAAGCCTTAAGCAAATGAAAATAAATAAAGGAATACATGCCAAAGGCAGGTCATTTTACTTTTACTTTCTATTTCTGCTACATCAACACAAAAACCATCACCAGTTCCTGTTCTCTGTCCCATATGAACCCAGAACTGTAGAGGTTGCTCTGAAAAAACTCAAATCTGATCTGTACATGTGAAGCCTAAGAGCTCTCACTTCTGTTTCTTAAACTGTTGGAAGTCATTACTGCTATTCAACCAAGTGTTACTGCAATTCCACCTGAACTGATGTTCCCTCCTTTTTTTTTTTCTTTTTTTTTTTTTATATTTTGAAACTACACTTGCATTTTCACTGTGATATGGAAGCAGAGAGTTTCTTATTATTCTTTAACTCAAAACTCATTTAAGGACTATTTTGGATCATGAAGAGATTGTTTCTTTATCTTAAGGATCTGACTCAAGTTCAAGGAGGAAACAGTTACTTGATGCACTTAAAATGGCTGACCTTTCACACTTTTATTGTTTATTGAGTAGAGTCAACACTTCTACAAAAGAGTCAGCAGTACTGGATACATAACCTGGGTGCATGTGCAGCTCAGATGCTCCACATCATGGCTCAGTCTGCTTTCAGCACCAGTTTAAACCAATCCACATGAATGTGAACTGATGTAGCTGCTGGTGATCCCCACTGGCTCTGCAGGTATGTGCAGGGAAAATCTCCCTTTTTACACTGTGGAAACTGTTACATCCTGGGAAAAGTTGCTCTAAGTCATTCTTTATGTGGATGGCTGGATCCTTCAGCTGGAAGATGCAGAGCAGAGGGTTAGGAGTGTTTCTGGCCATCCTAAGCCATGGTAACCTGGCCACCCTAACATCATGGTCTTACTGCCTCCCTGCCTGACACTGTATGTATTTAATTGACTCTCTTGCCATGGACTTGGTTAGTTTATGGCAAAAACTCAGTGTAGTTACCTTTCAAGAAGCTACATGCAGGAAGGTCCTAGAAACTGTGGGGCTTTTTAACCATGTTTTCCTGACAATGCTCACATGGGAACTCAGCTGGCTAGAGGTGTCCTCACAGCCTCCTGCCAAGCTGCAGGCTGTGGGATGAGTGGGCTGTCTTGCCTCCAGGCAGTTTGTAGAGCCCCAGCAGGGACAGCAGTCATGGTGCAGGGGATCAGCTCACCTCCTCCTGCAGGGAAGCACCCTCAGGATGCTGCTGCCCCTGCCCAGAGACACACATCCAAACCAAGGGGCAGCAGGAGGCAGGACTGGCAACAGCTCCTGAGGTGTGGCTGGATTAGAGGCTGAAATGTGCTTCTGCAGCACAGAAGACTGCTGAAAAAAAAAAAAAAAAAAAACCCAAAAAAACACTTTCCTCATTTTCTCAAGAAATTCCCACTTTCCTCATTTTCTCAAGAGACTAAAAAATCATCTAATGCCTGTTCCCTTGTTGAAATTCCTTTGTGAATTCTCAGGAGGAAGAAATAAGATCATGAGATCAAGGATTACTCAATGGGAAAAAAAATTGCACCCAAGGAAAGTGGAGCTGGAAGAGAGGATGAAGCCCTGTCACTCCTCTATCCTTCCTGTAGAGCTTTGTCCTGCCAAATTTTGAAGAATATAAAAGAACAATGCCTGCTGTGGGAATACGGATGTAAGACAGTCACACTTCTCCATCTTGGTTGCCTACCACACAAGGGTAGACAGATGCTTCAAAACATTAGTGATGATGTCTTGTTAATAAGACATTATTAACAAGAATATGAATATGTCCTGAATATGGCTGAAGTGAGTAATTTGTGAAGACACAGAAAAAGGGAGATGCAGATCTTTCTGTCTGCTGCACCATAATGAACTATCTGGGCTATGTGTACACCTATATGACAGCAGCACCATCCAACTGACAGTTTTAAGGTATTCAATAGTTTAGCAGAGCAACAGCAGCCATAGGTTGCCAGAAGACAGGAAGAACTACACAACAACAGAAATGAAACAATTTTAGGAGGAAAATACAGATGCAGTAACACAAAGCAACGTTGTGTGACTACAATTTTAAAGAGCATTCACAGATAACACTCTTCAAATCACACCAGTGCCTTTTGTTCCAGACTTGTCTTGCTCAGACTGATTTTTTCCACAATTTGTCCTAAAGATGTTCTCAGAAGTTATTTCAGTTCCTCCAGAAGGCTTTTCAGTTAATTTTTAGGCAGTGTCCATAAACCACAAGAAATAATTTCTTGTTTGAACCATAAGCATCCCATGAAATGCCAAGTGAAAGCTATGTGTATTCAGCATCTCACACTACAAAGCCCTGAAAGTATCATGTTTTTGAGTGGTTCCTCTTGGAAATTTGAGTTTCTCCCTGTGGTCACTGCTGGGAACATGATAAAAAGCAAATTAATGTCTGTGAATAAAAAATTACTAAATCAGCATGAGTTGTTTCTAGCCTTTGGGTTGGCACAGCTGTAGAGCTGAGTTGGAGGAGTTGCACAGAGGTTTGCCAGAAGTGAGAGACAGGGAGGGGGCAGTGAGGTATGTGCAACAGCTCTGGAGAAAAGAGAGATGTCTCAGAAGGAGAAAAAAATAATATCCCTGGGAGAAGCTCAAAGCACTAGAGGTTTGTCATTAAATGCAGAACAAGATTTTTATCCCAAATCAGTCTTGTGAGCTATGCATTTGCTTAATTTTGTCTTCAATTCTTCTCTCCTAAGGATGCAACCTTACCAGTCAGTGAGGAGGTGGTTTCTCTTTCTGTGTAAGTGCACAAAATTTCTAATTACCTCCATGTCCTGTGTTAACTAACTTGAGTGTTAGCTTTGGTAAAATTCTGGCATGGATGTCACTAAAGAGAGTTGTTCTTCCATCACTAAATGCACTGCGGTTACCTACAGGTCAATAGTGTCCTCCTTGAGGGCATATTCTGTACCACAGTCACCTCTTGCTGCCTCTAACCAATTGTGACTAGAAAATGCATTACAGAGCATACTCTACAGAGCGTGAAACTACAACAAGCATTGCTCCACCATTGCAGCACCATTGCTCAGCACAGGGACATTGCACTGCTGGGCAAAGTCAGCAGTGGTGGGTACCACAGGGGAGCCAGGCAGCTCTGGGTGCCTCCACCTCTGAGAGGAGCCTTGCAGAGTAGAAATCTAGTCTTGGGTCAGTGCTGTCTAGTAAGGGGGAAGGAGAAAATATTTTAAATCAGCCACCAAAATAAAGGCATTTTAGAGCTGGGAAGAGATTTATGCCCTGCACTCTTTAAATTCCTTTCCTGTTACATCTTCCTGAAAGCCAAAGCAGATTTTCTTTTTTTTTTTTTTTTCTGTGTTCAGCAGATGCAGCTGGGGATTCATAGGGCTGTGTGGGCTCTGCACTTTCATGAGTACATGCACATACGAACACACTTTTTATGTTCTACATTAATAATATAAAAACTCAGGGTGCAGGGCACTGCTCATAAGCCACCAGGTATTCTCTAGCTCACACAGCATATTCAGTCATCTTCAAACATTTCTACTCCTGTTGCCTTAGTAACAGTCCTAGGGAATCCCTAAGTAATTAATCAAGTTGCTTAGCTGTTTAAGGTTTCTTATGAGGGATGCTGTTGTCAGGCTTCTTTCTCATTGCTGGCAAAAAAAAAAAAAAAAAAAAAAAATCCCCCATGGTGACCTTCATGCTCTACTCTTTAAGTCTGAGGGATTTGCATCTGTTCCACCAGCAGATACCATTTTATTTTTAAATTAGTCAATCCTGCAGTAGTAAAACACTGTATGACTGTTAAAGATAATTTCTAACATCAATAAAACTTAAGACATTTATTCTAATAAAGCAAGAAACATCTGAAAAATGAGAGGCAGAAGCTACAATACAGGAAAAATATATACCAGTAAAATGGAGTAATTAGTTATGCTTAAACATTGTAATAGATTTCTCCAAAGTGCTTAGGGTCTCAGCTGACATAGTAGATGGACCAGCTGCTCTGTCTTCACCATCTGTGTTGCATTTTGAGCTTAATCACCTCAGAAAGTTCTCTCATGGCTCTTCTCTAAAAAAAAACCCAGCTCCTTATACTAAATACAGACATGATAACTCTCAGTTTTCTTTTCCTGTTTCTCATACATTCAGCTCTGAGATACAAATGGTGAAAGCAAACGCGGTTTATTTTCACCTATCCTAGGACTTTCTCTGCCTTTACACTGCTATACTGTGCCTGAATTAACACATTTCTTCTGCTCTTCTACTATTTGTAGAACAACACGAGTTCTTCTAGCTAGAACTCACTGGTTATGATTTTTATAGCACGACTTTTACCTGTTTCTCTTTTCTGACTAGACAGAAGACCTTAGCAACTTAGTAGGTCTCAGGGCACATACACTTCAGTTCCTTCAGGTTAGGTGAGATGAACTTCCCCAGTGAACACCAGGGTCTTTAGGAACTCTTCCCAAGACCACACATTGCACCAGACATGACTTTCAGTTATTCCACACCTACCCCTAAAGTCCAGTCTGTTCCACACCAATGAAATAGGTGTTACAGTAGCCTAGAAATACACAACTAGAATCAAAATTATGACAGTGGGTTTGATGTTTATGTTTCATGGTCCAGCCTAAGGACAGTTTTTTCTCCCTGTGGGAGTCATTCTTTGAGTGTTCCTCCACGACCTCCTGGACAAAGATCAAAAATCCGTGAGTTTTCACAAGACCTACAGTCATTTAGTTGTCATCTGAAGCTCCAGAAATACATATTTTTAATTGGGTTGTGTATTCCCACTGATCTTTCATATATACTGTGTATATACACACATATATAATGAGTATTTACAGGGATTTATATACATATTCACAGGACTGTTGGCAAGGCAATGCAGAAAACTGTGATTAGCACTGCTGCTGTTGTCTGCTAAAGGCAGTACACCTATGCTCAGATGCAAGTTGTCTTGAAAATGAGTCTCCTTTGCTGATTCCTTTCCCTCCTCTTTGGATCTATATCTCACAGAAAGTGCTTGCTTTTGCACTCTGCAAATGAATACTAATGAGGCCATTAAACTTTGATAACCATTCATTTACAGCTTTGGACAAAGCTGTGTCTCGGTCTTGGGAGAAGGCAGTTTTTCAGCTCTGAACTACAAACAGATTGAAGTCAGGCGATGCATTGCTGGGCAGAAGAATTGCTCAATGAGGCTGATTAGGAATTCACCTGACAGAAGTTTCGAGGGGAAATTCACCATTGTGGAATGAAAGAGGGAAAAGAAAAGATGGAAAAAGCAAAAATGGCCAGCAGCAAGGGAAGGAGAAGCAGGACATGGCACAGGGCTTTATGAGAAACATGAGAAAAGCCCTGGCTCACTGAGGAAAGGGAAACAAGTAAATCTGCAGTGGTTTGGTCAAGATATCTACATCTCCTGTGTTTGCTATCACCTATGCTCAGATGGGACTGCAAGTTGTCTTGAAAATGAGTCTCCTTTGCTGCTTCCTTTCCCTCCTCTTTGGATCTATATCTCACAGAAAGTGCTTGCTTTTGCACTCTGCAAATGAATACTAATGAGGCCATTAAACTTTGATAACCATTCATTTACAGCTTTGGACAAAGCTGTGTCTCGGTCTTGGGAGAAGGCAGTTTTTCAGCTCTGAACTACAAACAGATTGAAGTCAGGCGATGCATTGCTGGGCAGAAGAATTGCTCAATGAGGCTGATTAGGAATTCACCTGACAGAAGTTTCGAGGGGAAATTCACCATTGTGGAATGAAAGAGGGAAAAGAAAAGATGGAAAAAGCAAAAATGGCCAGCAGCAAGGGAAGGAGAAGCAGGACATGGCACAGGGCTTTATGAGAAACATGAGAAAACCCCTGGCCCACTGAGGAAAGGGAAACAAGTAAATCTGCAGTGGTTTGGTCAAGATATCTACATCTCCTGTGTTTGTTACATAGAAAATGATCAAAAATTTTGGAAATTTTTCAGAGTTGGTGTTTTAGGCTCATCATTGTCAGAGAGGGGTGGCTTGTACACCAGCACATCATAAATCCCAAGCTCTTGCAAGAGACACCAGGGTGTTAGTAGGCAGGAGACAGATGCATTCTATGTCCTATTTTGAGAGGGTCACAGGCAGACAGACAGACAAACAGTGTTCAGCAGTCAGCAGGACAAGAAACAAAGCTGTACAGGCTGCAGTGTTAGGGAGCTGAGTTGCCTAATTAGGTGCTGTGGATTTTCATTTAAAACTCATTGGAAACAAAGGAACTTTGTTCTTTTTCCTGTAGGGAGGAGAGGATTAGTTTCCATACATAAACTGTGCCTTTGACAAGCGAAAGAAAAATCAATACCTACCACGACAGGTGCCTCACCAGTGGAACGTGAGCGCACGGCGTGCCCAAGCAGCGGCTGCTTCACAGAAGTCATTAATCTTTGCCATCACACAACTGTGAGACAGCCTGTGAGGCTTGCAGCAGAGGGTCACTAAACCTCTTGATTCAAATAATAATGTTTATTTTTCTCAAGACTCAAGTCAGGGAAAAGGGACTCTGAGTGTCTCAAAATGGCTGCAGCTTTCCTCCAGCCTCCCGCTCGCAGACCTCACTCATGTGCAGCTCACTCTGCAGTCATTCCACTCCTAATCAATTCTCCTTTTCTCTTCCGAGTGTAAATCAATATGTCTGTAACTGGAGGTAAAATCACAGCATTTCTAATGGGGAATGTGGGACAGGCTGAGTTCCTAATTCAGAGAATCCATTGAAAACAGCCTTTATTTTAAGTGTGCACTAAAATATGTTGCCATCAGTGACTTCAGTGAATGGTGCACCCTGTTGGAAACTGAAGGATTTGGGGAAACAGGCATAGAAGGGACTTCCTGGGAAAGGGTGAACATGGCCAGCGTGAGATTCCACACAGGTATCACAGCTGTACAGCAGTGATTCACTAGGACAGGCTCTGGGTCAAAGGGTTTCCCCTGAACTAAAGGCAAACGTCCAAATGAGAGTCTTGGACAACTCAGACATTTTTCTGCCTCTTATTAATCACACACAGGAGCTTGTGAAGACTCTGAAAAAGCATGTGAGAGAGATAAACAATTGATATGTCCTCTCTGTTAAGGATTTTCCCTCACTGATAACTGAGTGGAGTTCAAAGCTGATCTTCTAAGTGGTGCAAAAGAGGCATATCATCCCAACACCAAAGAGTTGATGTCTAGTTCATTAGTCTATCCACAACCAGTAATTCATTGCAGCAAAGCAACAGACATAGTCAAATAACATCCATCCCTACCTCTCCATTCAACACACACAGTTAAATAACACTCCAATGTACTTTTTCATTACTGGAATCATCTGCCCAGGGAAGTGGTGGAGTCACCATCCCTGGATGTGTTTAAAAAAAGACTGGATGTGGCACTTAGTGCCATGACCTAGTTGAGGTATTACGACATGGGTTGGACTCGATGATCTTAAAGGTCCCTTCCAATCTTGAAATTCTGGGATTCTGTGATCTTTCAGCATTCTCACCTACAGGCTTGGAAAACCAGTTTGGCTGGAGTTCCTGGTGCAGCTCAATCTGTACACTGACCTGAAACATTGTCCTACTAGTGCCATGCATTCACACTCATGCTCACACATGTTCACTGGGACATTATGAAAGTAACTTGTGGCAAGAGGTGCTGCAATAAGGAACATTAAGTGAGAAAACTGTCTATTTCCACTCCAGATCACCTGTTGAAAAACATTCAGAAAAACACAGATGTCTGATTTACAGACAGCCAAGTGTGAAGTGTTCAGAATTAATTTCAGGAGCCTTAGAGAATGACATAGCAGAGCCAGGTGGATGGACTTCAGTGGTCACTGCACGAAATTGCACTTGGGAACTGCGTGTGTGTGTGTGTGTGACCTCGCAGTGATGAAGAACCACTACAGAGCAAGGAAGAAAGGCTGCTCCAGAGGAAGTAGAGGCCACTCCAGAACAAGAGAAGAGCTGTTATTGTGAGATGCAAAAACTTTTATCAAAGGACACCTCCATAGGGGCCTTAACAGTAGTTGAAGAGAAGTGAGCAAAAGAAAAAAGAATGTGAAGAGTCTTTAACGTGAGGGTAGTAAGACACTGTAACAGGTTGCTCAGAGAAGTTGTGAATTCCCCATCCTTGGAAGAGTTCAAGGTCAGGTTACATGGGGTTTTGAATAATCGAATCTAGTGGAAAGTGTCCCTACCCATGGCAGAAGGATTGGAATTAGATGATCTTTAAGGCCCCTTCCAACCCAAACCTTTCAAGGAGGCTATGATAAGAAGAAAAATATCTGTATGAGACTTAAAACTGAAAATCAGTCACCACTTTTGTATTTGATGTTTTCTGTATTCTTTGGAGAAACTGCCACATTTGACTAGAACACTCATCAAATCTGCAACCACATATACATTTGCTTACTTGCAAATTGATTTTTTATGATTCCAGATGTCTTCATCTCACAGAGTCATACTTGGGCATCACCAGTGAAGCTTCTGGTATGGATTTCCAGCCACCTGTGACTGCAGCACATAACATCTAACATCTAACGATAACCTGAGTCTTCCCAGCCACCTCCTACATAGGGAACAATTCAGGTGCTTTAGTATCAGTAGGTAATGATACCATAATGTTATTTTTGGTCTGAGACTTTCAAATGGCAAATACAGCGAGGAATCTACAGAAGGCCTGGGCTGTTTTTGAGCCAGAGAAGTTAGATTATAACACCTAAACCACATTAGGCCCTTTCTTACTATCAAGAAAATTCATTTTCCCTCTCAGGAGGAATGAGTTTGTTGCTAATTCATCTGACAGGATTTTGTCTGTCTTTGCAGCAAAAGCCTAGATTTAGACAGACGACAGAGACAGATGACATAGAATTTCTGTGCTCTAGTCACATAAAACACTGATTAAAATAAAAGCAGAGAAATTGGAGAAAACCCCCTAAAGGAAACCAGAGTTTTTCAGCAGCCTGTATATGTTGCTTTTTCTGATATTAACTGTGATATCTTTAATACTGCCTACATGCTAAGTTTGCAGAGTGACACTGATTTTCTCCTTGATAAGATACACTTACATCTGAATTGTCTGGTGAAAAGATGTGATTTTGTGCAGCTCTGCTTGAGACCATGTACAGACACGAGAGGCAGCTCAATACCATGGGATGAGATAAATGCATCTTCTAAGTGATCAAAAATGAAATAGCTCATCATGATTCTACTTAAGCTGCTATCTCTGAACTCAGGAGGTAATAATCCCATTGAGATGCATGAGATTGTTCACTTACCAGGGTTGTGGCTTCATGCCTCCTGCAACTTTGTTAACACATTGCTGTACTGGTTTTGCTCAATTCCTAGGTAATGCACAGGGAGAGCTGGAGCATAGGTCCATGGAAGGGGAGAATCACCAGAAGCTCCTCCATGTGAAACAAGATCTTAATAGAGCTTTCCTGTGCTCTATCCTGACTGTCACGAGATGTACCATGCCATGCCTGTCCCCTGCCCAAGGAGGCCTTGGAGTCGTTCCCCACCTGTGCAGGTAAAACCTGCCCTGAGCTGCAGCAAGAGCAGACTTGCACAGAGTGGCATCAGGGCACAGCCAGGGTTTCCCCAGGGGCAGGGCCTGCCACTTCCACCACACTGGTGGGTTGAGGATCTAGGAAAAGCTTTCTATAGTAATTTTCTGAAGATGGAGGACTTTTCCCAACAGCCAGATTTCCTGTCTCTGAGCCTTCACAGGGCTTTTCCTGGGTCCACATAGGGAGCTGAGGGAGGAAATCTCATCAAACAGCAACAACATGGATGTTAACTCCATCATGAATTCTTGAAGGGAACTGCTGAATACAAATGCTGTGATAATCCTGCTGCATCACTTCACCAACACTCTCCACCAGTTGAAAACACAGCCACAGCTAAGGTCACTGCTGTGGTCTTCTGAATGGATTTGTTATGACTCTTTGTTGTTGCTCCTGCTGTTGGCAATTGATTTTTCCTGAAAGGTGACTGCAAGGCATATATTTACTGTACCCATTAATTCACTGACACTACAAGGGCAAACATCCTTCTTCCTCCTTCATGCCCACATGTTCCATTTATGGTCCTGCTTCGCAACTGGTCCTCTTCTGTCGCAGCCCTAGTATCTGTTCTTCCCACTACAGCATTTGTTATGTTTTTCTACCAAAAAAATAGTGTCTTCATTACATGTTCAGGAAGATAACTTCTCATGTCTGCCACCTACCCATCTTTTGCTCTCCCCACAAAGTAAATATGCCTCACACTCCCCCAGAAGTGCACAATAGCTGTGAAGAAACAAGCACTTTCTGCTGAGATTTGGCAGTCAGATACTATAAGTTCTCCTGTCTGCTTTTCCACCCCAGTCAGAAAACAACTACAAAGTGGCTAAAGCTGCATGCAGCTCATGGTTTACCTGCATCTCCAGTTCTAATTAAACAGCTTTTTCTCAATGAGGCTACTCTGCCTGTTGACCTGTTTCTGGCTGGGGCTGTAGACAGGCACAGTGATGGAGAAGGCAGCACAAGGCATCACCACTGTGCTTCTGGTTTGTAAGCGGTGGCTGGGCAGGGTGAAGGAGCTACAGCTGCATCCTCTGCCACCTTACAAGTGGAATTGCAGGCCTACAACATGACAAGGATTAAGCTGGTGTCCCAGACATATAAAATGCAGGATCTTGCCAGGGTGTTTGGGAACACAGAGGTGCTGAAAGATCACATCCTCCTTTCCTTTTGGAAGGTCATGACTGACAGAATTAACTTTTATGACAGACAATTGCATCTAATACCAGAAAGAGGGAATGGTAGGGTTGTTTTCCCTCACTACATTGTTGAGCTTGTCCTAACACTTTAACAGCCTGGTTCATCAGCTATACCTCCACTGTGAGTGAAGGAGCCATCCCTCGCTGTGCCCACAGGACTGGGACATGGAATACCACCTTTATGGACCACCTGATTTTGCCTCTTGAAAAGGGAACACACAGGACTGCTGTAAGACTTTTAATTAACTTTTTGTGCTCAGAAATTCTCAGCTGATTTTGAAGGAAATAGGGCCAGTTTGCAAAAGTTGTGAATTTGGCCCTAAGAAAATAGTTACCTCAAAAATATTGGTCTTCAGTAATTTCTCTGGACATGCCCTCATAGTGAAACAGACAACACCAGAAATGATCTTAACTTTTTTGAGTGTCAGTGTGGGTGATGAATCAATTTTCACAAATTGTATGAGCTTTTGTTATGCATAAAAGATTATTTACAGCAAGCTATTTTAAGTTTGAGCTGTAATGGGAACAGACTGACTCACGTGCACTGCCTGTTATAAAATCAACCCAAGTATCTAAGATGGTCATCACCTCTGTAGATGTTTTATGTGGAGGAGGAATATGTTTAAAACTTGGCAACAGGAGTTATTAGCTGTTAATATGATCCTTTCAGGAGTGTTTGTGTATGGAATTTATTAAGCTTCTTTTAAACTTTTAAACACAGCATCCTCCTCTGTGTATTATGCCTGTGTTTATCCAGGAATGCAGTTGGACTTCTCATCCTGGTCTTCCAGCTATGGTAACTCTGTATAATCAAATCAATAAAGGTAAGTGGAGCTGCAATAAAGCAGTATTCACATGATGATTCACAGTTTAGGGTATCAGCTCATTTACTTTGACAATGCCATTTTCAAAGGCCTTAGTCAAATGAAAGCCATGCCTTCTGAAGAATGAGCAATGATTTTACAACACTTTGATGGTTTAGAGGTTCATATTTCAGGAATTTCAAATTTCAAGTCATCCTGCAGATGCTGGACACTGAACCCAGCCTGTTGCAGCCATGGGCCAGGCAGCGACATGCAGCGAAGCGAAGCTCTTCTGAATTTCCTGCTTTCAGTGTGCTCAGCTGTACACGTCTGCTCTGTCCTGCAAGTGACTCCACATGAGTCATCACAGCAACGAGCCTCATGAAAAGAGACCTGCCTTTATTGTAGGTGGCATTTCTATTAACTTAGAGCAGAGAGATACAAGAGCCCTTCATGGTCACATATTTCAAAGGGAATCTCCAAACAGGAGAAGAAGGAACTTTGCAGACAAACAGCTCTAAAGCAAATTTTGCTAAATTGCCTGGAAGCATAAATATTGGCAGGCAAAAATATATTTAACCCCTTCATATTTTCCCCCATTTCTTTCTGTTATTAATCCCATACTGATGCCTTAAGTTTTAGCTTTCATATTATCCAGATTCTGTATTGCATTAGTATATAACTCCAAACTTCATATTAGCAGGTGTGTTAGCAGGTTCTCTTCATAGTTTAGTTAGACAAAACAATCCTTTTCCAGCCTGAGAACCAAGGACACCATTGCAGCTTCAGACTCAAAAGGTATAAACAACAGCAAATTGAGGAGAGCAATGTGGGAGGATGGGACTTCATAACCCGAAGCTGTAACTGGACAATTAACCCCAATATGTAAATGGACCAAAACTTATTAAAATGTGAAAATTCATGACCCATCATCCATCTTGGGTGAAGCCATGGCCAGGCTCTTGGACTGCCCAAGGTGTATTCTTTTAAGGCCTTTTAATAAATACCGACTTTATTCCTTTAACACGGTCTAGCCTCTGTCCAAGGCAGCCTCTCAAGGCATAATATAATGAAACACTTGTATATAATCTTGCAAACATCTCATATAATTCAAAACAGTATCTGTTTCTATTTAAGGCAAAGTGAAATATGTGTCACAGATGCAGGACTAAGTTCTTCTGTTGGAAAATGTCCTTTTCCCCAGGCATGCAAATATTTTAGCTTTTTTTTTCCTGCTCCAGTACAGCATGCTTGCTCAAGCCTGAGTATCCCTCTCTGTGTAAATAGCATCATAACACTGGAAACAGATGACAATTCTGTCTTACAACTGGTTTTCCTGTCAATGTTCTAAAAACAAGGTTTCCTTTAGTGACCATCCCAGTCACCCAGCAGCACAGTTTATCAGAGCAGTACTAGGTAATTGTTTAGTGATAGTCATTTTTGTCTGTATGAGATGCTCAAAACTGGTCTGACATGCAACCAGATAAGCCAAGGCATATGATTTTTTTTATTATTATCGTGTCAGTCTAAATAGCACTGGAAGAAAGATGCTGAGCATCAGGAATATTGCAGTCATGAGAAAGGATGACATTCCCAGTCCTAAGAGCAAATCAGCTGCAGGGCCTCTGCTTTACAGAAAAGGGAAATGCAGCCACAGCAGTGTTTCTCATTAAAGCCGTGGCCCTAAGAATAGCTATTTACCATAATTTATTTTGGAGAGGAAATAGATCAATAACTCAGAAACTGCTATTTGCTGGCTTTCATGTCTCCCATTCAGTTTGTAAAAGTACTTATTAACCTAAAGCTTTTTAACAGCAAAAAAAATCAAAAAACCAAAACCAATCAGACAAACAAACAAAGACAAAAAAAAAAAAAAAAAGCACACACAATTTTACACAACTTTATTTTCAGCAATCCAGAAGGGGGATCTGTCAAGGGAAACATCTGTTTTGAGCTCAGGAAAGGCATGTGCTAAGCATGAGTGGAGGTTTTCAGCGTCATGTGGCTGAAATGCTCTGGTTTGGTTATGTGACATTTAACAGTCCTTGAACATAACACAACACTCACGTTGGTGCACACAAACACAGAGGTGGCAATTGGGGTGCTCATAATGGGGAGGAGCATATATAAATTTTCTTTTTTTCATATATCACAAACAACTCAGTAAAAAAGAAAAAGTACTTGAAAAGAGAAAAGAAAACAGAGTTACATACAAAGAAATTGCCAACAGAGCTGAGATAAAAGTACAAGTTGTCCTTTCTCCTCTGGCCGCTCCTTCTTCCATTATTAACATTATTATAAGAATCAGAGCAGGTATGAAACATCATAACATGAGATCACTGTATGCTACACCTCATGGTGCAAATTACACCTAAACCTGGGGACTGTCTCAGCTTTCTCAGTACAAGCCAGACCTTTTCTCTTCCTATTTTGAGGACATCACTGGGCCATTTACAAAAGAATGAGTCCTGCATATTCTCAGTTGCTACAGTCCCTCTTCTGTCATGTATAGTAAAATTTATATACCCAGGCCATCTGCTATTTTAGCAAGTGAAATTTTTAGGATGAAACATAGCAAAAAGGTGCTTGAGAGAGAAATTTCACATCATGTGCAGATGTGCAATTCTTCTTTTAATGCTGGAAACTGCACACAGGGAGTTACTACTAGAAGAGCCACAGGCATGAAAGCATGAGAACAGGAAGAGTAGAGGTAAAGCTGATTCCTTGTTGCTTTGCAATGACAATAACAAATCAAAGCAGACACCAAGAGAAATTGGAGCTACTTTGAGGACAAGGAAGGTTTCTCATAGGTACCATGCCTGGGATGAACAGCACCTCTTGGTCCTCAGCCTTCTGGTGATTCACCACCCTTTACCCATCTGGTCATGGCAGGGCTGGCAGAGCTGCACACACACCAGAGCCTCAGGCAAAGCCTGGTGTTATACTGCAGGAGCTTCATCAGTGATTTGAACTCAGACACAGGATCCTGTGGGAGAAAACTTCCTTTCACTGATTCCAGGACAGTGATGATCTCTGAAAAAGAGGCAGAGCAAGCAGCTGGCAGGGACTCTTTCCTAAACAAGCACTGCAAGATCTCCTACAGATGAGAGGCCCAAACATATTTTTCCCAGTTCAGGCCCTGGTCTACCTGCCTCTGTTTGAAGGGAAGGGCTTCTTACCTTCAGCACCTGAAGGCCCTATGCTATTCCTGAACCAAACCAAAATATTTGTTGCTCCAGTACAAATATACCCTGAAAAGCCATACTGCAGATTTATCATGTTGAGTTGAGGTCTCTAAAACACCAGGTCCAGTCCCAAACCTGTGAAGTAATAATAAAGAGATCCTTAAAGGCATTCACCTGGTCTAGAATGAATTACATGTTATATATGGTACCAAGCTATTGGAAAAAGGAGGCTTGCTGCCCTGCAAAAACACTTTTGCTCTAGTCACCTGATCTCCTGGACCTTTTCAACCAGTTCAGATCCACCAGCTTGCAGAAGATGTGAGGCAAAGACTTTCTCTGCACAGCTCTGACTGTCCTGTGCTCACAAACCCTGACAGGGCTCCCACCACGCAGACTCCCAGTTCTGTCAGGTATCTGGCTGACACTGAATTTGTGGCTGTGGAGTCTTCTCAGAGCCTCTGCATTTGAGAAAGGATTATTTTGAATTGCTCAGTTGCTAAAATAAACACTTCCTCTCACCTCCCCAATATTCACTAAAATGGAAATTGGACCAAAGCCTGGTATTATGTATGATGTACAAAAAGGAAAGCAGATTTCTATAATCATTACACATCCTCATTTTGAAGTGCTATGACTTATTGCACACCACAATCAAAAGTATTCTCCTGCTTCAATTTTCAAGAGTAGGTTGGGCAATTTAGATACAATTGCAGTCTATATTAAGTAGGAGAAAAAAAGAGAGGAGAATTTATACTTATTTGCTCTTTTGCTTTCAGCTTATTGCTGGTTCAGTGTGACTGACTTCAGCATCTCATATATGATTTTATGCAATAGACCTTTTATTTTATTTCAGTTGCTCCATATTTGGGCTACATTTGTTATGTATTTAATGGAAAAAAATTGTAAGAACATGTGTGCATTCACATTTGCATACATACATGTTTGTATGCATCCTGTTCCCCGCCTATTATTCTTCTAAACTTATGGAGAAGAAGAACAAATGTTTGGATTTTTTGTGAGTATATAGTAATGTCAAAGTTGACTTGGACAGCAGCCCAAGTCCAGGCAGCTGCTTGATTACAGCCCACCAGGGAGATCCAGGGAAGAATCAGAAGAGTAAAAGATAGTGGACTTGTGGGTTGAGATAAATACAGTTTAACAGGAAAAGACACACCCACAAGTAAAATAAGACAAGGGATTAATTCACTGCTTCCCATGGGCAGGCAGGTGTTCAGCAATCTCCAGGAGAGCAGGGCCACATCACACTTAATGGTTACTTGGGAAGACAAACACCATCATTCCAAAAGTTCCCCCTTTTCTCCTTCTTCTTCCCACTTTATATCCTGATCAAGATGTCAGATGGTCTGGAATATTCCTTTGGTCAGTTGGGGTCAATTGTCCCATCTGTTTCTCCTCCCAATCTCCCATGCATCACCAAGGAAAGGCAGTGGGAAAGGCAGAAAAGGCTCTGTGTAAGCCCTGCTCAGGGCTTAATAACAAAAACCTTTCTGTGTTATCAAGCCTGTGTTCAGCACATATCCAAAACATTACCCCATACCAGCCACTGTGAAGGAAATTACCCCAGCTGAAACCATCACAAGTAGTAGAGTTACTGCAATTGCAAATAAAATAGAGGACGCAGTCCTTTCACACATCAGATATATCTCTGACTGTTGTATGAGCACAAAAGTAGCAGCCACTGAAAAACAATTCCCTTTTCAGCTACGCACAAGGCTATTTTGTGTCTAGCCAGGGCTCAGCACTCTCTGCACAACAGGCAACAGTTTCTTCTTCCCACAGGTTTGGTCTTTGTCAGCACAGGCCTCCTGTAAGACTAACATTGTTAGGAGTGTTTTAAAGACTGGGAGGAGGTTCAATTCAGTGGCTCATTCCTCTCTGATCTACTGCTCACTTCTATGCCTTGCCCACTGCCCTCCTACCAGCCTGAACTTCAATAGGACTTCGTCACCCCAAGGTTTTGTCCCTCACCCCAATGGCTACTTAAAAAAAAAAAAATAAAAAAAAAATTAAAAAGGCAGATTCACAAAATGCAATGGATCTGCTCCACTTTCTAGTACAACAAAGCAGACTGCTATCAGAGCTGCTCCTTGGAGTTCACACACAAAGGGGCAGAAACACACCCGGTTTTACAAGCAGGTTATAAAAACCCGTCTGGGGAGGGGAAGCTGTGTGCAGGTGAGTTTGTCAGGGCAGGGAAGCCCCACAGGATTGTTTGCCCATGACTCCTCCTCACAGACCTGCAGCAGGACTGGCTGCTATGCTGCACAGATTGGCCCATGTTCCTGCTGACAGGCCAGACCATCAGTGGGTCTCTGCAGTCCCGCCTCAGCTTGGCAGAGGAGCTAAGGGAAGCTAAGGGAGAAAGGCTCACCAAACATCAGTGCCTGGCTGATAAGAAAGCAGTCCAGTACCAGATTTGTTCAGGTAGCTCTTATTCCCCACTGTGAAGTGTAGGCAGACAGAGGTGTACAAAGCAGTGTGAAATATGCCTGGGAGGAAAGACTTTGCACTCACTCTCTGTGCTTGCATCAGCACAAACGTGAGCAGCACAGAGGTGACCATCGGGGACATCACTCCCCAGTGTCTGTGAGGATGTACCACGCATATCAGCTACAGGGTACAGGGTTACACCTGTCCCAGGGTGTAACTCTCCCAGTGGTGGATTCATGTGAGGTGGTTTGGTTTCTCTTTCTGCAAGCCAAGCTCTGGAAGTATATAATGTAGATTAGCTTCTGATTTCAGTTCTTTTAAGTCCAGGTTCTGTTTTGTTTGGAAGGTAGCTCTATCTGCAATGTGAGTGATGGGGAGGGGAAAAAGGCAGCCAGGTACTGTTAGTGTGGGACACAACTGGGAACAGGAGCTCCCTGTTGGGTGATGCTTCTGGAGGAGACTGATGACCAGTCTTCCCCTTTTCCCCCAGGCTGCTCCTTCCCACTGTAAGTAAATCCCCACTTTTTCAGGAGGCACCAGTCTGAGGAGTAAGGTTTTTTTCCAGCTCCCAGAAGGAGGACATCATATGCAGAATCTATTCAGACCTAAAGGATGAACAGAGTGGATGTGCAGGTGATGTGGCTGAGAGAATCTGCCTGCAAGTGAAAGACTGGGATGGCTTTTTTGAGAAGGACAAGGTCTAACAAAAAGGCTGGGTTTTGTTCCAGCTGGGGAAGCCAGACCCACAGAAATCACAACATCAGGCAGTTCTATATACACACACATGCAGAAATACACACACTTCTCCACTCCTTTTTTTTTTTCTTTTTAGGGAGGAGGGAAGCAAAAACTAAGAAGGCTTATAGCTCTGGAACTCTTGTAATAATAATCTGTAATAGAGAATGCTGCTTTTGTCCACATCTATTTGTCCACTGGTACCATTCAGTAAAGACAAATGCTTAGAGTATTTATATTATTTAAAAGGAACAATAGTTATATGTTTTAATATACCTGAATCCTTGGGAAATAGGCAGAGAGCAAGGACTTGTCAACTCTAAAAAAACTCCTCAGTTTTAGATAACAAGAGAAGTCAAACAACCCAACAAAAGTATTGAAAATGAAATAGCAAAGTTGAGCCTAATTTAGCTTCATTTGAATGTGGTTTTCCACCTTTTTTATTACAAATAAATATATATATAAATAAATATATATCCTCATATATATTAGTATATATCCTAATCCAGTGCCTGGACTTTAAAAAGGCTGTTGGCAAATTAAAAATACTCCAGGAAATACCTACAAAAATGATTCCTGAAACTGTGCCACATATACTAAGTTAAACTCAGTCTATTTATTTTATTACAGAAAGACTTTGTAGATAAATGATTTGAGCAGGTGCACACTTGCAGGGAATGGGAGAGGACTAAGGGGGGTGGAGCCCACTTTCTCAAGCCCTGATTGCTTCATGGGAGGTCCTGCATGCCCAGGAGGGCCATTCCACACACCTGAACAAGGGCAGCTGCTTCCTGGCCTTGGGAACCAGGAAAGAAGCTCTTGGACAGAGGAGCAGCAGAGACTGTGGACCCAGGCTCCATTGTAGCAAAAGCCAGCAGATAGTCTGAAGACAGAAAATTTCAGACCAGAAAGTTTTCCAGCACAAATGGCAACATGTTACTGGGGCAGCATACTTACACTGGATTTTCTACCCTTTTATAGTCATAAATCAGGCTCAGGTTTCTTTCATTAAAGGTACAAGCACAATCAGACAAAAAGGGCTTAAATGAAAGTCTTTGGTCTCTGTGATGCAGAAAATCAGCACAGAGGGTTTTTCTGATCTGTACAGCCTGTGAGTCTAAAGCATTCCTTCATAACATCACAGGCAGGCACAGCCAGGACAACATGCAGCATATGACCAGAAAGAAATAATTTATTCTCTGTGATACAGGATGAATAGATTTTCACACCATTCAGACCCATTTTTTTTTAACCATCCACCATATGCCGGGAACTGGAGAGCAGTGTGCAGAGCAAGCCTGCATCTGCTTCCTCCTTCATGCTGTGCATGCTTTTTATAAAAGTCCTTCCCTGGAAAGCAGCAGAAGGCATCGCCAGCAGCACTTCCCAGGGTCTGGTGAACCCTCTGCAGGGGATGGACAGTGGTGGGAGCCAGTGTAAACACACAAGAAAGAGCTGCGAGACCATGGCATAGGTGATGATGCCTAAGTGCCTTCCAGCACAACCATGACAGGGAAAGCTGACAAATATGAACATCTTTAAAAATGAAAAGAAAATGTTCATCTTGATAATTCTCCTGTGTGGGAATAATTGTGAGGCTTCACTGTGAGCTGGTTCTGTGTCCACCAGATCTTTCTCTCACTGCTTGGAAGCATGTTTTAAGAAGAGGAGATCCTGCAAGTTGTGCAAAGGTCAGCTTTTATTACAGGACTATTTACTGTGCAAACTATATTAAATTGTAGTCTCATCAACAACACTTACAACTCTCACCTTTTTCTTGGCTGGAGTATTTATCCAATTTTGTCCAGGTCTCTGCTCAGGGTCAACTGGAAGCCATCAGACCATCAGATTGCTTTGTTTATTCAGCTTTTAAATTTCTTTCGCTTTATCTCATGTCATTAGGCCTTATGTTCAACAATTTTCACAGGGTGCTTGCAGTCAAAATTGACACGCTTGTACACGTCATAGTTGTTTTGAATAATGATGGTATAATTACTGTGCTTATAAACAGTAGCTTGCTTGTAAAAGTGCTTTAAATTTTACTAAGGACCTGCTACCTCACTAGCGTTTTTTATAAAGTGATGATGGTATTACTACAGCATCAGCAAAAGAACTGACACATCATTCATAGCATTCACACAGTTCAGGTGACTAATTCTAAACTATAAATACTTCAAGATCAATTCATCACAGACTTCCAAGCACCTTGTCTCTGATGCTACAGCCTATTTTCCCTGGCACTTCCATAACATCAGTGAATGGGAAACTCATCACCCAATAAACTTGGTAATTATTCTTCTGCTTACTACTTAAGTGCATTAGTATTGCCACACAATAGATAGGATTAGGTCATCAAGTTTGCCTTCTGTGTCTGGCGTTGCCTGTATGACGGGGTTTCTTTTCCAAACAAAAGGCTGTTTGTCAGTGTTACTTTTGCTCTAACGCATGTAAAGACAACTGTATAAATAGAGCAGTATTTCTGTAACCACCTCACTGCTCTGTGGTGCTCTGAAGCTCAGAGGAGATGGCCCTCTCTCAGCTCCTAGGCTGCATC
The DNA here is from genome assembly GCF_017590135.1 of Pyrgilauda ruficollis. Taxonomy (NCBI): domain Eukaryota; kingdom Metazoa; phylum Chordata; class Aves; order Passeriformes; family Passeridae; genus Pyrgilauda; species Pyrgilauda ruficollis. The sequence goes on from NW_024524266.1 coordinate 7,512,968, forward strand.
TACTGAGACAGCAATTCAAGCTGGAAAGAACGGCCTGGCTTGTCACTAGTCTTCCAGAAAGTATTTGAGGAGAGTATATCGTATTATTGTGTCATAATTTGTTCAGCTAAGTTTCTGGGCACCAAGACAGCCAGATGGTTAATTCCACTACTTTGTGGTTTGTTTTTTTTTTTTAAAGGAGAAGCAGAGGGGAGGGAAGTCCCCTGGCACTGGGTTCTGGCACAGCAGGCTGAGCCCCAGCACAGCAGTTGGGATTGTTGACCCAGTGAATGTGCCCAAAGATCCTTTTCAGCCACACAAAACAGTTCAGTTTTGCCATTAGCATATCAGAGGTGGAGCAGTGGTGGGAAATGGCACGAGCAACAAAGCTGGGAGCTCAGAGTCTTTGTCTGGCTGCAGCTTAGGGAGGCAGGAAAAAAAATTATAATTGGCCATTGGCCGTGTAGTGACAGACAGATGTTGACATTTTTCTCCCTTGGCTGATCAAACCCCACCCTTATCCCAGGGTCTGGAGGAATGCTGTTGGCTGCCCATCCCGGCAGGCAGCTTTCTGCCCACTCTCCAGAGTGTTAGGGCCAGCATAAGCATGGTATAACTTGCATAGAGAAAACTGAGAGGGTGAGAGAAATTGCCTCTGATTTGTTGGGTTTTTGTTTTGTTTGGGGTTTTTTTGTCACACTGTAAATCAGATCTAAAATAAGGCTTCAATTCCAATTCAAAAGCACAGGCCAAGTACATCAGTTAAATGCTACATCCTAGATCACCTTTGAACCCATGCAATATCTATGGGAAGAGGTCAACCTGCCTTAGACAGCCTTCCTTTGCTTCCTTGCCAGAAAGAGATGTTTTAGGGCCCAAAAACTGCACAAGAGCTCCCACTCCTATACACTGTAAAGATTCCAGAGGAAGAGGTTCATGAGCTGTGTCAAGCTGGTGTCTGTAAACGTGCCATGCTGCTTTCAGCTCCACCCATCTTCCCTCCTCCTGGCAGCAGCCATGAGAGCAGCACTGGTTCTGCTTCCTCCTGACCTGACCACACGCAGCTCTGGGACAGGAAGGAGGTCGGTCTGGAAGAGGTGATTTCTCTTGACTCAGCAATAAAGTCAGCCTGCATGCTCAAAGGTCAACCTTTTTCACTTGTTGCCCGAATCACAGGCTGATCCCTGGAGGCAGAGCATCTGCCACTTCATTGCACATCAGACTTTCCCTAGAGCCAAGCAATATTTTTTTTTCTGACATGGAGCTTAGTTGCACTGAATATCTCATCGATCACTTTTTGAATATCATATCTATTACTTTTCTGTACAGAGTCTGCCCGCCTCCATGGCTGTTATTCTGTTTCTTTACACAACAGCCCTTGCTTCTGCAGCAGCATTGGGGCAACACATGAGGACTCTGTGTAGTCATGAGCACTGCCTAGGAAACCTCTGTGAATGCCTGGCAGTGTTGTAAAGATGAGCCCAGCTGATCAGAGCTAAGACCAATACTTGCCCATCTCCAAATCACTCACAGTTTCCTAATGGCCCCTGCAGGGAGGAGTGAAGTGCAGATGCCAGTGTCCATGGCAAAGGGTGGCCAAGCTTTGTGTACTGCTGAAATGGAGCAATTTCCTCTGCAGTCATCACCCTTCTCCTCTCCTTCATCAAATGAACTTCCCACACGCTTGGCTTTCACCCAGCTTTTGGCTTTTTGCAGTGACAAATCATGATTTCATAAGGTTTTGTTTCTGCTTTGAAAGGCCATCATGAAGCCTGTACCTAAAGCATCTGTTTAGAAAATGCAAATGAGAGCAATGAGTCTATTAAATGCTGTCTAGATGCAGACTGGAGCAGAGACTGTCAAGTCTGAATTTCAAATCGACAGCTGAGCTTGGATTTAGGGTTTAATGCTGTCATATTTGGCTCCTTATAAGATCAAGGACCCTGTCTGTCCTCAGCCAGTCCGATGAGGAGGATGCTCATGCTGGGCATGTTTCTTTACGAGTGGAAAAAACCTGGGACGGCAGAAAGGGCCCTTTACACCATCCTGTACTTCAAAGCCAATTGACTCACCCAGCCTGGACAAAGCAACCACAGAGAGTGGTTGCTAACTCAAAGCTCTGCTAACTCTTGCCTCAGGCCAGGCTGAGCTGCTTCAGAGGCTTAGAGAAGGCTTAAGTGGCCCCAAACACCCAGGGGTAGGGGGATCAGACCTGTCAGCACACAGTTCAGCTCCTAGCTCAGCAGCTACTGGCCTCTTGGGAGGGTCTTGGGATTCAGGGTTGGGGTCCAAACCTACATACAGCTTCAAAGATATGTGCACAGTTGTTAAGTCCTTCATTTGTTTACAGATATAATGCACTAAGTGAATATAAAACTAGATTTCAATACGTTGGATAAATTATTTATGGCAAATCCATTGAAAATTCATGTAGTTCCTAGTAATTAGCCCAGCAAACCAAAGTGCAGTGGATATGAAGAGTCATCATTCTTATGCCATGTCCCAAAGGAAACACACAACCATAGAGCATAGATCTTAAATGCACATCTCTTTACACGTACCTCTACAGTCGCAGCTTGGAAATGAATTTTTATTTGCTTCAGATGTACAAAGTTCTCAGAGCAGATTATTCTGTTTTATGCTTGGTTCTCACCCTTTTATTAGGGCTTTGCAATGTGAACATTTCTCCAAGGAGGCATTACTGTGTGGTAATGGTTCAGCTCTTTCTACATCAGAATACAAGCTCTGTGGCCAAAAAGCCCCTTCTCAGCCCATCCAAATCCTGGGCTGGAACAAACTTAATGCTTCTTATCTCATTATAATGGCTAAAATATGTCTTGCTCTACTCTATAGCCATGAGGGTTATTAGATCCTCAGCCTGAGTCACTCATTACAATAAGCTCATAGCTGTTACATGGGTGCAAATTTGGCCTTGCAGGATTTTGGCTATGGAGAAAAGGGATGGGAAGGAAAGAGCAGTTTGACTCAAACACCACAGAGTAGTATGTAGACCCAGAAAGGAGTGGGAAGCTTGAAGTTAACCTGATTTTCAATGGTTATTATATCTAAATCAGAACTACTTTTCAGCTGTGATGGAGCCTATAATAATGAGGAACACAATCCCCTTCACCACTGCTGACCCAGTAGGGGTATTTGAAGAGAGCACTCCATTTTCCATTTAAACTCATAGAGTTCAGTCTAGGTTATATTCTGTGTTGGGATGAGAATATTTGTATTTACACAGTTTATAGATTATTGCACTTAGAAAAGTAATGTGAACAAGCTGTAAAAATTTCAGCAAGTAACCTTTAGGATACAACATTTTTAAAGTGAATCATACAATTCAAATTAGCAGTTATGGTGGTGTGACACCTAAATGTAAGTTTTGCTAGAGATTTACAGCTGCCTTCTGTTCACATTACTAAGCTAAATTTACAGTCAAGCAATCCAAACTCCCCTATACAGACTCAGATACTGCAGCATCTACTTGTTTTTTTCCCAAAACAAGTCTGAGAACTGGACAATAAGATGGCAAGAAAAACTTTTTAAATGATCTTGCAACTGCTGAAATTAACGCACCTTCATTTTACACCTATAGCCATGCAGGGAAAGAATACTTTACTAATGAATTACTATTTCCTTATTAAAAATGCTGTGCTCTTCACATTTTTGTGTCAAGGCTGTGTTATGACCCTAAATTCTTTGCATAGGTCACCTTGCTGCAAAACAATTAAAAATAGTATTTTCTAGTGAGGGTAACAGAAATATAATAGCTGGCTTGATTTGAATTCAGATTAAGGAAGGACATGGCTGATTTTTAAAAAAGCAAGTGCAAAAGAAACCCCCAGATCAGATCCTGTGCTTGTACATAATTTGTTAATACTTGCTAAGAGGGAGGCTTGAAGATCATTTGAAATGTGGCTGGTTTTCCAGGACTCACCTCAGTCATGCAGGGCTCCCTGCTGTGTGCACACCCAGACCTGACCTCCTGTGGTCTCTCCTCACCACTGGTGTTACAGAATCTCCTGCTTATGGGGAAGGGTCTCTTTGTGGAACTTTTTATAGGACTGGCCTTGGTAAGCCCTCCAGCAAATGCTCAGTTTTGACAGGGAGCTGGCTTGACTGTCCATCCATCCATTGTCTCCCTCTCTGCCCCCCAGCAGATAATTTAGGATTTCAAGCACAGCCATCATCAATCAGGATGAAAAATGTACAGAGCTGTTCCTTTTTAAGATGACCACCTCAATATGCTTTTTGACAGCACAAAAGTTTATTTTCAGCACAGGATGTGATCTATTCCTTAAAAAGCCTTGCTTGATCTACCCCCCTCATTTTCCTTGTTCATGGACATGCAGCACAGGGAGTTGAAATACCTTAACAAACAGCGCTGGAGGGTAGAAAGGCAGCGAGTACATTAGCATGGGAGAGAACACTTGCTATACTTGATAATCAGTGCCCAAAGGCTGGTGGAAGACAGCTAAATTATCACACATGAAATTCCCATCTCCCTGGAGATGAGTTTTTCTGCTGAGGAGGTAGGAATGGAACAGTCACACTTTGAAGCATTTCTGATACATACATGGATGAGACCAAAATCTGCACAGGGAGGACTCCTGCAGCAGAAGGATGAGGTCTTCACAGAATACTCTGAGTTGGAAGAAGCCCATAAGGATCATCAACTCCAGCTCTTAAGTGAGAGGCCTATATGGGGATCAAACCCACAACGTTGGTGTTATGCTATAACCAACTGAGATAAATATTTCCACTGCCAGGAACAAAAAAGACATGATGGCTTAACAGGAGAGACCCAAACAGCCCTTCTCAGCCCCATGCTCCTATGACCCTCAGCTAAAAGGTCTCCAGAACTGAGCTGCTGAAATGTGTGGTGCTGGGACGAGAGAGGTCTTGGTTTGCATCCAATTAACAGTTCAGCCTTTCTCTTAGGACTTGCTGCTTTACAGACATCAGCCCTGATCTGAACCACACTGGGGACCAGTGATGGTGACCAGTTTTCTTATCATGTCTGAGCAGCATTTTTACCTTCCCACTTTTCATCATCTTTACATACACCTGTGATAGAGATTTTCGAGACCATAATGTTGAACTGCAAAAACCACAGTCTTCTGGAAAAAGAAATCCCTGCCTGCATAACTGTGTTATTCCCCTTTTGGCCAAATGGCTGAGGAAGTGAGAACTTGCTCTCATTTTGACGACAGACATTCTGCAGATGCCTTGGTGAGGACAGGATGACACATAAACCTTGCTCTAGCTCCATTCTGAGATCCCAGGCAAGAAGAAAGCTGCCTCATATGATTGGTGAAGCACATCCAGATTCACTTGTCTTCATGGCAGCATCTGCTAGAAAATACATGCAGAGCTGAACCTCAGACATGAAAAAATATTTTTAAAAGTTTGTGGACAAATGCCATACGTTCCTTAATGGCATTTGTCTGTTAGTAACTCCTGGAATAAAAAATGTTTTCATTCTCAGTTTCAGCATTTTCTTTCTCCCTTTTGAGTCAACAGGAACTGAACCTATAAGTCAAAATAGCTTTCTGTCTCCAAACAGACTGAGTCAGTACCATGGTTTAAAGAGATAGGGGAATGCTAGTGACTGTTATGAGGCAAGAGATAGAGTTTCTGACAAAAATGGGTTGAAGAGTCACAAAACAACACTTCAAAGCTCCTCTTCACTTAAAGAAAATGTTACTGCTGTTTGAATCAGCTGGGCTGCTTCTAATACTGCTGTAACAATCTTTGTCTTTAAAGATGTAAAATGCTTTATCACTTCAAAAGCTCTTGTACATCACTACTGAAGGAGCAAAATTAATGTGCCTTGGTGATTTGTAATATTAGCTTCCCCCTTCATTAAAAGATAGCTGTTTTCAAACAAACCTGTCTCCTGCCACATGTGTATGTACATTTGAATCTGCTGTGGATGTGGGAAATGCATTTACACATGGGCATTGCAGTGTCATCTGTGTCTATGCACAGTAGTGCTTGTGACATGTAACAGAAGGGACTTTGCCAACACCCAAAACACGGCTGCTCAGGGTCTACACAGTTCTTCAGAGAGAGGTTAATTTTGACACAGATCCAACAAACTGTGGAGTCAGTTGGTGTCTTGCTCATTCCAGTGTGTAAAATGGCCCAGAGGAGCTGTGCCAGAGGCAGCAGCCCACGCTGGGACAATGCTTATGGGATTGGTGTCAGCAGCTCTTGGCAGCCAGCACAGCCATGCCTGGGGCTGGCCTCACAGAAATGACATTTCTATGGCCTCAGCTCCCTGCAGAAAATAGGCTAGTTAGGTCAACCTTAAAAATTAGGTGGAGCTTAGCAGTGAAAGCTATATCTATTGCATAACAAGAATATTCAAAGAAGCAGTTTGGAATTTGGGCTAAAATTATTTCTTTTTCTCCACTTTGCATATTTTCTTTTATTTACCCGCTGACCTTTCTGAAAAGCCAGTCGCCCCTAAAAAAAATTAAATATTGAAAAACATGAACGATCAGGTTCATTTGGAATCAGAAGAAATAAGGGCAACAAATGCTACACTGAGTGAACTTGGGGCAGTCAATGACAACAAGGATTACTTTGATTCTGACTCCTTGTGCCTTGCTCTGCTCACTGAGCAAACCAGAAAAACAGCATCAGTCCTCCCCAAAAACCCCAGCTGATAGAGATCAAGAGTGAAAAACCAGCCAGGAGACTGAGCCCTCTGACCCCTGCCTGGCCAGCAGTGTGGCAGCAGTCCTGGTCCTTTCCACAGAAGTACAGCCCTCTTCTAATCAGTCTAATTTTATCAGTACTGAAAGAATTCACAGTTGGTTTAGATCTAAGGACCTCACGATGTGTTTGGAAGTTAGACAAGATACTCAGAAGAAAAAGGAAAAAACAAAAACAAAACAAAACAAAACAAAAAAAAAAGAAACAACAGTGGTGAGAAGAGGCATCCAGACTTCCAGAAGCAGCAGAAATGTTTAGGATGCCTTTTTGATGAACAGACTGCAGCCTGGCAAGGCTTCAAAGAACTGCCCAAGGGCCATGGCAATCACTCTGTCTGCAAAAATAATGTCACCTTAGCTGCAAAAAGAAACCTCAACCATTTTGATATTATTCCAAAAAAGGTCCACATACCACTTTAAAAAGAAACTTCCAGGATAGAAACACTTTTGGAGCTCCATGTTGATTATCAAATTGCACTTTGGGTGATTGAATATATTAGAAATTTAAAATTTGATAATTTTTCATTATTTATTGTATCTACTTCTCTTTGGTACCATGAGGTAATTAAACAAAATATTTTATCATGAAATTTCAATCAGTTTTCCTCTCAGGTTCTCATGCATTATTTTGAAGTGCTTAGCTTGTAAACACCTCAGGGTAATATTTATTTGTTTAAAAGTACTTTAATAAAACCCTGGAATCCTTTGTTAACCTTAGATCATTTATGAACAAACAACTATCCTCAGACTATGTCATCTTCCATATATATTATGGTTTAATCCTGTACTTAAAACTGATTTTATATAGTCATATGATCCTTCAAATGCCTCCAGTATTTTTTTTCTTTCTAACCAACACAGAGAGGTCACTTCTCTTCCTTTGCAGCCACTTTTTCATAGAATCCACTTCCCTCTTCCCATTTATTTTGAATACTAGTGGTTTCATCCACAGGAATATATTTGTAATAGAAACAAACCTCTCCACTGTTGGTAACCAGAAATGGCTCTGAAAGACAGTTGTGGCGGAAGAGTTTCCTGTCAGAAAATAGGTACAGCTTTAGCAGCAATCACTACTGCACACTGGCTTTGATGTGTTTCAGTTTTGTTTGCTTATTTTATCTTTTCTTCATCTTTATTTATTCCGTCAGAGTGCTCAGCTGTTGGAGAGAGCAGCAGGGTCATGTCCATGAGGGCTGCCACCATGGCTGGGCTTTTATCTGTGGGTGCTTTTATCTTGCTCTATGGTCAATCCTTCATGAATTTGTCAGTTTGTGGGTAGATATCTTCTGGGCAGATCATTTGTGTCCTAACATATCCTTGTCCACTGCTGCTGGCTTCTCCTGATGCCAAAAGGTTTTGGGAGCAAAATCATGGAGCTATTTGGCAGGCAAAAATGGTCCAGCGAAGGTGCTGCTGCTGCTGTGCACGGACGAAGGCTAAAGGCTGCAGCAGTGTCAGCCCGTGGGTGTTTGGGTGTTGCCGCTGATGTTCTGGTGAAGCAGACACAGCTCTCTGCCTTTCTGTTCTATTGAAAAGATGATTGATTTCCTCCTGAAACTGCTGTAATGCAAAGTGGTGCTTACCTGAGAAAGCCTCATTCATAAACTGTGGGTGGGTAATGGAGGATAGGAGTAAAACCTGGTTTTTGCCCCGTGGAGAGAAGGCTCTTACAGTTTGGCTTTGTTCTGCACTGAACGAGAGCAGCAGAGCACATGTGGCCTTCATTAGCTCCTTTGAAATGCCTCCAAGTCCTTGGGTTGTAACTTTAGCACACAAAGGGGTGGGGGAGTGAGGAAGGGAGAAGGGAACGAGGGTAGAATGAGGCTGCTGGAGTTATCCCTCTGAAATCCATACTTGGACACACTTTCTGTTTTTTTCCTTCCCCCCTCCTTTCTTTCTTGCTCTTTCCTCTTTGTCCCCCCATAGGCACAGGATTTTTCTTAACCTTCTGAACTGGGAAAATTGTTTTTTTTTTTAATCCACTGCTTTTCTGTCAAAGCAAAACCAAGATGAATAATCTCTTCTAAATTATAAGCACTAAATGACAGAGTGAAACAGTTATCATTTCATTGCTCTTTTTGCATATGTGCCTGTGTACAGTCTTTTGTGGTCACATGAAGCCTGTGAGTCTCCAGCAGGCTGGAGTTTAAAAAATGCTTTTGAAAGAGCATATAGGGGAGTGGGGACTGATCTGGGAAGCTGAAATAATGGGTGTTGATTTCTGCTCACAAGGAACTATGTTCCAGAGCTGCAGCCTGATCAACATGCCTGCCCTCCAACTGCATGGTGCTTCCTCATGCTTTAAAACTGTGAACCTCTACTCCTTCCCAGGAGCTAATGAAGAAGGAAGTAGTTTAGAAACAGCCACACTAATTCTACTTATGTTAATTTTCCATGATTTTGCCCATCTATTAATTACATTTGAATTTCAGCCCTCTAAAATTCACAGCTACACACACGTGGCTTTCCATATCAGAAATCAGTTAGAAACTGATGAAAACTAAAGAATATTAGCAGTAGAATAACCAACATCAAATACAAAGTGTCTCTATTAAACCCAGGGGCAATTTAGATTCCACTCTGCAGCCTGAGGGAAATGGGAATATTTCACAGCACTGAGAAAATGACATCCACATTTCTAGTACTGACAGACTGCCTAAGTATCCCTTGAACTCCTGAGTGGGTTTGGGAACATCAGTGTCTTCAACTGGCCAGATGTAAGGCATAAAGGTCTCTCTCACACATGTCCACCCACTTTTCCATTTGTGCTCCCTCCCCAGGGAGTCTGAATTTCCCAGGTAATGGACATTCATGTGAGAAGTACAACAGCTCTATCAAACAGGCTGAAATAAAAAGGTGCTGACTTGGGAAAGGCTCAATTGTCTACATGCAGGGAGGCAACAGCCCAGGCCTGCATCAGAAACAGCTTCACCTTCATGGCAGGGCCAGAGGAGACCACCAGATCAGCCTGTAGGAAAAGCTTCTCTCTGAGGTTTTCACTGTAACTGGTGAAACAGATATTTCTGCCCAACAGCAAACCAGGGTTGATGCTCACAAGACTGAGTGCTCAGAGCTGTGGGTAGCAGCTGTAAGCAGAGGGGTTGGTGCCAAGGCCTTCTCCACACACTCAGCCCCAGAAGGTATTTTGTCTCTGTAGTCCTTTTTGTCTTTTTCCTTTCTGCTGCTGCTGTAACACCCAGTGATATACCAAGGGTCCTGTAGTAGCTCTCTTACCAAAAGCACAGTCCAAACACTGTTTAACAAATGAGGCTTGTACAACAGAATGAGTTCTATATATAGCTATGAGCAACTATACTTAACTGGAAAATGCTTCTCTCCTTGCCTACATAAGGATTTGCCATTCAGCATCCACGTGAGGCTGTATCATTCAAAAATATCATTCAGCTTAGCATATAGAAATGTTGGGGTCTTGGGCTAATTGTGTGGTGTCAAAGGGGATTGTTGGCAAATGCTGCCTTGGTCCAGCTGTACTTGCCCAGGACTGTGTACAGACCTGGCCTGTCCTCTGCTCTCTCTTGAGCACAGGGCAGAGGGGCTCCAGCATTAAGACAGAACTGGGCAAGTGCTTCATCATCCTCCACAGGGTATCTTGCTGACTGCAAAACAATCCTGGGGGATGTCAGAATGTGCCAATTGGGTGCTGGAGTGAATGGTGCAGGCTATTTCATTCCTACAATACATTAATCCAGAAAAAAGAATATTTTGTTTGCCTTCATTAAGCATAAGCACTCACAGGTAGGCATTAGTGTATGGGAGTTGCCTCCTCTTATTCCTCTTTCTGTATATGGTAATAAAATGCAGGAAGGTGTTACTGTCCCTGTGACCTACAAACTATTTTCTACAGATTTAAATACTGAAAACCCTGTAACATTCAGTTGGGCAGATAAGTTAAAAAAAAATCTTAGAAGAATGGGTGTGGTGTTTTGAAGCATGATTATGATGAATTACATATTTTAGGAAAACAGCCTCAGTCTAATCTCCCAGCAAGTTCACAGCCAGGCAGCTCTCCCAGTTCATAACCAGGGAGATCAAAATCCAGCTCTAGATAGTAATTTTTATATCATTTGGTGTTCTAGTAATGACTGCAAAAAGGGAACTTAACCCTTTTGTCTCTGTACTTCTACAGACATATTTGCTGTGTAACTATTGCACTCCATTTATAGCTCTTTCTAAAATCTCACTCTTGCTCCTGTAGCTCTTTAAACACTCATTTGTGTCAGAAAAACAGCTCTGAACAATACAGGGCTCTATTGCTTGCTTCTTATCTCACCTTCCCCAGTCTAATCCTGTTGTAATGTTATTGGCTTTAATATTCACAGCCTTGCTTAATGCCACAGTAAATAAGACAAAATCAGATATAGCCCATGTTGTTCTATGAGAAGGCATACGAAATAGTTGAGGATGACCAATTAAAATATTACATTCAAGTACAGAACTAGAATTTTTTTTATTCTAAGTAGTCAAAAGGTTGGCTTACGTAAATGCTAATTACCAAATTGATAAAATGGATTGGTATCAATACACACATGAAAGTCAGCAAAGAGATTAATACAAGCTCAATGTGTATGATGCTATTGCATTTCTGACCAGGTCACTAATGGCCACAGATACAATTCCATGTTCATTTTGGAGAAGCCTTCATAGACCATACAGGCATTCAAATGTGCCACATAAAACAGCATTGTGCTCCCACTGCGCAGTGAGAGCTTCTGCTGTCCAAGTGACCCACTTCCTAATGCACACGTGCTCCTATAAAATCCCTGTGTGTTTTCCAAGAGCCTCCTGATGCACAGACAATCAGCTTTGGTGAGCAAGGGCTTAAAATGTTTAAAATTTGGAGGTTATAAAATAGTTCAGCATTTCAGTCTCTCCTTGGGAGTAAAGCTGCAAACCATTCTTTTGATTCCTGTTCATTCCTCTTGTATGTAAAATAAACCAATCAAAATGGGAAATGTATATTAAAAAGGCTACAATAGCAAGACCATTAAAGCTAAATAGTATATATTTGTTACAAAGGTTCACAAAGTAAATCTGCCAGTGTTGTTGCAAACTGTGCTGCTTACCATACAGGGCTTTTTTCCCCTTCTACTTTGGATTATATCTATAGTGTGCAGAGGTACTCTTTAGATTAGCATGCACTAAGTAATGAATCACATTATATTTCAGAAGAGCACATATTTTTTGAGCTATGTCCGTGTTCTGTTTGTTTCAGAATATTGATGGTGTAATTTCTTCCCTGTGTTATTTTGAATATTTCTGTTGTGCAGAGACTAGAAATTGCAGATACAGGCAAAGAATTTTTTTTCCTAAGTTAAATAAACATTTTCCATCAGTTCAACATTTGGTTTCAGATTTCAAGTTCAAACTTGTTCTTATGTTATCCATATGTTTGCCCACTATTCATAATAGAGACTTTCTCTAAACATTATAAATTTCTTTCATAAATGCTCTGATCTAAATTTTTGCAATGTGATCACTGTTTTCACATGTCAGATAGAAGGTACATTATTTTCAGAAAGTAAAGGCCTTGCATATTCTAAAACTTCAGCAACTGATCATGTCTCAAGTGGGAAATCTGAATATTGTTAAGTGCTTTACATAAATTTCTTCTCTCTATAATGGAGCTGTTCATAGTTGACACAGAAAATTATTATTACTTTCTTCAGGCATTTCAGAGTCACTGATTTTTGCTACACAGTTCATGATATGTCTAACACATATCCAGTGTTTATTAACCTGGAAAAAAATACATTTTTTATTAAGCATTGTGAGACCTACTTATAGAAAGACTGCTGCAAATGAGCCTGGAATTAATAACAATAAGCCACAAGTACCAAATAATTCTTCAGATCTTACCATCCTAGTCAGGAATAACATATCTAATTCATTCATTATTTTTTATCTTTTCATTGTATTACCCATGGTGACTTTTCCTCTGTGATAAAACTATCTCAGTCTTTCCAGTGTCTATTCATTTGGACTGTAAATGTTTTTCTGTTCTGCCTCTGCACCTTTCTTCCTTTTCCTCTTCTGCAGAGTCCTTTCTTCTCCAGGACCAAGCAAGGTGTCACAGTTCTAGCCACTGCCAAGTCCAAGCTCCACAATATTGTCCCATCATGATTTCAGCTCCCCAAAATAGCTGAATTTATGCAGCTTTAAAGGCCTAGCTTTTTAACATGCCACACTGCATGACAAATTGGAGCAAGCCTCTAGAGAAGGAAATGTCAATGTACAAGACGTGATGGAAGGTGTGGAATGGCTGGGCACATGAAGGCACCTCTCCTCCTCCTCCTCTCTGCATCTCTGAGGGAGATGCCAGATGAACACATGTATAGCAAAGCCTCTATAGCTGCTCCCGTAGCTGTTTCCCAGGAAAACACACCAAATGTACAGAATGATAGGCTGGAGAGGCTGATGCTGAAGGTGAGAAGTTCTGCTATGGTCTTGGGCTTGATTCTCACTGACATTAAAAGAGACCTTTCATACCCCAAGTCTGAGCCTTGGAGAGGGTCAGTAGAATGCCAAGGTTTTGCATGCATGGCAGAGCTGAAAGGGAACACAGATATTGTGAGAGGGAGCAAACATGAATGTGATGAGGCACTGCACTCTTTGCCTTTACAATGGACTGTCAACAGTGAGTATTCATATGCTGACACGAACAGGCTATTTTCTAATACTGCTCAGAAATCAGCCTTCAATTTTCCTGCTTTAAATTTTCTTTAAATGTGGGAAAGAATAGCTGTCTCCTGGCTGTAAGTTTGTTAAGCCTAATATTGCTAACCTCTAGTTCTCCAAGGGCAGTTATAAACACAAGCCCTGCAGGATTGACTGGAGCGTGAAAATTTAAGGATCCCATATCTGTGATAAAAATCTACTTATTTACAAGATGCTTATAGTGCTTGATTTTATTGAAGACAGCAGGAGTAAAAGAGCAAAAGACCTTCTCTCTCTTTGCTGTACCAAGGGTCTTTCATAGTCAGTGCTCTGTCTAAAAGCTCCCTGCATGTTCCTCTAGGCGATAGTGCCAGGCCATGTTTTCTATGCTTAGTCGTGCTGCCTTCTCTTTCTAGCACTAGCCTTCTCTTTCTAGACTGCTGCTTCATCTTCTTTCATTCCTTCCCATTTACTCAAGAATCACCATTAAGCAACAGCATATGCTGTAGAGGCGTCATTGCTTTGGACTGTGTTCTTGTGCTCAGGCAGACAGCACTCTGGTTTCTACTGCCTTGTTCCACAATGACTTTATAAGCTGTTCCTCTGCACCATCCTAAAGAACAAGGGCTGCACCTGTCCACTTGCATTTTTCCCTGAGGTTCAGTGTAAATCACCAACACCTTCACAGGTTTTGACATCCCCGGATAAGCAAATGGAATGTCAGGCTGCTTTCCTATGCTACCTGTACTTCAAACAGTGTTTATTCTGATAACAAGCTGCAAAGTGCAAGACTATGTTGTCATAATTGGAAGATCAAAAAGTAGAGGAACTCTGGCATTTTGGCCTTCTCAAGATGCTGCTCACACCCATAGGCTGGTTGTATTGGACTACTTTTTGCCTGTCTTCTAGTTAGTCTTCTGTGTTGTGTTGCAAAGCAACAAATGAACATTGCTTTGTTGCTGGTCACATTTTACTTGACTGGTTATTGCCATTTGGCATCATAAAAAAGAAATACAAAAAATCTAGAATTTACATTGGGTATGTTCATTATATTTAATGATAAATTTTACTTTGGATGTTCTAGAAACTCCAGTTTTGTAACAACAACTGCACATAAAGATCCTTCCCCTATGCAAGCAATAGTAATTTTTATTTACAGAGTGTACCTTGGAGGAAAATATTTCCTTTTTTTTTCATTTCTCTCTCTTTTTCATTAGAGACCACTGAAGAGGAAAAGGCTAAAATGTTTGAAAGGGACCTGTGTCAGTCTCCTTTTAATGAATGGTACAGGCTCCTTTGTGGTAAGACAATTTCAATTATGCAGTAATTATGCAAGCTTCAGTAAATTCTCAGCTCTCCTAAGTGAGGTAATGGTGCAACTTTACAGATCCCTGAGAACTGTATTTGGATAAGTAACTCAAAATAAAAGGTCTCACAAGTGTTGATGGCTGGTTCTGCAGCAGTGTGTTCAGAACCCACATATATTCCTTTCCCTGAAAATCTAGCAAACGTCATGACAGAAATGCTTATGCGAGTACCAAACTGCAAACAAATGCTCTTAATATTGGCAGAATGCAGATTCTATGTTTGGAATTGATAGCATGCACACAAGAAACATGATTCCAGATGTTAGGGCTATGCAGTGAGAGGAAGAGAAGTAGCATGAATGTCCACACCCAGTCAAATCAGCTCCAAACTGGACTGCATGGTGGCAACAGAGTACTTTAAATTTTTGGACTAAAGATGAAGAAATTGCAGGGGGGAGAAAGAAAAAATCTGCAATCATGAATAAAGAGATTTAATATAAATAAAGGTTAATTTGGTGATGTGAAGGTTGTAAGAGCAGCTGAAAAACCATGATTCTAAAATGCTCTCCTTCACATTTTAATTAGAAAAGGTTTAATACCAAACAGAAATGAAAGACAATGATTCATTATAACTTACAGGGAGGTAATGTAGACTATGTTCACATTTAGTCCAAAATACAGAATATGTATTTTGTCAAAGGCTCAGTGTTAGGGCTAAAGATGTTTCAGAGCAAGAAGCTCAGCACAAATTTATAAGTGCTGAAAACTTCCAAGAATTTTCCATGTGATTCTGAGCCCTGGCAGCCCAAATCTATGACAGCATATCAGCAGCTGTGGCTATTTTGTGAGTGCTTTTATGACATCACCTTGCCATTCATATGAGAACTGAAATTGAAACTTTGTTTTAAAGGCCCTTTCACCCTGAGTATAAAATCCCATAAGAAAAAAACAAGCTGGTACAGAAAATATGAGTTCTTACGACTTGTAGGGTGTTGACTCAGGATTCTGGGATGTTTTCACAATGAAAAATCAGTTGCTCTGATGCAACTCATAAAAGATAGAAAGTAGCCAAGACTGCAGTAGCCAAGAAATGTCCAACTCCAAAACATGCCCTGGCTATATTTCATCCATTCTTGCACCCAACATTTAGAGGCAACAGTGATCCTGCATACAGAACAGCCAAAAATTGGCAGCAATAGCTGGAACATGTAAGAGGAGGGGCTGCCAGAGTCACCCATGGTGCCAGCAGCCTCACAGAAAATGTGCCTGTGCCAGAGGCATCCTGCTGGGCTACACCTGTTGCACCAGGACAGCAAGACTCTGTTCCCAGTGGTGCCAGAGTCCAATCACTTGTGGCCAGTGAATGAAGAAGACAGAGCAAATTATAGACAAACCAAAACAAGTGGGAAGGAGCTGAAATGTGTTTTGTGTGCCGTCATAACCAATAAGGAATGGAAAGCACAAACTTCACATCTATAGGAGACTAAGGTCCTTACAGATCCTGAGAGTAAAGCATAATATACAACCTCATAGAAGGTTGTATATAATGCGGCAAAAGTCAAAAGCAGTAGCCATGTTGGTCCCCATATTTGGAAACATAAGCTCACAAGAAATAAATGCAGCAAGTCTGTTCAGGCAAGGAGCAGTCCTCCCCCATTTTTTCCACTTGCAGGGATATTTGCAGTGGTCTGGTACATACAGAGCAACCTAACCCTTCTCTACAAAACCAGAACATTATCTTAGCTGTGCAGTGTATCTAAGCACTCTGAGACAGTAAATGTACCCTCCCTCCAAATTACCTCTCTTCTTTCTCTTCCTCTCCCACACTCGCAGCCACATGGTCCCACCATGTCTTCATACCAGCTTTGGGGTTCATTGGACCTTTCAGAACCCAGGCCAATTCAGTAGCACAGTAAAATCTTGCCCAGATGGATTATGTTGGAAGGAAAGAGGGAACTGATGAGCTAACTCAAATCACAGGCAGTTGGGCTAGGTTGAAGTCAGGGGAAGTGACAGAATCATTAGGATGAGAGCAGAATTTGCCACTTTTGACAGCGGGACCTAAAGTTCAGTTCACTCTCTCTCCTGAAAGCATCAGATAACCCAAATAAAGCAATTGAATAACACTCAACTCTAAAACATAACCACTGCCTCCACTTTGAGCCAAGGAGCTGACTTACCTTGGGTTTCTACTCCATATCAAAAGCATTCAACTCTGAAGCTAAACTGGGATTAACCTGACTGTAAGACCACCTTTTAGCAGTAAGTGGCTTCCTCATCAGGTTACAAAAGCAGGCTTACATTTTCTTATGTAGTCTTTGATTCCTCCACACTTTATTCTTGATTACACAGTTGCCAATAGGCTTCCTCTTGCCCAGGTGGCTTTAAGTCTCATCTGGAAACCTCAATTGTCTTCTAAGTGGAAGACAATGACCTAGACAGTAAGGTCTCTTAATTCCCATGGAGTTCCATGGTATTCCCATACCACCCCTTGAGTGTTTGGAGTTACCTGGTCTGCAGCTTGGAGGCAGCCATCCATCCAAGGCCTTCCCATAGTTCTCCCTATGCTCGCCTTTAGCCAAAGCTGGCACTGCATTGATCATTCCATCAAATCCCAGCCCCTATGTTTCTGCATAGAGTTGCCCTGCAAGATCCCTGTGCCCTTTAATTACTGAAAAGTTTTACAAAGAATTCACAAGGCTCTGAGCTTTGAGAAAAAAATGAGTACTTTTTAACAGATAGGTAAAACCAACCATGTCTTCATGTATTGCTGGAATTTCCCTGCTTGTTGAAACAACACCTACTAAAGATAAGCTGAAGAGATCTGCTGTTAACAGAGACCTTTCTCTTCATCAGCACAGGCTAAATGGTCCACTTTTGACATCACTTCCCATGGACAACCTATGCAACTGCAAAACCTTCAAGGCATTTTGTGGCTCAGGCTGAGTAAATCCAAAAACCCAGCTCAAATTCTGTGGTGAGAGCTGCAGCTAACATCAGGGCTTAAGCAGAAAGGAATTCTGTAGCAGAGGGTAACTCTGCAGGGGAGAGCTCTCCTGGAGATAACGCACCAACCATGGAATGAACTTCCTCAGGAACTTAACAACTGACCTCGGCAAACCACACTTTTTATTCTTTTTTTTGACCTTGCTCTCGCTAAGGTAAACACGTATCACCAGTGAAAACAGGAAAAGAAAAACCACTGTAAAAGCCTAACTACCTTACTAAGCCAAATCACGATACTGAAACATAACACCTCCCCTGAAGGAGAATAGGCCACCATGACCGATTTCCATTACCAAATGCCCAAGTGCAAATACTCTGATATTACAGAGGTGAAGGAGAAGCAAGAAAAAGCTTCATGCAATATCTCTGCAGTGTCAAATGTGGATCCCCATACATGTGAGGTTCTCACACACCATAAGTATCTGGAAGTTTTAAGAAAGCACACCAATCACAGTGAACACAAGCCAGGCTAATAACCCTTTGCCTTTGAAAAGGCAAAGTGTTAAAAAAAGAGAAAAAGTGCTTTGAAATGGTCATTTTCTGTGCACAAGTGGAATGACCAATGTTCTTCCCTAGTGCACTCTGGAGGAAATAAAAACCCTTTCTCTGGATTTCCAGTACTGACAGTGCAGATTTTTATGCCTAAGAGGAAAAACCTTATGTTTCACCAAGTTCTACTTAATACCCTAAAATAAAACTAGTCTGCTTTGTTTGCTCATGGATGACGAGGCAATCTCTCATTTGAAAGCAAAAAAGGGGGTTTTGTTTGAAATAAAAAAATTGCCATATTAATAGAGGAATGACATCATGAGAAGACTGGGAATTAGCATGTGAACCCCTACTCCTTGGGAAGGTTTGTGTGAGACTGGGCAAAAGCAAGTAAAAAGGAAATGCCTTCCTTAATTTGTTATTGGAAAATTAGGAGTTTCTACCTTTTAGGTTTTCCTTTTCTTGTTGTTTTGGGGTTTTGGTTTTTTTATCTGCTGCAGCAGCATACAAGAGTTTCTTGCTTTCTATTGACAGGTGCTGACTTTTGCTAATGGATTTGTATTGCCCTACTCTGTCAACACATCAATATTACTCAGTGTTTAAAGAAATGGACTGAGACTTGGAGCCACATTCAGGGACATTTTAATTCAAACCTCCAACTGCTTTTAAGAAACCATATCTAAAAGCTCCCTTCCAAGACACTGGAATGTGAAGTATGTGGGAAATGTTATCTTATTGGCCTCATGTCTGCCAGTGATTGTGAAACAGCTTCACTATTCTGGGAAAAAACAACCAGGATTCCAGGCAAAGGGAGATTCATGTAAGCTTGTTAAAATCTTTAGGAAATACAAATAACACAGAAACTGGAGAAAATCTATAATGCTCTATCATGGGAAGAAAGGATTGGTGTGAAAAGATTGCCACTTTTAATCACTTCACATAAAAAAATGTAGAGAAAAAAAAGAAAAAGAAAAAAAAAAAAAAACCTTAGATCTAGCACAGCTTGTTGGACCTAATTCACCTTTAGCTCATTTGTTCTCAATATGGTCTGTCTTCCCTGGAGATAACAGACCATTTCCACTGTAGGGTGTCACATAGCCAGGTGCAAGAGAAGAATCAGATGCTGAACCATGGTGGCCAGATTTGCCTTGCACTGCAGCCCCGGAGGCAAAGCAGGGTGGTATCTACCCCATGGGAGGTGTGTGCAGCCTTGACTCCAGATGCTCAGCACACATGGACGCTCTCATCCAGGCTGTGGGCCTTTCCAAGGGAGTGAGTGAAGTCTTGCACGCGCCTAAAACTAGAAATTAAAACTTCTCAGCTCTTTATTTCAGTCACTTCTAGGTAGTCCCAGAGAAGGGCATAGCAGGTACATCCACCTCATCATGCAGTGCTTGTGAAGAGACACTAGGTGCAGAGTGAGGGTTGAGGACTACCATGCTTCTCTCTGGGAACTCACAGCATCTTTCATCCAAGAGGTAGATTTCCCTGACAGACACTCAAGCAA
This sequence comes from Pyrgilauda ruficollis, assembly GCF_017590135.1. NCBI lineage: Eukaryota > Metazoa > Chordata > Aves > Passeriformes > Passeridae > Pyrgilauda > Pyrgilauda ruficollis. The sequence continues at coordinate 7,532,656 of NW_024524266.1, forward strand.
ATACTTTTGTACAAGTATTTCCTTTTCAGACCCAGTGTAAAGGAAGAAACTGTGTTTTTTTTTCTTAGGGAGATAACATAGGTCTTAAATGAAATGAGCTTGTCTCTGGCATAATTTTAAGGTTCTCTCAATATTTACACAACCAAGTAAAAATGATGTTATGCCGTGGAGTTATTTCCATTTCAGTAGCCTGATCTTTCCATGGTGTTAGGACATTGTTTGGGAAGTTTCCAAAGTTTGCCTTGACAATCATGTTAAGCTCCCTATCAGCTAAACAGTGTCAATACACAATGCATTACATACACGCTGGTTGCTGGCCAGCTGACATTTTAAATGAGTAGTTCAGGGAAAAGCAATTTTTGGTGAGGGCTGACCACAGCTGGCTTGACATTAGACAAAATTTTCAGGACCTAGCGTTGCCAAGTCTCTGGAGACTTAAAGACTCACTTAACATTATTTTAAACTTTGACTGACTCAACAGCTTCAGTAAACAAAGAGGGTGTGAGGGATCCCAGCACATCAAATCCCTGCATATGTGACTCTATGCATTTCATTTGCTTATTGAATGCATATATTTTACATTATATCTGTTTTTTTGCGCCATGATTTGAGTGTCATTCTTATTCTTGTCACAAAGTGTGGTAGTTCAGCTGCTTCCTTGAACATATGTGACCACCATATAATGTAAATATTACCAAATGTTGCCACTTGGCCTTTGGAAGACCATAAGGAATATAAATCTGCAGGGAATAATGTAGTGATACAATGTAACTAAGCTTGTTGTACACTGAAAACAGTCTGAAGTTGTCAGAGAGTAGTAATTGAGAAATTGCAAGGTAGGCTGTTCTAATCAGGTTTTTTGCACCTGAATATTTCACTCCCAAATACACCAAAGCATATACCAGTAAAATGTTCAGCAATTTATAATATGTCCCTGCAGAAAATAGTAATTAAACACAGTTATAGATCACTGTTTTCTGGTAGGTACTCTGGAAATAATTCCAGCTTCATCTTAATTTCATATATATATATATATATATATATATATATATAAATATATTTTTTTTTTTTTTTTTTTTAATGGAAAAGTGTTATTTAAAACATTGGACTGGAATATATCAAACAAAGTACAGTGTTGATAAAGACATAATATTGTTGTAACTTTAAAATAGTATTCCTCCATTATACAAAACCTTCTGTAAGTCATAAAATATTGGAAGAAAATCAGAATTCTATTTCTTATAGAAATAAACTGTTCATAAACAGTTCAGTACAGTTCTGGGTGCATCATGTTCTAATTGCCTCTGGTGAGCAATAATATTTAAAAGAGTTCCAAATAAAAAGACTTTATTCTCCTACGCAGTTTATGTCTTCAGATGTTAACTGATCCTTTTAAACTGTTAAAAGGAGATTTTTGAAAAACTGTTGTCCTTATCTACAGACAGAGAAACAGGCATATCTTCCAGTTAATCAACAACCAAGCTGTGACAAGAACTCCCAAATTCTAAGCCCAGAACTTGGCAGATGCCTTCTGTCCAAAAGGACAGGACAGAAAAAAAATCTGAATAACATATCTGAAAATACACTTCAAATAGATTCAGCAGAAGATAAACATGACTAAGAAAACAATTACAACTAAAGCATGTCAATAGTTTACATTTATAATTAAAGTGAGGCTTATGATCTGCTTTCCCAGCACTGCATCATAAGAACTCAAAAAAATCAGTATATTGTCAAGAGAGCCTTAATTATGACTTTTCCTACCTTTGAAGCTCGCCACCTGAGATTTTAATATTCCTATTCCAAAATCTTATAGTATAAAATGAGTGAAGAAGTGGAAGTGATTGATTCAGGAAGTTACTGGTGCAAAGGAACTGTCAAGATTTAAAAAATATGCAGTAATTTGCATTCATTAGAATAGCCATGAAAACTTCACAGAAGAATAAAAGTTGAATTAATTCTCACATGGGTGGCCAGACATGTCAACAGCAGCTAGGTGAAGAAGAGCTCCTTCAGCCCACTCTTCCTCCAGCAGGATAGCTCACTCCAGGAGGAAGCTGGGTGATCCTTGATGAAGATTCTGCTTCCTCTCAAAGACACAACCACGGTGCAGTCTCAGGTGTGGTAATAGAGTAGCTAGAATAATTGAAATTTTAGAACCTCTCTTACAGTAGGTCGTGGCCTTGTGCAGAGCTGGTATGGAGCACGCTGCAATCCCTCAGTGCTAAAATTTTTCTGACTTTTCAGTATCTTCCTTGAGAAAGCAATATTGGGGAAACAACAAACAGGTTTTTCAGTTCTTGCAAGCTTGGTTTTGCAGAGAAAAATTAGGAGAACAAAGATGCAGTGTCAAAGTACAATATTCTCTGCTCAGTCTATTTTTAAAATTAGGCACAGAGAGGGTTTAACGCTTAATAGTACTTTTAATACCTGAAGATTTTTGATGTTAGGATTTTGATTTAGCAGAGGGATACAACAATGTGCTGAATCACAATACAAACACAATGTAGTAATTGCAACACACAACTGGATCACAATACACATATCATTACCATTTCCAGTCTCCCTGTGGACTCTTTCATCATGTTTGGCATCCTCAGTCACAGGGAAGGAATGCACAGGTTGGAGCCAGCTCAAGCATGTTGCTCTCTTTGCAGTTCATTTTATTGATCATTCAGTTTTCATACTCTGTGCTAAGCTGTGTGTACCCTTTCCCCATGCTGATCTTGCAAACTCAAGAAGACATTGACACTTTTTTGATTAACTCAGGGAAAACTCAGTGTATCAGCTGATCCACTCAACTGATCCAGGAAGTTATCAAAACAAAAGCTGTTTTGTTTGTGTTGAGATGAACTCACTGAGGTCCAAGAGCTGTGGTCACTCCCTGCATTCTTCCCTGAGCTTCATGAGCCCATCACTTGCCTTCTGAGCACTCTTCCATTGTAGGGATAGTCCATCACTCCCAAGCATGTGATGCCAAAGAGCTCATCAGAGATTACCAGCAATTGCTCCACAGACTACAGCTAACAAACCCTTGAAAACAACAGAATTACTCTAATGCCATTAAGTCAATTCCAAAAAAAAAAAAAAAAGGGTCAGGCTTCACTTAAAAGTGATTTTTATTCTGGGGGATGGAGAGCAGAGAGAGAAATGTAAAAAGCAAGCACCCTTCTCCCCTGTCAAGAAAATAGCAATTTTTTTTTTTTTTAATAGAGGAGAAAAATAATTGCTAAAAAATAGCAAAATAATTAGAAAAATAATTTCTCATTTTTTCCCCTAATTTTTGTCACTGCATTGGTTTTGGAGGGCCAAAATGGAGGGCCTAGGCTCACTGTGCTGCTCACCCAACTTTCAGAAAGCACGATTTATGCATCATAGATTCTCCATATATATCACATAAAGAGTAGAATCTTACTTTGGTGGGTCTTATTCAGCACCTTGACCAGAGGAATTCCTTTAGAAAGAGGGTGGTACTAAACCCATGCTCTCACGTGTGCTAAGGTTGGGACTGACAAAATATTTGGGTTTATAGAGCCAGAAGAAATCATGCAAGTAAAGCATTTTGATTTGGACCAAAATTAATTAAATGTTTCTTTTTTCTTGCCAAATAAAGCAAGAAACAGAAGGTAGATTTGAAGGTTTTCCATGCAATCTAAAATAAAATCCCTCTATTGCTTTTGAAAATAATTTGAAAAATAAAATACAAAGGAGTAGAAGGTTTAAGTGTAGAAAGCTGTTGGAAAACAGTTGTAACCTTGTTCAGTACCTTGTTCATACTCTCTGCCCAGGATTAAGAGATCCAGGTGCATCTTATTCTCTGCCTGTGGCAGTTCAGACTCACATCCCCTACCTCTGAGAAAAAGGATTTTAGCCACCAAACCATAGGATAGATGTTAGACTGCTCCCCTTGCATTGCAGTCTTTTTAGCTTTGGTCATGCTCAGTCTTTTCAGCCAGAAGCAGGCAAGAATAGCACCTCAGGCTGCTGGCAGGAGCCTTAAGGTGATGTGGCCTGGGTGCTGTGAGGACACCCCAGCCCCAGGCTGTGTCCCTCTGCCCCCAGCTCTGCTCCAGCTGAAGGACTGTGCAAGGTCTGAGGCACCAGAATTCAAGTTCCTGGCCAGCGACACCTCTAATCAAGTGCACAAAGCAGATCTACAACCACAGGAGAGTAAAAATCTGTACACACATATTTACACAACTGAATTGTCCAGAGGTGTGGTTTTAAAGGTACAAAAAGGATTTTAATCTAGCTCTCCCAGATAAAGAATTACTTGGTCCAAAGGGACATTCAGCCATTTTGTTGGTTTAGATCCCTTTTTAATAACAAAAAGTAATGATCCTCTTCACCTTCAATTCATAACTTTTTCCACAAAACCACGTTTTTCAGAAAATCCTTGGAAAAGAGAGTAATTTCCTCCAGCTTTATGCCTGGCATTGTGCTGATATGCAAAATCACATTATACAATGCAATAGAGCAGAATATCTGACGGAGAAAAGAACTATAATGACAGCTGCTTTATAAACTTCTCCTGATAAATATGAATGGTTAATACAAGACTGTATATATATGTACATCCTGGTTAGTAATTTGCATGTCCTAGCTATCTGTCTTCTGTTTGGGGGAATATTGACCTGGTGGTCTCCCACAAAACCTGAATATTGCTATTCTTCTGCATTGTTATCAAGTTAATTAGGGAATAGGGCAATTCTCCTACTGCAATTCTTCCATCTGTTTCTGCCTTACCAGTTTCACATATGCACCACACAGCAGCTCCATCCAATATGTTTCATGTTCACAGTAGACGTATGAAAGATGGTTTAGTATCAGCAATTAAGCATTTACTGGCCTTCATTTTAGCTCAATATTTCTTCTGTGGAGGGGAAAAGCTCCAGCTCCTGAATGATTTGTCACAGTGACTCTGCAGTGTGCATACAGCACAAGGAAAATTGCATTTCAGCCCCACACTGGGGCGTGCCAGTAAATAGCTAAATGATAAAATCCTGATGCATATAAAACAGCCTTGTTTACATGATTATGTTCCTGGAGGTTCCAAAAAACCTCTAGATTGCATTATGCTAAATCTTGTCCAAATATTTAGTGAAAGGCAGCCCCTACCTCAAAGAACTTATACCCAACATAGACAAAAGAAGGAGCAGAGGAGGCTGAAGCATGCAGGGCAGGGAGAGGCCAGGCAGCAGATTTTCCCCAGTAAGCAGGAGCCCTGGCACTGCCTCAACCCCAAGGCATTGCTCTGGTGACAGAAACACACAGCTGCCTTCAAGGCTAGCAACATTTCCAGCTATCCAATTTTCTACACCCAGTAATAGTTTATGCCTGAAGGAAAAAAAAAGGGGGGAAACCACAAATTAAAAACATGGTTAACTGCTGCATGAAACATATAAAGGAATATGCTGTCTTTCATAGGGCTGGAATGACGCAGCAACCCAAATCATTGCAGACAGAAGACACCTGAACAAAAACAGTAATCCATGGATTTTTGGAGTCATTGGTCTCCAGAGTCAGGAGCTGTCCCAGTCTTCCTGGTAGTTTTCTAACATGAGTATAAACATGTATAAGAATGAGGCAAAATCGTCCACAAGATGCAGCACATTTATAGGGTTATGTGGGGAAGCAGAAAAAATGCCTTCATACAACAATGAAGGCTGCACTGAAGAAATCAGGTGAAAAAACAGAGACCTGGTTAGGAAGGTACACTCTTCTAAAACTCTTTTAAGTCACAGTACTTACCAACTTTGTAATTTCTGTGATCTCAAGGCACTCACTATTATATTTTCCAATGTTTCTGGCTCGTACAGAATACTAAAATTCCCAGAATTTGATGGCATAGTATATGTTATCATCAGCTGATAAACCACACAACCTAGTCTAAATCATCTGATGTTGAATTTCTGAGGCTTTTAAAGTCAAATTGAGATATTACAGAATCTTCTGCTTCTTCTTTCCTACTGACTTGGAATTACAGTGAATACCTTGAAAGTTCCTAGACAGCCCTGTGGGTCTGAACACTCATACTCAAATGCAACTGGTATTTGTCAGAGTACTGTAGTTATTAAAAGTATACATTCCATGTCAGTGTCTTATCCATATAAGGAACATTTTTATCAGACAGTGGCACACTAATATATATTAGGATTATGCAGGCCTGCAAATTGAAAGAGATCACCTGAATACCTATACTTACCAGAAGCTCACTCTGCAAGAAAATAACATTCATTGATATAAATTCCAGGCTGCTTCATTATGCAAGAGTCTGATGCTGCAAAAATAATTTATATGCATGTATTTAATAAAATATATTTAGAAAATGTAGTTAGCATCTGCAGACTGATTTGAATTCAAAATGTTCTGGTTTGAGGAGTGGAGTTTTTCATGTTTGTGTGTGAGAAGATTTAGTCTAAGACACCTGAAGTTTCTCTATTAACTCTATATTTGTCTACTACAGTCAGCAATATATGTTTTAAAAAAAGCCAAAATACACACAAAAAAAACCAAACAAAGGTACAAAAAACATCCAACCCCCCAAAAAGCCCCTACAAAATGCCTACAGAAGAACACCATGTCTTTTTTGCAGTGCGAATACATATTTTATTCAAGCAGTCCTATTTTACCTAGTGGTAACATAAGATAGAAAAGCAGAACTTTTAAGACTGTGAATCACATGACCACAAACACACCTTGCACTTCAGTGAAATGTGATTTGCTCCCAGCTGCCACTGTGCCAGTGAAAGAAGTTTCAAACCCTGCCCTTAGCTGCTCACTACTGCCTCTCCATGCAATCCATCAGCCAATCTATCAGCCATCCCCTTTGCCAGTCCCACTACCATCTAAGATTTTCTCACGTGTTTCACTTAAAATCACTCAAATTATTTAAATATATATCTCTAAATAGGAATTCATAATTCGGCCAGGCACCCTTCCACCACAACAGGCAGCAGCCTCCAACTGAAGAGCAGCAAAAAAGGAGCACCAAAGGCAGTACAGGGAGAGGTAGGAACAGAGGAGGATGCTCACCCAGAGCTGAAGTCCCCACTCTTGCATTTAAAAACATTTATTTTCCTGTCAGAAATCCTGGAGAGAAGTAATGGCTGTAAGTCTCTCTGTCATCTGAGTTTTTGTATTGGATGCTCTGTAAAGAGGTGTATGATGCAGAACTATCTTTTTGTCAGGTCCATAAAAATCAGACTGTAATATTTTATTTTTGAGTGGTTGGATACAATCAGAATGTGTTTGTGGTCTGAATTACTCCAAAGGTTTGTGTGAGTTTGGGCGGGTTTTTTGAGCTGACATGAATAAGCACATGCATAGTGACCTTTTCCTAAAGAGTTAGGACTTCAGGACTTCCATGGCCTATAGCTGTGGACTTCCTTTCTCTTGTGCTCTTGCTGAAGTTGGCTTTTTTTTTTTTCTTTTGTAACACGCATGATGCCTTTCTGAACAAAACTGTAGGATTTATCTTGGAAGCCCTGGGATTCAGAAGGCATTACAGAAGATGGACTCAAGCCAAGGACCCTGCTCACAATGTGGGAATGAATGAGATTTTGTACTACAGCTCCCTGAAGATACACAGTCATGATCTTCAGTTCAGTGTTGAAATGAATAAACACAAACCATTGTCATGCTTTGAATAGGCAAAAGAAAACATTTCAATGAACTCCAGGTTTTTTTTAATAATATTTTTTCCTAAGAATTTTATAATTTCCATTCCTAGGAAGGTTTGGAAATATCTTTATTTTGTCCTGTTGTGAAATGAAAGTAAGTATTGAGATGACAGCATATCTAGTACTTCTATGGCAGTTCTAAAAGTAACATGTTTACCATTTTTTGTACTGTATTGAAGCAGCCTCATTGGCATAATTGCAGATATGCAAGGACCCTTACAAGACTAAACCCCCAGCTTTCCCAGTAAGCACATGATGACTATGTATGTATACAACAAATCCTATGGGGGATATTTTATTCAATATCATCAGAAAGAGGTTTTCTCATTTCTATTTCTGGATCTTGAGTCCCATGTACTGTAATCTCAATTGTAAATACAATCCACCTAGTTATAACAAAATGTCTTTGTGGAGCACACACAGCCTTTGTTTCAGGGCCTAATGTTAGAGGAGTATAAAGGCTACATTCAAGGAACTCCAGTGTGCAGCTGGAAAAATGGCTGGAAAATTACTTCCTGGCCCACAGCCAGCACTGAATTTGCTCAGGACATAACGCAATACAGGATGTGCAAGGCTCTGATCCATATCTGGTCTTAACCTGAAATGGGGAAAAACCACTGCTTCTGTATCTGCAGTTTTCTGCCAGTCAGGTACTGACAGCACAGTGTAAGATGACCACACTGCAGGTCGGGGCACTGGGGGCACTCACATGCCCATCCCAGGGCAGTGTCTCCCCTCCTCACCATCACCAGGCCTGGTCCTGATGATCCATCCATGGACTAAAAATCCATCCCAGCCTTGGCCCATCCCTTTCCCCAGGGAGGGGCCCAGTGTCCAAGGCTGGGGCTGCCCCAGTGTCTCCCAGCATCCCAGCTCCTGGCTGGGGGATCAGATGGGCCCTGCCCTAACATGGGGAGCCCCTGGTGCTCCCAGGAAGTCCCCAGTCCCTGTAATGCCCTGGTGTCATCATGTATAATCTTTTTCAAAATTTAAAAAAGATAACTGATAAAATATGCCATTTTCACCTGTTTCTCAGAGTACCTATGAAATCACTATTGAGGATTGAATCCATTTTCAACTCATTGTAGCCTGAAGAAATGGAAAAAAATATAAGTTCCAAAACAAACATATTGACTGCTTGGTTATATTTACAAAGAGAAATAGGCAAAACAGAACAAGAGAGAGGAGACCTCATCCTAATATAGCCCCAGGGTTAGAAGAATCTCCTGTCTTGTGGGAGCTTGTATTTTAATCAGATAGTGAAGATTACTATAACCCCTCTACAAACAGCTAGGCCTAAACAATGGGGGCTGTGGGATATATGAAGGGATATTTCTTGATGGCCTTTCTAGTACTCCTTATTTATTCACTGAAGCAGTGATCAGTGGTCAGCTGGTCTGTTGGCTCTTGTTTCCTCTGTTCACACTCCAAGGTTAACATTTGGGCAAGAGGGTGGATGAGGTCAGTATCTCTCCAGCTTTGGGGAATCCACATCTGATTTTATTAAGCCTTCTCCTGGGCCCAGCAGGTCTTCATGCATCCAGAAGGAAACTTATGCTGAAAAAGGGGATCAGTGTATACCAGGGATGTACACCATTGGTTGGCCAAGCACAGCCTCCTTCAGGAAGGGCAGACAAGGTGGCCTGGAGACAATGACACAGTGATTTTACATGAAAGTGAAATTCTGCAAAGCAGAAAAGGCCACATCCACCTCCAGCCTCCTGACAGCCCTCCAGAAGAAGGACTGATCTACTCTCCATCCCTTATGTCAAGTGTGGCATCAGCAGCTGGGGCACCAGCACAAAGGAGCCAATGGCCCCAGAGAGGGCAGTGGTTTGTATCTAACCCTGTATGGGGGCTGTGAGGAAAGTCAGTGACTTCTGAGCCTCTCCCTGCAGGCACCGAACTGGAGACACACAGTTATATCCTATGCTCACCCCCAGCATAACCATGGGAAGGATGTTTCCACTTCCTGCACCACACTCTCCCCTGCCTTCACACTGGACCCAAGGCTGCAGGTTCCCAACACCATGAAAGATTTCACCCTGACATTAAATGTTAGAAAGATGGAAAGATCACAGAATAAATGCCATAAATAAATCAAAACACTCTACAAAGTATATGATATAATTGGAAATAGATATCAATGGTAGGTCAAAGGACAGGAAAGAGGAAGCCTCTTCTCATCGGTACTGAGTGAATCACATGAGAAAAAATTACCACCTAAAATAGTTTACATAATAGATTGAAAACCAGAACTATTGAATATCCATGTCACTATAGAAGATATTTGCTTCAGAATATGACAGACATGAAAGGATCATGTAAAATTATGTAAAATTTAACTGCATTCATGACAGCATTGACAAGATTTTTGAGGACACAAGCACAGAAAACATCTGAAGATGTTACCTGTGTGTTGTGTGTGTGTGAGAAGAGGGAATGACACAGTAGAAAGTTGTGCACTGATGGTGATCAGGCACAGCATCACCAGGGAGTGGATTGTCCTACTCTGCTCTGCACTGGTACAGCCTCACCTTGAGTCCTGCCTGCCATTTTTGGCACCATAATAAAAAAAACCCAACAGATTAAGCTATTAGAGAGTGGCCAAAGAGGGTCACAAGGATGGTGAAGTGTCTGGAGGGGAAGCCATATGAGGAGCAGCTGAGGTCACTTGGTCAATTCTGCCTGGACGAGACTGAGAGGAGACCTCATTGTGGTCTTCGACATCCTCATGAGGGGAAGAGGGGGGGCAGACACTGATTCCTTCTCTGTGGTGACCCATGACAGGACTCAAAGAAACACCATGAAGTTGTGTCAGGGGAGGTTTAGGTGAGAGATCAGGAACAGGTTCTTCACCCAGGAAAAGTGCCCAAAAATGGTGGGCACTAGCAGAGGTTCCCAGAGAAGAGATCACAGAACCAAACCTGAAAGAGTTCAAGAAGCATTTGGTCAACAGGCACATGGTGTGATTCTTGGGGTGTCCTGCACAGTGCCAGGAGTTGGACTTGATGATCCTGATGGATGCTTTCCAACTCAGCGTATTCTGTGGTTCTTTGCTTCTACAATGTGGACTGTATGGACTGTAATTTAATTTAGTAGGTTCTCTGCGAGATTTCAAGCTGCAGTGTGACTGCAGTGCTGAGTGCCTTCATTACTGTCCTTCTACTGCCATACTTAGCTGAAATTCCATGGCATGCTGACACATTACCCTGAGAAACCCTCATTAAAATGAAACCACGTGGGGAAATGTAAAAAATAGTTTGTTGAGGGTAAGTTTTGCCTACCTTGTTTTCAGGGTGCTGGAGCTCAGAGCACTGGAATTTCTTCCCAAGGCAAAAAAAAAAGGAATTAGATATCATATTGCAACTTTTTGACTAAAAGTGATTTCAAATGTAAGGACTACTTTTTTTGCAGGGGAGAAGGTATTGCTTCTTTCAAAGTAGAATAAGCCAAGGAAAAAGAAAAATGGCTGTGTAAAGAGGAGACATTTAAGAGTATTCAGAGAGGATCCAAAGAACAGCTACTGCCCCAAATCACAGACAGTTCAGAGAGTAAAGACAAAAAGATTCTGAAATTTAAAAATAAATAAATAAATAAATCAGGGGAAGTAAGCAGAGGCATGTGTTTATTATTTTGTCTAGTTCTATATCCTTCCTGCGCTAACTGAAATGGAGGATAATTCTATTTAGAAACCCATATACATCTTAGGCATCTGTTAACTTTCATCTGTCCCGTATCACTGAAGAGTAACATATAAATCCAGGATGCTGTGGGCTAGATTTAAGGAATTCAGTGTGTTTAAATCACTGTGGTGTCTGGAAGCTTAGGACAGCCTAGGGGCCATTTAGCCCCGTTTCTGTGGAGAGATAACAGATATCCATATGTTATCGAAGTGTCTCAGAGGTGCCAAGGCTGGGACAAAGACCAGTGGACCAAGAGAAGATGGAACTCACATGTCTGTCCTTGAGGTCCCAGCACAGCAACCTAGTTAGTCTTCAGCTAGAGTTAGCCACACCAGAGCTGAAACAATAAGCAAGAATAATAGGGAAAAAATAAATATATATATAGTCATAGTAGTTACTGAGCTTGCAAACTGCATTCATCTTAAAATCTTGATCTCAGGGCAGAACTTTTTCATTTAAATTGTATATTGAAATAACACTGCCCTGCCTCTCTACCCTCCCTCAACCACCACCAGTTAATTAATAAAAGCCTCATACTGAAGCGCAAAGAGTGAAGTTGAAAGAGTAATCACATTTTGAGGACTTTCCCCCCACCCCTCAGTTACCTCCTTTCTGCTTCATCAGAATTAGCTCTGAGTTTGGGAAATTTTATGCAAAAATCCCTCTGAGCTTGCTTGTTTCTGCTTCCTACAAAGTGTTTTCCTGCTGGTTTGTGATCCCACGTCCCCATCAATTACTCTTCTCAGCAATCTAAACTGATTTAAAATCTTGTTAATATGTGTGTTGATACCAGGGAGGATTCATCATAGAGGAAGGGAATGTGGAGTTTTCTCTGAGTGCTACTCAATCACATTAGGTGTTTTTTGGTTTTTGTGTTTGGTTGTTAGGGTTTGCTTTTGTTTTTGCTTTCTTCACTAGAAACTTCTAATATTTGTCTTAGCCTCTGGGCTGTAAAAGGAATAAAGAGGAAGATCGGAGGGGACAGTGCTTATCTGAGGTGTTCATGAACTAGAGCACAGGATCATCAGTTGATCACTACCTTGCCACTCGTGTTAGAGCTGGCAGTGTTTGCATTCCATTACGGTTTTTACATTAGTCCAGCATTCCCTGACCACCTCTAGCTGTGAGAGAGCACACTGCCATTTTAGAGGTGTGAAACCAGAAGCTGGAAGCATTTCAAGAAGGAGGCACTTCTTACACATCCATCACCAACCACCTCCTCTAGATTGTCAGTTCCTCTTCATTTACTTAGTGCTTTTAAAAAGCCCACTCTTACCACAGCAGCAAAATAGCAAGGCCATCACCACACCTATCTATTATTAAACTCAAACTTGGTTGTAAAGACATATTGCACTCTAATTAAAGCTGTGGGTACCCCACTCCAGCAGTGCTCAGGGGACATCATGAGCTCAGGAGCCCAGGACATGAGTGGGTGACTCAGCCTAGGCCAAACAGTTATCTAATGGTTAGTGCAGTTTGCATTTGTTTGATCTTTGATAAAGTGTTTCAGATCATTTTTCAATCACACAAGGCCATTCGAAGAAAAATCAAGTACTTTTTGTAATATGAGGCAGTGCAAATCTTGAAAGTAGATTAAGTACTTTTGCTTTAGAAGGAGATTATAACTACAGCAAAACTAGTTATAGTTGGAAGGGAGAGGTCAAAGGAATGAAAAAGATAAAGCACTCTCCTTTAATTATATTTTCCTGCGAAGCCAATGGTGTATTTTTATATCTGGGACATAATCCAGAGTACCAGGGACTTTAAAAGAATGTGACACCATTAAATGCATTACAGTTTTAGTGGTGATGATATTTATTATTTTGGATTTGTAAAATGACAAAACATACTCCCATTTTTAATGTTAGTACAGTTTTTTGCAAAAACCATCATATGAAATATTGCAAGCACCTCATTCTAGAAGGGCTAAATCTGCCTTCAACAGACAAGCAGCTGGGACAGTTTTCAAAGAGCAGTACTGATAGTATTTTTTTGTAAAAAAATGTGGGACAGTCATGACTATTTGTCATTTTACCTGTTGCAAATTATCTAACTGCAACACCTTGAGACCACAGTTCAGATCGCAGCACTGAGCTGAATTTAGAGTAAAAAACAACTGTCACACCAAAAACATGCAGTTCAAATAGCCTCGAAGGAGAAAGGGCACCATTCAATAATGTGTGGTAATGAATTCCAACTGTACTTCTCTCATGACTATATTCCCTCACTCCTGATCATTCAGTTAGGCTGAAAAAAATCTCTACCATGTGATATTTCTTCTATAAAATGTTTTTACAAGTTTGTTTTTACAATTCTTGATTATTTGTAGCTTTTCAGTAATAATAAAAAATATTATTATTTCTGGAATGCACATAATTTTCTTCTCTTTTTCATACTATTAAAAAAACCCAGCAGAACAAAAGCAAGTGCAATACTTTGGCTTTGAAAATGGCAAATATTTTAAATATTACAATTTAAAATCAAGACAGAAAAAGCTCTTTAAAAGATTACTTTTACATAGGAGCCATGTAAAAATAGATACACAGAGCAGAATAATCTGTATTCTAGAGCTTTGTAAATAACAAAATAAAAGAAAACTACAATTACATCTCTTAGTAAATAATAAATAATTGAAGCCAGTCTTTTTTACACTCTAGGCTATTTTAATTTGGGATTAGCTTTGAAATGCATAAAAAGGCAGAACCAGAAAGGCTATTCTACCATCTCCTCAGCATAGTGTAAAAGGCTCACTTCAGGCCTATAAGAGAATAATCCATTTTTTACAGAAAAAAAATGGATCTACTTTTGGTAAAATAGATCTTCTGTTTAGTAGTAACCAAACCTAACACTTACAAGTCTCTGTGTGAGTACTTGGAGGGAATATTTCATATCACATATATTACATCAGTTAAAATTCTTAAATCAATGAAAAAATTAAGCATCTCTCTACTTTTTTTTTTTTTTTAATTGCAGCATATAAAGTGTTAAGTGCATACTGGAAACACATCTTGTTTGCCTGTTTGCTTCAGCAGATGTGGTGGAGATAAGGAAAAGTGCGCAGAAGGATTAAAGACATCTACGCTACCTCCCAAGGCCTTTTCTACTGCTCTCATTAACTGCTCTGTTAAACTGGCTAAAAAATGCTTTAGGAGCTTAATGGAAATGGCTTTTCATAATTATTCTTCTTCTCTAAACTTCCTCTTACTTGAAGTCGAAATAATTTGGAGTGAGAGGAGATCAGAGGCAAGTCATAGGTTAGGGATTATGAGATTACCAGGGCATCCACAGGAGGGTATAATCCTCCCCAGGACCCAGCAGGGGAGATCTCTCTGTTGTTGCTCTGTGTGACCACACTGGAGCCCTTTGGGGTCTCTCTCCTGACTGAGCTCAGGCGTTTCTGCAGATCCTATGAGACAACGGATTTTTGTTGTAGGGCCCCAGCACGATGTGTCCACCTGACTAAAGAAAACAATGACTGCAATAAACAAACTACATGGGAAACAGAACACAAAAGCAGGAAGTCCTGGTTTGTGTGTGTGTGTGTGTGTGCAATGACTGTGCCTGTAATGTCAGATGAATTTACGTGCTTTTGGACATGACAAAGTCTCCTTATGTTATCTATTCCTATTCTGTGCAGAAATTAGATACTGTTGGCTTAGCTTTACTTTGCATATAGCTCCCAGACTGATTAGACCCATAGAATTTACCAACCACAGACTATCAGCAGTAAAACAGATTTGGTGAGTTGTAGTGAAAAATACCACGGTTTCAAACTCAGATACAGGACACAACAACCAGATGATGTGTAAAGAATGCTGTTGTATGACAGGCTCTGTCCATTGCCTCTGCACTGCTGATTTTTCTGCAGCTCAGCAATACAGATTTGCCCTACGTGGGCCCTGGGAATACCCCTTCCTTACAAAGGAAGAGTACCAGGCAGGACAATGCACAGGATTGGAACATAACCAGGGTGGCTGAGATGCAACTGGGTGATTCAGGAAGGAAGAGCTGCTCACCTGACCTTCAGCCCAGTCACGGTGTATTTGGTACAAAGGTCCCTGAATTTGTTTTAAGAAAGCTTGCTTGAGTGCAGGATCAGCTCTAACATGAAAATATAGTTCCTGGCATGCTTAACACCCTAAAACTTAAATAAGAAATTATTTGGAATTCTGAAGGAGAAGATTAAGGCCCTTGGCACACACATTGGTAACAAACTATGATGTGTCCCATCTTGATGTCTAACAACACTAAGTATTATTTTGGATCATGTAATACAGAATACAGCAGAACCAGATGGGATGTGTCACTGAAAGTACATAGCAAAAAGCAAACAAAGAGGCTTGGAAAAGGGGAGAAAATATGCAGGATATGACCAACATCCATAGTTTTGCTTTCTTGCATAACCATCAGATGCTGAAATATAAAAGAGAAAAGAAAAAAGGAAAAATATGTTATATCTTTACTGTAGAAGGTGCAAGGCATCAGGCAAAACACAACTACATTGATGTATCAAAAATATCCAGGCTTCAGAACATGTATCCCTCTCACCAATGGCCCATGTCTGGAGAGGGTTCCTGCCTTATCATCATCAACACCTCTTTATTTCTCATGCATAAGAAATGAAAACATTTTGCTCATGTTGCAATTTTATTCACCCCAAGGCCATGCTGTGCAGATTGCACTGCAATCCCCATCAAGCAGTGAAAGACTTGAAAAAGGCCAAATCCTCCAGAATTTCTTGGGGATACAAAATACTTTGCCTGCTGTTGTTCTCTTTGCTTTTTAGTCACATAGTGCTTTTTCTGTCCCCTATTTTTCCCTCCTGTTTTTGACACATGCTTGTACTTTGCTTTCATAAAGCTGTTACTTTCTCATGTCTGTATCTCCTAATATTCTTCATCAGCAACAAACAGAATTTTGCAAGACCTGTTCAAACTCTGACAAAAACCATCTTTGTTTTCACACAGGAGTTAAGGGAATTTTCTGCATCAGATCCAAGCTTTATTGGAGAGAAAGGGAGAATGGTCTTAGATTTTTTGTGATAAATAATTGAATTCTTTTACTCCATTTTCTCTGAACTGCTACATGGTATTTAACCTTGTTGTTCAGATTAACTATCTAAAAAAAAAAGCAATTCTCAGTGGATTAATGAAATCAACACATTAAATAAAATGTACAGACCGAGGCATGTGTTATTTTGGGGTTTTTTTTAAGATGGTGGAATGCTTTACAATGGCTTCTGCTTGTTTCCATTCCATGCAGCACCAGTAATTAATATGCAGGTGGACTGTAAACCCTTCCAGACCAAGATGTCCTGTTTCTATGTGGCTACAAACTGACCCCGATCCTCAGTCTTCATTTAGCTCCTGTTCCAAACCAGACCATGAGTCTGGAGACAGACTGAGCAGTTCAAGCTCCTGCATGGTTTGATTTATCAGAGAGCACTTGCTTTGGGAGTTGAGACCCTCACTCTTTGCATTTGGAAATAATTCTTGATTTTGGTACAGAGCCATCTGTTTCCATGTAACATCATCCACTTTATGGGATCCAACAAATCTCTGTTTGACTTCCACAGATTGGATCTGAAATTACACATTGGATCTGATGAGAAAGGCTGTGCTATTATGTATAAATATCTGTATATACAAGTCTTCATTACAGAGTAGAAACAAGCTGAAAGGTGATACTGTTCCAATTTGAAAAAAAACTCTAATGATTACTCGAAAGAAGTGCATTGACTTCTGAGGAAGTGATCATCTGACTACATTCAAGAAAGCATCTCTGAAGAGTATCTCTAACTACTGTCTGTTTTGAATCATATTTTAGAACTAAATCATCAGACTGTAGTGAGAGTAGTGTAGACAGAGACAACTGATCTTAACCAAGACACCTTTTACTATAACATAAGGAAGCAGAACCATCAGACATTTTTACAAAATGTGTAAAAAATGTTTGCATTGAAATTATAAAAATGGTTTCACCTTACTTAATATATATACTTCAAAGTTCAGCTCTTGTAGAAGGCATACTAAATTTGTCGTCCTTGATTGAAAACATTTGCATAGGCTAATTTAAAAACTTTCAAGTTTTTATCTTCTTTCATGGGGAACCTCTCCTTCAGCCATATTCACACCCACTTGCTTCAGCCGTGTTGGTGCAAGGCAAAGCTGAGACAGCCTTCACATGACCTGTGAAGGACATGGGTCTCCTCTCCATGGGCCTTTCCAAGCCAGTGCTAGATCCTGCCACTCAACCTAATGTTTTTTCTTTCAAGGGTTTTTTTAGAAACCACTCTGTAAAGTACCTTTTTTATTAAAGTCTGCTCTTAAAAAAAAAAAAAAAAAAAAGTGAAAAGAATTGCTCAAGAATTAATTGAGGCCATATTTCCACATTTTTGCTGAGACCAGCCATTTCCTCAGAAGTAAAGTTCTGTAATTTCCTCTATCTTCAATCTCCCTTCCTCTGGAGTAACAGTTTCCCCTGTGGAAAAATGAGTTATTGGGCTGAATTTTACCATCAGATGAAATTTTTAAAATTTGAATCTCCAAATCCAACCCCTAAGGAAATAATTTATAAGTGATTTAAAAAGTACAGACAAAGATGAGCCCAAATTGCTGAAATGGTCACCTCATCCCACACATGCAATACTCTTTGTGTCTCATTTTGTATGGGTTTATGTTCTCATGACCTTGCAGATCCAAAGTCCAACACAACTCATTAGCAGTCCTGAAAGATTCACCATTAACTCGACCATTTCCAGGGAAGTGGCAGGCCAAAGGTCTGGGAGAAAATTTGCTTCAATTTGCTCTCCACAACATTCTGTGGCTGATCCACTGAATGGATGTTCCCTGTAACCCACTCCCCTTTCTTTTTCTTGTCTGCTGATCTGGCAATTCCTGAATGTTAGCTCTAAAGCTAAATGCTCAGTGTAGTTGGAGAGGGAAAAAAAATGAGCTTGTCTGTATCAGATGGAAGGAAAAAAATATAAATTGAGTCCTATCAGGCATACAACCCCCCCCCCCCCCCGAAAACAAACCCACAGAAATTAAGAATAGTCAGCCCCCACTGCCTGCAAACAAACAGCTGAGTGAGCTTCAAGCTGACCCAATCAGATTCCTTGCTGTATCAATAAATTGCATTATCTCTGCCTTGATTATTTCCACTACAGAGGGCATCTGCAAGGTTATCAAGACCCAAGTGACTTAATAAGATCACAAAGAGATACAGCTGATAATTGTTTTTTGACAGGTTTATGTCCACAGCTGATGCGTCATTTAAGAGTTTGATTTTGTGCAGACAAGTCTAAGCAGAAACATATGCAGTGCCTTACCACGATGGAGTCTGGGGTGGTGTGGGGGAGAGGCAGAGGGGGAGGTGGCACTGATCTGAAGCAAGGAAGCCCCTTCTGGTCTCTCAGCCTTGAGAACTTCTCAGTGCCTTGTTAAATACGCTGATAAATGCATTTCTCAGTGAAGCTCCAAGAGGACAACTGCCTGTTAGATTTTACTTTACAGATTGCCCTACAGACAAGGGAAATTTGATTTCTGAACCTACACAAAGGGCTCACTGTGCTTTGTGAGTGTATTGATCTGGCAGCACTGCAGCAGCTGTGAGCTCAAATGTCTGTGCTGCTGGCATAATCAGAAACATGCTACATGCAGGATGCAGCAAGCTTCAAGAGCTTAACAACCCAGAGAGGGGACCTGTCAATTCCTTTCATGGCTAACAGCAGGGTAAAGAAGCAGTGTATACGGCGAACTATCAAAGCTATTGCAAAAAAGAGATGAGGAAATGACAAAAGAAAATTAAAAAGCACTGGAAGATACAAAAGTACCTGATTATTCACCTACTGTACAGATGTGGTAGCTTTACAGTACTTAAACAAATCCAATATGCAACCCAATTACACACAGTCTGAAACATAAAATCCCTGTTTCAAAATGTCTGGGTGATATCATTGTTCTGTGTTTACCTTTCTCATATTTTCCAGCAGTCCTGAAGCCCTCCTGTGCTGAGCAAAGCTTTTTATGGTAGGAAAGAATCTGCTTTGTTATTCCTAATGTTTTCCAAGCATCTTTCATCATAATAGAGCATCATATTTTTGGCTTGTGGATATATTTATACATTATTTTTATCTTGATTTCAGTACATACACGTTTTCTCCTAATGGCTTTCTGGTAAATGTATGAGCTGGCTTTCCACAGTTTGCATCTTGATATAATAGTTGCACCTGACATTTTCTGAAATTATGGGTTTTGTACAGGCAATAGCACAGTGCACAAAAGGCAGGTAATAGCTGTGGTTTGTAGCATGTGGATTTGGCTTTGAGGTTAGTGAGTAAGTCATTAACATATGGTCTATTCTTGCAAATGCTCACACAGAGAGCGCCTTCAGGGTGCGACGGAGCACAATGAACCGGGAGCACTTCCTCCGCATGACTTTGCAGAATGCCTCTCGGTTTTCATTTTCCGGAGACCCACCATGGAGGTAGAAGCTGAAAACCTGTCTGTTCTGGTCAGGGTGAACGCTGCTGGAACAATGAAGTGTGCTTTTTTTTTTCTCTCTCTTTATGCTTGTTATTTGTGAATCATGTTAAAAGTACAGCAATCTCAGTTCTGCTTTCTCCTCTAGCATGTGAGTTTCCTGAGTGTTCACTAAGAAGGCTTTGTTAGGTAATTGCCCTCACTACACTGTCACTGTGCTTAGAATCAAACAGGCTTTTAAAACAGGTTTTGTTTGTCTTTCTTGGTGCAGTTTAATGTAGAAACTACTTTCATAATTTTTAATTAATGAAAAGGAAGGTTCAGAGGAGGATTAAATTTAAACAGTAAGTGGCCCTGACCGCAGTGGTAACATCTGGAAACCAGCAATTATCTTTCTTGATAGCTGTGCAATTACAGAATGTACCTACAAGTGAAAATCCTCAGTAATGCATCACTCTTCTCCAATGGCTGTGCTAGGGAAAGCATCCATTAACAGAAGACTGGACCTTATTCATCCATCAAGATGAATCAGACCTAACTGTGTACTAGAAACATATCATTCCAATATCTTTGCTTTGGTAATTGAGAATTTAGAAATATGGATGCATTGAGCATTTAATAGAGATAAGTACATTCACCACCCAGCTAAATATACCATTCACATCTTCATGGATTAGCCTGTATTCACTCTGAAAGAGAGATAGAGTAATTTTTAAAAGTATTTTCAAGAGTTAAATGTCAAAATTTTATCTATATTGTGTCAAAATCTATATCTATATTGTGTCAAAATATGTCAGCCACAGAGCTCTTTTGAGCTAATAAAAATTTCTCCCATGAGTTGCAGATCCCACAAACCCAAGTCACCAAACCTTTCTGTTCTCTAGTACTCAGCTGGAGAAAATTACCAATATTAAAGACTTGTTCTGTAAAGGGTAAGACATGGGTGAGGAATGGAGAAGGCTCCTGAGTTCTGGGGGTCCTTGCTCAGAAAGCACCACATTTAGAAGTAATTTGGACATCGCTGAACATACCATGTGTGCCTTCATTTTAATTCTTTTTCATCTAAGAAGTTAGCTATAACAATACTGGTTTTCTCCATGAAGAGCTAGAGAACGGTGGCAAAACCTTGGATTTTTTCATTCCTTTTGTAACAAAGAACTCACAATCTACAGCAGGCTGGGTTCCTGCAAAGAGAAACCTGTTTGCCTTCATCAGCTCAGTGTGGAATTCAGACCCTTGCTTCAGGAGGACTGCTTCATGAGACACTAAAAATACAGATAACCTCATCTGCATTCCTAGTCCTCCTTTACTTCCACTAATGGAAAGGTGGCATTAGCTGCAGAAAAATCCTTTATTGCTCTACATGGTCTCACTCATGTCCATACTAATCTAGACTTTGGTCAGAAACAATGGATGCAATATTTCTTATTGCAAAATCTGTGAAGTGCTCGTTCAGAGTCAGGCATGGTTGAGCTAATGACAGGCAGAAAAACGATGCTGCAGTGTCTCCTCTTTCATGGGACTGGCTTACAAGTAGCTCTAGGCAGAGTTAATGGGGGGACTGTGCCAGCCCTCTTCACTACTTCTTCTTCCCTCTGATAAGCCTGAACCAGTGCAGTTGCAGTAGCCACCTACTTAACACACTGCTTCATCTGTCTCTTCTCCTTCTCTGTGCCTCTCACTGCCTTTCATCTCTCACCACATGTCGAGATCACTAGGTCATTGAGAGAAGGATTGATATTTGTGTTCATAACATCTATTTTGTGAAGCGTTAAATGACATCTGTAGGCACTTTCAAAAAACAAGCAAGCAATATAATACCTTATGAGCAATCACTGTGGCAGTGTTAAGATGTATTTGCCCAATCAAACAAAATTATGCTTACAGAGCAAATGAAATTCCCTCTGCAATGTGAGGGGTGGTAAATCAAAGTAAGAGGAGATAAATATTTCAACTTAGCTAATCTTACTGACTCAAAAATATTTAAGTCTGCTCAGCTCATAGTACAATTGCCAGAAATTATTCATGTTGCTTTCTAGCTCTTCTCCAGTTTTTTTTTACTACTGAAATGGACTGAGAGCAGCCCTGAGAAGAACAACATGGGGTTGTCAGTTGAAGAAAAGCTCATCAGGCAGCAATGTGTGGTTGCAGCCCAGGAAGCCAAAAATATCCTGAGCTGCATCAAAAGCAATGTGGCCAGCAGGTTGGGGGAGGTGGCTCTGCACACCTACTCTGCTCTTGTGACACCCTGCCTGCAGTGCTGCTTCCAGTTCTGGGGTCCCTGACACAGGAAGGACCTGGACCTGCTGGAGTGAGTCCAGAGGAGGGCCACAAAGATGCTCAGAGGGCTGGAAGAGCTCTCCCATGAGAACAGCCTGAGAGAGTTGGGGTTGTTCAGCCTGAAGAGGAGACTCTGAGGATACCTCATAGCAGCCTTCAAATTCCTAAAGGGATTTTTATAAAAAAGACAAAAAGATATTTTTTACTAAGGCTTGTAGTGACAGGACTAGGGGCAACAGTGATAAACTGAAAGGGGGTAGACTTAGATTAGATATTAGGTTTAATTTTATTACAGTGAGGATGGAGAGACACAGGAACAGATTGCACACAGAAATTGTGGATGTCCCATCTCTGGAAGTGTTCAAGGCCAGGTTAGATGGAGTTTTGAGCAAACTGGTTCAGTTAAAGGTGTCCTGCCAATGGCAGGGGGATTGGAATTAGGGGATGTCCAAGGTCCCTTCCAATTCACACCATTTTATGAGTCTGTGATTGTATGAAATATCACTGATCACAGTACAGTCTGCAAGAATAAAAGCTCAGTCACATTGTACAGGTACACAGACTTCTTACTCTGTTTGAGAATTAAAACACATTATTACTAGATTAATCTTAATAACAACATGCCTTTATGCATTTCAAGACCTGACTAAGATCTGGCACTCAGCTCTAATATTTAAGGAAGCAGTGGGTAAGCCATTTTAAATCTTGAAATCATGAAGATCTTTCAAATTGCTGAGAAATGCCTTTGTTCATGTTAGTAACTTAATAAAAAAATTGGGATTGCTTTTTGTTGTTGTTGATGTTGTTTAATTTGATAGTAAAGTTACATTTGGGACAATGTAAACTGGGAAAATTCACAGGCATGTGAAATTTCATACCTGTGAAGTCAGCTGTAGCAAGAGAATATCTTTAGACTAAAAGGCAGGTTTGGCACCCATATTTCCTAATACTTCAAACAACTAGATCTAAAACATACCTGAGAGAACACTGTGGCTGATTATATTTATGACAATGGCTGCAAATATGTAAAGAGAATAAAAAACACTGATGGGCAAACTTCTCTATTTTCCTATGACTATTCAACAATACATAAATGTGAAGTGAAAAGGATGTATCCATCAATATTTTAAGGGATATCTTTAGCATATATGTTCATTAGAGTAAAGTGACTGTCCACTCAGTGGACCTGCTTTAAATCTTGTACTGTGGTGATCTACACAAACATACTCTAAAACCACAGTCTGTAGTCACCACCTTTTTAAATGACAGGCATTCAGAGAGGGAGAGAGTGGGCATTCATTCTCTAGTCAAGCACTTCAAAAAGGTAAAAAATATTTATTTGATTCACTAGGATTTAAATGCTTTTCCAGGAGAACAGTTTCCAATTACTACTCTCAATTTGCAGAAATGGGACTGTCACTCAGGGTTTGCCTGTGATTTTGATTGTATCTGCAACAGTGATCAGGAAGTAAAAGACTTCTAGTGAAAACACAGATATCCTTGGCTAGCCAGCTGCCCTACAGACCTTGTGATAGTTTTATATCTGGTTGTTGCTATCCAGACCATTTTTTGTTCATATGTCATCATCTTTTATGTTCCCACACAAGCATGCATTAAACTTCTCTTCCTACAATATTTAAATAAATTATTTTGCCTTTCAGAGCTTTCTCACTGTTGGAGCTCATATATACACAAAATATCAGGTGAAGCTGAAGACTGTGCTCTGAAGACTTTGACTGTAGTTATCAAGGTCTTCCAGGTCAGCAGAATTCAGAGCTTCTTTTCCTTTGCCAAATTAAGGATCTGGTCACAACGGTTCATAACCAATTACCACTCATCAGTTAAGTCATACCTCTTAGGTAATGGCAGTTGATATGAATGAGTTTAATCTAAGTTCTGCCCCTTGGGTGTTATCCCTGAAGACTTCAGTAAGAACTTGACAGACCTATTAGTTAACAGTGCACTCATGGTTTCTTAATATAGTTTTGGGTTATTAATTAATGAACTGTGTAAATCACATGCAATATATGATGAGGTAGCCTCAAATCAAAGAAGTATGAAGGTCAAGGAAAGAAGGTGAATAAGCTCCAGGGTTTTGTAGGCTTTGGTTGTATATGCTTTCTCTTATCCTTTGACACACCTGACTATTTCATGCAGCCAGCACTGGCAGGGATGTCTCTATCAGCATGGAAAAAGCCAGGAATCAGCTAGTAATCTTTCCCTAGCTCAAAGAACAGCTAAGAATGAGTTCTGGAGCAACCTGTAGAAATGTCATGATGAGAAACCATCTTTTTCTTCTTTACAGATTGCAAAGGATTCATTGTGTAGGCGACCACTTGGGCTTGAAGGAGATCCAAAAGCTCTCTCCTTGTGTTATCTGCTCAGCCCGTGCTGACAACCTAAGAAAAAACATGGAGTTGGAGACAGTATACTCTTCAGTCATACAAAACAAAACAAACTCCATAAACATTCATATCAAAGGGGAATAGCATCTTCATGTATTGCAGGGGACTCAAAGCTAAGAGATCTACCCAGGCATGCCACTAGTGAGCAACAGGCTAAAAGATGGAAACTGAAAAATAAAGCCATAGGAGGAAAAAAAGGAAGGAAAGAAAAAAATCAAATAAATTAAGTGCAGATTGTGGATTATCAGACAAATTACAACAAAGGCTGCTAGGATTACCACAAGCACAGCACAAGAATCAGTTGGAGCTCTGAAGAGGTCTCCTGGTGGAGGGTAGCTCTGAGAAGGGTCTAAACTCCATCCCACAAGAAGAAGGCAGCAGCACTGCTAGCTCCCAAAAGGCCTCCTGCCCCAGAGGCTGCCTGCACCCTGGTGCTCCTTTGCACTGAAAGATTTCTTGTGACGGGAATAGATTGTGAAACCAAAAAGTGAATGTTACAGGAGTGTGCAAAACGAGAGCACCTGCACCAGTCCCAGGCAAAAGTAAGCCATAGCAGGTAGAAGCAGGAACATAGGCTCTCGTGTCAACATTTGTTTTCCCTGAATACGTCATCTAACAAATATTTTCCTGGAGTCTGTATGTTACTCTGTTCTGTCTGGGCACCTTCAGAGCACACAAGTGCAGCAGCTGAGTGTGACTCACAGCTGCCAACATGATCCACATCAGCACCAAGAAATGTCAGCAGAGGCCATGGGAGGGAGGGTCATCCATGAGACTGATATATCCACAGCAAGGCCATGAACTCCAGGGAGCTCAGGGCATACCTGAGATATCACTAGCTAGGACAAGCCCATATGTATTGAAAGAGTTTCTCTTTAGTCTCATGCCATTCATAGGGCTATTTCACCAGGATAAAAAAAAATCTCAGCTTTTCTTCCCTTTTTCTGGGGTTTTGGTTCGTGGGGGGTTTGGGGTTTTTGTTTCTGGGGGGTTTGTAGTTTTTTTGCAGAGCAGTGATGAATAACTGGACTGGTAGCAAAAGCACTGAGTTCCTATACTGTCTTTAGCTTGCGTGTTCCTCTGTATTTCCAAAGTGATCAACTTTTAGAATTAGAACACAAAACACACACCATTATTCATCCAGTCCTAACAAAATAATTGCTTAGCAGAATTGTGCATGAGGCTTCAGAGTCCCCAGCAGCTGCAGAGCATAGAAGGAGAGAAAGAGGGAAAGATAAGGATGCAGGGGAACTCTAACCCAATAACCCAGACATTTTGCAGGCAGTAAATTCTTAAGCATCACCATAGTAATTGACATCACAAATGCTCCAAACTGAATATATTGATTGCCAAGGTCAGCATTTTAGGCAGCAACAGCAGACATCCTCCTCCATTAGCCCTGAAATATTGATTTCAATCAGGAAAATAGAAACCAGAAAAAGAAAAATATTCAAGCAATAAAATGATCTTTCTCTATCTTTGTCTTCCAGACACGGGAACAGACATTCTATTCAGAGTATATCAGTATTTATAGGATTGCTGAAGACTCATATGGATTTCCTGTTCCTCAGCCTATTAAACATGTATTTGTATTCAAAATGGCTAAAAAAATATCACTTCAAATGTGAAACCAGATAACAGACAAGAGCATTGCTTTCGCTTTGCCTTTACCTTGCTTGATAGAGCAGGATGGATCTCAAAACTGCAAGTTTTTTTCTTAAAATAATTAGAGAAGCTACAAACTGTTTTTCAAATGAAACCTGGTATGTCCCAAATGCTTAATTCTATAGCAAACACTAACCACTAAGAAAGTCTCCTAAGGCTAGAAACTCCTGTTAAAATTACTTTCTCAATGATGATTGCTTCATCTTTTTAAGTGGTATTACTTAAAATGAAAAACAGTGCAGTTAAACACAAATAACTAGATTTTATAAAACTGGACAGTAGTAAAAAAAATTTCCCAAATACTTAAACAATTCACAGTATGCATTTTTTTAAGACAAAAATAACAGTCAATGCCTTTCTGGCTAGATGTATGACCAAATGTTATTCAGTGCTACCTCATATCATTGGGTGAAACCATGTTGTAGAAAGATGCTTTATGAGGATGGCTTTAATTTTTTTCTAAATTCATATTTAGCTGGGAAAAGCAAGCAAAATTCTCAGAATAATTGACTTCCATGATCTTGATTTTTTTTTTTAATAAGTTTCCTTGTTCCCTGCTAGAAATACTTAATTTTTGCTTTTTTTTTTCTATCACATGACAAATTTTCAGGAGGAATGTAGTGAGGCTAGAATGAAGCTGAGAAAACTGACTGCTAGATGCATATGGATTTAGTGGCCAAAGGCAGGTGGACAAAGTACACCATGTGCACTTAAGAAGCTGGCACCTGCATGAATAGAGCCATGCAGCAAGAGCTGCAGCACTCATTGCTACAGCAAGCAGTGCACAACTGAAAAGTGATGGTTATATCCCAGGAAACTTGGAACACATCGCAAAATACAGCACGGCTGGAAGCGAAATTGCTGCCTTTCAGTTCAACGGTGCAGTAAAAGAAAAGGCAGCACAGTTGGTAGCTGTATAAAGTAACACTGAGATTGACTTGACTATTTTTGGTCCCAGCTTTTATGTCTGTGAATTATCTGCTGGAACCAGAACAATATACACACTGCATGTTTGCTTTTTACTCTGTTCCCGTCACAAAATTAGTCCTGCTTCAACATGCTGGACTATTGTTGCATTACATCTTGGAAACTTTAGTTCTAATAACTCTTAAATCTATGTTGTCTCTTTCCACTGTAAGTTTCCACTATGTCTTAGCAGACTACACTTGCACAACGCAGATATAGCTCTTTCCTAGAGAAGAACACAACAACTCAGTATGATCACAACTTGGACAGCAGCAGAGGGAGGAAATTTCTGCCAAGAACACCAGGAAAAAGCACCATGGGAACCATTAGGTTTACGCAGAGGAAAAACACATCATTAATGCGAACGACCAGTGCAATAAAACACTGAAATATATTCCTTTATCAGTTTGTTCCCTTGGGAAAGTGAAGGAGTGAAGTCATTCACTTAGACTTATATAAGCTGTTCTAAGGCTTCCAGTCTATCTGAACCTGTCTTAAGAAATTACTTGTTTGGAAAGAAGAAGGGAGGAAAAGGGAAGAAGAGGAGGAAAGTAAAGGAGACTTAACTAAATCCTGGGTTTTTTCAGAGGATATCAAACTTCAACATAATAGTGTAAACAGAACAAATTGCAGAAGTTGAGTATGAAGACAGGCACAAACAGCTCAGTGTTTGCTCTCCCTGTGCTCCAAAGGAGCCAGGTGCAGGGCAGATGTGGTCGGCACACTCCCAATGCCCACACAGACAGGTAGCTGAGAGCAGGGGTGGAAGAACCACACTCATTGATGTGCCAAGGCACAGTGGCAGCTGGTATCAAGCAGCAGGGCCTGGTGCAGACATGGAGAAAGCAGAGGAGCTTTAGCCTGGGCCATGGACGCAATTTATTCCATCCTTACTGAGGGCTGGGCTCACCTACTGGAGACCAGTGCCCACATTATCAGAACAGGACCTAAAGGGGTGGGAAATTACTGAAACCTTTAATTTCAACAGTCTTTAGGACAGACTTTTCCATAGAAAAGCTGTTTTTTTCTGGTCTTTAGCATTCACAGCCTACCCACTGGCTCTCAGCAGTGAGGCAACAACCTCCTACTCTGGTTAAATTGACCATGGAATAGTGGTAATTTTTCAAAAGCGATTTTTAAGAAAGAACTTGAAAGTGAAGAGTGATGGATCAGTAACCAAAAAAGCAGGATGGCTTCCTTACAACATTCATCCCTAATGTGAGTAAACTAAAAGAAGCAATAGAAAACTGGCTAACCACTCTAGCTGGCCTATATGTTAAATTCAAAAGAAAAACCCCTCAATATGCAATACTACAAGTGTCTGTATTATTATGTAATCTCTGTTGTGCATTGATTTCCAGTGCAACTGGCAGGACTCAGTACAAAGAAATCAGGTCTGCTTCTTGCACATAGGGTCAGCAGTGTCTGTCGTCCCTTCTCTCCAATTCTCCTAAATTAGATAAAGCTATCCAAAGTTATTGTTGTTTCCAATTTTATTCTGCCTGTCATGGGCCAAATACTCCTATGAAAATCATCCATTCTGCTCTCACTCCATTTTTACAGGAGACATTTAGGTGATTTTAGTTATACTTCTCAAATGTATGTCTTCATAAAGGACAGCAAAGTATGATCCACTGTATAGAAATTCCAGTTAACAACACACAGAACCTAGCTGCCTTCTTTTATTAAAATATCTGCCAAACATCAAGTTTAGCAGTTCAGCATGGGTGGAAAAAATCTTACAAGGCAATTTATTAGTTCTTCTTTGTCTTTAGAAAAAACTTTGAGATTTTAACCACTTCTTATTTCTCAGAGAGTCAGTTTAGATAAATATAGCTATTAGCAGTATTTGCAAGTGAGACAAGTAGCCAATTATTAAACAGTCAATGCCTTTAAATTTAAGGAATTTTCTTCAAGACAAGAGAACATTCACTTCTCTGGAGAAATTGGCTTAAACAGAAAGCTCAACTTTATCAATATTGTTAATTATTTCTACCTCTGACTGCAAGGTATCTAGAATTAGTGGAGACCATAGCCTAATTTTATTCTGTGAATATTACCTAAATTTTCAAGGATAGACATAAAACTTGATTATTTTTGTGCACACCCCAGCAGGCTGAAAACCCCAGAAATATTGTCTCTATTGTGCACTACATTCCTGGCTGGTTAAAGGCCAGGGCTGACTGAACAAGGCTCTTTTGCCCTCTTACATCCTGCTCTAAACCAAACGTTATCCAACAGCATAAAACCTTTTTGTACATAAAAAAATAGGGAAGAAATTAGTCAAAGTACAGTGAATGACAAATATTGGGACTGAATGAAATCAATATCCAACACACAATCTACATAGCTGCAGGTTGATCTGCTCCTGGGGTGGACTTGGAAGAACAAACAGCCTTTGAGAAAGACTCCTGTGGAGATTCAAGGACACTTGAGGAATATGCAAGTACTGGAGGAAAGAGCTGAGCAGAAAGCACTCTTAGTAACCACAGATTTAGCTCTTCAGATGTACAAATAAGAACAAAACATTCTAGGCTGGGCTTCTGCCTGCTAAAAGAGGTTTTTCTATCATCTATCATCTATTTTCTATCTGTTTTGCACAGAGCTAGATTTTTATGTCAGCAGTCATGTATAATGCACATCCTCTATAGATATTAGGAAATATCTGTCCTTTTGACAGTCATTTTGGACACTGGCTTTTTGCTTCTGGTTTAGGAAAATGCTAAGCACATATTGAAAAAAAAATAACTTGGGAAACAAAATATTTTTTCAGACATGCAACAACAAACAAACCATGACTCAAATCCAAACACATTTACACCAGTTACAATATGGATACTCTTATTCTCTAGACCAGACTGTTGAGACCAAAGAGACTACATGGGGAATGTTTAATCCAAATACTTTAAAGAACCAGCTCAGGCTGTGGCAGCACCTAAACAAAAATGTAATCATAACCATGCTGTTATTCATGGAAAACAGACAGCCCTGTCCTGCCATTAAACATGGAAAACCACTGCAGATGCAGAATAAGCAATTCTCTACCCTTGTGCAAATGTGTCATTTGTCAGCCAGATCCAGGAGAAGCTCAGTATTGTGATCTAGTACCAGTTTCACAGCTGGAACAGAACAGGAATTGAAAAAGACGCCAAATAAATGGAAAAGGTACTTAAGTGTTGGATGACAATTCATGTCTAGCCATGGGATTTCTCTGCTGACTCCCTCAGACCAACAAAAATAATTTATTTCCACAAGTATAATGTCATTGCACATCAAACACATACTGTGGCTGCAGGAACCAGGCCAATTCTTTCCACGTTGCCCTTTTGCATCAATCCCATTAGTTCCCCAGCACATCAGGTCTCTAGTGCAGGAGATGAGTATTTGTTCATTACCATGAGCCTTTGTCCACCCTCCCTGACAGACTGGGATTTCATGGTCTCTGGGAATATTTCTGTTTGCTAATTCATTTTGGATTCCCTCTCTTTTGTTTTACATCTAAATATGATACTCCCGTGGAAATTGGATTAGTAGGAAAATACCTTTTATAAAGGAATTAAATAATTCCAGTCTTTATGGCTTAGAAAATGAGAAAGCCACAAAGACATTGGCTATCTACTATTAAGGGTTTTATAGTGCAATAATCATCTATAAATGAATGTTTTATTGTGTCAAATTTAAAAAAGGTGGCAATTAAAATTTTGACAGGTGCTGCACTGTAGATTGTTGAACAGAAACAGCACAAAATTGTGCTCTGTCCCCACATAAAATTATGACAGTTCATGTCACTTCAACCCAACTGATTAGCTGTCAAATAACTGCACTGTTGTTTTTGATGACTATCTTAAATTGATATTGAAAAAAACTGCAAACAAAACAAATCAACATCCCAAAAGAATTAACAGTCAACAATTATGTTAATCCCATTCTAGCAAAATAAATCAGCTCCAGTGTAAGCAGATGAGTTTGAAACATCTTTGTATGTGAGGGTGGTAGCATTTTATCCATTAAATATAAATACAGATACACGTCTGGTCACAAAATTTTACGCAATATTTGCAGTAGCACTAGTATTGAGTACTGGCCATTCTGCTATTCTTCAAAATAAATTCCTTTCCTTTTTATTTCCATTTTCCTTCTTCAGACAAACATAGGCTTCCTATGATCTGAAGAGCACTGCTGCAAACTCTGTGCTTTCCTCAGCTTTGCTTCTAAACACCTGCAATTCAGGTCACGACAAACTGCACCTACAAATTCTCCACGATCTCCACAGTTCCAAGAATCTCATCAGCAAGAAGACACAGAAAATATTTTAGGAAACTTGGGAGAGAAAAAAAGCAAGATGTTCTGCAGGGAAATCAAGGCTCAGAGCCTGATGTGAAAAGGGTCTCAGTGATTGTGATAATGAATAGCACAACACCCAGCACTCAGGTGCCTGGCCCCGGGAGCAGCAGCTTCTGTAGTGAGTCAGATGTTTATTGTTTGACACAACAGGACAAGCATGAGGAACGTGATTCAGCTGTGAAGACTGTGTTAACAGTTTTTAATTAGATTTTCTTTTACAAAACAATTTCTTTGCATGCTGGTGCAAGGAAAAGATAAAGCTGTCCTATTTTTTTTCTCCTACAAGATTGAAAGCATCTCTCCTGGAAAAACATGGAATTCAATATTTCTGAGCATCACAAATGAGCTATACTTCTGCACTAATTAAATGCAAGATTATAGCACCAGCCTTGTTCTTTTTCTCTGGTATCACCCACTCAGTTGCAGGGTTAGAAGAGGAGCTCACAAACCCAGGTCACTCAGGATGTGTCTGCTGGCACCAGACCCCCCCTGCTACTCGAGGTGTGAGCCATCACTGTGCTTGTGGCACCTCACTGGCTGTCAGAAGAGGAAGTCAGTAACTAACATCTGAAAGCCCGTGAATAAAGATTTGCAGGGCTCTTTATTGCTGTGCTGAATGAGATGGCTGGCACAGCCCTGCATCACATGACAAAACGAAAGAAAATATCATTGTCAGATATAATTGTGGAGATTTGAAGATCATACCCTGCATGAAGTTATGAAAGATGTGTAAGCCATCTCCAAATCTGATGCATTCTGAATTTCTTTGATTTAAGAGCTCTTTAAATAAATACTAATATCAGGAAATTATCAATTTTTAATTGGTTTTAAGTTTCTTTGAGAGAAAAAAAAATGTATTTGCAAACAGATAGTAATGAACTTCATTTTAAGCAACAGCTTAATTCAGTGCTTCAGATTTTGACCTCCTAACTCACATGGGCTGTCACTCCACAGTCCAAAGGCTGTGCCCTGAAGGCTCCTGTGGTGCAGATCAGTAAGGTGATTCCAAGCAAATCCCCTCCCTGACCCGACTTACCATGCCTCAGTCCAGTCTGCAGAATGTCCCTGATACATGTAAAGCAGATTCCTTTCAGAGGAAACATAACCTGAACTTCTACTCCAGATATCTATTTGTATGGAGGTTCCTGCAGCCCCCAGTGGGGACACTGAGGTCTGGACAAAGAAGGCACTTCACCACTTGGTCTTGTAACATTTATCAAATGTGCACAGATCTAAGAAAGGTCTCAAACCATGAGAACCCTCCTGCAGTGAGTCCTATACTATATAAAGTAGTAAGTGCTGCATGTGTTTTCTATTTGCTGATGACTGACAGACCTCACATCACGTCTACTGCTCCTTCCCTCCCCAAGAATTAAAGTGGATGGCAGTCTTTATCTAATGTAGAGCTCTCACCCCTTTGCTGAACTCTTTTGTTTCTCCTAATGTTCTTTTTGGTTTTCCCCTTTCTATTTCTTCCTTCTATTATAATGGCAAGTTTCAGCATCCCTGAAAATGCAAGCACAGCCTAACTCTGCTGTTTCTAAAGATTCTAAATCTGCACTCATAGTGCACTGAAAGTTTCTTGAGCAGCTGCACAAACCTGTGCCAGACCCAGAAGGCTGTTAAGCTGTGAGAGGATTGGCAATCCATGCCACAATAAATTAGGCAATAAAGCAGTTCTCCTAAACCTCTGTTATACCACCTCTCCCCTACCCCCTGCAGCAGGCAGGGCCGTTCCATTCCCAATTTTGGCATAGAGATCCATGCACCCCATACCCTGACTCACTCCTATGGCTCTCCTACCCTTATTAGCACAGAGTTTGCTGCTCCTTGGCTGCAGTCGGCTCTTAAATTTGAGGGCAGCTCAGAAAATTAGAAATAAGGGGTTCTGAGCCATTGCTTCTTCAGATCTCTCTTAGAGAGGCAGCAGATTTTTGAGGAAAAAGCAGTACAGATTCTGAAACCATTTGGATCAACATCAGATTAGGAACATGTCAGCAGCGGAGATAAAAAGATAATTAGGTCTCCCAGAGAGCAGCTTTAAAAAAGTAATTAATTTTGTTCAGGGTAGTCAAGAAAATTCACAAGAATTTCTCCTTATGGCATTGGATGTAAAAAAAGACATCTGCCTTATGAAATTTTAATCTCCAGCACAGTTTGCAAAATTATATATTATACAAATACATTAATCAGGAGAGTTCAGTGTATTCTTTGACTCCTTGACCATTCTTACATGCCAAAAATGTAATTTTTTTGAAAAATATAGAAGTGTTGGCAGGATGCATAAGGTGCTCCTAATGAGCTAACAAGAGCTCAAAAGTGAAGAAAAAATGGAGAATTAAAATGAAAGAGCCAAGAGTGTTCATGTGAGTCATGCAGGCTCTCATATACATCTCCCCATCCCTTTGGCAAAAGATTTAAAAATTGAAACTTGAAGGCATCTAGCAACTCATCTAAACTAAATAAATAAGGGCAGAGAACATGATCTCCCCATCTCTTTTTTCAGAATAATCTGGTTTACTGCATCCTGTTACAGATAAACAACAGCTAAGGTGCAGATAATTGTTCCTAATGAACCTGGGCTTTTTCTTATGGTTTTCAGTAGGAAAAGATGTTAAGCTAGACTTGAGACTTGTTTTATTTCCCATGAGAGCAAGTAAGGACAAGGAGTTGTTCTCAGATTTTGTGGCAACAGTGAGGTTGAGATTTGCAGATGGTGCCACAACCTCCCTGCTCCAATCACTCTTGCCAGTGCCCTCTCCCCTCCTGCAGGCCTGGCTGGATATCCTGAAGCTGCTGCCACCCCATCCCCTCCTGAGGCTGGGCACAGGCTGCAGAGCTGTTCATACACACAGGCTGTTCCTAATTAGCCATCGCAGCCTAATGGGGAGGCAATGAAAGACTCCACTGACGCCTGCAGGATGCTACTGGTGAGGGGAAGGGGGTTAAGGGTCTGCCCTGGGAGGGCATGAAGAGTGCCCAGGCCTTGAAGGTGTCCTGTTAGATTACTGTTTGTTTGCTTGTTTGTTTGTTTAGTATCAAACCAAAGGGAATAATGAAACAAAAAATAACGATAATAGTGGAGTAAGACTAATAAGCCAGTACATGCCCTGACATCTGGGGCTAATGTGAAGAACCGTTCTCGAAAATGCTGCTGCATTCACCGTGATCTATGTAGCTGCCCCTTTTCCCACTAGATCTCCCCCAGGTGCCCTGTGCTGTGGCACCAGGTCTCCTCTCAGCTGGGCTGAGCCCAGGCTGCTGCAGCAGCCCTGCCTGGCCCTTTGCCTGTCTCTCAGTGGGGCACAGGGCCGCTCCCAGCACACCTGCATCTTCCCTGTGTGATGCTCTGGTTTGTCCCAGCAGACCCAGACAATTTAATCATTTCCACAAGAACTTTTTGTTTCATTTCCATGATTTCCTCCACTTGATGGAAGACAGGGATGATTGCTGCTAATGTTCACATGTCACTGGGGCCTGATGTTACAAATCCTTCCTTACACATAATGTTACGCTTCAGCAGCAGTCCTTAGATGAATAATGAAAATTTAACCAAGTAAAGGAATTACAAGATCAGGCCCATAGTGAGATTTATAAACACAGTAAATGCCTTAGATTTTCTACATTGAGCCTCCTGTTATATTTTTTTGCCATGGAAATACTGAGATCGCATGAGCCAGGGCAAACGCAGGTCACAAAGATTAATATACAGATTTATCATGTCCACAGTACACAACTGTACATGCTGTATGATCCAAAAAATAGCGAAATCTAAGATGAAAGTACACACAATAAGGAAATTCTGATAGTTTAAACAGCTCTGCTTCATTTTATAACATTCTGTTACCCCACAAATAATGTAACTGTCATAACAAATAGTAACAGTGATAGATACTAAGGAAAGCTGGATGGTGTGCAAGACTGTGGACACAGCTCCAGTGTTCAGATCTGAATTTACTTTAAACTTAATATTTCTTGGATTGCTCAGCCCTGGCAAAGGCTGCTACAGTATTTCTCAATTTACAAACCTAATGTGTATCAAATAACATATAGTAAAATGTAACATTGCATTGACCTGAGCTCAGTTGCTTAAGGCCATATATGGCTTTTACAGATGAACTTTGCTAGTTAGGTTTCTATCTGGAAGACTTGCACAGACCTCAAGAGTTTCTCAACTACCTTTAAAAACCAAAAAGGGAAGAATAACGTGACTTTCCATTTGCTGGTTGGATGCTGTCCATCACATCTGCAATGAGTGATCTCAGGCTCAGTGCAGCTGCTGTCAGCTTGGCAGCACTGCCACTTGTTCAGTGTGTTTAGAGCAGTACCCCATTTTCAGCTGGTTAAGATCAGAAGATGACAGGTTAAATGAAGCTGGGAGAGACCCAGTCCACCCTCCTGCCCAAAGGGCCAGCGCTGGCGCCGGACCGGGCTGCTTAGGGCTTGGAGCAGTAAGGCCTAGAAACCCTCCAGGGATGGAGGCAGCACAGCCACTCAGGGTGACCTGGTTGGCCTCCTCATGGGGAAAGTTTCTCCCTACACTCAGCCTGAACCTCTCTCATTGCAACTTGGGGCCATTGCTTCTTGCCCTCCCATCCTATAGCCTTGTGAGAAGTCTCACTCCATCTCTTCTATCCCTTCACCACCCTTTGGTGGTGCTGGGGACTGTTAAGTACCCCAAATGCATTTCTTTTCCCAGCTGACCCAGACCAGCTTCCCCAGTCTCTCCTCATGGGGCAGGTGCTCCAGCCCCACCACCCTGGGAGCCCTCCCTTGAGCTCACTCCAGATTGTCCATGTCTTTCCTGTGCCAGGCCCCAAAACTGGACTCAGTGTTTGGATGTGGTGTGAGGAGTGCCACACAGAGGGAGACAATCCCTTCCCTTGACCTTTGAGCCATACCTCTGGTCACACAGTTCAGAGGCTGCTGGCTGCCTCTGCTGTCAGAGCACAGCTCAGTGGTGTTCAGCTGATTGCCCTCTGTGACCTCAGGACTGCCCTGCAGAGCTGCTCGCCAGCCCCATCCTCTGACAGTGTCATTGAGGGGGGGTCATCATTTCCAGGTGCCAAGAAAGTATCTGCAGCAAGGAAAAATGCTTCAACCTTCAAGAACCTTTTGGGCATATAATTTTAACTACTTCTGTGAACAAAGAATGAAGATGTTTTTGTCAAGTTTAAAAAAATCCAGCAACATTTTCTTCAAGCAACTGTAATTCCCCAGTCTCTGGGATTCAGAGAATGCATTTTGCCATCTTCTGGGAGAAAAGAAAAAAAAAAAAAAAGCATTAATTGTAACAAAGCTGTCTGTGAAGAATTGCAAGCTGCAGAAGGTTGAAGGGTAGCATGATTGAAATGCCAGAATGCTTTTGGCAGAACAAGCTGTATCATGAAACAAAAATGTTTCATTGGAACTTGAGCTCCTGCATAGCTCTGCAGAAATGCCTCACTGGTCTGTACCACTGTAGCAAGGCAATCCCTCCTCATCATTCTCACCATAGTGTTGCAAAGTGCTGCAGCCTAGGCAAAACCTAATCCAATCCATCCCTTTAAGAAATATGGATCTGAAACTTGGGTTTGGAAGGGTACGGTTCAGGTTTCCTCATTTTCACACAAACTAGATTTGTCTTGAGTAGAAATTATCTTTTTCTTCTGGTTTCTATCATTTCACATGACTGAGGGCTCCTGATTCCCTGCAGTGCCCACTTCAATGATAATCCAGCCACAAGTAACCATATTTTATTTATTCTTGAACATAATCACAGGTTTGCTTGCAGAGATTTGAGTGTGATTGGAGAGAGGAAAACATCAAAATGTGAAAGGAAATTGGCTGGTCATTGGCCAAAGCTGGTCCAGCCAGCTGGAACTGAGGGACATCAGCCCAATATCAGCAGAAATAGTGCAGATGACAGAAATTAGACCTCTGGTGTCAGGAGCTCACACGTGCTTCAGGGATTGCAGTGAACAGCTCAACTCAAGAGGGACAGATGCATCTGGCTGAGGCTGTTGGCTTTGCTCAGGGTAACAGAACATTACACTGCGTATTTAGACTCTGTGAACATTCATTTACAATGCTGGGAAACATGCACAGATTATCCTAGGGTCTCCTTCTAGTATTACTTCGTGACTTCCGCTGTGTGTATACCCTGCTTACACTGAAATGTTTGAATAGCCAATCCAAGCTCCCAAAAGTTAGGAAATGCTAAAATTCATGCAGCTCTCATTCACCTCTCTCATGCTTGGGGTCATGTTGTTTTACTGCCTACACATCAACCTAAGCACTAATTAGTTCAAGCTATGCAAATTGTTTTAAAAAGCTAAAAAGCCTAGTTTGCAATTTAAAATGGGATCCAGATGCCCTCATCACTTCAAGGGAGGGAAAAAAGGCATTAAGTGGTAACTGGATTTTTGTGTTACATGGCACGCATCCAGGCTGAACTTGCACATAAAAATAAACCTCATGAGTTCATTGTTCTGAACTTACAGCCAAATGTCCTGTTTGTCTTCTGTTGATTTTAAATGCTTTGTGACTAAGTTGTATAAAACATACTTTACAAAAAAACCCAGTAACAGTAACTAGCGAAATCTAAATAATACAATTATTTGTTTCTTTGCATGCTCCTAGACATTGCACAACCTCTGGATGATCTGACAGAATTAATGTGAAAATAGCCTAAATATTCACTTATTTCTCTGTTCCCATAGAAACTCCGACAGCAATGATTCATACCTAAGAATTATTAAGTCCCTGACCATGCAATTCGTACTGTTCTTCTCCGCAAGGCTCCAATAGCTCACACATTGTACTGCAGAGAAAGCTCACCTAAAGGACAGATTATCTATTTTTGTTTGTCAGCTTCACTTTCTTGGAAATGCACAGCCTTGTTTTTTCACCATGGGTGATTTGCAAAAAAAAACCAAAGCAGAAAAAGCCCTAATCACAACTAGTGTGTTCTGCCACGGAGAGGAGAGGAAAGAACTGGATTTCCTGTGCCAAACTGAAGCATGTGGGCTGAGTGTAACCCTGCTGTAAATGGAGAGGGACCCTGCAGCCTAGCACAGCAACCATCTCATACACAACGGGAAGGGACAACACACCAGCTGGGACAGACCGAGGGGGTAGGGCCCTGACAGCCTCTCCTGACTCAGGCTGGTCCTTGCCTGGCTTTTTGTACCCTGCACAGCTAGAGTGTCTTCCCTAGAACAGCAGGGAAAATGAAAACAGCAACTGACAGAAAAGCGTCAAGTAAAAAATGGATCCCTCAGCGCCAGTCTGGACACACGCCCTCTCTATGTAACTAACCCTTCATACTCAATATTTCCCTGGAATTTGGACTTTCAGATCTTCTTAGTCCTTAGTCTCTCTGTCAAGACCATCAACTGAGGTGGCAGAGACACTGATTTTGATGGTACTTTGGTGTTAAAACTACCTTGCTTGGAGAAACTACCTAAGAAAATCTGCTCTGTCCCATGGCACAGTATCTGAGGGACTTCACTTACCTCCTCAGCAACACAGTGCTTCCTGAAAGAAACACAGTGAATGGCCTCTCTAACAGGAAGAGGTGAGGTGGGTACAGCTCATGAGGGTTTTTCACCCACTGAATTAAATGCAAGGACAGAAAAAGATACATCAGCTGTGCTATTACAGTTATTTTCCACTATAAGGATGTGGTAGCATGGCTGGGTCAGTAGTGCACAATGCACAGTTGAACTGAACAACTATTTTTGCTCCCAAGGTTTATCAAGTTTATGCAAAAAAACCCCCACAGCTGCTACCTGCCAGTGACTTATCAATCTCTTGTGCAGTGCTGAAGATCAGCTCTGCCACTGACAAGCATAAAGAGGTACCCAGAAGGTTACAATGGTTCCTTGTCCAATGCATGGACAAGTCAAGAATCATAAAAACAGTTGCACTTGAGAGTAATCTGGAAATTGGGTGATGGAAAGTCACATGGGGTGAAGTAATTATTTTCCAGGACAGAAAATAAATACTGTCCTTCCATCATAGAGCAATGGAGAAGTCTTGCTGCAACCTCATGAAATAAAATTACTATACCCATGGAAACTTCAAAGGTTCAATTTTTAAATGAATGCAAAATAAAATTCAAGGGAATATAAAAAGAGAATATAAAACAAAACAAAACAAACCTTTAAAACCCCCTATCATTTGGTAATGATGCTCACTTAAGTAATGCGACATTTAAGCATTTTTTATCAACATGAAATTATATTTTTGGCTAGAGAGTTGTGGGTAATAAATGATTAGTAAAACATATTTCCATTTATAGATACATTAGAAAATGAATCTATTGTATAAGAGAAAACAAAATTATACATGCAGGGACTTCTCCTACTTCCATATCTGTAAATGCAGTTTGGTTGGCAGCTCTCAGTTAACACAGTGGCCCACAAGTTCTGGTGGGATTGTGCCATGAGTAACCCCCAGCAGGGCAAGGGGTGGAGGGCAAGAGACAATGAGCACCACTGGAGTTCATTAATGAACATGAGATTGAGACACACCAAGCACAATGAGCTCCTAACAAGCGTGTGAGCTGTGCACATTTGGTCAGACCAGTAAAAAAGGCCTGGTAAGAAGTACTCTCAAGATCAAGAGCAGAACTGGAGTATCCTCAAGTATCCTCAAGACCAAGAGCAGGACTCAGTGAGCTCCATTAAGCTTACAAATTATAAACAGAACTGCTTTGGAGTAGATTTTGCTCTTGCTATTATTAGCCCTTACTTATGTACCATTTGGGTGTACAAGATAATTTACAATGGGTAGAATTTTTCAAACACAACATCATTCCCACCACATAGTGCAGAGAGCCCAGTAGAGATGGCAGTTTCAGTACAGCAAAAATAACTCAAAAAGGCACCACATGGGCTCTGTGATTCACGATCACACTGTGCTGCTCATTGCAGCAGATTGCATGGGTCAGGCAGAAGGAAAGCTTTTCACTCAATGACCAATTGCAGAAAGGGAAGGCCCCTTGGGTGTGAGCCTGATGAATAAGTAAAGGTAACGTCCGAGTTGGAAGTGTAATTTAAAGCATTAACACTGTCATTTCAGTATCAAGAGTATAATTTAAACTCCTTGTGGACTGCAAGCATTGCTTTTGGAAACCAAGACAAGTGGAGGGTCAGTTACCAGCAAGGAATATCCAACACAGATCAAACGTCTGCTTAATGACGTGGTGTGTTGATGTGGCAGCTTCCAGGGTGCCTCAGAAATCCAAAGTGAGGGTGTTTGAGACACAAGATAACAGTTACTGTAGGCTGAAAATACAGAGCTTTTTGTCTGGAACTTAGGCTGTTTGGCTGTATCTACTGGAGTATATTACAGTGTCAAGGTATGTTCCTAGTGCTCGAAACTTAATCATGCGTATTGTTAATTTATTAGAACAGAACAAGCCTTCAGAACACCCTACTATCACAATCTGCAGGTATGGTTTGGCAGAGCCTTGAGACCATTAGTTAGCAGAGCCTTGAGACCATTCCCAGCTGCTGCCTTCCTGCAGCCACTCTGTGCTGGTGGGAGAGAGAGGGTGTTTGAGACACAAGATAACAGTTACTGTAGGCTGAAAATACAGAGCTTTTTGTCTGGAACTTAGGCTGCTTGGCTGTATCTACTGGAGTATATCTATTACAGTGTCAAGGTATGTTCCTAGTGCTCGAAACTTAATCATGCGTATTGTTAATTTATTAGAACAGAACAAGCCTTCAGAACACCCTACTATCACAATCTGCAGGTATGGTTTGGCAGAGCCTTGAGACCATTAGTTAGCAGAGCCTTGAGACCATTCCCAGCTGCTGCCTTCCTGCAGCCACTCTGTGCTGGTGGGAGAGAGAAGGTGATACTGTGGGTGGAGGTGGCTAATCCCTGCCAGCTGCTAAAAACAGTCCTGGGTGTGTTCAGGCCACTGGGGATGTAGCCCTTGCATCTTGTGAAAGAGAAGCCAGCTGGGAAGGACTGGAGTCAGACCAAGTTTCATTTCAGGGTTTATTTTGCCACCACTGATTTTTCAGGGAGCCAAATCTCTAAGGAAGAATAGGTTCCATCTTCCTTCTCTTCAGTTTGGACTGATGCATCTACCATTGGCAGTCAATACATTGATCATTTGTGGTTTAATTAAGATGGTTGGATGTAATGATGCCAGAGAAATGGT
The DNA here is from genome assembly GCF_017590135.1 of Pyrgilauda ruficollis. Taxonomy (NCBI): domain Eukaryota; kingdom Metazoa; phylum Chordata; class Aves; order Passeriformes; family Passeridae; genus Pyrgilauda; species Pyrgilauda ruficollis. Next base: position 7,574,329 of record NW_024524266.1, read on the forward strand.
TAGGACTTAATCACTGTTAGTCAGACATAGGAGATGGTGTGGCCACACCTTTTTTGCATCCAGCCTAGATCTGCCTGGTACAGGACAAAATACATCACATTCATGCACATATTGAGAGAGAAACATCAAGAAACTGCTCACAGGATGCCCATCTTTTGTACAGAGAGTCCAGTCCCCATGTTCAGCATGTCTCATGGGGTGGACACATGGTGTCCCTTCATGTGTTTCTAGTTCCTGTGTCTCAGCAGGATTTGATTGTGAGAGCCTGAGAAATTCAAAGCTCAACTCACACAAGACAGACATGCTGCTGAGAGGCTTGGAAAAGAGTTCAGAGCTGTCAGGGTTTACACTGACCAGCCAACCAAGATTGTGCATCTGCTCTCTGTTCATGGTTTACAGACTTTTATTGCTTTTTATAGCAACAGATGCTTTTAGTGTCACTTTTAGTCACATCAGTGCATTCTCACCTCTGCTTGGTCAAAAATCTACTTTTCTTTTAAGGAGTGGAACTTGCTAATCATGCCCAGGCTGCAGCCATCTCAAAAGAAGATCACTGCAGTACTTTTGGCAGAGGAGGAAACACATTGTGTTAAAACGATCTGAAGATTGAAACTTACAACTGGTTGATGATAGATGTTTCATTAGAAGCATGAAACCAGTGATCTGCAAGAGAGACCAATTACCTTTTCATATAAATTGTTGCCTCCCTCTCCATCCATGCTGCAGAGATCTGAGCTATAGATCTCAGACTGCAGGAAGTAAGGGAGACTGACTGGCAGGCTATGATGATAGAATTCAACCTGGTGCTTTATGCAAAATCAGCTACTTCAGTACATTCAAGTCTGCAGATCTTCAAAACATATGATTTAAAAAATTTAGATGGAGGTCAGGAAAAAAAAAAGAAAAGTATCAAAGGAGGATGAGTTATTCTACCTGATTATCATTAGGGGTTTTTAGGGTTCATCTTTGTAAGCTGTTGTCTTCTGTTTTAGAATCAAGCACAAGTCTTTAAGGGATAAGACGAAACTTTAAATAATAGCAGATATTAGAATAGGTTTGGTTTTGGGGGGGGTTTGGTTTTGTTGTTTTTTTTTTTAATTTTGTTTAAATACAGTGGACAACAATAAGAACAGCTGGGGCTATACTAGAGGCCATATCAGACTGAAATCTGGCAAGACTAGCAGTTTCTCAATATTTCCTTCATTTTTGTTAAGAAAACTTGTCAAATCTCCTTGAAGGAAAGACATCAGTGACTTCAGAGCACCTGATGTTTTGAGCTAGACAGACAGATGACAGAATCACAGATTATGCTGAGTTGGAAGGGAATCACAAGGTTCATCAAGCCCAGCTCCTGACCCTGCACAGGCCCATCCCCACGAGTCACAATGTGTGTCCAAAAGCCACACACACACACACACACAAATGGCAAAGCTACAGTACACCCACAGTGTCTCACACTCCAGCAGGCCAACCCTCAAGCAAGAGGCTTTGAGATTGCTGAAAGCTGTTGGGATCGCCTGATTCCCCCTTCAGCGGCTGGGCACCCCTCAGGTGCAAGGGCTCAGCGCTTAGCTTGGTGTATGAAGGGTGGAAGGGGATGATCCAAACACACATCTGTACATGGGGGCTAGGCACAGCTTCAGGACAAACCATAAAATAATGAAGAAAGAGCTATTTTAAAAGTTAAGTTTGTACTGGCTCATTTTAATTTGTCCATCTTATTCTTTCCTTCATCTTTTCTGATCAGTGGTGACTAGATACATAAACTTTTTTGGGCTAGAACTGCTAACCAGCTTGCCAAACAGATTTGGATGAAGGCTTTTTAGGCACATTGTAAATATGGAATTACTACTAATAAGCCACAGAAATTAATTTTAGGATGACTTTCCTCTTGCCATCCCTCTCCCTTCACAGGGCAAGCCATGCCATGCTTGCTATCCTTGTAGCCAGCTGCTGCAAGCAGCAGGGGACTTTCCATGGAAGTTCCCTGTACAAGGCACACAGGACATTTCTGAGGCTGGGGTGGGTGAGCAGTTACAAGCAGCTCCCTGGGGCAGCCACAGGGGTTATTGGATTTTCCAGAGCATGGCAGAGGAGCATTACCACAACTGGGTCACTGTGCCACTGGCGACCACAAGAAGTAAAATACTGCAATTTAGTAAATTATCTGTAATCCAGGATAAACAAAAGCACATTTTTACTTAGTATATTCCATGTAGTCTCTAATTGCTCCTTTCCAACTTTTTACTAGAATAAACACTTTTGTTATTAATGTAAAGGAAGCAATCTGTCTTTGAGTGTGCTTTTTTGTTTTCTTCCAAAGGCTGTCCACAGGGAGGAATTAGCATGATCCCGAGCTAAATGGTGTCTTCATCTGCAACAGTGCAGCCCCACTAATTTCAGAAGCCTTCAATTTCCCTGCCTCCCCCATGTGGGAAGGCTGGAATAAATTATTAAAAGTGCCATCCCTCCTCTTTTCTTTCTGCTGCTGTGGGGGAAATGGGTCTTGAAGTGAACAGACCACGTGGGCTCTTCTGGAGCTGTAATACTGTGAAAAGAAGGGAAGGAAAAGGTAGGAAACACACTCATGGATGGGGAACATTAGAATCTGGGAATCAAGAAGTGTTCACTGGATGTCACAAACTTTGTCTCCAATTGGATTTTTTCCCCTCCAATGCACAGAGACAGTAACAATGGTCAGTAATTCAGTTAAGGTGTTGCAGATGACTGAGAGCAGGAGTCTTTGACCAGAAAAGCAAAGCAGGACAGCATTGCTATATATCCTTTTAGGTAATCAGTGGAGCAGTTCACACAGCCCAAATTGCTTATGGATGGGGCGGGGATCATAGGCGCAGGAGCAAAGCTAGCCACCTTAAGATCATTATACTAATTAAAACATAAAGATATCTTGTGTCCTTCATGTAATAGTTCACAATTTACCCCTATTACTGCACAGTCTGTTGAATTCTAAGTAAAATATTCTAAGGCCAGTTTCTGATTATTTGCTAATATGTGTAATAAAAAAAAAAACCGCTAATATGCTTACTTGGTCTTTAGGTTATTAACAATTAATCAGGAAAGATTCTTTCTCATCCCATGGGAAACAGGGACCAAATTCAACTTAAGAGATTCACATTTGTATTTCTGTTTGCTCCTAGCTTTACTAAAATAATTTTCTTAGGTCAGTGCTACTGAAAAGTCTTTTATAGGTTTTGCTAAGGACTCATCATCATCCATCCCAAACTACCCATCTGCACCTCTACTGGAATCACAAAAGAACACTGAAAGGCAACTGAAAAACAAAAGCAGTACTGGGAAAATAATGAAGTTCTGATCATTTGCAGTCTGCTTCGATTTTCCTTTTGTTTGCATTTGTCAGAAGACTGGGATATGCCTCTGCCGAAGGGGAGATGTGCTGTGGGTGGAACAAATGTGAGCAGGCAGGGATTGGATAAGGTATACACAGCATCTGCTCTCAACGTGAAGCCAGCCAGCCACATGGCCCCACGGGCAAGAGACTTTCCTAGGTCCATGCTCATCATGGTGATACCTGCAGCCTCTCTGAGGACAGGCCACTGGGATGGCTTCCTCCATCCAATCCTAGGTGAACACAGCTACATATAAGGAGGTTAAAAATGCAGCACAGTCTATAACCAGTTTCTTCCCAAGGTTAACTAACTGAGGTGTGTATTTTCAGCTACGATGCCTCAGTAAACAGGCATGTTGTGAACCAGCCTAAGCAAGAGAAGAGAGATGGAGAAAGGAGTAAAGAAAGCTTGGGAAATGAGAGTTTGGAAAGGAGTGGAGATGCAGAGAGAAAATCAAGCAGAAAAACTGTCATTTCTCTGAGAGATGGATGCTGCTCAGCGACAGCACTGATCCTCATGCAAGCAGGCAATGCAGTTACTGCTCGCTGAAGGAGTCTGTAATTAAGCAGGCAAATATGTAAAAAAAAATCCCCAAACTTTGTACCTTTTCCTTTATGTACGGTTTTTGGAATATTTTTAAACAACCGTGTCAGGGCCCTTGTCTGCAGGCTATTGTTGTCCACAGTGACTCTCCATCTGTCTCAGATGCACACAGGGAAAAATCACATTCATCATTATTGATTACTTTAGGTCTTGAAGGCCTTTGTAATGGAAAGGCCAATGTCAGTGTAAGACAATAGATATAGTGAGACCTTTCCCAGGCTTCTTTGTTTAGGCTCAGCGGGTGCCTCAGGCACTTTGTGTATATGTCTGAAGCAAACATCAGTCAGAAACCTGTCATGTCCACGGCATACAAAAAGCTGGTATCTCAGTCTTCAAAGAAAACTTGACCCTGGCTATGAAATTCTCTCACGCACTGTGTTATGAGGGGAGAAACATTTTGGTTTTTTAATAGACAAAAGTCAGTGTTGTTCATTCCTAGGGTCTCAGATTGTCTTGAAACTAGAGATAGGATCCAGAGTTGTGTTGCAGCTGGGACTTTCACATCATGTACACTCACAAACACTGAAAATCACCCATACTCACTGCTCCATTGTAAATCTTGACCATAAAATCAGTGGGCAAAACTACTTCTGTCAAGAAAACCCCAGTACTTCAGCCTATAGGAACAGACTGGGATACAAAGAGATGATATGCAAAACTGAACTGCAGGAGCACTACCAGTTTCTATCAACATTTTTGTGTCATCTACTATAAGAACCCAGAAAACAGTTGTGGTCAGATACCCTGCGCTGTGAACTGATGCGGAATAAAGGTTAAAAGGCTTTTTACCTTTTGCCATCTTCTTTCCATATAAACTGTCATTCCATTTTGGGAAGGCAAAGGGAGTGGCAAAACAGGAACAAATACTTAGAAACATACAAAGAGATTTAGCAAAGGAATTTTTTGCATAATTTTTTTTCTTTCCTTGTTTCTCTCACATTGTTCTTTATACAAATAAACACAGCATATGTATTCCTTCTAACTTCACTATCAGGGAAAGTTTTTAACCATTTCTTTCTTTCTGTATCTGATTTTATGTAAAAATAAAACATTACATTTGCTGTATTGAAATTTCGGGTGGAGCTACTTATACAGAAACTGGGGAAAATGTAGAAACAAAGAGAAAGCTGAAGATGGTAACCTAAAGACATCTCATAAATCTACCTGTAGGACAGTCAACTAAAAACTGTCTGCGGAATACAACAGGCTCTTAGTCATGAGGAAACAGCTGAAGAAACTCAGAATTGCACCTTCCAAGATTTTATCAGTTCACTGAAAAAGGCAGGTTTATGAAGCCTGCACCACCACTCCAGCTGAATACTAGAAAAATATAAGTAAACAGTGTTTCACTAACAGCAACTCCATGATCCAGAATTTCTCCAGCTGGATTCATCAGATGTTACTAAGGCCTACCTCACAGACTGACCACGAAAATTCCCATATTAGAATGCCTTGTTATATGCTAGCCTCCCATTGAGATGAGGGATGCAGCCTCCTCTCAGAAGGTAAGAGAAGGGCTCTACAAAAATGGAAAAACTTTGAGGCAGTTTAGTGTTCAAGTGTTCCTGCAGGGTGTTCTCCTCTGAAACACCATTTATGCTGCATTTGGCCAAGTGCTCCCACTGACACAAACCCCACAGCAGTGCCTAAAGCCAGCATTAGCAATGCACCCTGGCCCTGTCCTTAAGCTTAGCCATTCCTCTTCAGGTATTCTGAAGTGCTTTGCGCTACTGTCACTGTGAAACTTTCTTTGAAGAGCAGTGAAGCCAAGGACTGCCAGGGTTGCATTTAGGTACTTAAATCCAAGAAAGAAATTAGTACTAAAAAATCTCCTAAAGTCCATTTTTATTTGGAAGTGGCTAATGGCAGGAGTTTTTGTAACCATGCCTGCCCAAAAGTCATCTTGCCTCTGCAGGGCACCTCAGCACCTTGGGGCTTGCTTGCTTTCAGCCTCATTTCCAGGGAATATTCCTGGTCAGTGGGATAGCTTTGTCTGGACTCATAAACTCTGAGGATGGCCCACAGTATTAGATATGCCCACATCAACCAACTTTATCTTAAGCAATTCCTGAGCACAGTTTGGGAGTTGGAGGGTTATAGGAACCTTTCCCCATAGGCACCATGCACGTGATCTCCCAGCTGTAAGGTGAAAAAAATTCCTGCCATAAATGTGGGCTATTCTGTGAGCCAGCTGACTTCAGCATCCAGGAATATCTTCATCCATTTAATCTAGTAGTGCAGATGTAGCTGAAGACAGCAAAATCCATTCTGTCCCTGGATTTACCTGACTCTCACTGGTGCCGGTGTCAGTGCACTGGAGCCACATCAGCATGCAGGAAGGAGTGGAAGATCAATAGTCATGGAGAGTAAGTCAGAAAGTGTCTGCATTCAGCCTGTCCCTCAGAGTGCTCCGTGCCTTGGGGAGTGGGTTCTTACTCCCACTGAGGAGTCGATTGTGAGCTTTTATCTAATGACTCTTTAATGGATATACATTCCTGAGGAGCTGGAACAGGAAAACCACTGTAATTGTCGCAACATAACAAGCTCTATGGAGCTCTATTTCCATTTAAAGAGAGGAATTTTTAATGATTTTTATGAAGGGAAAACATCATGCATGCCATTAATTGCTCTAGTCAATGACTAAAGAAAGTAGTACATAATTCAAACATAGATTTGAAAAAAATATGGGTGAATCGGTACTAAATTAATTTTTTAATGGCAAACTTCCAGGACTAATTAACTGCCTAGGCTGATATACATGATAACAAAGACTGGTATATCCAAACTAGAGATGGATAAAATTTGAAAAAAATAATTAGAAAAATAATTCCCCCAAATACTGATTCAAATCAACTGAAGGCAGTGACAAAATTAATGCTGATTCAGGAAATATTTAATCTCTTTAATAAGGGGATTTTTTTTTTTGTTACAAAGGAATTCAATTGTTTAAAATAAATGGTAAATAAAGATGTGTAATCCCAAGGGAAAGAAAATTAGGTCTTACTTATCTGCTAATTTATTTAAGCTTATTCAAGTTTTAATTTTGTAATTCAAGTAAATGCTAGGATTGTTAAAAAAATGCTATGGCACATCCACTTTTCAAACATGCTAATGTATTTTAACGTGACTTTTTGAACGTGCATTCAAAGCTACTTTTGGAAGACATGGGAAGACTAAAACATGGATCATGCTATATTCCATTTTAACATACTCAAAAGTTTGTATTTGCATGAACTATCTTTTTAATAACTTATATTTTCCCATATTTTTAAATGTTCTATCCTTAATGTTTTTTTCTGGTATTATTTTTCTAGGTTGTTGATCAAACTAAATTGTGCACTCAAAAGTCCACATTTAATTCCTACAAAAAAATCATGTCTGCGTTCATGGCATCTGCTACTGTAATATCAGGCACAAAAAAATATGACATCCTCATTCTTAAAAGGCTGAGACCTTAAGTAGTGGAGCTAGGAGAAAACGACTGAGACTCAGAACGGAGCTATCTGCAGACTAAGGTAGCAGTCAGGGTTGATGGAGGGCACAATCAAACAGGTGAAACATCTCTGAGGACAACTACAGAAGAAACACGAGGGACCACAAGGTTTCCAAATCCAAAACAGCAGCTGCAGCTCTAAGATCATCTTTCAGGCAACAATACGTGTGAGGCTGCTTTTTTTTTTTTTTTCCTTCCTTTTTTCAAGGGCAGACTTGAAATTCCTACCTTTGTCAAGAATTCAGGCTTGAACATGTTCACCTCAAAATTATGACAGCATTTATATGACAAGATGCTGCTTGGGAGAAACAAAGAATGAAAAAAATCCTTCTAACAGAGTGTGTGTGGTTTTAGCTCCCACTGAGTACAAAAATAAAAGAAATAATTTAGTTTTCACATTTGTTACCTAGATGAACGCCAACAAGCATTAATACTAATTTCTAGCTATACCAGCATAAAAACAGAAGGAAGCTCTAGGTGTACTCACAGATGAATCAGTAACTGTCAATGAGGACAGAATCAATTTTTCTGAGTTTGCCTCATGGTAAAATCGAAGTACTTTGTCTTTACTGATTTTTTTCCAAAACTACAGAAAAGCATGTTATCTACCCTGAAGGAAAAATACATCTCTTGGTAAAAAACATCCCACATGGATTTTACAGTGAGTTCTGAAAATTATATATCCCTTCTCATGCTTTCCAAGCCACTATATTGATTGCTACGTAAAATTACTGAGTTATTTCAGCTGTCGCTGTCTTTTGAAGGTTATGCAACTTAAAATAGTTAAACTAACCTTTAGTTTGACCTTTGTAAGCCATCAAAATATTATTGGAAGCAGGTCTGTTTAACCATTTATGATTTTTAAGAACATTTGAAGTAATACCTGAAAACTGAAGGCCAGTGTCTCTTTTGGGAAGATTAAAGTCCACTTCCCACACAGTATTTTTTAACATTTTAAACTTACTTTACTGAAAGTAATTCAGTCATTGAATGAAGAACATTTTCTACTACTCATGAAATGAACAAGCAAGCAAGCAAAAACCTTTAGATTGCAACAACTTCCTCATCCACTTGATCCTCCCAATGACACATTCTTTTCTAAGGAATTTAGACACTATATGGCCTCAGAAGCTGCCAACTGTGAGAGTGAATGTAGAAAAAAAGCATGAGGCAACAAACCACACTGTGGTGGGGATAAACTGGCTGTCAAAATGCAAACCCTCATAGTTTTAACAAGCTCTGAAGAAAACAAGTAAAATTGAAGTAAGTACCACTTCACTTGTGGCACCACTTCACTTGAGAAGGGCAAGAAGAAGGGAATCCATCTGACAGGCTGAATATTTTGTTCATATAAACAAGTTCACTGCTTATTAGATGTCTGGTAGTCATGACATATTCTTGTAAAATGGAAAAACCCCAGCCAAACACTTTTAGATTTGGTCCTTTGTGCAGTGATTTAACGGGAAGGGAGTGGTGACCCTTTGTGGAGCAGTGATCTGGAACTGTGGACCTGACCGAGGGAGGCTGGCAAGGGCTGTGGGCTGAAGTCATTGCTGCCTGACAACACATTCCTGGCTTGCCTTGGGATGTCTCGCTGGACTGACTGTGTTCCATTTGTCAGAATTCCTTGACTTTTGCAGCAACAAACATACGTACAGTTAATTTTCTCATATTATATACTTAACCTTACAGTGTCCTAGTGTGACTTATTCTAGTGCTATTGCTGGTAAAATGCATTTATTGCACTTCCTATCCATAAGAGTGAATGTAAAGGATTTTTAAAGACTACCATTAAACATTTTAAGCCTTGATACACTAACATTTTCAGAGAAGAGGCTAATCATGAGTCTTTTTCCATTTTCTCCAGTCCAAAGCTCCCATGTCTCTTACAGAAAATATCACAAGGTTAAACCCTACCTGCACTGAACAGGAGAAAATATCCTCATGAGATAGATATTATAAGGGGAGGAGACACATTTTTCATCTTTGTTTTCATATTGAAATACTTAGTTAAAAATAGAGCTATGAGATTACTTTAAACCGTCTGTGCTAACCACTCCTCAGTGATTATAAACATAAGACAGTCTTCTTGCTCTCAGATATGTCCCACAAAGTCATCTATAGCTTCCAGCAAAGGGTAACCAAAGCCTAAACAACTGCTTTGATTACTCTTCAATATGAGTACATTTGGTCATTTTAAAGGACAAGTTGATTTGCTTACTACCAACAAAGAGGATGTAAAGGAGTGAGAAGATAACATTTGATCCAGTAAGGTATAATTTCTATCTGTTCTTTGCTCTGTGCAGGTGAGGAGAATTATGTGCATCAGGACTTGTCAGTTCAAGTATGTTGCAAAGATTGCTTCTCCATGCTGGTCCCTTGCATACATTAAGCTTTCCTGCCAAGAACTGTATAACTGTGGATTTGCTGTCACAACAGCTCTGGTGGACAAATAGAGCTACATGTGCAAAGCAGCCATATGTACAAAGTGGCACATTCTTTTGACTTTTTGAGCCCTGTCCTGAAGTTTAAACATGGAGACCTATCTAAGAAGATCCTACTCCTTTGCTACCCAGTATCTCTCCTTCACTGATTAAAGCCAGTGTTTTAACTTGGACTCAGATTTCTACAGAATGTTCTTCACATAAAACCATCCACATCCATGAGGCAGTTTTCTACTTGGTGGAAGATCAGGAGACAGACCCAATATGCACCCACAGCATATAACAGCTTTTGTTCCCTTTATTTCACAGAGAAGTTTAAACTTTTTTAAAGGACAGACACACCCTATGGCATTTAATACCTAGATGGCCAATGACAACAGATATCTAATTCAAAACCCAGAGGCAATGTATTTGAAAATGTTGGCCTAGTGGATTGACATGTATACTTGAGTACCTAGCTATGGTCAATAGGGAAGACCTGGAGGCAGGGAAGTATTTTACTTGGTAAAATAATTTCACTTTAGTTTGTATAAAGATAGAGCAAAAAACTTATTGTGACAGAGGGAAGTTAATTCAGCTTTGGGTGGGAGTAAATGAGTTTAGCAAGAATTCTATTAGTGATGAGGAAGGGGACTCAAAACACTGTGTGAATTATCTCAGGTTGTAGTCCTGCAGCTCAGCAGCTCCATTCTCCATTCTCTGTCTCCAGTGCTGCATTATTAACACTAAAAAGAGCAAATACAAAACAGCGAATTTTCCACAGATTTGTCTGCAACCAGTTACTGTGGTAGCCATTTAATAACTGCAGTAGCTTAAGTGCATTTCTCTTTCTGCAGAACAGCTTTTGACATACAGAAGCCTTAGTGCTCAGGTCTAGGAAGGTGGGATTTACGCTTTGCATATCGAAAGCAGAGTTTCAACAAGCTGGATAGAGCTGAACTATTTAAAATGAGTTTATGCCATCTGAAGAACAAAGAGGTTGAGTTTGGCTTCTTATTTTCATTTCTTTTTAAAGAACAGGAGGAGTACCCTAAGCACCGTAGTCTACAGATGTTCTTCAGCCACAGGCAGAAAAAGTGGTGCTCTAAAGGAGCTGGTTGTCCAGCGAGGCACTGCACAGCCACGGCCACCACCCCGGCACAGGGCATGCCAGCTAACTCAGTCCAAGGGAGTGAGTAGGGCCAGCCACTGTCAACATCACCAAGTTGTTCTGCACCCAGCTGTCACCTCAGCAGAGTCCCATCCTTCACAGAGTCAGGAGATCCAGGGGGAACCATTGTCAGGGGATCACTGTTGGAGCAGCCCAGGGGATGCACCCAACCGTGAATGAATTTTGCTTTGTGGCCATACCATAAGAGCAGGGCAAAGAGAAGACAGGTTTGAGCCTCCTACCTACAGTCATCCTCCTTACCAGAAAAGCAGAGCTCTGAAGTCACAGTAATGATCAACATGCTATGGCTGAGCAATCTAAATATGTGTCTGTTCCAGAAGACTGAACTTGAAAATGTTTCTTCTGACCTTTCTCAAATGCCGCTCTTTATCATTGCCAAGTAGAATTCCAAACAGTTTAATCAGAGAAAGATTTGGAGTGGTGATGGATGTGTTTGGGTGTTATGACTGTTTTTCAGTTTGGTAGATGTTTTAAGCATAAGCTGAGCAATGTTTTTTAAGGCTCCTAGACCACTGACCAACTCTGAAAGTTGTTTCCCTGCACCACGCCATCTTCATCATGTCATGGAAGTTGCAAGAGGCTTTCTCTTTTATTCCAGTGCAGTAGCACACATTTCATCTTGTCACACAAAGGAAAGCAAGCAAGGCAGTGGAGGAAGAGTGCGAATTTCCCCTGCTTGTCTAAGCTCACAGGTAGATCATGAACGTCGTGATCACTGGAACGTGACCTGACGTGGGACTAGAGTGAAGCAATTTAGCAGATGGTGGAAATGTGGTGATATGAAGCAAACACTGTATCAGTGATTTCAATTTGTGTCTGAATGCACAGGTGTCGTGGTTAAGCCCTTCCATTTCAGGAGGCACTTCTGATCCTAAGTACTCTTCATTTATCAAAGCTAATGAGTAGAAAATGTGAAATGCAAGTTAGAAGCTAATTGCTGTAACAGCCCTTCTTATAGACAAATTGCCAATGACATAATCTGTCTTCATCAGGGCAATAGAACAGACCCAGTTGCAGACACAAATGCTTTTCCTACCAAACAGCCATCAGACACATATTTCACTCCACAAAACTGAGAGAGAATAGCTTTTTATACAGTTTACAAATGATGTGTACATCTTCTCCCCATAACTAACTGGGTACACAATCACAAGGGTGCCTTTGCTATCCTAGACTCCAGAACTGACCTGTGGGTGTCAGTCAGCACACCCCTGAGAAAATTGTGCACTCCCATCCAGGAGCCCATTGATATGCTCAAATAAGCAGCTCATGACACAGCCCTTCTAGCTTCTGTCTGTGTGTTGGGAAAGTCTGTGGGTGCCCCTCTCCACACTACAATTGGTTTTCTGAAGCCCTTACAGTTTTTACAGCAAGAGCCTCTCTTTTTTGTCTCTGTACTCACAAAGGCTGAAGCAAGACACTTCAATTGCAGGCAGGTATCTCACTATTCAAAATCACTTCAAAGGTATCTTCTTCCTTTGACTTAAATCTGAATCCCAGACTCTTTAGGCCCCTAACAACCTACGAGACAATTACAAGCTTCCCAGCTATCTGTCTGCTATCAAAGGCAGACAGAAGACAATCACTCTTACTCTAGAGCACTGGGAGCAGCATTATTATTTACAGACAGTGTTAAGAGCAGTCTGCCTTGTGAATTCTGTTCTGATCGTGTCTATCAGTCATTATACTAGCAGAGAAATTGTGCCTGTGCCATCTCTTTCAGGCAGATTATTCTTCTGCAGTATGTCGTCCTCCTGTTGTGCTACTATAATAGAAGATATATTAAGTTGAAAAAAATCTAGGAAAAAAAATGTTTACTTTATCTCTCTTGCTCTCTCTTGGAGACCAGAGGGAAAGCCATGACAGTAAGAAAAAATATATTGTGATTATGAGAGCCTTCAAAGGTCCTTATTTGGGTAAATGAGTGTGATTCAATACCATGGTGTACAATGTGCTTCCCACATACGAGTCTCATTGGAGCCATTGGCTCCAAATGAACAGCAGCAATTCTGCTGACTCAGAGAGGAAGAAAAAGACTAGAGGTTAATGCTAAGTAACTACTTTTAAAGGAATCTGTATTTCTTAAGAAAAAGGAACTAAAATTGTTAATTATCTGCATAACAAATTGTAGGCATTTTACTGCTAGGTGTTGTACCAGTTTCATGGCTTATGGCTCTGTTGTCTGTGTAAATTACAAAAGAGCTGAAACCTATATATTTGTATATAATAATATATATTTTTTTTTCTTTTAATATATATCTAACTGCAAAGAAGCAACTAATCACTGAGCAATATATGAAGTTCTCTTAGTAGAAATGGCCTTTCCAAAGAACATGGAGTGAAATCAAACTTCCTGTATTTGAGACTGACTGTTAAAAGAAGGGTTTTAATCGCGGTACTTTCTTGCGCAGGCTTCCTTGTATTTACACACACAACAAGTCTTGAAGAACTCACTTTTAAACATTCAAAATGAAATCTTAATCTTGCATCAAGTTCTTTATGAGTGGACACCCTCCAAAACCATGTAGCTATCTCCCAGCATCTTCATTTGTACTGTACTTAGCCCATAGTGTGGAGCAAGAGCAAGGAAAATGCAAGCCAAAGGAAGTATTACATGGGGAAGTTCTCCACCTGGGCCTTTTTCTTCTGTCTTCTCAACAACTGCCAAACAAGCATTTCAGAAGAACTTGGAGAAATGGAAAGAGGGTTTATTCTCCTGTGAATTAAAAAAAAAAAAAATTAATTTTCTTAAAAACTGCGCAGCCATCACTCAAACTTCTACAGATAGACAATAATGTATGTGATATTTTAGGAGCCAGTGATCAAAAAAATCTCCCACCTTTTTTTTTTTAATAGCTTTTTGAAGTGAAAGTTGTGTTTTGCCAAACCCACACTTTTGTCTGCAAAGTTCCTGATTTTATTGGTGTTCTCCATATCAAGTCTAAAAATACCCATTTGTTTTATTCACACCCTCCACTTTTTTCTTTCATTCAACAGAAGGAATTTGCATTTGCACCAGAACAACTGATATCTAAGTTTTCCCTTTTCCAGTCTAATTCATGAGCCAAAATAAAAAGTAAAGAAAAACATTTTCAGTCTTTATTGATCAATGATTCATGATAGAAATTTTTGTGTGCACTCTCAGAATAAATTCATGAGCCACAGGAAAATCAGGATTAAATTAAACTATTTAGTAATCAATGGAATGCCCAGCTGTGCTGTGCAATGGTTAACAGACCAAGAGCCATAATTTAAAGGAAATTTACAAAGTCAAATCAATCAAGTTTTGTTTAGAGATGTTGCAAGTTTCAATCAAAAAGCAAGTATGAAGGCTTCATTCTTAGGTAACTGCCCAGCATGTGATTTCATATTCAACTTGTGCTGTTCAATATTAACTGTAGAAAAAATGCAATCTTCTAGCAGTCACTGGAGAATTTGTTAGGTTAAACAAGGACTAGTTGATTCACAGATCTTTAAAAAACAGTGGGGAAGGTGCAGAGTCATAATTGTCATTGATCATCTAAAAATACATCCAGAATTGCTGAGAAAATATATAGGTATCACAAAGGTTAGAAGAGCAGCCAGAGCAATTTGTCTTGCCTGTACACCACGCCCAGTCAAGCAAAATGTGTTTTCAAAACAGAAGCTTGGGCAGCTGGGAAGAAAGAATGGAGATCAACTCTCCACAATGGGGAACTGCCCTGGGGCTCTACAAGACAGCTAATTGAGCAGAACACTTCATATTTAAAAGCTTAAAAGATTTTTGGGTGAAGAAACAGGGAAATAATACTGAATGGCAAAGGGATGGCACTTTTTCTTCATATGGCATCCATAAGCTCACTGCTAGAACACAGTGTTCTTTGAAGAGATCCAGCTTCAAAAAATGAGGCTGAAAATCTGCAAAGACTTAGGGATGGCTGGCTAAAGCAGGAAAATACAGCTGTTTGCTGGAGACTGAAAAACCTTATCTATTTATGTTCATTCAAGTGGTTAAGAAATTACTTGATTACAGCCTAGATACATTTACAGTGAGGAAGGGCTTGAACAAAAATAATGCCTAACGAGAAATACTTGGAAGATGAAATGCAACAAATTCAAGCCTTGGACTCTAAAGTTCAGTGACAATAACAAAGCAGTAGTTAATGGATATGTACCAGATTTATCATCTGTTAAAATTCTGAGGACAAAAGTGAATGGGGATCCAGGTTTCCTCGCCTACCCCAGCTTTGAAGCATGGCATTGCAGAAACACAAGAGAATGAGCCCAGAAAAGGGGTTCTGTTTGTCCACACCACCAAACCCTTAACTCAGTTCCTGGCCCTCCTTTAGGCCACTGCAAGCAGCTCTCCCTGAAACAGTTTCACACGTGTTGTGGCCAGCTCAGACACACTGCAATATCCTCAGGAGATGGAATGATGCAAATTTCCCACAACAGAGGAACTACTAAAAAGAGCAAATAAATCCATCAATTTGAGCCTAGTTTCCCTTTTCTCTGCTCATAGTAACACCTCCCCACTATTTTATACTACTGTACCTTTCACAGTTTTAGCTTACAGCACATAATATTCCAACTCTGGCTACCTCCTCACAACCATTCCATTAGCCATTCAGACACAACAAATTCAGAACTATCAAAAATGCCAAATGAAAATGCCACTGCAGCAAGGAATCCAATGCTGTAATATACATTTATAATACATAAAGTATATAGTAATATATTATCATGGTATTATATGTTCTAAATCTATTTTATGTATTTATATTTTTATTTGTATGATGTGATATATATAAAATATACATCTGTAATATAATGTGTTGGGCAAAACCTGCCAAAACCCCTTTTTCTGTTGCAGGAAACATGTCTCGTCTTGTTTTTGCATGATATCAAGTGTGCATTTCCTTTCATGACTAGAAAATTTATTAATGAGCTTTGAATCAGCCAAAGCTTCTGCAAGTAACAATATAGCTTCATATCATCACAAGGCTGGTAAAAGCGCTTTCCTTTGAAAAATGCAAACACAAAGGAAATATATACAGATACCTGCAAACTGTCAAAAATAACAAGCAAGCAATTTTTACATTCTTACTTTTTAGCCCATTCCCAGGTGCATGTCCCATGAGCTCCCTGAATGCTGATCACCAGTCACATGCCCTGACCTCTACACACTGCACTGTATCATCATTAACTTTTCTATGCAAATCATCTTGACCTCAGGTGGCCATTCATCCCAAAATCACTGACATGACAGTGTGAGAATTGAAACTCACCTCTCTCAAGGAGCACAGAGCCCTTCATCTTCCAGCTGACACACATTGACCAGTAATTGCTTCATCCAAGAGATGACAGGCTATCTCCTGAGTCCATACATTTACAGATGGAATTGGTGGATTGTCACCATGATGGGGCAGGGGGTATCAGAATTTGTGCTATTAATTGCTTAAGGCAACAGGCAAGACAATTATTCATAACATGGCAGGGATAGTAAAAGTCACCACAAAATACATTAGTTACCAGAGGTGGCTGACTGTCAAAGCTGGTTGGAGTATCTTATTCTGTTGTTATTGCAGATACATTGCATGACAGAGAAAGGTCTTGAAAGTCACACCCTGAGTGGCTTCTATTCAAAGCACTGTAGAGTGTTGTATAATGCAGAATTTCTGGCCAAATAATCATAACATGTTTGCTAGTATCAACAAAGCCCAAACTCATAGGCATAGAGATGTAAAAAATCCCAAAAGAGAAAATATAATCCCAACATGAAAACAATGGTTGACACAGCTGGCATCTTTAAATTTGTAACACCTACATATGCTTTACAGGAAGGTCTCTTCTGAGTGGGGAGCACTGCATCCAGTAGTGATGCCTGAGGTTCAGGACTCGTGAAACAATTTGGAATGTTGGTTTCCTAAGAAATTGCATTTTTCATTTCTTCCTTTCTCTTCTACTTCTGCAGTAGGAATTTCTGCCCCTAATTGTTTGCTGCTGTCTTCTCACTATGGCCCTGCTTAGGCAGTGCTGGCTCAGCAGCCCATGGGCACAGGCTGGGCAGCTGGCTGAGCTCTGGCTGCTTCTCCTTTCTCAGCAGCACAGATGTGCATCACCTCCTCACAGTGCAACTATTTTCACACAACTCTAAATACACAGACTCTGAGACTGTCACCCCTCTGACAGTTTGGACTTAAAGCGGCCAAGGATTCAGTAAGGTATGAGGAAAAGAGTGGGAAGGTGTTAGACACTGTGATGATGTAAGTTGTATTTCCTTCAGAAACCATTCAGTAATTTCATGAGAGTGCTTTAAAAGGCACAGAAAATATTTCTCAGCCTCTATTTCTCAGCCTCACTAAGACACCTACAGAGTTTGCTCTGCTCAAGTCACCAAAATGGAGACTAAGAGTGAATAAATGAGACTTAGGTGAATAAATGCTCTCCCAAGAAGATTTAAAAAAAAAAAAAAAAAAAAAAAAAAAAAAAAAAAAAAAAAAAGTAGTAGAATAAACTATAAAGAGAATGAACCATTTCAATACATAAAGGCAGAAAAATCTGAAAAAAACCAAGTAGGTTAGCAATTAACTGATTAATGGATTAATTCTGGCATGTAGTGGACAAGTTTTTGCCTCAGTATGCTCAGTGTGCTCAGATGAGGGACAATGACCTTAACACAGGACACAACTTGGTCAGAGACACAACACCAGGCTTGGTGGAAAGGCTGTCTAAGTAATAAATGAGAGTCCAAATAACTGAAAATGCTCTTTTGGATGATCTTATGGACATTTTTTTTACTTTAAAAGTCATTGAGTAAAAAATTAAATGCTAAGTTAAAGTTGTCTGAAATCAAGATATATAATGAAAGTGACAATATGCACTTATGAGTACAAGGATTAGTTGTACACTACATTACTGAATTACAATAGCATGCCTTCCTCCCTTCCTTCTTGCTGAAGTATTATTTACAAGGGTTCATAAAGTGACTAATGTATTAAAAGCATAAAGTTTTGGCCACATTAGTCATAGAAAGGTTAGAGTGGACATTGCAACAGCAGCCATATTAGAACATAACTTTTCTATTTTAACAAATCATGATGCTGCAGCTCACAAAAGCAATAAAACTGCAGTGCTTATAAATCACTCCATAAAAGAGAGTGATATATTATTTTTTCATGATAGCAAAGCTAGGAATATTTCAGTCCCAAATGACTAAAACAATTCTTTGTTTAAATAGGAAGGAAGCTTGGGGGGAAAAAATGAAGGAAAGCTGGATATGCTGTGCTTAGAGGGAGAGCCTTATAAGTCACTAATGACAATGTGTTATTTTGAATGAGGAGAGGAAAGGGAAAACAGTGACATAGCAAAGAGATGTTTTAACAATAACACTTTGGAAGTCTCATGAATAGACTCCTGACCTTTACTGCAAAACACTGAGGCACAAGGCTCCTACAGAGGTCTGCATTCATTTCACAAAAATAAATAGTATCGAGGCATTGTTTTAACCAGTCAGAGCAAACACACATATGAGGATTTGTGCTTTAGTGTTGTACTTTGAGCAGACATGAACCAACCCAAGAATAAAAAGAAGTGAAGCACAATAGAGGGAGTTTCATTCAGACCCCCCTGATTCTTTTCACTTTAATTAACAGGTTTTCCATGGAAAGAGTTTTAGTTAATACTGTTTCCTGAATGTGGCTTGTGTGCTGTAGATTTCTCACAATAAGTCTATCCTACTTTGGCATAGCACACGGTGTCTGTCTAGTGTGTGCTACACTAGATAAGGTGGGGAGCTGCATAACAGCAGAGCTGAATGGTACTTGCAGAAATAATGAGCTACATTTCCATGTGCATGTAAACACCTCAGTCATCAGTACACTATGGCCATTGACTTGTCTAGACAAGTGTCAGTTGGATAGACAAGCTTCCCCTGCTGCTTTTTAGATCAGGCAGTATTAAACTGTGCAGCCTCAGGGACACTACAAGATGCAAACCTTACAGGCCAGACCAACATATTACAAACAGTAGCTGTTCTCCTTGTATGAAGTAGCTTCCTTGGCTGAAGTGCTACCAGCTTCCAGGAACTACAGGGCCACACTGCTGTTAGAATGGGACAAAATGTGAAACAGGAATAATTTGCACTGAACTCACAGCTCATATTCTCACACCTGGTAGCCAAAAACACACACTCTGCTATGAGTTGTACGGTCTCCAGCCTTTAGCAAAGATCTGACTTTTCAAGGTGAGAAAAGACAAAGCAAAAGGTGATATTTTCAATAAGCAATACAGTCACAGTTGACACATTCTGTGCCCTTTAAAATAAACAAGGGGCCATAGGAGAAGAGTTTGTGGAAAGCAGTGCACTCGTTTTAACCACAGTTGAGAGGCAGAGCTGGCAAGCAGCAAAGCAAGAGCATCCCTGCACAAGGCACAGAAAGCCCATTGTAATGACAGCACGAGTGACTCAGGGCACTGGAATGGGATACTTCACCTCCAGGTCACCGGTTTGCATCCATTTGCAGCGAGCTGGGACTAGAAGTTATTACCATCAGAGGGGCATCCAGTGAAATGAGTCAGTTGTCTCCTTGCAGCCTGGAAGGGACAGCTGCCCAGACCCCACACACCAGCCCCACAGTTATTACCCTGAAATAACATGTAATGTTCTCCCAGGCTCCAGCCATGGCTATCCAATAATCACCCAAATGGCCTGAAGCTCTGAGGGCCACCAGCCATACACTGCTGCCTTCTGTTTCACACAATAACAGCCATGCTCACCCCACTGAGAAAAAGACAAAGACCTTCTCATGTTCCCTTTGTTCCTCACTTCTCTTTCCTTAGAAAGATCTGCAAGAAATTTTGTCTACACTTCTCTGTAATTTTTCTAATTTTGCAAAGTCTAAGCATTGAAAAGTGATTGGCCATGCCACAAAAATCACGAGCATTAATAAGCATATTCCATTTTCTATTGTTCAGTTCTCTTTCAATTTTTACATTTGGTTCATATTTTCAATTTCTCTTTCTTTCTTGCTTGATTGCTTTCTTGCTTTCTTTTTCTCTCTCCCTCTCTCTTTCTTTCTTTTTCTTTCCTTCTCTAAGGAATTTTGAGATACTCATACCCAGAAGCACAGACTTCAAGAAAAACTGTGATTATCTCTTCACAAAAAGCAGAAGCTGACAACACTGTATGCTAGTGCCAATTTAACACACTAATACTACATTCCATGCAGTGCAAATGTCAGTAACTGGCTTCCAGTGGAGCTCAGAGGAGGTTACTAAGATGGAGAATCAAGTATAGCATGCTTGGTTTGGGGCCAAAGAGACAAATGTTGGGTCTTTGTCTACTGCAAGTCTCACAAAAACGCCTGTAAAGAAATTAAGATTCTCTGGTACAAACTCAACACAGCTGTGGTCCCAGTTGCTTCCCATCTCTCCCTGCAGAGGCAGTTGGAGGCTAAGTCTTTGCATTCTCTTAAAAAGCACAAAAGTCTCTTGGTCATGTCATGAAAAATATTTCACAGGTTTTGTTTCTACCTCTGAAAGGTAATTTCCCCCTTTATGCCATTATCCATACTACAAGGGGATTCATACACAAGATCATGACAAAGAACACTGTCTTCAGTGTCACTGTCTTCACTTTCTTGCGTTTTCACATATCCCATTCAATTTATCTGCCCATTACCTGTTTGCTCCATATCTCTGTGCTTCCTGTACTTCCAGGCTGCCCACTGCAGCTTCCCAGGGCTGCTGGCAATGGGCCAGGACCACAGCAACTGACTGCATCAATCACTTCAGCAGTTTAATCACAACCTCCCTCTAGCTTCCCCCTTATATCAAGGAAATGGCCTGCAAATCTCACAGATGACACGCTCAGGAATGAAAACCTAATCACTGCTCAGCCAAGCTGTGACAGGGCAATGCTGAACCTTTCTACTCAGCATTGCAGGGCACTGCTCTGCAGAAATGCAGCAGGACAGCAAACCCACTCCTGCTAGTCTGGTCATGCAAGGTCCCATCTCAGATTCCTTTGAATTCAAGTCCTGAAAGTTGTGCACTGAAAGCTTTGTCGGATATCAGAGGAAGCAAAAACATTTTACCTTCCTTTTCACTCCAGAGACACACACCAGGCAGGAACTATGAAAAGCTTTAGACGTTGGATGCTAGGAATGCATGTCATAATCTAAAATCCTTACACAGTATCAAGCACTTAGATATTTAGTTTCATAATAAACTAAATAACAAACTAAATAATAAACTAAATAATAACAAAAAACTAAACTAAATAATAGCTAAATCATAAATAAACTTGTCAGTGAAAAACAGAGTGGAAAGAGGGATGTGATTTCTTTCTGCCACCCTGTAAGAGATGCCAGTGCAGAAGAAAGATTCTTCACAGAAAGGTCTACAGATAAGCTCAGATACCTGTTATCTCTCCATCTATGCATATTAAAACACATTTTAAAACATGGCTCAAGGAGGAACAACTGGCATTCACATTTAATCTCCCTCTACTACCAAGGCAAAAATGGTATACAGGTGACTACCCCCTACTTCAGAAGACATACATGCCTTAGCCACCACCTTCTGCATTCTTTTGGGTAAAGCAGAAGGAGAAAGACAGCATTCAATAATTTTGAAACTGCAGGAATGCAAGATTCAAAGTGTCATAAAGACAGGATAACATCAGCAAACCTGTAGCCACAACCAACAAAGAAATGGTGTGTTTTATGGGCTTTAGTCCAGGACTCTGAGGACTCTGGGTGGGTTTGCTGCTACTGATTTGAGGTGATAATGGAAAAAAATACCTAAGGTATTATATGGGTGTTTTTTTTTTTTTAATAAATCACACTCACAGAGATGTCTACAATAAAATTTAAGTCTTGTGTTCTGTGCCTCAGCCAGTAATAGGTCTTGTATTTATCACTATGTTACACATAAACTGTGCATTAATGGATGTTTCTGTGCTCTCTCGAGTCTTGAACAAGCACCAAAATTGCTAGGATTTTGCAGTCCAGTATCCTGCTTGAAATAATTATTTCAGGGTGACCAAACCTGAATATTTTTTCCTGACTTTCCCATAAATGGAAATAACTAGATTTCCAGCTGACTTAGATAAAGCTCAAAAACTTAAAGTGTTGTTAATGACATACTTCTGGGCTGTAGGACACTACAGTTCAACTGTTCCTGCTCCCTGACTGATGAATTGGGGAAATCAAATCTCTCTCCTTTGAACAAAACAAGCAGACAAAAAGAGCAAGCTAAAATATAACCCCACTTTTGGACTTCAGATTCTCCTACTTAGTTTAAACAGAACTGCTGTGTCTTTCGAGATGTACTTATTGCTAATAGTAATATTGAGGGTTTTTTTTTTATTGTGTCACAACTGCTTGAAGCTAAATTATTGTTTCTAATAAAATAAAGCTTTAAATAGAGCAGGTTATTTTCTCTACCCTGTCTGACATAAACTATAATCTGGGGTTTTTTTCTCCCTTTCATGGGCACCATCTGTTTGTGACCATTAAAATCCATTTTCCATGCTGAAGGGATGGGAATTCAGAGGGATGTGTTCAGCCACTGTCCAAACAGTACTGTCATTCCTAAGGGATCCATTACAGTCTGACACACCCAAGTATTTATGAGCTATAAACTGCCGGCCTAAAGTGGCGATTAATCACCCTGTGCATGGGAGACACTGACAATGACAGAGCATCTTGTAGCTGTGGAGGGAGAGGGTCTGGAAAGAGTTTAAGACTTTTTTTTTTTTTTTTTTTTTTTTGAATGAGCAGAGCTATATGGCATCAGGTTTTTCCCCCTACGGCACCTCGTTTCCAAGCCATTTGCTCCGACAGTTCTCACAGCCAATGTTAAATTAACAGATGTCTTGGAACTGGACACCGAGTGAGACAGCTACAAGGCCACCACTTCTCTGCAGCATTGTCTCTCTGGAGTCACCACCCACTCGGTGTCAGAGCAGAGCACACAGCTGCTCTTCTTGGTGCAATGCTCCTTTCAGGGCTGTTTGAGGGACTGGGTGTAGCTCTGAACATGCCTTGACTGAGCACTCTCATTACATCCAGGCACAATCAGAGCAAAACAGTCATGTGAATGACAATTCCTGCAGACTTTGTTTCCTGTTATCTCTGAGGAAAATTGTAAACCCCCATTACAAAACTGATGCTGTTATAAAACTGATAAGAAGCAACACTGTCCCTGGAGAAGTCAGAAAACACAGCAAATGGTGTTTTTCAGCTGAGATTTAATACCGAAGACAGATCATTTCAAGACTTTTGCTCCATATGGCAGGGGAACACATCACATAGTTCTCACACCCACATGAGAAACTGCATAAGGGAACAAAGAAAAGGAAATACAAAAGCTGGTAAAAAATATAAATGCAAGGACAGTCAGAATATTGGCTCTGAACACTTCTGATGCCTTGTGAACCCAACAGACTACTGTAAAATTTAGACTGAATTTAGATCAAAATCCAAAAAAATCACAACCACTGTAGAAGCCATCTTATTTTTATACTTGCTAGCCTGATATTGTAGTTCTATGCATGCCCAGAAACTGTCTGTCTAAGCTGTGCTTCTCAGTGCCGACCACCCTTTGGAGATTTACAAAGGAGGCTCCTGCTGCTTACCTTCCCAGGGGACCCAAGCTCACAGGCATGCTCAGTGAACACCAACACACATCCAGAGCATTTTCTTTAGCAAGGCACCATAGACACAATTCTGTCTCATGAAATGCAAAATAAAATAACGGGAAGACCATGGACAAGCTGGAGTACTAGATCTTAATTGTGATAGATTTAATAACCATTGTGCATTCAGTGAGGCATCAAATGACAGATGTGCACAGATCTGGGACTGAAACTGCACTCCCCATTCCTTGCTAAGTGTTCTCACCAGTGGATTGCAGGGTCTGAACTATTAAGTCTGTTCCCATGCATTCCTCATCTCCAAATCTTCAGCTGTTTTTTTTCACAGTAGGACAGCCCCAGCAGTGTCCCAGTGGCAGCCTGGGCATTTCTCACCAGCCTCAGCTCTCCCACTTTCCAGGTAAGTTCTCCCAGGCAAGTAGAGAAACGTTACATAAAAACACTATTACCAGTGACTACTTTGAAAACAAATGCATGCTTTTATCACCTGCATCCAGTGGGATGACTTTAGGCCTCTTCTGCGTCATGTTTAGTCTGAGCCTCCTGCAGGACATGAGCTGGCAAACAGTACCTGTGCTTCATAGTTTCTACCAGCTAAAGTTCAGGTACCTTCCCACTTACTGCACAGTTCTGACTACCATCCCTAACCACCTCCCCTGTCAACTATACTTGCAATTTAGGTATCCAATTGATATTGAAAAATCTCAGGCCCAAAAACAGTGATGTAAGAGGTCACCTTCTTTAGCCCTGTACCAGATCTGAGCCCTTAGAAACGTAAGGCTATACACCTTGAACACAAATAATACTATAATCTTTGTAAGACCATGAGATGCCATTGAAATGGAAGCATCCTAAATGCCAAAAAAAAAAGGAGTCAATAAAAGCACACAATGCTCCTTCAGCAGACTACAGGAAAAAATGTTTGCTGGCCTGATGCAGCTAATTTACATCTCTCAGTACCATTCAGCCACACTCAAAAGAAACATGGCTCAGAGACCAGCTTACACATTTTCCTCAAATTCTAGTACATAGAATTGTTGAAAAATTTTTAGGCATTTTCTCCCTATTTTTGGGTTAATGGACAAATAACTGGACAAATAACTGCAGATCCATACAGTAGCCGAGTAGCTTCTTCACCTGTATTATAGAGATCATAATGCTGTATGTTAGTGAGCCACAGTAAAGAGGAGCAGTGCATTCCTGGTTCCTCCCAAATGCTCTGGTTTTCTCTGCTGCATCAAGCAAACGAAGACCAAGTTACACAGTTCACATCTATCTCTAAAATTTCTCCACTTCAGATATTCAGAGGTTTGGGGGATTAACCCAGCTACTAATGAAGCTGTTGATCTTAGGTAATTGGAAAAATACTAGTATACAGAAAATAGGGAAGTGCTTGGTAATCTTAACAAATGCTGTTCAAGGGCAGAGTGTAATAGAGTCGATATCGATAAAAGAGAAGTTATTAAAAAACCCTGCCCTACCACCTTGCAAAAACACAAAAGCTATTTGCCTTCGGGGGCTCTGGCCAAAGATGTAAACAAAAGCCTGAAGGAATTCGCATTAAAAACTGTTCCTCTTCTTGCCATGCTTAGCACAGTGACACGATGGAAATCTCGCACTCGGCGAAAGAAGGCGGCTTGCGAAGCTTGCGTTTTGCTGGATTTTGGCAGGCTGACAATGGCCACGCCGAGAGGCCGTAGGACGGCAGGCAGCGATGGCTGCCGAGCGCTCCTCGCCGTGCGCTGCTGGGGAGCGGCTTCCAGAGCGGGGGAAAGCGCTGGATGCAGCCGCCGGGGGAAGAGCTGCCCGAGGGCACAGCCCGCCCCAGCGACAAGAGCCGGGGCTCTTCGGGGGGTGTCCTCTGTGCTACTGACACATTAAAGGGAGGCCATTCACTGCTCAAAGGGCTTTTTATTGCACAGTGTGACTTCCCTTGAGCGCTGGCTCTGCCTCCCGCCCCGCACGGGCGCGTCCCGCAGTGCGCGGGCACAGCCGCTCACGCACGGCTCCGCACGGCGCTTAAGCGCTGCCGGAGCCGGAGCGCTCCTCCCAAAATGTCCCTGGACGTGCTGCAGCTGCTGCTACGGGACCAGCCTGTGAGGCGGTCGATCCCCTTTACCCACAGGCACCAGCTCCCTCCCTCCCTCCCTCCAAGTCCATGCCGGCGGAGCCGCGGAGCAGGTCGCATCTCTGCTCGTACAGACGGCGCCTGCCCGCAGCCGAGCATCCCTCCCTCCCGAACACCCACACCGCCTCCCCCCATGCGCAGGGGCGGGTTCCCTTTGTCAAAGGCTGCCGGAGGTGCCCTCCCCGCCTTCGTGCCCGCTCCGAGCGGGGGCCGCGGGCTCGCACCCACCCCCGGCCGGGGCGGGACCCCCGGCAGCGCCGCGTCCTCGCGCGCCACCTGCTGGCGGCCGGCGGCGCTGCAGCGCTGCTGCCGCCAGGGCGGAGCCGCCAGCCCCCGGCCCAGCCCCCAGTCTCTGTCGAGGAAAAGTCGTTTCCCGAGGCATTTGCGAGCTGTGGTTTGGGTTCTCCCGCCCCCGTTTCCTGTTATCTCAGCAGGGCTTTGCAGCCCCGTGCGCAGGGCGGCTCCCGTTACGCGTGTCCGTGATCCCGAGTTTCTGCAGCACGAGCTGCTGCTGGAAAGTGCCTCTAAGGGGGTGGCTTTTCTTAAAGGAATACTATAGGCTTTTCTTAAAGGAAGACAATGTGTCTCCTGCCGTTTTTTGTGTAACCCATGATGTGTGCATCCCAGTGAGGAAGGAGGACATCGGGTAAGGACAGCAGGCTGCCTCTGTCACCTGTACATACTCCGTGGAACCAGCAATGCTGAATTTTATCCAGAAGATTTGCCAATCTTTAAGTGAAGGCAAGCTGCCCCATCCAGGAGGATGCAGAAACAACAGGGAATCCAGCCTAAACTTCACATCCCGAGCCATCTGCAAAGCTAGTTTTCCTTCCCAGATATTTCCTCTGGAGTCACAGAGAAGCCCTGAACAATGAGCACCAAGGTGCTGGGAAACACCCCTCTTCTTTGCAAACAAAGATGTATCTCAAAAAGACTCTGAGCTTAGAATCTCACCTCAGAATATTCAGTTCTTGCTTTGCTACTTGCAAAACATTCTCTCTGTCTGAAAGCAGGAGCTGCATAGCCTTCCCACTGTGAAGAGCCCTTGGGCTGCCACTTCAGCAGGAGACCTAGGGAGCCTGCAGCAACTTACCCAGCTGAGCAAACACAGGAACCTCTTGACACAGGAAAATGAAAAAATCAGAAGGACAACTTTTCCCATGCCCCTCCCTGGCTTTATGCCTAGGCATGATGAAGATAAATTACACACGTACATGCAGCTGTGAGCAGGAGCAGGGAAGAAATTTTCTGTGCACCAATGCATGACAAGGACACCAATGAAACAGTCCTTTAGATTACACAGACAGTATTGCTCAGCTGTGCAGTCCCACTTACATAAAGAACAGCAACACCCTAGAGCTATTTACTCAAGTGTTCTTGGAGAGGAGGTGATTATTATTGCTGGTGGCTCTCAGAAGAAATGTATGTGAGATAAGATCTAAGGAGAAAATGAAAATGAACAATGGTCATTTGGAAACAGGCTGTTCTCTGAGGGTGATATTTTCAAGCAAGTGTTGACTTGTGGGGGTCAATGAGAAGCTGAGTGAGAAGAAGGTTGATACAAATAAAATACACACAATTAAAGGCTTGACTGAAATTGAAAAGTTTATGGGCTTTCTCATAAAATTTCCACTGCTCCTTTGTTACAGGCCACATTGGAAAGATCATATGAGCAGCTTATCATGAAACAGTTCATGTCACTGTGTTCTCATCCTGATAGAAAGCAGAAGAATCCGTGCTTATTTTAAGCAAAGTTTTGAACCCAAAGGTGGAGGGAAGTTTTAAAGCATCTTTGAAGAGAATGAAAGAGAAAATGTCATTGCAGAGTCGCATTATGAATGCAGAGAACAGTATTTGAAATATGAACAGTTCATAGCGGTTAAACCAGGCATTCATTGTGATTTCTTCATTTTCCTATTTTCCTTTTTGTATTAATCTCATCTGCATGGCTAGGGTCCACAGGGTGCCTCACACACCTGTGGTGACACATTGCATCCATCCTCCCGTGTTCCTTGAAGGCTCAGCTCTGAAGGAGAGACTGCTGCCTGCTGCCAGAGTAGAAATGAAGGGGATACCCACACAGATGAGCTCCAGTCTCAGCCAGGACATGCATAGATGAGGGGCAGCCAGGAACTGTTTCTTAAACCGCATCTCAGCTGTGATTTGCCTTTCAACCCACAGGCAGGTAGCTAACTCCCCTCTGAGCTCCAGGAGCCCTGGGAGGGCCCCAAAAGCAAATAAAGGGATGTCATGGGCCTTTGGGGTTTGCATAAGGCTGCAGGTGGGGATTTAATGTTCACATAACCTTTATCAGCCTTCAACACTCCAGAAGGACCTGCCCAAAAACCTTTGAATAAACTGAACAGTAAATTCACAGAGCAAGATATTTGTGTTTCATTACTGGGTATAACTGTATTGCTGTCTGATATATTTCGGCCTCTGAGCTTCATTTTTCCCCAGAAAACTGCAGAACAATATTTCTGTTCTTCCTTTTTTTTTCTTTTTTTTTTTTTTTTTTTTTTTTTGCATATGGCATTTTAAATGCAATTTTCAAGGATCATAGCTGTGGTCAGAATTCCCAGTGTGGCAGTGTTCTTTTTTTTGTTAAGTACCTGACATGACACCTAGTGCACATTTTGGCTAGGTTGACATCTGCTTTCTTCTCTTTTGTGGTGGAATATCAGTTTGATTCTTGTGAAGCTTCAGGATATGGTTGATCTAAATGTATGTTTTTATAGAGCATGTACACTTCTGCAATATCCAGATGTTATGGGCAGTAATTAGGAATTCATTTTAACTAGTTCTAGCAGAGTTTATTAAAGAAATTATTGAAGTGGTTTGTAATTAAAATAATATACTAATACAAATTGAAAAGATACTTTTGCATTTATTTTAAAGAAACAAGCAATGGCAAACACCAAAATAATTAGCTTTGTTAGATCATCTTGGTTGTACTAAAACAGTAATTAAAACCCAATTGTGTTCTTTGTATTACTAATGGAAATCTTCAAATTAATCAGATACTTTTTTTGCCTGTTTTGCAATGCGAGCCATGTAATCAGATTTTTGAAAAGTGAAACTTAATTCTCTCTTTCAGTGGCGAAGATGGATGAAATAAACACAGATGGGTTTTCTTGAACTGAAAAGTTTATTGAACATAAGACACTTTTTCAGCAGACACACATTCATATTTCCTGGTTAGGAGACAGAAGCAACCAAAATATGTAATAAGCCAGGAGCTGTTGTTTAGTGAAGCTTCTGTTGATTTGAGTAGATTCTGTATGACACTGTTAGGCTATTTATGTGTGAAAATTACATACTCTGAGCCACTGCTTAAAGACATATCACATTTCCAAAAGTCTGGTTTAAACATAAGCAAAAGAAAGGAAGTACAACAGGGATATTTGGAATCTGTTTATTTTGAGGGGGATTGTTGAACCTTAGTTTTGTGACCAAGAGTGTGCATGCTCAGGTCCAAGCTACTTATGAGCATCTTCATCCAGGATATCATCATAGCCAGGGAGGCAAGTAGGAGAAGGAGACTGCCAGTGAAGAAACAGTTGAGCCTGTTATTTTCTTTTATTTAGAAGAGATAGCACATCTTAAGACAGCAATGTCTGTGCAACACATTGCAAATGCATACAAAATGCCTCTTCTGAATGGATTTCTCCTTCTTCCAGGGAAGTAGAGGTCACTGTGAGGTCAGCTGGACTCTCCATGGCCAATGACTGTTGTATGACTGCAGCATCTTATGCTCAAGGACCATGGTAATGACCGCAGTAATAACCACATTTATTTGTTTGATAGAAGAAAACCTTTTTGTATTAAATTAGATGGCTAATTCACGGGGGCATGTTTATTGTGATGGAATTTGCCCTCAGCTGCAGCATCTGGAAGTTAACATTACAGAATGAATGAGACTTAGAGGTGCCAGGGTGTCTCTGCTGGTAGTGATTGCTCTGTGGGCAGTGTGACTGGTGCTGGCTGGTGCTCAGCACACACAGCTGGGAACTAAGTCTCCAGGCATCCATTTAGGTGCTTGTAAACAGTATATTCTTCTTGCTCCTCTAATGATGGATAATTTCTTCTTCATTCTGCTAGAATAAGGTATTTTATTGACCAGCATCATCTTGTGAATGTTCCTGCTCATTGCAGGGGTGTTAGACTGGATGACCTTTAAAGGACCAAACTGTTCAGTAATTCTAGAATTTACCTTCTTGCACCACCTCTAGATTTGTGGGCATTGCAAAACCTTTATTAGAACTGCTGTAACTTGCAATACATTAGCAGTGTGCAACTCAAATTTCTTCTGTTTCGGATAGAGTGTGGACTGGAAGCCAAGGAGTGAGTAAAAGTGCATTGCAAAACAAATCCATAAATGTAAGTCAAGACAATTAATTCTAAGGCATAATCAATCCTGTCTAACCAGTGAATAAACTCACTAAGCAGCTAACAGAGAAGAAACTGGTATTTCTTTATGCATACAAGAAGAAATCTATTACATAGAGGTTATGGAACTTTTCTCCCTTTGGGTTTGTGAGGGAAATAGCCTCACTACTAAAGATTTTCTATTTCATTTACATATTTATATTCTAATCTTATATGAGGCAGTTACCCTGGGAAAGTAACCCAAGTGATAAATCTGGGCAGAGAAACCTTAACCCACACCTCAGTTTTCTTCCATAGGAATCATAGTGTTTACTGCTCTGCTAATGCAGGAGATGAGCTGGAAAAGGAGCTTTGAGCACGTGTATGAGATGATAGCAGCCATTTGTTCTTGCTTGGGTAAGTCCACTCTGTATTTTAATAACTGGTCAGTCCACCCTGTATTTTAATAACTGGGCTTCCAGTGGGGCAGGATTTTTGCTAAGATAAAAGATCTTGTCCTTATATTTGTTTTCCACATAGATACTCTCTTTTCTTGGGTGCTACTTTTTAAGACGGCTTCACATTTCAATCCCTACACTATGTAAGGGTCTCAGATTAATTTTTATTTTGTTTCTATATGAAATGGGAAAGACTTTGTTGTTTGGTTTTGTTTTCAAATGCCAGTTGCATGGGGAGAGACCAGAAGCACAGAGATTTTACAGCTCTGATTCTCAAACACAGTGAGCTGCCCAACTCCTACATGGCAGGAATTCCTCTGTGTGTTGGAGGGTCTGAGCATGACTTGGTTGGAATCACACAGATTGGCTGACTGTGGAATCTGGACAGTGAATTGTCCTCCTGTGTCTCCAGTGAAAACAGGCTTGGTGTGCATGCACTGAACAGCCCTCCAGCAGCAAGAGGTGGAGATAAGTGACCAGAGGGGTTTGGAGAGGGTGCTACATCTCAGCCTGAGGCCTTTAATGATTCTAACCTGATCCTCTCTTTCAGCATGGCAGTACCTTATGGGCATGAACTATTAGGTTGTACTGGGAGGAGGCACTTCATTGGTAGAAATTAAAATCCAAAATAGAACTGCATTTCCAGGATTTGTGAGGTATAGAGAGAGCGTGTTCATACCAACATTTTTTAAGACAAATATATTGATGTAATTTCTCCCCGTTTCTGACTCAGTGGCCACAGTGTATGTGTATGAAGTGATGAATTTTTCCTGACTGGACTTCCTGAAATAATTTTTTAATCTTCACTTTAAGCATAAGAGCACATCTGCTACAGTCTTTACACATCTTGCTTTTCCTTTTAACCCACAAAATATTCCCTTTAAATTTTAATTCTAAAGATTACAGTATAAGACAACTTTTTCAAATGTGACATACCATTTGAACATTTTAATGGAGCAAAACCTTTGCTGAAAATCTGCTGTAAAGCGGTTCTGTTTTATTTAGCAAAATAGACACAACATTGAGTACCCATTTTTGGTTTTTTTCTTTGCAGCACAAATAGCTCAAAATTAAATTATTCAAGCATTAGTGTGACAAGGGGGAAAAAATGCACCATCAGTCAACTGCTACCCTTAGAAAACCTACAAAGAGGTTTATTTAAAAAGCAAACACCTTGCACTTTCAGAGGCAAAGCCTGAATGAACAATTGCAGTCTCAATAATGCCTTAAACTGAGAGGTTTTGCATTCTTTAGGACCACTAAAAATGTGAATTCCCAAAAAAAAAAAAAAAAGTTAATGCATTGAGACCATTCTGCTACTAGGTGCCCAAGACACAATCAGGACTGTTACCTCTAGGTCATCAGCCTACACAGACATTCATCCTGGTTAGACAGTGTGCCATGCACTTAATAAAGGTCTTCTTTCATCTCCTGCAATCTTGTGTAAACTGTCACTTCTCCAGAGCTTTGCAAAATGTGGATCCAAGTATGCAACTTCCTAACGATACAACAGGAACTTGTACCAACACAATCCAGCTACAGCATTGAGATCAGGCCTGGAGTTCACTGTCCTACTGCTGGGGACACCAGCCACCAGTAAACTCCCAAATCATCTGTTCCTTCTGGGACACAATAAAAGAGAATTCACTTGAGTGACAGGAGATACCAAGATTTACATATATTCCAGTACTATCAAGTACTGAAACACAGTAAAAGCCTTTGGAAATGAGATATATAGGGGTCTTTTCTCCACCAGCTGAATTTGTGCTGAGGTCAACAGGTCACAAATCTGTAGTGGAAAGAGGAATAGAAGCCCTTGCCTTCCTGATATATAACTGCATTTGCTCTGTCCCTACACATGAACACCCCACATCTGCCCACTCTCACACTGTGTGGGAAAAAGTAGTTGTGCCACTTGTGCTAGTTCATTTTGCTATAGCGTGGTATCAGGTACATTTAGGATGGTAACAATATCCTAACACAGTTCTCTACTACCTTACCTCAAATCCTCAGATGAGGATTCATTTATTCTCTGCTTGGACATGTTTACTGAACAAGCAGCAATGATTCTGCACTGCCAGCCATCCATGACACTTGTGACACTTTAATGGCAACTGTAATTTCCTTTCATGTAAAGAAAGAGTTCTGGCAGCACAGCTCAGGAAGAGGGATCATCTTTTCTAAAAAAGAAACTGCCTCAGGAAGAAAATCCCCATTTTGTGATTATATTTGAGATTATTTTTCTCAACAAGAAATTCTCAAAGTTTTAAATTAAATAAAATTAAGACAATCTATGATAAATTTCGGGATAGACACAAGCTTTGTGCTTGTGGTATACAGCAAGGATATAAGAAGTCAGTGATTAGTCCTGAAAAAGAGACTTTGGATGCTGTCTTTCCTCCATTCCTCCAAAAGTCTTTGCAGCTCGGTGTTTAGATCCTTCATATACAATACAGGAGAGTCATGTTCAACTCTTTGCTCAATGTATATTTAAATTATTTAAACATAAAAAGCTCCAACAAGGGCGGTAAAAGAAATCTGACACACTAATCCCTAACCTTTGTCATCTCCCATTTCTCGTCCCTCCCCTCCAAATAATAGTCTTTGTGGTCAAAGTAACTTTTATTGCCCTTTGCAAACAGTGCCACAGCAAGTGTTGGATGTGGAACTCACACCAAGCAAATGTGCTGTTCACCATCTCATGTGGCTGTAAGAGACTTGCTCCTACCTGGATATTCCAGCATGGAACAAAGAAACCCTTCCTGACTAAACTGGCCAAAAATATTGATATGTTCCCATGAAACCTTTCTTTTGAGATATGAAGCACTTTTAGTTTTCACAAGAGAAGCCCTGGGTCCGTTCTAATCACCACCTCTTTGCACACTTGGTGTTACACATAGCACATCTAAAGGGAGCCCATCTCGTCAAGAATTCTGATGGTTTCTGACTTTTTAGGTATTTTTTTCTGTTCCCACTGTAATTTTTCCCTTATGCCAGATGGGGCCAGCTTCTCATTTCTCCCACCATCCAGGAGAAGAGCTTAGGTCCTGGGACACTAACACCCTTCAGCTTTTCACTATTGTCCCTGCAGGTGCAGCAGACACTCTGCTGTCACTGGTACAATGACATAAACTTGCCTGCACCCTGCATGGTGTTCATTCAGCCAATGTCAAAGTGGTTCAAGACCCGACATGAGAAGCAGAGCCTGTGAGAGGGAACTTCTTCCAGGTTTTTAATAAAGGCTTAGTTCACCCTGTCTTCTAGACTTGGGTATAAAACACCTCTACCACTCTGTCGCCTTTGTGACTTCCCTCCTTATCCCATATTATCATCTTTTCCCTACCAAGGCTCCATGCAGCTGAGCTGCCTCGCTGTGCAGCACAACCCACCAGAGCACTGGAGTCTCGGGGGATATCCCACAGCATCCTGGCAGCAGTGCTGACTGAAGAGGCAGCTTTGATGCAGTGCTGCTACTGGGCAAATGGTTCACTGCCCAAAGGGTTTTCTTAGAGGTCTCCTGCTTCTTAGCTCTGACCCAGAGATGATCAGTCTGGTGACTGGTTTGATAAAGCCATGCAGAGAGATGGCACTTTTATGCTTCCCTCTACTTACAGAGCAGTAATGAACTGCTGTTAAGTCACTTTTTAGGCAAGCAG
Organism: Pyrgilauda ruficollis; assembly: GCF_017590135.1. NCBI lineage: Eukaryota > Metazoa > Chordata > Aves > Passeriformes > Passeridae > Pyrgilauda > Pyrgilauda ruficollis. Next base: position 7,608,658 of record NW_024524266.1, read on the forward strand.
CTCCTACAGCTGTTCAACAAATGGGAGATGTTCTGATGAAGAGCAGACTACATTTGCTCATTCTGTAGCTAGTGGAAATATAACTTTTCTCAGTTGCTTTCAGGTTGTGAAGTAGCTTTTTAAAAGAGCATCTTAATCCACTGTTTGGCATTGCAAGTTTCACACATGGACCATCTGCCTCTTGTTTACCCTCTTCTCTCTGGTCCTTCTCTTTCATTCTCACCTCATGTTAAATTTCTGGCTGAAGATATGCTGAACAGTTGGTCTGAGCAGCAGAGCCACCTGATATCTGTTTTCAGAAAACAAAGCTAATCAATTGACAACTCAAGGACCAGACCCTTTAGGTTTTTTACATACACTTCTGAGCAGCTACTGACAGCAGTGTTGCCAAAAATCTGGACATAATGCTTTATAAGAGCAATGTCTCATTAATCTGAAAAAACTCTTCATGACCCTATACTAAGCCCTCTTGAGCATTACAGCTATTATACTTTTACCAGTATATGGAAGTCCTTCCTTCTTCATATCCTATTGAAAATAGCATTCTGCATCACACATGGAAAACAAAGGTCATTTTATATCATAGATGATATTTTATCTGTAATCCCAGTGTGCACACAAATGTTTATCAACAGCTTTCTGGTCTCTCGAAACAGGTACAAAGACATACATCGATGCTATAGGAAAAGAGGCCTTGAGAAAGTATTTGCTCACAGTAGTTTTAGAATACATCTGAAATGTCTATGTAATATAAGGAAAAATATTCAGAATTTCCTAATGAGACATAGAATACATGGAAGAATAGGAGACTAGAACTTAAATTTAGTCCTAGGTCTGACTGCTCTGACAAATAATTGCCTGCCTGTACTGCAGGTAGTTCAACTACAAAGCTGACAAAACACTTGGCAAGACTCTTGAGGACTGAGTTACTTGGTAAGGCTCAAAGCCAGCATGAGTGTCATAACTAGAGATGGAGAGTTGCCTTCCTTTACTAAATTAAATATGTATTGCCACCTACTGGCTGTATTGCTATGTTAATACAGCTAACCAGTGATTTCAAGGGTATACACCTGTGTTCTCTCCTTATGAAAATTATAGACACTAATAGTAGAATAATTAAAAGTTTGTTTCCATCTTTTTTAGTGAGGAAACTATACTTGATAGTTTTTTTTCACCTTTTACAAAGTATATAAATAAAAACAGTTTTGCACATTCAGATGTTCCATCATGTGGTCATATCTGGCCATGCTAGAAGGTATAATGTGGCTGTTAATAAATATAATTAGTCTGGTTGTTTGACACACAATATGTCTCAGGGAAGAGAATATATTTTTATTCTATTTGACCAAAGCAGAAGAGCTGGCTGGGTGTAGGTACTAGGAATGTAATCAGATTTAAGCAAGGCTGTGGTCACAGTCTAGCTGAAGAATGGTCATGCATCAACAAATCTACTACATAATTTCTGCTGTTAGCAATCAGTGAATTAAACTGCACTAAAAGCACTGCTAATTATCCTAATCTATAAAGCAGCAAAGCAGACTGGCACCACATTCTGGAGAAAAAATTATAAGAGCAGAGTTAATCTTTAAAATAATATAGTGCTGCAATAGTGCTTTTTCCAAGAAAATCCAAACAAGATCTAATTCAGGGATTTTGGTAAATGGTAAAGACAAGTTGCATTTGATTCTGGTCCAACCCAAGCTTTGCCAATAAAAACCCAATAATTGCCCAGGATGAATAAAATCACCTTCATTTACATTGGCTCTAAATTTATTCTGCCACCTTCCTGCAGCTGATTGATGCTGTATCATATAAATGTTATTCTACCAATTGAGCCAGTAAAGGGCTTTTTCAAAGCTTTGATGCAAATTACATCACTTTAAAATAAAAGTTCAAATGTGGTTTGCCTAAATTTATATGGAAACAGGTCAGAGAGTACTCACTGAACCTGCACCAATTGAATGGTTAAGGAAGTAACCTTTGGCTGCTAATGGAGGTAAATAGTTGCAGAAAGGAATTTTTTAGTTAAGTGTAACCAGAATCACAAGAGGATGTTTTTCACACTTCCTAAATTATAGCCTATTACATAGTGTTGTAAAGTAATTTTACCATTTAACTTAGTCTGCAGTAAACTGAAATATCTTTACTCAAAGATGAGATTTTCTAAAGAGGAGTTTTAGATACAGTAATTTAGATGTATTGATTTTGTATATTCAGCTGATTTCCTTATGTTTATAGATTGTTCCTGTGCAGACCACCCCTCCTAAATTTCACATAAGGCTATGTCTTCAGATTTCATTAGTGTCAAGCAGTATGCAGGGAAGGAAAATTACATATTCAGCAGAAATCTGTATTAGCTAACTACATAAATGCTCTCTTCAATAGTTGGCAGCAGCAGTAACCGTTTCTAGTGGGACACATACCAAGAAGCAGCCTCAAAGAGCTACTGGACTTCCATAAACAGAAAACTGCTCAATCCTTTCCTCCAATTGTTGGGATTTACTTTGAGGATTTCTATAGAAAACAGAAACCGTATTCTCAGGTTCAGAGAGCTCTGAAGCCATTCTTCAGAAAACACTTGGAGAATGAGCAGCTGATATCTTAGAAAGCATCTGTAAAACCAGCTGTGAAGGATAAGCTATCCTTCTCTTCACAGAGAAAAGCGAGGCACCATTCTTCCCAAGGATTTCTGAGATTCACATTCTCTGAACCTCAGAGAAAGGGAAAACACCATGTCCTTAAACAATATTAGGTATTACTGAGCAGCTACAGTGTGCCGAAGTACTTTGCAAGCACGGAATTACTGCAGCCTCACTGTTTGCCTCTTTGCCAAGTACCAGTAAGGTTCTGGAAAGACACCAGGGTTTAGATATTAGAAATAGAATTTAGAATTAGAATTAGAATTTAGATTAGATATTAGAAAAAAAATTTCTTTACTCTGCAGGTGATGAGGCACTGGGACAGGCTGCTCAGAGAAGCTGTGGATGCCCCATCCTTAGGAGTGTTCTAGGCTAGGTTGGATGGTGTCCTGAGCAAAGTGGAGTGTCCCTGCCCATGGTGGGGGGGGTTGGAATGAGAGGCTCTTTAAGGTCCCTTCCAACCCAAACCATTCTATGATCCTATGATAGCTCTGCTGCAGCACTTAGCTTGACAAGCAGCAGCATCCAAAATACTTCTTTCAGGATGACAATTTATCTATAATTTTTTACCCTGGGGGTCTATAATACAAGTTCCTTTTAATCTCTCTGTGCTGTACTTCTGTTTTAATCTTTTCCCTGTGCTCTCTTACCTTTTTCACAGCTGTGAAAGTTACCTGTTGTAGGCAGCTAAATTTGCAGATTTTTGGCAGCTGGGAAGTTTAACACAGCACACAGCATAGTAAAAAAAGATATTTAAAATATGGTGAGGACAAAATACTGCCTTTTGTTTCAGTAGAAACACCTTTCAAGGAGAGACAGTGAGGGGAGCAGCTGCTGTGTGCTGGAATTCCCGTGAAGACTAAGCTGTGAGCAGCCAGGGGATGGCGACCTCGACTCACACAACCACAGCTTGAACACCAGAATGCTAAACATTTGCACAAAATAAGTACATCCAGCCACTTACTCTTCATTCAAACCCATGGCAAGTAGTGCCACTAAGACCTATAGGCTGAGAAGTGTGATGTTTATCCACCATGGAACAAGGAGGATTTTTCAGAAATATTTTATTAGAGACTTCAGAAGTATTCAAAGAGAATTTAATAAACTGAAATAGTTTAAGGTACATCCAGTGGTATAATGAATAATGGCACTTATATAAAACAGTGATCAATTTTATATTCAGATTGTCTGTACTATTTAGATTCAAATTTGTACATTTTTTTCTATTTCAGGTTTGTTTGGTTTTTTCCCCTCAGGCATCAGATTAAAATCAGGGTAGCTACTGTAGAACAAATACAGTCATAGCTATTTTTTCAGGGAGAGAAACTGAGTAGTATTAGAAGTGACAGTAAAATAAAAGAAGAAATTTTTTTTAAAAAGTCAAAATCTTGTCAGGCAACCATGGTGATAACCTTGTAGTCACTGAATCTGATTTGGAAGAGTTTAATAAAGTAGGAGCTGAATTTTCTTCAGGCATGTCACAATCTGAGACCTCTGCATAAGCAGGAGGTCAGGCAAATATGAATCACATCAGCAAAACCACAAAAAAAATAAAACCCACACAGTGCACCTTAAAAAATATTTCAGGTTGTAGCTCTATGTTCTGAAACCGTACTAAGTTTTTTAATTGCTTTCCATCTTCAGACCCATTTGAATTCAAATTCCCTTTGTGGAAGAAGACATCAGAACAAGAAATGACAACCTACAATTGTGTGGGGACAGGCCAGCTCTCATTAACTGAGTATAGCATTGCAGTATATTATACAAACTTCCAACGGATAGCTCAAGCATAAAAGCCCAAAGAACAGCCAAAGGGGTCGCTCTGAGAGCTGTTGCGCACTGATTGTTGTTGGTGCTGCATTCAGATTTTTGGAGGACCTGCACCTTTGGGAAATGCTGCCACAGTGTGTATGCAGCTAATTCCACCAGTGGATTTATTTTTACCTGTAGCATACTACAGTTAGAGATCATGTTGAAAACAGCAGAGAAGCTGAATTTCATAGTCATGACCTGGATGTTTAATTTTTGTTAAGCTCATAAATTCTTAGAGAAGTATTATTTTTTGGCTTATCCACACAATAAAGTTAAAATACAGATAAAGAAATGTGTGAATTTACAGCCTGTTATTCATTGGAGTCGTGGAGCAGCTCTCTATATGTTCTAAGGTAAGATGCTTCATACAATGCTCTGTAGGTGTTCAAGCAAAGAAATAGGATAAGATGTCTAGATAGTTTTTAAGTTCACAGCTTCATTTACTGTGCACTGACTTCTCTAGGCAAACAAGCTTGTTTTGATAAAGAGCAGGAGAAGAGAGTGTCTCATGGAAAAGTTACCAAGGAACAGGAAAAGAATTGAAAGTAGCAAAAGAGAAAGTTGCAACTAAGTTGCAGGGGGGTAGTGTTCATCCTGTTGCCTTCTTAAAATGTATTTTTCTTGTGGCAAGTGGCTGGCTGCTGCTCGGACTTTCAGACTTCAGTGCCATAAGCAAATGCAAGAAGATTCCCTGATCTAATTCTTTGAAGATCTCTGAAATGCAAATGATCCCTAACAAGCAAGTCAAAGGCTTCTCCCTTAAGAGGGAAGTGGAAAAGCAATGGAAAGGGGCAAAAGAGAAAGTTACAACTAATGCAAGACAGAGAAAGTTGCCCTGGTTCTCAGCACTGAGCAGCATTGGCACCAGGCACGGAAATGCCCATGCTGTTATGTCCTGTGGCATCTCCTGGAATAGCTCTGGAAATATTCAGAAAGGTTCAGTACAGCTTAGGCAAGTTAAGTTTCGGCAGAGGCTTTCAGCGTGTGGTCTGTGAAATCAGGAAATAGCTCTGCAAACCTATCTGAGAAGAGTGAACTTAATAATGTTAGGAGGCTGCAGTTTATCCTCAGGTCTGAACTTGCACTGGGCAAGCTGGTGACAGTCTACAAAGCAGCACTCCATGGCTGGGGAGAGGTTCTCACAGGACACCTGGACACTTCAGCAACTGCCCAAGAGTAACCTGTGAAATACCATCAACAGGGCCTGCCTGAATATGGTCAGCAAGGAAAAGCACTCTGTGTTTGCTGTGTGGGGTCAAGAAGACAGACAGCAGCCAGTGCTTTCCAGATAACTTCTCTCTTGTCCATTCATACCTTAACTTGCTCTCAGCTTACATCTGCCCATTGAAGCTTCCTCTGCCTGTGTAGTTGCACCATTACAAGAAAAATGGTACAGTTTGAAAACTGCTGACTTTTGCAATCTGTGCAAGATCCCTCTGACCAGGCAGTTCTGTGTCAATGGCCAAATGGACTCACAGCACACATGCAGACTTCAAAAAAAGCTTCAAAAGGTTTCTGGGTAAGGAAAAAAAAAGCAAACTAGGAATACCTGAATATATGATACCTCTATTCATACATCAATTTCAATTTGCCATATCAGATTATGTTGCACCTGGATGTTTGATGTTGTCAAGGATGATTTAAATTAAAGTACAGCTTATCTGTTAACACAAACCCTCACATTCCCTCAGACTCTTCAGTGCAAAGATCATATCTTTGACTTTCATGAAGCACCTGAAAAAGAGCCCTAAAAAGCCATGAAAAATGTATTTTCTTTGGAAACAGTGATGTGATATATGAATTGAAATAACATCAAATATAGAAGGCAAAATTCTCTATATTTGAGGACAAGATAATAAAAGCAAATAAAAACCAGATAATTCAATTTTTCCCCACAATTTCAACCCATACACTGAAGCTATATTTCATCTGAGCTGATGTCATGTTCAAACCACAGGCAAAAATTTTCGGTGTCAGGAAGTGAAAACTGCAATTTTTAGACATTAGATTAAAAAACTGATACTGTAGAAAAAAACTGATACTGTGGCTGATTAATCTACAATGAATGTTTTTGCTTGCTGTAAGAAAAAATAAATCTCTGCTTTAATCTGGTGATTCTAGTTATTAAAAACTCTGCTTTAGGATGCATAAGTCATGTTGCCTGCGGAGATTAGGAGAAAAATCACACTAAATATTCATTACTCTTTACAATTGTCATGTTTCAGAGCTCTGAAAGCTTAATCCTCACACCAAAAACCCTAGTCTCTCCCAAAATTCTCATCCTCGAGGCCAAAAACCAGAAATAACATAAGAACTCATGGAACATGATATGAACATTAGCATATTTAAAATGTAAAAACTTTATCAGATGGCCATAGCAGATGCCATCAGAAGCAGAGCAGAACAATCTGTGTGTAGTAGTAATTAAACAAACATTTCCCCATCTGGAAGCAGTTGTGATTTGTAGAAAATCTGTAACAACTTTTTCGGAACAGGTTAATCATACTGCTAGTCCAGATCCCATTCCTACTGTATCCCCATGCTGTTATTTTGCAGTATTTAAAACAGCAAATTCTCAGCAGCCCCTTCAGAACCTGCAGTGCTGGATCTTCACAAGGAAATACGAGGAATGTTGATGGTGCTTCTCAAAGAAGGAATTCCACCAGAAAGAGTCCCAGACTCCTCTTGACACTCAAAAATTCTATTGAGTTCTGTATTGCTACTGTATTCTAAAAGGCACCTTCTTACACAAAAAAGGAAAAGACAGACATGAAGTAGGATAGTAGTATATCAGGGGAATGCTTTTTGGCTTTTCATGTTTAATAGGAAACTTAATTGTATAAATCTGTTATGCAATGCATCAAAAATTGAATTGTAGAATATTACATTATGGGAAAGATTTTAAGGATATTTTCCTTAAGAATATGGCCACAATATCATATTCCAAAAGGTATTCAGGTATTTTGTAGGGTGAAAGCACATAAAGTGAGAGGAATGTATTTTGCTACCCTAGTAATGCATTAAAAATGTCTCATGGGTACTTGAACAGACTCATGCAACTTTTGGTGAAATCAGGAGCAGAAAGGAAACAGAGGCCCCAACCACTCCTGGAAACTTCTTCATTTTCTTGATTTTTGATCTTTTTTTCTTTTCTGAGTGAAATGTACATGTTTAGGAGAAGCCATGGAAAGAACATGAAAGCATCACGTGTCCTGATGTCCCACACTAATCAGGGACTCTGTCTTGTGGCCACCTCAAAGATAAGGGCTGATGACAGCAGCCAGGTTACATGAGAGGTCATCATGCACTTAAATTATATCCCAGAAAATCTTCACTAAAGCTGAATTCTTCTCTTCCCACAATTCTGGTAGGAGTGCAGCACTAGACCTACCTTGTAAAAATGGAGGCTGGACTCAAGATTTAGGATTTACCACCCATGATTCTTGGTATAATTTTTCCTGAGACATTAATGAATTTTAGAATCTCAGGCAATAGTAGTCTTCTAGCCAGGACTATAATTATCTGGAAGAAATATCAAAGGTGGTTTTCACTTCCTACAGCAAATGACTGCTTCCACTAAAAGCTTGTAACACAAGAGCCCTGCTCAGCCCCTCTGTTGAGGGATTGAGACTTACACAGGGAACAGGCAAAGGGCAAATCGTGCGTGCTGCTCCTGCCTCTGAGCAGGAATCCTGGGGGGCACAGACTGAGCACAAGACCTCTGGCAGGGGGAATGTGGTGGGCTCAGGAGTGGGGGAAGAAAACTGAGCTTCTCACTAAACTGTCTGCTCTTAGCAAAAGGAGAATAGGGAAGAGTGGGCAATGAGGAAGATCAGAGACAGGGGACAGACCCAGTGTCTGGCACTCAGAGCATCACCTTTTACATGGAGATAGTGGGGTGCTGAAGGTATGCACAGAGCAGGCTAGAAGTGTGATTGCATTTTGTTTTGTGTCAGCATGAGAGGAGGGCTGTAGCTGAGGTTGTGTTGCCATGGAAGCACAGAAAACACAAAGCAAAGCAGCTCTCCTGTGAGATTGGCCGTTCTTTAATTGGAGGTGTTGGCCAACAGACGCTGCTCTGTTGTACTTCCACAGCAGTGCAGCTGCCAGGACTGCATTTCGGGAACACTCAGAACTCAGTAAGGACCTCCTGGGTCCTTCTCAGTCCAGTATACACTACTCATAAGTGTGGGAGATGTTGTGTTTTCTGACCTTATTATTTAACTACCATCTGGAAATTAATGTATTGACTTACTGTGCCTATTTAAAGCAATTGTGGCAATTGAATGCACTGTGAGAACTCTTGAGAGTTCTCACTTTTGAAAAGCCACATACAAACCTCCTCACTAGAAGAAAGTCACATTTTGGCAGAGTTATCAATTGGTCAATGGCTTTGTTTCATCATAGAAAATGGTGCCAGAAACCTGAGATATAAAGGAAGTCTTTTAATAGCAAAGCAAAATGAAAGCTGGGAATTGCTTCAACCCACTAGTGTGAGGACTGCAATTTTTTTTACAGTGTAATCAAACATAGCAAGTTCTATGCCTCTATTCCTTACTATGCTTTCTTTAGTCACTGTGTTTTCAGTTACTTCAAAGCCCATTAGTTTATTTTCCTCTCAGATTAATTTGTTTCAGCTCTATGTCCTTCTTAGTTAGACACAGGGTATTTTTGAACATCACTTTTGGGGATTCCTAATCTTTGCATGCTGTGGATGAGCCCCTTTAAAGATGGACAAACAAACCACTACCACTAGATGAATCCTCTAAACATATTTCCACTTGTGCTATTTCTTTCACATTCATACATATCTGTAGCCCATTACTGCTCCTGACAAGGGAAATGCATCCATTACCACACCAAAAGGGTACAATATGCATATCTGTAGATTATTACTTTCTTTTCTTATATAAAAAAGGAAGTTACTGGACTAACTGGTTATAGTGGAGTTAACTGTATGTTCCTTCTTTCATAACTCTAATATGCATGATAAATAACTGCAGCTATCATGAGGTGTGTATCTGATTGACAAATAGCCACGTTTGAATGCAATAATGCACATATTTCCCAGATAAGGCAGAGCTAGAGATAAGCATTTTACTTTTGAGTACAGAGTGACCGGAATGAAGAGACTAAACAGCTCAGCTTCATTAACTTGCCTTTAATAGACCTTTTAAAACATTATTATGCCTTTATCAGTATCAATTTTCAGCAAATCACCATTTCATTTAAACTGAAAGGAGCTGTACAAATAAAAGAAAGAAAAATTACTTTTCTGAAAGCTGAATTGCACATCCTTTCAGATGACAACAAGTGCTAATACTCAGGAGCTTCTTCTCTCCTTCTCATTCTTTTTGATTCTTGCACAATTTTCCTCTTAAAATTGTCTCTGACATAAGCTCAACTCACTGTAATAATTGTTGTGGCTTATGCTTTGACAAGACGCAAGATTAAGATAAATAAGTTTTTTAGATCTTTTTTTTCTAATTTCCGGATTATTGGTTTTAAGATAAATTCTGAAGTCTGTGAAGAGCAATCAAAAATTAAGAAAAAGGTAAACTAAACAAGCAATAGAATAAGAGTATTCTTTCACATAGCACTAACAAAAATGGATACAGCAGAAATTAAACTGCCATAAGGTAAGAGGCTTTTTTTCAGGACCCTAGGGGAGTCTAATTAACTTACTTCCAGAAATGGGATAGAAGCATCATACTGATTTTACTGTCAGGTATTTGGCTAGAAATCAAGAGCTTCAAAAGACATTAATGGGCAAAAAGGTAACATCTGACAATATTGTAGACAGGCTCATATAAACTTCGGGCTCCTTAATTTAAGAATTCCTGAGGACATACTGAGAGCAGACAAATTATGGGCTGCAAAAAGGAATCTGAAGTAAGTCCCAAAGATTAATCATACCAAAAATAGATTATCAGCGATTTATTTTCCATGTAGTAAGAGCTACCAGCAGTCTGAAAAATGAGCAATAAGGCTGAGAAAATAGGTTGCAGGGTTTGCTCTGACCTGCTGAGGCTGCTGTAGGATCCAAGCTGTCAGCATATCAGTATTGCATGCAGGTACATGAAACCATTACTGGATAGAGGCATGCAGACTCCTCATTTCCATTTATTACTTTTTCTGCCAAGGTAATGAAAAAGTACCTGATGAATGTGCAATATTCCAGATGATGTTACAACTGACAGAGCAGGCCACATGCAAGTCTTTATTTATTATTGCTAACCAACTGATGCTCTTTTCAGGGGTGAATTTGGGTTGGTGTTAATTTCTATGATTTCTGCTTTTGATTAGCAGTGTTGCCTGTGCTGTCTCCCATAGCAGAAAATGGTCCATCATCTTCAGGAATTTCCCATAGGCAAGCCAGAAAACTTAAACCATGTTCTTTCTTTTTTCCACAAAAATTTATCAGAAGGGGAGAAGGTTGTTAATGGAACAATATGCAGTTCTCCTGAGACAAAAAGCTTTCTAAAGGAATTATATTTATCAATAAAATCTACTGTATTATGCTAATTAGATCTGGTAAAGTACAGACCCTTTCCAAACATATATCTATATTCTCTAAGGAGAGTAGGTTTGGGGGGTAGAAATTCCAAACCCAAGATATTTCAGAACTATGACAGAGATACTGTGGGTTTCAGCAATACTCTACAAAGAAGCACAGAACAAGGACCACTGAATTTTTCTGGTTTCAACAGATGTAACTCTAGTTTTAACATATATAATTTCTAAATAGTCCTGTTATTTCAACTATAGCTATGACTCCAGTTCTCTCTGTGCAAAGTTTTTAGCCCTTAGTGCAATCAAATAATTGAAATTATGTAAAAGAGGATCCCTTGTGACCTACAAAGTCACCACGACTACAAAACAAAATTCAGAATGATACTCAAGGAGACAACATAATGCAAATGAGCATTGTAAATGTCAGAACATTTCAGTAAGTTATCTGTACATATCGATGTAATGACTCTAAGAGAAGAATAGGAATGAGCGCCCTCAGATAAAATCACTGTGAATGTAGTTTCTGTTTCAGGAAATGAGATTAAAAAATACAAATAAGTATCACTACTGTCTTCTTTAAAGGATGAAAAAAAGAATAGCTACCCAATGACTCTTACTTCATTTATTCCACAGCATTGCTTCTAGGCCAAGGTTGTATGCAAGATAATTGCTAGGAAACTGGCTGACTACTCAGAAAAAATAAATCCTCTAACATCATCTGAGTGTCATGAATGTGTAATTCCTCTCAGTCTGAGTCTTCAGCACACCTACAACATTTTGGGCCGACTCTGGAACTACAGACCAGCTGAGGAAACAGCCTTGAGCAGTGCCAATCATAACATTCTTATAAATTGTGACAATTTTTAATTATCCAGGTCTAGTACCGAGTGAAGTCACACAAATCCACTGTATGATTTCTCTTTCTCATCCTGTACACAGGACACAGGTTTCCAGTGACATATCCAGAGTCACAGCACATCTTTCAGCAGAGTAAGAACCGAAGGCAACTTCCTCTCAACTTCCTTAAACAATGGCCAGTCCTTTTCTTCCAAGGCAACAAAACTGCAGTTTCAAAAACACTTAGCCTTGAGCATTCCTGGACACACTGCTCTGCACCTGGAGCTGGAAGATATTTACTGCTCCAAAATGCATTCTTTCCAGGCTTTAAATTTCAAGATGATGTGAACAGTGATAAAAGATAAGAATGCATTTGTGAGTAGCTGACACTACTAACCTTACACCTGCAAGAGATGCATGAACATACATACATGAACACAGAGTTGAAATATATGCCATTTATTCCCACATGTGAAATATTTCCCAGTCATTCTCACCCCTCTCCAGGATCCAGACATGGTTAGGCAACAGTATAAATGAAAGATGAGACATTTACAGATTGCTGTGGGGAAATTGAATTACATTACGTTTTTCTAGCTAAACTATCAATGAACTTTCTAGCTACATGCACAATTCCAGGGCCATTTTTAGATTTAGCTTATCCACTTTATGCCAGGAATTCTTCTCTGGATTCCAGTGATAGTGTTGTAGCATCTCACGGGGTTATTGGTATCCTTGCCTCTGAGCACGGCTCCGAATGAGCAGACTGCCAAGGTATCTGACAAGAATAACTAAGCAGGAGATGGTTTGAGTGTCACAGAGGTCACTATTTGGAAGTTCCTAAATTGCCATATCTGTATCTTCCCGTCCCATGACCTGAGAGCTGCTTTCTGCAGTGCTGAAAGAAGAGAAGTGTGGAGGTGGCTGGGAGAAGACATTCACTGGAGAAGACATTCACATTCTTCATGTGTGCAGTTCTCTACTCAGAGCAAGCACAGCAAAGCTGGTTTCATTATAAACTTGAATCAAAATCAACAAAATTCACAAAGGAGTAATTCCTCTGGCTTTAAGGATATTTATGTTAGGAACAATCCTTAAAAAGAATAAAATTCATCTTTCCAGATCTGATGACAGTCAGCTGGTCCAAAAACCAAGAAACTCAAAGTATTCAGTTTTATGTGTTTGCGCAGTATTCAGTCCCCATCTTGATGGGCTCCACCATAATAAGAAAGATTCTAATAAGGTCTAACTCAGCCCAGTTATTTCACAGTATGTCTGCTTTCTTACAGTTACACAATAGGAGGAGACATGTTGTAAAGTGCAGTTATCTCCAACAGTTTGTCGGGTGCCTACAGCTGTAAAACAGAAAAGCTGTTTGGTCTTACCAGGTCATTTGAGTGACCTATCTGAAATCAGACTGCTGCACTCAGACTGGGAACAGGCACCAAAATGCATAATTCTTGATAATACCCATGTAGACACTAGCTCAGCCAACTAGTGGGAAATGCAAATGGGAAAGGGAAGGGTGAAAGTAACTTCAGAAGAGATGTGCAGATGTTTACATATATTTCACATCAGTAAGGAAGCCTCCAAACTAAGACTTATTTTTCAGACCACTAATTCTAAGATATTACTAGTTGTTTTATAAGCTGGACAAAAAATATTTTATCAACATCTTCTTTGCTAAAAATGCTAAGCTGGATCAAAGACACATCTCAGAGATTGATATGGTTCACAAATGAAGCACACTCAGTAAGGGAAACATATTCTCCATGCTGTACAGTCACTTTTTATGATTATAGCCAGACTATTTTTTCTACAATGTAGATCATCATATTTTCTTTGTTAAAAATGCTCAGCATTACTGACATCTTCTCAAAGCATTTGATATGAACTGTGATAACATGTTTCTTCAGATGTAATTCTGCACACTCAGTAAAAGTTTGTCTTTTAAATGCTGGAGTTTGAAGTATTTTTCTCTGGTAAATTCAGCTGACAATTTCCCACTGCCCAAGCTGTTTTCAGGCAAGGACAACTAGCAAAAAAAAAGTATTCAGTGTCAGGTAGATAGAATATACAAGTACAGATGTTCGCCATGCAACCGTGTAAAAGTATTTTCAAAGAATATACTTTTTGAAATACTAAAAGTAATTTCAAAGAATTTCAAAAGTTTTGGTTTCCCAAGCTCAGGAAAACTCAAGGTTTGTTGATTGTTTCAACCATCTTTTCCTGACAGTACTCAGTTCAAATGTCCTTTCTTTTCTTTATCCTGCTCCTAGACAAAATGTTTTTTGCACAGTCTTTTGGGCTTTTTGTGCTCCTACTTTTACTTTTTTGATTTTCCTGCTCCCCTTTCACAAGCTTTTCCTTGCAAGCTAGCCTGGACTCACTCACTGTCCATTAGTGTGTTATATACTCATGTCTGTGTTTGCTCTTGAGAATCATATTTTTTCAGATATTTTATAGATTTTCCTGCATTTACATTAAGAGATGGGATAAGTTCACATCCAATCTTTAACAAAATATTACTGCTGAAATAATGAGCTGAAGGCATACAATTGCAGGTCATCCTAAGGTTCTGGGCTCCTCTTGGTTCCTAAAAAGTCTATTTGTTGTTAAAATTTCATTATACTTGGCCTGTCAAACAGCCAGCAGTAAAGAATAATTGGCTCTGTACAGACAGGAGGGCTTCCTATCTGGAAAACACTTCACAAATATCCTCAGATGTTATGTTGCACGATCATACAGTCTTGCTCATAAAGTTACATTGTCAAAGTACTTTTCAGCAGCATATGAATCCCATGTGAAAGCTTTGGTAGAAATATTAACATTCCTTAGCTAATCAGTGAGAAATGAGAAAATGTTAAAACCAACACTTGTTCTTGCAGCCACCAAAGAGCATTGCACTGACAAGACAGTAATTTCTTTAGTTATGTTACCACATAACACTACAGTTCAAATAACTGGGTTTACACTTCCACAGCCCAACTCAGATCCAGCAGTTCCCTCTGAGTTTTCCATCACCATCTCCTTTCACTGCAAAGGCTGCTGCCCCTATTTGGTGGTTCCCTAATCAATGTTCAAGCAGATTTATCTCACATATGTCCCCCTATCCTAAGGTATCTCCTTTAGGTCCACAACAGTGGGGAAAAGAAATTACCTCCACAGCAGTTCATGTGTGTGACATGAAAACTAAATTAAATATCAGGTACATGAAAAGTATAGAATTTTTGCGTATTTTACTATAATCAAATCA
The DNA here is from genome assembly GCF_017590135.1 of Pyrgilauda ruficollis. Lineage (NCBI taxonomy): Eukaryota > Metazoa > Chordata > Aves > Passeriformes > Passeridae > Pyrgilauda > Pyrgilauda ruficollis. The sequence goes on from NW_024524266.1 coordinate 7,623,715, forward strand.
AAACACACCCACAGCCATTTGCTCATGACTGAAAATAGTGACACTAGTAAAGACATTTCTTTCAGTGAAATAAGAAAATACCACTTCTGACATAGTGCCTAAGAACTATTTTGAGTATAGTGACTTAATTTGCCACTTGTTTTAAAATTAAATATGTTAAAAGCTGTATTTTGAGCTACTGAAAATCCTAAATAACTCTATCACAAATTAGGTGAAAGTGTCTGGTGCCTGGAAAACTGCAGTTCTTTGGGGAGACAGTAGTTCTTCATCAGTATAAGTTTGTTGTATTTTACCAGTTGAGGTATATTTGGAAATATGTTAGAAGCCTGCTTTTGTCTGTGGATTTTGGACAGACATTGCCCAAAGGGCCAGATGAGACTACTTCATTTACTAATGATCAGGATTATGGTGATTTGATTCTACCAGAAAGTTAGAGGTAACTGGTATGTGTAAGGAGGTGCTTTGAACATTTTCTGTAGAACAGTGAAGGAGAGTGACAGCTGAGAGTCGTCTGCCCAAGCTGGGCTGTCTGAAAGCCTGTGCCTGAGGAAGTGATCCTTCCTTCACCTTCCAGCAAGGACCTAGTCACCTTCAGAGAGCCACACGTCCCAGCCTAAGATTGATCAGATGGAGTTAGATAAGATAAATCTCACTTTTCCCAGCAATTAAATGTTTCCATATAACTTCATAACAACCAATCATGCAGAGGTAGGGGCTTATTTATAACAGAACTTGTGTGGGAGCTCAGTAACTAATGCCAGATGATTATCTGAGTGATTATCTGATCATTCAGCTGTTACTTTGTGTTAACTGCAGTTAGCAACTGCCAAAAACTTGGGAAATAAGTCCTCAGGAGGCCCTTTCAGAATGCTCCTTCTTACTGAAGTACAAGAAAACTCAAAGTTTTTCAGACTGTGATTCTCTGCTTTCAGCCTTTATTGTACGGTGGACTTATGCAGTGATTTCCTTCAGCTGTGCCATTGCTGACTGAATACTCTTGTCTTTAAATGCATTACTTAAGTGCTTGACTCTGCATAACTAATTTGCTTAATTTAACCTCAAAGCCAAAATGATGTGACTGAAAAGCTCAATATGTGTTTTTAATTTACATTTCAACAGAACAGTAATTCCTATACTGCTCCAGGGTTTTACATAAGTGGAACTTTTCAACAACAGAATTTCAACAGGCTTTTATCACCAAAACCAAGGGTAGGACCTACATTGCCCATGATGACTAACAACCTTCAGCTCTCTTTCCTTGGCAGTAGATTTTTTTTATGATATTTTTATAATTATTTTTTATAATACCTCACAGGCTTATTACACTTACAACCAATTACCTTTTCTCTTTACCCACAGCACTAAGGTTCAAGACATATTCTGACAAAGTATTGCAGGATTTGAGATTAAGGAAATGCTTCAGTGCTGCAAATAGTCACTTCTACTTATTGCCAAGAAAAGGTTTGATGAGTTTAGAGCTATGATTGTAGCAGAGGGCACCCTGTAGCAATCATCTTGACTGTGACTCACTTACTCCAGCTTCTTTTCTAGCCACAGCTAAATGCCGTTAGTCAACACAAATCTAACAGAGTCAAACCCACTACCCAAAGTATGTGGAGCCACCACCTGATAAATAAATAGATATATAATAAATAAATAGATAAAAAACAAGTATCAGGTAGCAACTTTCACTCACCTGTTTTCAGAAAAACTTATGCATATTAAAGAATGGTCTCCTCATATAATGGCTTTGCAAGGGTCATGAGCTCCCTGCCTACAAGTTCTTTCAATCAGGGTAACTCTTGTGCATGATATATCTAAACCCAATATTTTTAAGAAAGGAAGGATGGTATGTTAGGTTCCTTTTAACAGTCTTTTGAGTATGCAAGTCTCACTAACATTTCTGGGATACCAAAACAAGGCCTGGCAATACATAGAAGGCAAATATTCAGAAACATATTCAGGAACCTGCAAGAGCTAAAAGAAATACAGTTTTATGGTTCAGAATAATACAGCAGAATCTAACCACTATGGAGATGAAAAAGCAATAGAAACAGAAAAGACAAAGAGGTGTCTCAAATCCCTTTTTACTAAGTTGGAGAACAGATGACTTCACAGATGAGAAAAAGAGTGAGAAGCATTTTTTGGTTTGTTTTTTTCCAAGAAGTGTAGTCTCACAGCAGACACAGTATAGTTTATGTTTTTGTCTCAGGAGGCTGGCCATAGAGCCAGGTCTGAAAAACCATACTGTAAGGCCAAGTTTCTCCCTGAGATGCACATACTTAATTCCCATTGAGAAGACAAGCTGTAATACATCCCAGAGTAGAATCTGATCCTCTTCTGTTCTCTGGTTTCCTGGTTGCTATTAATGGGTGGACTACAACCAGAACACCATTTACTACTTGTCAAAGTTCCCTACTTACATGCCAAACTTATGTGGAATTAATACATTTCAATGATAATACTTCATTTCTCTTTAAAATTTTGCTACAAATTAACTCCTAATTTGGTGAAGCAAGTCCACAAAAGATACAAATATACAGGCATCCTTAATGAACATCATAACACAATATCTCAAGAAATGAGCATTGCACAAAAGCTTTAATGTATTTGAACTGGTTTCCATTAATTTTTATATCCCCAGCTCAGTAATGCTATGAACACACTCCTTCCTGTTCTGGTGCTTGAGAGAGGGTAAATGCTACCTTGAGACCTGTATTTTACTGCAGAGACACAGAAACAGAGACATTTGTGATATTAAACATGTGCTCAAGTGCTCAGAATTACCATGGAACAGAGTTCTCCGTAGCTGAGGGAAGCAGCATCCCCCTCTGCAAAGGCTGCAGTCCTGAGCCCCATGCAGAGCCCTGGCAGACCCTGACTGTGACAGGCTGAGTGTGGCCCAACAGAGCAGGGAGAAGCCACGATTAACACAGCCATATATCCAATTTTATGTACATCACTGCACACAGTCTCACATCTGATGTAGCATCCTCCTCAGAAAGCTCAGTGTGTGCGAAGCAATTCTGTCTACAGCTAATGGGGCTTGGGTCCCATTCAGCCTGAAATGTGCCACTAAGCTGGTAACACATAGGCACTGTGGCCAAATTCACCATTCAGCCTAGCAGAGCACAGGACACTGGGTCCTCGTTTAGTTCATGGTCTGCAGGACATTCCCACCGTGCTCTGGACACACTGCCTCCATGTATCCTGAAGGAAAGGTAGGGTATGTGTTTGCTTTCACCGGGGAACAAGAATACTGACAACCTTGTAGGCTTTAGAACAGTAATACCCAAACACATCATTTTATTGGCACGTCTTTAAAAGCAAAATACATCTACTCTGCTATCATTGTTCAGAAAGGAAAATTAATCTAAAACTCTGTTATAAAATCAGTTTTTGACACTTTTGGCATGATTCACCATTTGCTAGCTATAGTATTTTCTTTCTATAAAAATAATTTAGATGCTAAGAATGGTAATCTAAAAAAGGCAAGTTGATTTCAATTTTAAAAAGGCAGAGGTAACCTTTTTTTAACACTGTGAGAGGAATAAAATCATGTCAATATCAATGAATACAGATTTTAGACACAATGGAACAGCATTTAAGCAACCACGCCATTATCAACTCTTGGACCAAAGTATGGACTTTTGTTACCACATAACATGAGTCATTTTCTCATGTAGTGTATCTGCCACCATATAAGAAACAAATGCTACGACCAGGTTCTAAACCCACAAAATTTCAAGTTTCAGTCCAAGAGCTTGAGAAAAATGGTGTACCTCCTTTTACTAGACTAGATATGTGCCTGAACATCCCTTTGCTCTGAATTCAGACCAGATTCAATGCCCATTTTCGTAAGCTGCCTGGTCACAATTTCAAATTTTGATTTCTGTTTCTAATATGATAGCATAGGCTCAGTTCTTCTAATATGAAGAAAAAGTTATTTTTAAGATCTGTCTACAAATCTGGAAGCTACCCTGTTGAGCTGTAAAATCTTTTTCCACCCTTTGTTTTCTTTTTCCAGCCCTTCAGGTCTTTCTAGAAATAATCCACTCAAAGATAAGCAATAGTGTAGGAGCACATTTACAAACACACTTTCAACATACATAATCCAAATTTAATAGAAAGATTATCTCAATTTGACAACTGTAATGTTATCACTTTGATGTTATAAAAGGCCTCCAAGTTTACAATGCAACATTTACTACACAAACTCATTTTGCAAGGAATAGCTTTGTAGTTGTAATAATCCTCTTGACAGATTTAATGGTAAATTTCAAAGCTGAAGAAACAACACTGTTTATTCCTTTTACTGTTAATTTGAACAAAAGATTTTAAAAAGAAAAAAAAAGTATTTAGATTAGTATCCCTCAATTTCAAGAGTATTTTGTTACAGCTGGCACCTTTAGGAAAACCCTAAATATGCATTTTTGAGAATGATGTAGAAGAAATTAGATAATAATGATAATAACTCCCCCTTTAGCAATAAAGGAAAAATGTTTTTCCACCTTTTCTCAGTCTCTGTTACATCTAAGCTACCCCCCAGTTCCTCTCCAAAGTGAAGTTAATAAAAAAGTTGTATCTATTTAAAGTCTGTAAACCCACAAAATGAAGCAAGTATATTGACAAAAATACATGCACATCCACCCTTTTGCTCACTAAGGGGGCCACAGGAAAAGAAAAAACCCAGATAAATAAATAAATACATTTAAAACTGTAGTTGTGGTTAATTAAGACTTTCTATTTTTTCTATACTTATTTCTTTCTATATTTCTATACTATTCTTATATTTTTCTAAATCTCTATATGAGGTTTTTTATCCAGTTTTGGTACTGTGGAAGCAAAGAAAGTGTAAAAGTACACAGTTTTCCATATGCTTTTGGCAGTCTTCTTTGCATCATTTAATAATGGAGCAGAGGGAGTCCCATTTCAAAATAAACAAAACAAAACTTTTCATATAAATATATTGGAGTAGAAAACTCATTAATCTCCCTCTCAGACATGGCTCTCTGTATCAATACCTCACAGGAAAAAAGCATTCTGATTCTTGTAAAACAACAGCACAATAGAGCAGCTCTGAGGTGAAAAATGAGCGGATGGGGATGGAAAGAGCTCAATCCAAAGCTGCAGACAGAAAAATGCACATCAAATTACAGTCCAAAAGTTCTCCAAAAGTTAGAAACCTCCTACAAGCCTGAAGGGGTCTGGTCAGGATTTGGGGCATTCTTAGGTCCTACAGCATCAATGCAAGCAGGTTGAAAAGAGAATATGACCTGCCACCAGTGTTTACCTCATTTAGTGAACTAAAGCCCAATTCCAAAATCCTGCCACCTCTTGGATTTCTGTATCTTTTAAGAAGAGCATTTGACTGACAAAATTTGGACAGGAAGGATTTTTTCTAGGTTTGAGCATCTTCTTGGATTTCTTGTGCTCTAGAAATGAACCATGCCAAGATGCTGTCTTTTGCTAAAGACAAGTGACATGGCATTTCAAATGCAAGCTCATTTGTGTTTCTGTGCATTGAGTTCTCTCTTTACATCCATAGGTGTAGCTACGATATTTTCTGGAAAATCCTTTGCTAGGATTTTTCTCCTTTTCTAGCTGAGAAGCCTCAGAAAAGAAATGTAAACAATTAACTATCTGATGGCTGTGGAATGTGGTTTAGACATTGTTTACCAACAGGTGCATCTTGGATTGGTTCCTGTGAGTTGTTTCTACGTAATAACCAATACGAGATCCAACTGCGCTGGGTTGTCTGAGAGTCACGAGCTGTTGTTATCATTCCATTCCTCTCCTGTCCTTTCCAGCCTTCTGATGGATCCTTTTCTCTCTATTCTTTTTAGTATAGTTTTTAGTATAGCATTTTAATATAAAATATATCACAATATAATAAAACAGCCTTCTGAAACATGGAGTCAAGATTCTCGTCTCTTCCCTCATCCTGGCACCCTCGAACACAACCATACGTAGGTATATGTAAATATATGTAAAGGAGTAGCTGGAGTGCGTGGAGGCTGTCTTGGAACAGGTGACAGAACAGCAGGGAGATATCACACAGAAGCCACCTGATTGTTTCCTGTGAAAAGGCAAGTCACCTTGGTGGCTGGCCAAAGCACAGCCTTTGCCACAAGCCCCTGATCAACAAACCAGAGGCAGCAAGGCAGGCAGGAGGTTGGACAGGGTGGTGTCTCAAGGAGTTGTGATGAGTAGTGCACAGTCCCACTGGCAGGCAGTAACCACTGGCATCCCTCCCATCCATCTGTCTATCTATCTATCTATCTATCAATCATCTATCTATCTATCTATCTATCTATCATCTATCTATCTATGCCATTAATAGAAACACACAACTTATATCCAAGGTCTGAGAAAGAATGGCATGAGAAGAGGTAAGTTTCTTCCAGAATAAAATTTGGGGATTATTATTAGTACTAGTAATAAAAGTTTTCTCTGAAGATATGCAAAAGTGATATTCACTTGTTCCCTAAGTTCCCATTTTCATTTTTTGTTCTTTCTCTGAAATAAATCTACTGTAATTGAAAGGAATCATTTATGATTTACACATCTTATCAGCAGGCTGTTGTGGGAGGACAGATTAGTGAGTTTTATTACTGTGTTTCTTATGAAAGAATGAGACAAGAAAAATAATAACCCAGAGCTTTCACAGCAATGGAGAAGGAGATAATCTTCAGGGTGACCTGTCTGGGGATTCTGAAACACGTAGTAGAGGAGAGCACCCTCCTGAGCGGTGGAGTGCCAGACATAATGCAATTTCTTTATTACAAGTTATTTACATGCACTGGGATTTATGCCAGTTTTGTTTAAGGCATTTGCTCACTCACTGTTCTGTGTGCTGTGCCATCTTTTAAGGGAAATAAATTTAAAAATATAAGCAAATGTTTTATTGTCCAGAGGAGAATTTTCCCAAGTTACCAAAACTTATTTCCACTTCTTCTCAAGTCACTGCTAACAAAGGCATGGTCCCAGCAGGAAAATAATGCAAGTTTTTCAGAATCATACCAAAAAATCACCAAGTTAGGTTATGTTAAATCAGAGAAGGTAGAAAAAAAAACATTAACATGCAATGCAAGGCAATTTCATCATCTTTCAACAAAGAATGTAATTCAACAGTGTGATGCAGAGAAACTGTTTGGTGTCATCATGACTGAAAATGTTGGGTTAAGTTGCCTACTGAAGGCAATGGATCACTTCTTGTTTATCTTTGATATGTCTGTGACCACAACCTGTAAGTCAAAATCAATACCTTTTCCAGAAACAAATTAGAAGGTGGCATAGACTCTATCTGCTGGTTTGTGCTGCCATCCCAACCCTGAGTATCTGAACCCCATTATCAGGCAGTACCAACCCAAGAGAGGAATCCAGCTTATCCATAAACTATGTATCATCAGTCCCAGCTTGTGGATGCTTTTGTCATCAATTACTTCTTCATCTTGGCACTATGGTGCTGCCACCCTTTCACATGTCAAATTCCAGACTAGCACAAGCAGCAAACTTGAGGAATGGTCATGGTGAGATTTCTGCTGCTGGCCTGTCTGGGAAAACCTTCAGATGCTGTAATTGCTACAGTAAATGCTAACTTCAGGGTGTCTTCGTACCTCTAACAACTTGTTCCCATCTTGATTGCCCACACCATGTTTATAACTCAGAACAGCTGATGACTGTTGACAGTTGATGGCACACTCCCTAAATATCAAACCTCCAAACTGAGCATGTTCTACAGGTCATCAGTAATTTTAATTTTGTTTTTTGAACATGAGGTTTGTTAGAAGAGACAAGGAGAATGTCATATTCTCAGTCCCTGCAGAAATCCTTCTCAGCCAGAAGTACAGGAAAAGAAACAAAAATAAAAATATGTGAGAAAAGATGAAAAATTATTCCTTCTCATGAGACACTTCTTCAGTAAATTAGTTATTCAAGAAATCCATCATAACATTCCTGTATGGACCTGAGTAATGAAATCCATGCTCAGCCTCTTGGTTCCTGTGACAGAGCAGGGCTTAAAGATTGAAGTTTCTGATGAATGCCCCAACACACAGGAACTGACCTACTCACTCCTAAATCAAGAGCTCCATTCTAGGCAAATAAAACACAGGGAGTTATGAAAGAGAAAAAAGAATGCATTGTGTGCACGACAAAAGAGTACAGATTTTGCTGTGAGATGTCTGGGATTTCTCTAATTTGTATTTCCTGCCATTTTTCCTCACATGGGGCTGTTTTATCAATTAGCAGCACATGTGTGAAATAAAGGTTCAATTAAATGGAGAGAACCAGCACAATTATGCTCATTAAAACACAGAACGATCCTGGCATTTATTCAGTATAATTTGCCTCCAGAAAGCAATGAACACTCTGTGACACAAATGCAATTGTTTCTAAAGAAGAGATTTTCTCCAGAGACCACTATTGTTCAAGGCAGGAGATGTAACTTTGCTCTCTTTAACAGATTGCTGTGGAGAGACAGGGCACTGCCCATTGGTTTCCACTTCCAAGAGATGCAAACAAAAGTTGCCTCTCTGTACATTATTAACTGCTCAGACTTATACCATAAACAGCGTTATTTTCAAGAATAGGAAAGTACATATCCTACATAAAGGTCAATGAGAAAGCCCTCTTTAAACACTGAAACAAAACGTTTTTAACACTCTAAAGCTCATACTTGTTCCTTCCTTTTTCTCAGCAAGATGCACTGGGGAGTCAGAATTTCTGGGTAACAACTCATCTTTTTACTTTTAATCCTCCTTTTCACAGCATTCTGCAGCTTGCATAGCCCACAGTGTCTACACAGCTTCCACTGTCACCAGATCTCAGCATTACCCCACTGATCCACTGGATGCCTCCCATAGACCAAACTCTCCTTTTAAAAAAACTGCATATTTTGTGATTTATATCTAACCTTAATAAACATATGTCTTTTACTGTAATGGTATTGGAAAGGGAAGACAGCTTTCTGACAGACTCAGAATCATAAATAAGAATTCATTAGCTACAAGTGCAATTTCAAACCATGGCATATCAATTTCTGCTATTTCTAGTGAGAGGACACAATTTTTTCATTGTGCTGATTAAAATTAATGGTAAAGATATTCAAATTATTGAGCAAGGTAGATGGTTGATTCAACTTTCTGGAAAGGAGCAGCTCACCTGTTTCATCTCATATCAGAACACTTCTGTCAATATATGATTAATAGATAAAGAACTCCTACTTTTGGGATTTTTTTCACAGAAAATGATGATTATTTAACTCAGGTAGTGGTTAAGGTGCAAAAATGTTGGGAACCACAGTCAAAAAGGGCAGAATTACTTGGAAATGTATAAATATACTTCAGATTTTCCCTTCACATACTCACAGAACCATAGTGCAAAAGCAGAATTGATACTGTAAGAAGTACAGTGGAAACTGAAGACAAAACAAACATTTCCAGTCCCCAGTTTCATCTTGAAAACTTCTGGAATCCATGTACTTCTTTTGCAACAACTTTTCACCATCTGCCTGCAGGAGGTGGCATTTAGAAAACACTTGTTACAGTGAGACTGACCCTACACTACACATGCCCACGTGGATCTAAAGTGTTTGTAGGCATCTGTTTGCGGAGGAATATCCCAGTGTCCAGACTCTCATGGTGGTCATTTACACTGCACAAACACAATTACAGAGCAGTGACAAAGAGTCCGTAATTCCACACAGCCCAAACTGGACTTTTGTTTAGCAAGGCAGGATTAGCCCTCACTCATTCTTATAAAACCTCTGAAGTTACTACACGTGGTCAGAATGATGATACACAAAACACATGGTGCCCAGTAAAAGCACACCAAGACAATGGTCGCAACTGCTGATATGAGTCTGGTTTTGTTAGCAGCACTGTGGAGCTCTGCAGATTACATCATGCAGATGGTTTCTACACCTGGCATCCATTCAACCTGCACATATACTTATCCACCTCCACCTGTCTGCTTAGCCAAACCAGTAATGAGGGGGGGAAAGCCAGGCAGCATATAAATCCATCTGCACTGAATACAGAAAGTTAATATTAAATGCTGTGCCATGGAGAAGTACTTTAGATTTCAACATGGAAACACTCCCATTTAGAGAAACAGGGAATTCAGTCCATAGTTGAAAAAGAAAAACTGAACACTCTTACATGTTCAAGCGCAGGAGATATCAGCAGGATACAACATTTCTAAACAAAACCAGCAGGTATACAGCTGTCTACTCAATTCTGCCATCAATCAGTGTTGTCTTGCACTGTTATCCTACAATATCTATTTTCTTTAAATCTATGTTATGGGGTCCTTGCTTCCTCAAACACAATGGCATCAAGATCCCAGAGTTTATTGACAGGTGATATAAATGAAAATACATAGGAAACACTGACTCAGTTGAAAAAATAAATTTCTTTTTCCAGAATAAGAATTCTGACATGGGGCAGTAATAAATATGTAAAAGGAGAAAAAAAAATTTAAAAAATCATTATACTCCAGGGATAATGATTTTATTATTTTTCTCTTCAAAAGAAAGATAATCCTCAAGGTGAAGGTTAAAAGCATTTTCAGTCTTGGCATTATGACACGTAGCCTGGCAGTATTTGAATGGGACATACACGTGGCCTCTCCTTAATGAATTTTATGCAGCTATACATAGGAGAAGTTGTGTGGTTTTGTTACATTCTGCTTTCCTATAAGCTTTAGAGTTATGCATCTTCCTGAGTTGTGTTGTTTGCAAATTATGTTCTTACAATGAACCACACACAACTCTTGTCTTTTCTTGGGGAAAGCACCAGTTACTCCCACTGCCTAAGTCCTGCACAGCTGGAATTCCAGGATTTTCCTAGAACTGTAACCAGGATGGAAAGACTTGTAACCAAGGTTTTGAGGTTGCTAAGAATTAATTATGAATGGAAACATGTGTGAGAAAAAAGAGGCAGCACTAGAAGAAAACAGCAGAACAAGGGTTAAAAAAATAATGTAATGAACAAGGCAGTTCCCAGTCAATCACACTGAGGAATGTGTCAAACCCAGACAACACACATTGTGATAAGAACTCAGCAGAAATTACTCATTAATGTAAGACATTTTGAGAACATAGGAATGGATGGCAACAAGGCTGCAGAACATCATACACACCATTCCTTCCTCTTATCACAACAGGAGAATAAACACTGTTCCTAAATGGACATGAAATATTTCTTTAAAAAGTAATTCATCACTGCCAACCCCAGTGAAGAACCCCAGAGCTGTGACAAGAACTCAGTAGCCAGTTTCTCTGGTCTTTTGTGTCCCACACCGTGTCAGACCACTCAGGCACACTTGGTGCTTGTGGTAAGTGGAAATAAGAATGAGTGAAAGTAAAATCATCTTACTCAGAGCTTTTGCAAGCAACTTTCACCTTTCTCTTCCTTTTAGACCTGATCTGTTTTGCTATATCACCTACCAACAAACTTCTCTGTATAACATCTATATTAACACCATACAGCCATTTCCATAAGGGTGACCTGTCTTATGAGGTTTTAAAAGAGTTCAAAAGAATTTTAACCAGATAATAAAATAATCTAGAAATTAATATTCATGAATATAACGTTATTCACTTCTTTCCCCTTTAAGGATTTTCTTCTTATAACATATATTCCACATTTCTTGGGCAACGAGGAAAAGCAGAGCTTTTCCATCTTCCTGAACTCAGCCCACACGTAACTGCAGATGAAATGAAAGAACACCAAGCAGGCTGAAACACTGATTGCTTTTGAGCTTACATTATGTGTCTGGACTAGTTGAGAACCATTCTGTGCATTCATGGGAACAAACTGTTTGTTAGGGGTGTCAACAAGGAGGTTCTGAAATATTTTATATATTTTGAAACAACAGCTATTATTTTAAGAGCAGTCATTTTTCAGTTACTGGGGTAAGCACACCACCCATGTGATTGAAGACTGAAGAGTGTAAGAATAGGATATTCCAGGAGGTCAGGCTTCCAGGCAAGAAACAGCATCATGACAGAGCTGCCAAAAGCCTTCTGGAGAGTTTATGGTGAGAAAATAACAAAGCTCTTCAAGAAAAAACTGGGAGGTCTTCTTTCTCTGAATGCTGCCATGCAAATGTTAAACATGGAAACTTCCTAATGAGCACTGTTATTGTTTTCTGTTTGACACAGAGGATAACAGAAAACAGATGTTTCTGCAGGAAAGGAAAGGAAAGGAAAGGAAAGGAAAGGAAAGGAAAGGAAAGGAGAAAGGCAGTTGGACATAAACACTATGGCTTCAGAGTACAAATGTATTTACAATATGTACACAGCTGGGAAGGGGGAAGAAAAGCAGCCAAATTATTTTCCAGGAGTGACTTAAGGCATAACTTAACTTTACGCTGCATATTAGCAGCAGATAGATGTTAAACAGATGTTTATTTTTAAAAATATCTGTCATAATACATCTCCACATATAAGTTTGGGAAACATATGGTCGTGCAAAATTTAAAGAAGAGGAATACATGCTGAAGGAAAAGATTCCAAGACAGAGTGGTTAAAACCAAAGAGACAGATATCTACTCAGAAAGGCAAATGACTGAATCATATAATGGTTTGGGTTGGAAGGGACCTTAAAGATCCTCTAGTTCAAACCCTTCTGCCCTAGGCAGGAACACTCCCCACTACACCAGTTTGCTCAGAGCTCCATCCAACCTGGCCTTGAACAATTCCAGGAATGGGGCATCCATAACTTCTCTGGGCAACCTTTTTTAGTGTCTCACCACCCTCACAGCAAAGAACTTCCTCCCAATATCCAAGGTAAATCTCACCTCTCTTACTTTTAACCTGCTCCCCCTTGTCCTTTCACTATCTGTCCACATAAAACATCACTCCCTTTTATGACCCCTCTTTGAGTATTGGAAAACCCCAATGTGGTTCCTTGGGAGCCTCCTCTCAAATGCAGAAATGAGATTTAAGTGCCATCTGGAAGACAGAGGGACATGGAACAGAAGTGCTGAGTGGTGAAAGACATCTGCATCACCCAAGGAAAGCAACAGTGCTCAACTCCAAAAGCCTGCAAAGATTTCTAGCCCTTGGAACAAAATAGCAGATCAGTTTCAAGAGAACAGTTCTGATCATGCAAGAAACACAGCTCAAAAATCTACCTGGATCTCAGGCTGGGACCAAAACCGATGCTAACAGCTTTAAAAGCACCAACACAAAAAAATGAAATGTGTGCACTTGTACATATGAAACTGCATCCACCAAATGTTTATGTGAACAGCCATTACTGAAAAATAAACTAAGTTTTATAAAATATTGCATATTTTGTATTGCATATATATTGCAATATGAATAGAATATGTTGCATATATTTTAATATATTCCATACATATTAAATATATTATATTAATATTGCAATATGAATATAATATACTGCATATATTTTCTAAAATATTTGCATATTGTAATTTTTTCATTTGACTTAATTCTACATTGCTTTTATTTTTTTGTCTGATCTTCTCTGGATTCTCTTAAGATTTGTATGAGGGCAAGAGTATTCATAACTTTTATGAGACCAAGAGGTAAAGGACACTGACCAAATGAATTCAGGGAAGTCAATGAAATTCAGGCAGTTCAGCTAAAGAGTAAGAACATGTCGTCCAAAACTTTCATTTGGCATTTCAGTATCATATTTGACTGAACTCCAGACTGCTTGATGATTCATGTACGGCTGCTGGGTAGTGGAGAGAGCAGATGATCACTATAATAAAAGCCATATCTAGATTATTTTGGCCAACAAGAGAAGCAACCAAAGAAGAAAATCATTTCTCATTTGGTAAAAGGCACTGTTTTGTGACAAAAAGTGAAAACAGACTACAATGTTCATCTAGAAGATATCTAAATGTGAAAAACACTTTCTACACATGTATGAGGCAAGGTAGTTCTTTTAGGAGCAGAGATAGGAGGGGGAGTCTTTTCAGAAAAATTATACAGCCACATTTTTAAGCACTGAAGATTAAGGTATACAGAAAAGAGCCTATGAAAAATAAAAATAAGTGCAGACACTCAGATGAAAACCTTGAGTCCCTTTGGAAAGATTTTTCTCCAAAAAGCCAGTATTTATTTGTTATAATACCGGTACTGTCCATAATGCAGACACAGGTGCTGTTTCTACATCCACATTCTAGTTCAAATCAGAATTGTACTTTGGAAGTAAATCTTGTGACTGACTGTTCAACATGCTTAGGTTCATGGAGCATATGAAATGGACTTTGTGGATTTTAGCTGAAACCTTAAGATGCCCTTCAAAAGCAGACCTGACACAACTGAGTCAGTAATGAATATCCATGTCAGAGGAGCAAATGACAACAAAGAAAACCTTGAGAAGACATTTCCATGCATATATTCATCTATGATGCTCTCAGATTTTTCATTAGTTCCATGTTGTCTTCCTTTCACTTAATGACCTTTGTCTTAGCTGCCAAAATAAACTTTTGCTAAGTTCTTCATGCTCTCCTGAACCAGCCATCAAACAGGCACAAATATCCTTCAGCTCAGTTGCTTCTGCCAAATAAATTTATAACCTTGCTGGAACTCCAGGCTGTGGAGTATAAATCCAACATGTGAAACCTCTTATTTATATGTTTAGAAAAGTGTTCTCCAGCCCGATGGTATAATTTTTGCAGGCTGTTGTTCACGCTGTGTTAGGCCACCCACCATCTTGAGTGTGTGATTTTTAATTATTTAAACCTAGTACAATACAAAGCATTTTCTAAACACTGAGCTTTTATGCTTGCAATTACTTTTGAGCAGAAATAAGGATTCCCTCATAGAAACCATAACTTGGTTAGATATATACTGAGCCCTTCTTAGGGATATCTGGGATCCAGGCTGATCCTGTCAATGGATTCCTACTATCTGCTACACAAAGGGCAGCAAGCATTGCCCCATGAACCACAGGGCTGGGTTTAACCATGGTAGAAATCTGGAAAATGTTATCAAATATCAAAGGAATGTAAACAGACCACTTCTGAGAGTATTTTATAGCGTCAGCTAAAAAGTAGGTTGAGGTTACAACTAAATTTTCCTAGTGGCAAAGGTTTGTTAATCCTGGTGCTCTGCCTTTAACAATCTAGTCTGCCAACTTTTCATCACATGCATAGTCTCAGTGAAGCAATATTACAAGGTCTGATAAATCTCTGGATATTCGATCATTTTCCTAAACCCTCAGATCATAGTTAAATAATTGCAAGAATTTCCACTTTGAGCATGATTTTTTTTCTTAAGATACCCTGAAGCAATACTCAGCAAACCAAAACAAAAAATAAGCTCAATTGATTTTATAATCATGATTCTGTTCAGGAATTCCAGTTCAGAAATCCCATTCATGACTTCTTACTGTTTCAAAATAGTCTGTTAAAGCTGATAAAATGATCCATGAGAAGAAAAAGAAAAAAAAAATCCAAACCCGAATAGTTTGCTTTTATTTCTCTATTTATTCTACTGCCTGAAAAACGTGTAAAATAACTTGATCTGAAACTACTTGGCACTATAAATGGAACTTCACTAAAAAAAAGGGATACAGCCATGATTGCTATTATAGCAATATTTCAGTCCTCAGTGCTCTGAGTTATTTTTTACTCTATCTATGCTTAATGTAAATGTTTTAGCTGAAGTATTTCTATTTCATCAGTCATTTGTGATTCCTAAATAGAGATTGAATAATTCATATTTACAGCATAAGAAAAGTTAGAGTCTTACATCAACACCTACTCCAAATATCGACACAGAGAGAACCTGAACTCATGACTGCAGAAGTGTAATCTGAGAATTCAGGACTGAATACCTTTGTGATGTGAAACCATGAAGATCCTCCTATTGACTCCATGAAGTGACACCAAGTGTGTGCTTCCCCACTAGGCTGAGGTTTCTGCTTCGTTACTGAGCACGCCAGCACTGAGACGTTTGAGGGGAACAAACAAGGATAGAACCTGGGATCCAAGTAAAACAGAAATCTACTGCCATTTTCCATACAGTAATCTCTAAAGGCAGCAGCAAATTAGCAAAAGCTGAAAAGTAGCAACTATGGACCCATAATAAGTGCATGATAGGTCCAGACCCTACCTGGTTTAATCCCGATTTTTTTTTATTATTTTGCCACCTGCCAATTGTTACATTTTGATAATTCAAATAAAAAGGACAAACCATCAAAGTTAAAGCTCCAAAGTGCTGAATTACAGGATAGTCAATTAACATTTAATATTTATTAATATTACATAATGTTAATATTAAAATAAAGGTATAGATTACATGAACTTCACATTTCTTTAACATAGTATGGCTGAACAAACTATAAAATCACTGTGGCTTTTTCTGTCAGAAAAAAACCCCAGAAACTACTAAGAGGCACCATGTTATTGGGCTACCATATGGAAAGTATTATGTATCAGAGGATCGCCAGTGACTGAATTATTTTTGTTATAGGTTAATGTAGTCAAGCAATGAAAGATTTGTGTGTTAATATGTAGAGAAATTATATGAGGGGAAAAAAATGTCTAAATCTTTTTGGCAGGAGACCTGAAACTAAAGAAAATCACATCAAAAGCCAGGAAGCTATACCTAAAATTCATCCCTGAAAATCACACAGTGGTCTCCTATTACATTCATTCATAAAGCTGCTGGAAATGGCAATCCCTGATGCGTGGATTGTGTATTAAGGTATTAATTAAGATAGGCCAGGTGGGAAAAAAGGGCCCATATAAGAGGCATTATGTATTAGATACTTGGTGTTGGGTTCTTCACAGGGGACTCGCAGAACTTTTCGGAGTTCAAGGCTTAATTTGAAAATGTAACCCCTTCCTTTCCGTGGGAGGGACACTCAAAGTGTGGAAAAGAAGGGCAAATCTAGTTCTCTTCCATAGCCTGGTAGACCATCTTCCATTCCACCCTTCCATCACTTTGAGTATTGGAGCTACTGCCTCAGAGCAAAAAAGCATATTAAATAATGGTACAGCCAGAGTTGTGTCAGGGCCTGTACTTCATGCACTTCAGCAAGCTCTGGAGACTGAATCTCCTCCTCTGCATGGAGGTTCCAGGGTCCATGAGTCTATGGAGCTGTTCCACAGTAACTTTCAGAGAGAAGGTACCAAGTGAGACAAGTAGGAAAAATCTGAGCACAGTATTCCAGGTATGCCCTGACAAGTGATAAATAGAGAGGGCCAATTACTCTTGGTTGGTACAACCCAGCATGTCAGACAAAGAAGGAAATGAGGAGGGATGAGCAGGACTCCCCCCCACAATTCAGAGCTTTTATTCATCCAAAATGGGAAATGGCATCTGCAGTGGGCAAAGCAGTCTCTTATCATGGGGCCTCACTTTGGTCCAGAGATGAAAAACTGAGTACAACACATAGCTAAGACCAAAAACTAGGGACAGCATTTCCTGAAACAATAACAAGAACGGTGTTCAGTTTAGAAATAGGACTTATAATTGCCATCCCACTAACTTCTCATTTTGCATTCTAGATATCAAGAAAATATATGAACAAGAGCAGCCATGAGGTGTGCTTTGGGATCAGGATTGTATGAAGTACAAAAAGGTTTTCCTAAAAGCTGAGGGACATTCCTGTAAGACATGTTATATATGACACTAGAAGCCACAGGACCCTCTTACATCACCTTGGTATGAAAGAGCTCCTGTGAGAGCTCAGAGCAAGGTTGGGAGGATAGTCCAGAAACTGCTCATTAGCTTTCACTTGAGAGACAGCCATGACTACAACCTCAATGAGCATTTCCCTAATAAATCACAGAGAATGGGGGAGACCCAGGGCCAGTTCCATTCCACCAGGCAATGTGAAATACTACTTAGGGACCACCAGGACAGACAGACCTATCCACACTCACTCTGTAAGGAAAAAAAAAAAAAAAAAGATATGATATAGATATGGATATCGATATAGATATAGTTTTTGGGGGTTTTTTTAGGAAATAATTATATCTCATAACAGACTACATGCATTGCAGTTCAGAAATTATTTGTCTTCTGACCAAAAAAGCTTGTGTTGAACACCAATAAACATTTTAGTAGACTCAAATGATACATTCATATCTATTTGTTGGAATAAATAGGCATAATACACACCATGAGTCTTTGAATTGTTTTACGTAATTAGTATGCTTTCTACATGGTGCTGATTTAACTAAAATCAAAAGACTACTCCTTCCATACAGGAAGACAAGTCTAATGAAGGGAGCTGGGGAGTGTCAAGGTACTGCTGCATTTCAGAAAGACAGCAGCACAGCTGCAAACCAACAATGGCTTTTGTGTCCAGCATCCAGGACAAAAAAAGTCTTTACTATCCTGTGCAACACATAAACAGTATCACACAAGTTTGTTTCTTTTAAATAGATTGAAGTTTAATCACATGTCATTTGAATCCTGGGGCTAATTTTGCCATCTTTTGGTAACTGACTTCATACTGCTTCTCTCTACAAGGTGATGTACTTTGTACTTTGCAGGAACACTTGTACTTTCAGAAGTCTGAAGAAATCAGCAGTAGACGTCAACAACTTGGCAGAAGTTTTTTCTAAATAAGATTTTTCCTAATATCCAAGTACTTAGCAGCTTGGAAAAAGTTCAGGGATGGTCCTGCAAGGCAAAGCCTGGAAACCTTTCGGTGCAAATGCATTTCCCGGTGATGGAAACACACGGCAGAGCTGCCTCGGGGGCCGGCGGGTGCCGGGTGTGCCACTGGTGAATCACCAGCGGCCGCTCTCAGGCCGGGCCGGGGTTCGTACCGGGGTTCGTACCGGGGTTTGTACCGGGGTTTGTACCGGGGCTCGTACCGCCCGCCGGAGCGACACGGCTTTCCCAGGAGAGCACCACCGCGGCTCCGTGGCCGCTCCCGGCCAGCCTGCCCCGCTCCGGCCGGGACCCCCGCCCCTCTCCGCCGCGGTCTCCGCCCGCCGCGGCTGCAGGCGGGTCCGCCCCGCCCCGCCCGGTTATACGGCCCCGTCCCGGTGCCCGCCCGCGCTCCGGCGCTGCCGCCGCGGGACGGCCAGAGGGACAGCCCGAGGGACAGCCCGACAGACAGCCAGACAGACAGCCAGACAGCGCCGGGGTCGCGGCCGGGCCGCCTGCCGCCCGTGCCCGGGCGATGGTGCCGGCGCCCGGGAGCGCCCTGCTCGCCGCGCTGCTCGCCGCCGGGCTGGCCGCGGGCAGGTGAGCGGGGAACCGGGCGGGGCGGGCGGGGCCGGCCCGGGCACCGCAGCCCCGCTCCCGAAGGGCCCGGGGCTGGTGCCGCTGCTCCCGGCGGGCCCGGGGCTTCGATCTTTGCCTATTGTGCCTCCAATACTCATCTCCATCCTGCTGCAAGGGGAAGGGTGCAGGGAAATTGGGGGAGTAAGAGAGGGTGGCATGTGGTTGTGGAGAGAGTTGGTGGGAGGACTGATTTGGGGAATCCCATTCCTAAACCATAGCAGCAATACAGGTTACAGCAGCAGTGCAACTCAGTCCCTCTTAGTTTAAAATGGTGCTAATGGCTCACAGCAATCTTGTGACAGCTAATGCAGCCAGCTCTTTATTTCAGTCTCCTCAACTCAGGCAGCTGTTGTGGTTACTATTCATCCTCACTGTTCTTTGCTAAATGTCTCATAGTGCTGTCAGCAATACCATAGCCACAAAAAGTCAATTACTTCCCTCCTCTCTGGGCACCCTGGACTGCTAAGTAGCCCTTGTTACCTTTAGCACTGGTGCTGCCTCTCAGAGGACAGAGTTCTTCAGACAGCACTCTTCCACTGCGCTGTGATCTGACCTGCACAGTGTGCATTCTCTTGCCTTTCTTTTTTGGTCACATTTTTTGGCTGCAGATTCTTCAAGGCCAGGAATTTTTTGTACACTGGCAGACTGTGATAAGTCCAGCCATCTCATTCAGGTACTTTAGGTAGTTCCTCTGAAATCCTACAGGAGTATGAGACAAGGAGGGATCAGAAGTGCCCTATGCCTCCAGTCCACATTACTGCTTCCCCAATATCCAGGCAGGTCCATGTGACATTCTCCCAGAAAAGGTTGCCTACCTGAAAGAATCTCCTCTTTCTAATTTTTTCTTTTAGTGCTTAACTCCTGATAGAAATAGCTAAGTTGGTGGGTGTTGATTCTTCATGGGTGAGAGGGACTAACCTGGCAAAACTGGTTTTCCTCACAGATTTTGGGATCTAGTTGATCTTTGCCAAAGGTAAGTTTTATCTTGATGCTTGTTGTGGAAGTCAGAACAAATCTTTCAACCTTGTCCAGGGCAATATCTATAGAGTTCAGCTATGTTAATTTAATTTGCAGCTTTATGGAACATTTCCCAGTTTTAAAGAAAGTTTGTTCTGAAACCTTGAGAGATACTGTATACTTTATAATGACATTATTTTTTAAATTTTTGAAATAAATTAATAAATAAAACATTACTGAATCAGTTTTTCCTGTGAAAATGAGCACCTTTTGGAAAGGAATGAGATCCTGCTTCCTCCAGGCTTTAGGCATTTTAACCTCCCAGGGGAGTCATAGCACTATCCAGATGCATTCAAAGGGATTTTCTTAGATGCAAGCATAATGTACATTTACTATCCAGGTGAATTCAAGGCCACTTTCTAGTCTGCAAGCAGAACATATATTCTTTAACTTGTATACTTGCAAGTGATGTTAGGCAGCAGCATGTGGATAACAAAATGGAAAAAGGTTCTTTTATTGTCTATAGGATGCAGAGGCAGGGTGCTGATTTGTCACAGACACAGAGGAGTTAGAGCTGTTCAACACACTTTTTCACCTCTCTGAAGATGTTAATGTACCGGAACATGTACTCCTGTAAACTGCATCACTGCATTGGTGGCAAAGGTTGGGTGCCTTCAGGACAATTTATTCCAGCACTGAAGCTTTTTTACTTGCCAGGTGACATGAAGACGATCTCTTTGTGTAGAGTATCTCAGATGCATGAGTTTATGCATTTCCTTTGAACTCCCTCCTAGTTCCAATGGTTCAGCTACTAAAGAAAACTCTGGAGTAACACCTTGTGTCTTTGAAGCGTATGCATATATTTGTTCTACTAGTTTGCCTCAGTGATGTTTGCAGGAACTGTTTTGATGTGAGTGCAACCGTTACAGATAAGTGCAGGAGAATACATGCAAAGCACTCCTGCAATGTGATAAAATATTACCTTTTTTGTGTCTTAGACTAAAAAATGCAAAACTTCATGCCTGATGGCTTTTTTCCACCATTTTTTCCCCACCATGAGATTTCTGTTGCAGTGTATTGTCCCCCCTCAGGACCCCAAATCACTTACTACAATGCTCTCACCAAACAGGAATTTTCGGGGTCAAAACCAGCATTTTGGACTCTCTGAAGAAAATGCATTTTAAATTATGACTTGGATAAAGCAATGGAGACAGAGGATTTTGGATAAAGAAAAGAATTTCATAAAGGGGAGAGACATGTGGTGGACAACTTAAGTAACAGCAAGCAAAGGGAGAAGGAGAACTAAAGCCACAGCACAGAGGAGGTCTGGAAGATTTACACAGTTGTGAATTTCTATCAGATTTATAATTTTGGCAACTAATATTGCAGGTTTTCCAACTCTTGCAGCTGTTGATCTGCACAATGACTTTGAACCCCCTGGGCTTATTGGCAGGTGAAATTAACATTAATTTGTATGGTCAGGGACTCTCATGCAACCAGAATGCTTGGGTCTGTCTGCACTTATGCAATCACTTTGCATGTATGCAGTGGCTATGAGCCTGCAAGTCGCTAGCTTTTATGGGGCTGATTGATACTCTCAACAAGCTTTTCTGTAGAATCAGTGTTTCATCATCTGAGGCAACAGTACTCTCAGTTATGGCATCATATATTTGATCCATGTGATCATGGATCATATATTTGTGTTCATGTGACACAAACTGAGGCAGCCCTATTGACTTCACTGATATTAAGATGACTCATTCTTGCAAGGAGCTGGCTGTATTTTTTGCCTTTGCCATGTTTCTCATTAGAAAGGGTTGACCTTGCACAGTTAATTTATTGCAGGTGAAACATTCCCATCATTCCAGTTTCTCTGGTCAAATGGAAGTTTGTATTCCTGTCTAGGAACACTGCTCTAGGTTTGGTGAAATGAAAATGCTTGACAGTGGATAAAACATAAGAGAATTGTACAGAGGGGTATGCAGAGGAATGGATTAGAGCATTTTCCTGCTGGAGTTAGTGTTTGTCCTTCCTTACACAGCTCGAGAACTCGTGGGCAGCTGGGGGCTGTGAGCCAGCCTGGGGTGTGCCGCTACGGCTCCAGGTTGGATTGCTGTCCTGGCTGGAGAAAGAACAAGGGCCACTGCGAAGGTAACATTAACTTTCTGCTTGGTTCCTCTCTGCTGCTGCGTACTTGGTAGTAATAAGGAGGTTTCTTACAGAAACCCAGAAGTTACAGAAGGAAAACTCCTGAGGCGTGAAATCTCCAAGTCTGTGAGAGAGCAAATAAAACATGCTTGAGAGACCATCTCCTCAAAAAAATGGTATTTACCCAGAGCTTTGGGTAAATAACACCAAACCATAACTTGCACGTTCAGAAATTCTTAGATCCAGAAGGCACCATCTGTTCTAACCTCCTGCACAGCCCTGGTCAGTGGCTACACTGTTACAGCTGTTGAGTACGTGCCATAAATGCAGTTTTCTAATGCTATAGAAGGACCTCTAAAATTATTTAATTTCTGTTGGTGTCCTTTATTTTCAGATTACACAGCTTCTGAGAACCAGAGGATTTTAACTTTCTAAAAACATAAATAAAACTCAAGCAATAAGTGCCCTGACTTGAGCTTGGGTAGCCAGCCAGTGTTTGGGTGTGTGGATCATTTGCTTAATGAAGACACAATGACTCTTAAGACACTTCTAATTTGTGAAAGGTCTACATATCCCAAGGAGAATGCAGTTTTGAATCTCTCTCTCCAGTTGTATGTGGGAAAAACACAACAAAATCATAAAATATATGTTTTAGATCTTTTTCAGATGTTGCACTTGTTGTCCCAGAGAGTTTTGCCTTTTATGTCTAGTGAATGTGTATAGAGGCTTGAGATTACTGATTGCTGAAAATCCATATGCTAAAAGGGAAAGATGTTAAAATGTCTCTGCTCTCTATATATGATATGCCATTTTTAAAAAAAGAAAAAGGGATTATTGTAGTATTTCTTGCATTGCTTAATTGCACTTTAGTTTTCATGCAAATTAATACCTGGAGAGATAACTGGCAAATGTAGCATTTGATCAGCAGTGGAGTAGGTTGTCTTGTTTTAAAGCAATAGGTTTTCATAAAATTTGAAGATTCTTCTTTGGCAAGTCACTTTAAGCCACCTATAATGTAATTCTGCATTGTAAATCCAGATGTGCTGGTTTTCACTGCTTCATCGCTAACACTGTAAGCTGGTTTTTTGCAGTCTCAATTACAGAAGAGATATGTGTCCATGCCATGGGAGAACATCCCAAGCAGGGATGCTTTGGATCCCAGGGGAACAAGCTGGTCTTGCAGTGTGCCACATTTTATTCAGGGCTGGAAGAAGTGTAGAAAAATGCCTCAATCTGCAGAGTTAGTACCTTCAGTACATCTGAATGTATCTGTTAATGTAGGGAAGATACTTGAATTCAGAAAAAATAATTTTAATATTAATTTTACCATATAGTAACTAAACTTTCCTATAGTTTGCAGATCAGCTTAACTACATAAGGAATCGAAATTCACATCCTGGTGCACACTCTTTCCGTTTCCTCAGAGATAGTCCTGCTATAAATGCATGTTTGCTCTTCCTGAATAACCCCCATGCTGACAATTAAAGTGATTTCAGGAGCCTTAAGGCTTATAAAAGTCTGCATTTAATTTCTGATTGCTGATCCAGAGGACTTAGAGTTGCTTTTTAATGCATCCAGGTTAAATGTTGCCCTCTCAAATTATTGTAAACATGATGCAAATATACTCGCCGGGATATGTGCTAAGGACAGTTGCCTGATGACAGATGTGCTCTGGATGTTCCACCATGGGATAGACACGTTCCTCAGCTGTAATTGAGGAGATCCAAGACTGTAAACTGCTATAGGATTATGTGTCTCCTTTTGCTCTAGGAGAGTGCTGTTGCCTCTTTCCTGCTCCAGATGCCAAGCATAGCAATTCAAGCTGCTGGCCAGCTGCTTCTCACATAGGCTTCC
This sequence comes from Pyrgilauda ruficollis, assembly GCF_017590135.1. Classification (NCBI taxonomy): domain Eukaryota; kingdom Metazoa; phylum Chordata; class Aves; order Passeriformes; family Passeridae; genus Pyrgilauda; species Pyrgilauda ruficollis. Next base: position 7,647,914 of record NW_024524266.1, read on the forward strand.
TAAAAAAAGGAAAAAGGCAAGAGTACAAAACTAAATGTGGCTTGTAACCATTGCAGAAAAAAAAAAAAAAAAAAAAAAAAAAAAAAGGATGTAAAGGCCTTTTGTCTTTACAAACCTGGAAAAAACCAAATTCTTGTAATTAATGTTAGTGCCCCTATTTTCAAGCCCAAATAAAGTGTTAATCAGTAGTTACTGTGCTTAGACTAGAGGAAGTAGTGTGGAGGATGCTGAACTTATGCAAAACCTTTTAGGCAACTAAGCAGAGCAAAAGTTCTCAAATAGAATATTTCTAACTTTTTTTCTCTCTCCTTTCTCTGCCTGACTCCACCAGCTACCTGTGGACATGGTTGCAAGCATGGCGAGTGCATGGGACCAAACAAATGCAAATGTTTCCCTGGATTTACAGGGAAATCCTGTAATCAAGGTTTGTGCATATGCTCCAGAAAGGAGACTGTTGGTTTTCTGTTTCCTTATCTTGTGCTATGGTTTTTGTCATCTTCCAAAGCAGTAAACCAGGATGTTTTCTTGTTTATGTAGAAGAACTTAAGAATTTAAGACTTTTGCATCTCCAGCATCCCAGGCAAGCTCTAAGCCTTCTTCAGCAGACAAAAGTTTGAAACTATATTGTTTATCTCCTACGGGCTGATGACAAGGGCAAACTCATATTTATAGTCAGAGGATTAAGGCATGGAGAGATTATATAGGAAGGTATCAGAAGAGATGGAAGCCAATTGCAGAACCCATGTTATTTTCTTAACTAGCAGCCCATGTTTCTTTTTAAATTAATCTTCTAGTCAGAAAGACTTGCAATTATATCGTAGATGTATAATTTAGCAATCTGCCTGGGGTGTTTATATATGCTGGTGGTATTTCTGAGAACCATCATTGGGAATCCTTAGAATTGCATTTTCAGAAACTTTAAATGTACCATTTTCCCCCATAAATTTGGAATTTGATATGAAAATATTTCAGTTAACACATTGGTAAGAACTCAGCTTTTTTTTTCCTGTTCCAAAATACGAGACCTCTCTCTTGGATCAGATGAAAGGAGCAGGACACTGTGCATGGAGAGGCAAATGAGCGAACTGTAGGTGCTATGATGGAAACATGACACAAATGACTAGGACTGTTCCTGCTACCTTCCTAAGTTCCTGCAGACTTTGCCTGAAAATATTGCATTGACACGCTAAACACACATTTTTTATAGTCAAAACAGCCCATTTATTACACAGTATCTTTCAAACAATATGCTTTAAAGATGTGCTATTAAGTATTTTGGTAAAATCCATCTTTTGTTGTTTCTCACAGGGAAAGAAATTAACTCCTCAGTACACTAGAGAGGAAAGAGAAAGAGCAGCTGTAGTTATATGTAACAGATATATAAGTACCACTTACAACTTCAGCCTCTAAATACAGAAGTTTAACCTCAAAAATTATTTGGCAGCTGAAATGTTGCTAAAAGGCAACAGAGAAGCCCTCAGCTTTTAGGTGCTTTCTGTGCAGTAATTCCATGTGCATTTGACATGCTCTCCATAGGCAGCCTGATCACCTGTGCACTTCAGCAGGTTCTGAGATGAGGCTCGGAGGAAGCACTGCACAGACTCCCTGTTAGCTCCTGGGCTTTTCTACCTTCTGAAGCAGGAGCAGGATTTTTTCAGCGGGGTGGTGGCCAATACTGGCCAGGAGTGTCCAAGATATTGTTTCAACAGTATGGCTGTATAGGTGGTCATGTTCCATCACCCAGAAGTGCTAATACCCACTTCTAATTTAATGGCAGATGTAGCCTTGGTCTGTCCTTGCAGCAGAATGTCCTGCTGAGCAAGCTCAACACGAGCTAACTAAAATAACAGAGATAAGGGGACTGTATTAGTCTGCCACCAAGTCTGAGCTAAATCAGCCTTATCTCCATAGGTTCTTTTTTAGAGCTGTGTATGCTATCTGTGCATTGTGAGAGATAGGTACAGATAAGCACTTTTGAAAATGTATGGTCTAAGTGGAATAACTTTTGTTCTCTAGTTTGCTCTGTAGTTTCTTTGTTAAGAGAGTCTTAGTTATTTAGTGGAGTCACAGCAGCACAACAATCCAGCGTGATTTGCAAACAGACAGGTTGTCCTTTTTCAAACAGATCCTGTGAGAATAATAGAATGCAACCCTCTCTCTTCCCTGGACTGAGCTGTAAAAAGCACTTGTGCACCTCCACAAAGTTTGTGCTTTGAATGGCCTGGAGGTTTTGTTCCTGTGGTCTGCAGGGTGTGGCACAAGAACAGATGCTTCTCCCATTGGAAATGGAGTTGCACAAGCTCAGTGCTTGCCCGGAGAGCTGCATCTTTACTGAAATTATGTTATCAGTCATATATCCTGTTAAACACATATTGAACGGGCTGCATATGCTGGTGCATTCTATTAATGAGTTCCACCTACTAATCACTGCAAGAGGTAGAGGTGGTAGGTCATGGAATTAAAAAACACAGATATTGTCCCCTTGTCATAGGCCAAATATCATTGTCAGAACTGCTCACCCTATACCACACAAATAAACGTTTTAGAATTCTCATTTTCTCCTCGTGAAGGATAGATGTTGGGAATTTGAAATTTATGTAGTTTCTGAAAAGCCTTTAAATCCTGGATTTTGAGAAGGATTTAGGATGTTTTATTCTCAGGATTTTGAGACTTTTGAGATCCTTTTGAAGTCACATTATTATTATCATAAATTTTATTTCATTTCTGCTACTGATAACCTTGGTGCCAGTGTGAGGCTCAGAAAAATTAAAGTAAAAATCTTTGTTTCACTTTATCTCAAACTGTTTTGCTGTTCTTAGTCTCATGTTTTTGCCTTTTTAATACAGAGGTCAACTGGAGGGTTAGAACCAGAAAAAATCCATTAAAAACTCCCAAAAAAAGATTAGCTGCGATTCTCTCCACCCCTCCACTTCTTCCTAACAAGCTGCCAAATGTGGCCAGAGTTTGCATTAACTTTTCAAGTGTAGAGGTCTGTGTATGTTGGTTTTACTAGCAGTCTTTCAGCCAGATGGTCTGCTAAATTCTCATCTTGCAAGGGGCTGGCTTATTTTCCATCCAGACAATTTCACTCTGGGGAACTCCACACATTAGGCAATATTATCCACCTCTATGCATGAATATATGTAAAAAAGCCCAGCACTCACTCAGTTCCAATGACTTCTGCAGATCTGAACGAATGTGGACTGAAGCCACGTCCCTGTGAGCACAGATGTATGAACACACATGGCAGCTACAAGTGCTATTGTCTCAACGGGTACATGCTCATGCCAGATGGCACATGTGCAAGTAAGTAATAGAGCTGGTGGAACAGGCACACCAAGATCATCTAACCACATCTAATCCCAGCAGATTTTCTTCTTGTGATGAACTGATTCACTTATTCAGAATAGGGTCTTTGCCCCTGCTCTCTGGTACTACCACAGCTGAAAGAGGCTTCCTATTTGGTATTTCCTGGATAAAGCAAACTAGGTCATACTTATATTTTGGTCTTCAGAGGTGTTTTGGTCCTGACAGAATTAAAAGTCTTTGATAGTGTTGCTTCAGATGAAGAACAGCTAGAATGACCTCAGTGTATAGTCCTGCCAGTTCATCTGTTGAATAAGAATGAATGTATTCAAGCAAAGCACCAATACAGATTACTTTTTACTCTGCTGAATTTCATGCCATTCTTCCTTGCTTTACCTTTCTGTGCTCCACAACTGATATATTTTACCTGTGTTAATATGCTTTTGACAGTTGCTGAAAACTGTTCTTGCAAACATTTGCTGTATGATCTAAGGCTTATCTAAACTTATGAAAATAGGTATTTCTACCTACATTCTTTGTCTTTAAGCCAGCATGAAATGGAAAGCATTCTGATTTTTTAGCTAACCAGATTTTTCAGACCTGGGGAAGCTTCTAATTTTTTGGTGAGAGGGTTTTGTTTGTAGAAAATATCTCATGGACTCCTGAATTTTTGTATGTTAATTTATAAACAGTTTTCTTTATAATGAATGGATTTTTGCTGTTCTGATTAATTTGTGTGTTTCTCCATATGTAACTTTAAATTGTGTGATTCCTGCCTAGAATTTTGCTCTTCTTGTTATTTTAAATACTGATTTCAGGTTCTGGGACATGTGCCATGGTGAATTGCCAGTATGGATGTGAAGAAGTCAAAGGGCAGGTGCAGTGTCTCTGTCCATCAGGTGGCCTTCAGCTGGGACCAAATGGAAGGACATGCATTGGTATGTTTAGAGAGCTCACTCTCAGCTTCTTTTCTGCAGGAACCCTATAAAAAGCCATAAGATTCTGGGGAAAGATTAGGAAGTAGTTAACCTTCCTTGCTGGCTTAAATAATGCTTTTTGTTACTCTCAGTGTGATGTAAAGTTTTAATATTTTTTTAAAAAATAATTCTTCTTGAACTATTGGCCATGTGATTCTTTGGATAACGCTCATCCCCAGTAAATAATACAATGTTTTGACATGATTTAGAGTCATCCACAGATTTGGTTTCTCCCTGTTGGTATGAGGCCATTAATTACTGTGCTTTGCCTGCAGGAAGCTGCCCTGCTGACATAATGTGTTATAGGATTTGGGCATTTTGTTTGGATAGGGCTTTCTTTTATTGTGATGACCCACGATACAAACTTCTCAATTTTTCTCCAGAAGCCTCAACATTACCTGTGAGTTTCCAGTGATGAAGAAAGCATTGCTTATAATACTTGGTACTGTGTTCTTCCATAAAGTTAGTTCACATTTCACTGCTTCACTCATAAGAACGCTTGTGAAAGCCATCACCAAATGTGAAATTATAAGATTTATTTATTAAGTTTATTTGTGACAGTCAAGAACAAATCAGTCTAATGCAAATCCCAGTGAGTTTTTTCCTATTTTACCTTCCCATGGATCTGACCAGCATCCCTTCTCCTGCTGCAGACATTGATGAATGCTCCACTGGCAAAGCTGTCTGCTCGTACAACCGCAGATGTGTCAACACGTTTGGAAGCTTCTACTGCAAGTGCCAGCTGGGATATGAACTGAAATACACCAGCGGCCGCTACAACTGTGCAGGTAAGGGCTAGCCCATGGATGTTCCTTCTTCATTCTTCTTATTCCCACAGAGCACATCTTCCCTGTGGTTGCCCCCAGCACAGTGTCCTGTCCTGGGGATGCTGCCTCAAAAATGGGTAAAAGGTGTCACACTAAGAATGTTCTTGATGGGACTTTGAATTTTTCTCTGTTTTTTTTTTTTTTGTTTTGTTTTTTTTTGGTTATTGAGGAATGTGAAGTAAGTGTCTCAATGACTGTAAAAACAGTTATTTGTATGGTTTGAACAGAACTTGAGGGAAAAAAAAAAGAATGGAAATAGTAGGTTTCAATTACTTTTCAGGTTTCTGTTTCACAAACAAGTTTCTCCCTAACAAAAATAAATACAGGCAAAAAGTTATCTTGACATGCTCAGGTGTTAAAACAAATGTCAAAGCATGCTTAACTCCTGTTTCAATCCATTAGCTGAATGCTGGAAGAACAGCAAAATATAAGTTACTGCAGCAGGTGCTGCAGGAGTATTCTTCAAGCTGTTGACTACACAAGGGCCTGGAAGTGTTGGAACTACTACACTTGGTGCATAAGAAAGAGAACTAATGGGATTTGTTTATATTTAGTTGATATATATTTGTTTATATTTAGTTGGAAGTGAGGAGTGGGAGGAAGATCATAAGGTAGGTTTGGAGACTTAAGTTTGCATTTCATGTCTGCAAATCCTGAGAGACTTCAAGTGGGAAAAATATTTTCCTTTTTCATATGTATGCATGGGAGAAAAATCAAAATGGTCTCACTGGCGAGGATTTTATTTGCAAACCTAAATCTCACTTTCAGACACACCAGACTTTTGAGTCAGTCTTCCTGCTACTTGTTTGTTTGCTGACTTACATTATGAGAGGACCTATCAGCTGCTAAAAATGATGCAATCTGGATAAAATGTGAATGGTACAAACATTTGTGCACCAACATGACTCCCTCATGTGGGATAAATCAGAAACATCTTTGTAACAGAACAAAATCAAATATTCTTGGTGCCTGTACATTTTGCTGTGAGCTGAATGTATTATTTTCTACTTAATTTTCCTTATAACTTGTTTTCATGCAGCATCATATATATATGCTGGAATGTGAGAGGTAGCTTAAAGATCTTAACATCTTGGCACACTCAGGGTTACTTTCCATTGCATTCTTTCTACAGTGAATGAAAAAATGAGAATGTTTTGGTGAGCTCTTTTTTAACTCCTGTCACCCATTCTCTTGGTACTTGGTGCATTTTGTTAATAGAAGAGTGTGTGTAACCTGTAGTTTGAATCCTGTCCTCAGTCAGAAAAACACTGCATTCACCTTGTCTTTACTGGGATGGACATTTTCCATGGATGCATATGCCAGCATCTGTGTGTTTGGAGGGACACCAAGCATTCTGTCCTAGTGTGAATCCTCTGCCTCTCTATGGCCAATGCTCTGGCTTGGTCTAACATTAGAGCTTACAGTACCTGGATGAGATGGGGGCACAAACAGGCTGTCAGGAGCCTTGGGTTGCAGCACAGTTTTCACTGAAGCGTTTCTATCTCCCCCCAGATGTAAATGAATGTGTGACAAACACACACAGGTGCAACCTCCATGCAGAGTGCCTCAACACCCCAGGATCCTTCCAGTGCAAATGTAAGCAGGGCTACCGAGGCAGTGGATTTGATTGTGCTGGTGAGTACCACTGGATGACAGGAATAATGCTGTATTTTTTCTCTCCAATAATTGATCGTTACAAGGCATGTTCTCAGAAAAGTCATGCTGAACAGTGCTGCAGTACCAACCAAGCAAGACCTCTCCACAAAATAATATATTAACTGCATGACTCACAGCATAGGCAATACAAGTATCCCTTGTTCAAATTAATTTTGCCTGTAAGTCTTCAAGTCTCATCTCTAGGAATTGCAAGTAGAACAGAGAAATTAATTTGTCTTGAAGAAACAGAGAAAATAGTTTAAAAAAACCTACTGTGATTTCTCAATGAATTCCCAAGGTTAGCTCCTTGGAGGGATGTGCTGTCCCTCCCAGAAGGCTAACTTAGCAAAAAATGAGAAAAGGGAGAAAAGCTGTGACTTCTCTGTTAAATTCTTTTCACTTTGTTTGTCTATTGAATATGGAAGATGTCCTATAAAGATGTCATTTCCCATTTTAACTGAATATGACCCTTCAAGAAGAAAGAAAGAAAGAAAGAAAGAAAGAAAGAAAGAAAGAAAGAAAGAAAGAAAGAAAGAAAGAAAGAAAGAAAGGCTGTCCTTTTCTTTATATTTAAAATGAACCTTTTAATTTATACCTTTATTAATCCTGGCAAATGTTTCTCCTGCAACATCATTAAAGATGTTTTCCTCAAGAGGACACTTGACCTCTGCTCAAACATTTTAAAAGTTTTTGTCTGTAGCAGATGAAGTCTACATAATATATAAATCTTTTCAAGTAATGCTTGATCAAATATGTCTTATGATTATACTTCATGGTCACAGATGTCCTCTGAGTCCCTGTATTGTTCATGTTCCTACTCCCATTATGGTAGCAATTGAAACTTACAATACACATTGATAAATTAATATTTTCACGAATATTTTGAATTGCACAGGACCCACTAGTCCAACTCCTGGCTCTCACAGGAGAGGACCATTTTGTTAAGTTTAAACTTTCAGTAAAAAAATGTTGACTTTTAACAAGCAAAAATAAACACAGAAAAATCTAGCTGTTACTGAACTGTTTGATATGGACACAGATTACCACAGCAGAGCTGTTTAGAGCATTCTTCTACTCAAATTCAATGTTAGGAGCCAGGTTCCTTGCTGGACCACACCTCTTGTGATATGTGACTGCAGCTCACTGAAATGGAAGGATGCTTTTGACTGGACATCAAAGCAAACTGACATGACACATCTTGGCATGGTTTTGTTAAAACAAAGTGTACCACAGGTGAAATGTTAAACAAATACATCTCTGAGAAAAATAGTATGGGGGTTTTTTTGGCTTGTTTTTTTTTTTTTTTCCATTTATTTGCCTTTTTAATGAGAAGGTAAAAAATTTCCAGGGAAATTTTCTTTTTTACTAACTCCATGCATAAAATATTCTTTCATCAAGCAACAACAATTCAACAAGAATGATTGCTTACATATAAGTAACAGAAATATATTCAGTTGTGGAGAGAAATTTTTGATGTCTAGCCCTCTAAAAAAATCAGTTCTGAAGTCAGATGATTCCTATTGTCTCATAGGTGTTTCTCTTACATAGTTTGCCCTCTGCCTACTTCCTCCTGTCATATTTCCAGTTACAGAAATCCATTTGTTGTTCAGCAGAGGAAGGATCCATGCCATTCATAGAACTTAACAGAACACACTAAATGGAAAAGAGATTATGAGAGTATAGAAGAATAACATACAGTAATGAGAGCAAAACAGGCAGGTCAAAAGTTGAGGGTCCAGCTAGAAAGTTGTAAACAACAGCAGAGGAAGATTAAAATACAATCAGCAGTAGGTGAACCCTGAAATGTAGAGATGCTAAATAGAGACTGGTTTCTCTGGTGGTAATTCTCCCACATATACCTTCTCCTTAAAGGGAAGTGGAGGAGTTTCTTTTAGCTCTGACTGTTTCAATAGTTGACTTTTACTGCAATCCTCAAGAACATCTGACCAGTGTAACTCATAGGGACAGGACGCGTCTTGCTACTGGGGAAAATGTTTCTTTCAAACAGTAACACAAACAATTGGATGTACCAGCCAACAGTGACACTGAATGTTCTCCATGTCATACGGCAACTGTGGAAAAGCTTTGCCTTTAATGCAGCAAAAAGAAAATTTGCTATGGGGCTTAATGGGATGAGGACACCATCTTGGGCATTTAGGAGCTGAAGGCTGCTGTTTCACACTTCTTTTGGTGACAATGGCTACAGTTCCTGTGGCCCATTCCAGTTCCCAGCAGGGCTTGTGCCACAGCTGAACAAAATCCTTCTTAAATAAGTCTCCAGTACTCCACATAATTATTCCCACAGAGATGGAATCCTGTTTTCACAGGGAAGTATTAGTTCTTAATAGCAATTGTCTCTAGTATATAAAAAAACCCTGGCTATCATGGAAGCAGTATTTGCTTTTTTCAAAAAATGAAAACTATTTTAATATATAGCTTAATTTTTGGATTATGAAAGGAGAACAATTAAGCACATTGCTCATAATGAAATTCCTGTGGCTACATCTGTGCTATAAAATAACCTAATTATTGACATAATATATAATTCACCTTTGCAAAGAAGGTGGTGGAAATTCTTCCATTCAATTTCTATGTCAATACACTGCCTTGGAGAAAGCTGCTGAAATGTCAGGCTGCAAACACTGCTGTTGGGGATATGACCTGTGATTATTAAGGCACCCTCTTGCCATTTAACACTCCTATATCTATGAAACATTGGAGACCATTTCTGAACTGTCTGTAGCACACACGTTTGAGAATCCATACAGATGGACAGATTTGAACAATCCCTAAAAGGGTCCTAGTCATTTCCACATCTGGCCCCTATCTTGCTGCAATCTGTTACTGTTCCCAGGTTCATGTGTTTCCTGATTTCCTATTGTGCATTGAAAACCCACATTTCCCCTGCCACATGCTTTTACCTATATTTCAGCTTTTATTTAAGAATAGAGTCTCACAAGGTTCCATAAGCAATTAAGATTCCTAGGGAAAAAAGAAAAGAACCTATTTTTGATTCACTTTTTTTGGTCCTACAAAACAACAGGAAAAAGGATTACTATATTTAAGTCTAGAGGTATCACTCTAAGGAGCTCAACAATGACACTCCTGTTATTGCCCAGCTAGAGGCAGAGGTTACTTTGCTGGGTATCAAGTGTCAATAAAAAATCATGTTGGCTCTCTCTCTGCCTCTTGTATTAGTCATTCATTTTTTGCTGATAGGGCAACCCTTAGACCCTATATATAACTTTGCTTTCTTATTAACTTGCCAATCCTGAGAAATGTTCGTTTGATAGAATAAAGTTTCAAAGCTTCAGAAACGATTGTTGTCATATCACTGGTGATATTCTTAAAATTTAATTCAGTATGGAGTCAAATACTGCTGTCCCTCTTCAGTGAGTAACAGGCTTTTGTCACCACACATGTCCTACTAGATGCCTTGCTGGCTGGTATAGTCATGTATGAAGCACAATCCAGTGTAACAAACTTGACCTGATTTTTCAAAGTATCCTTCCCTAAATAAGACAGTAAAAATTTCAGAAATTAAATAGAGTAGCGTCACATATTGGTAGATGATGTTCCATGGTGCTTAGAAGAACATAATAGCCCAGAATCTGTCTTTTAACCTATCTATGAAAGCTCTCAGACTCTCTTCAGAGCATCTAAAAGAGGTTGATAATTTTAGGATGATTTCTGGAAGTATGTCATGCTGATCTAATCTTTGCTCACATCTACAGATTGCACCTACAGGTGGTAGATTGTTGTCTGTCTCCCTCAAGACTTCTTCACCTCTGATATAGAGAAGCTATAAAGGGAGCTATGAAAGGATTTGTAAGCCAGCCTCCTAGGCTTGTCTCTCACCAGGTTTTTAAATGCTCTGTGAGGTGTGAGGGTGGAAGCAGTGGGGTGCCTGCTGGAGTGCAGAGCGAGCTGTCTCTGACTGCATCCCCTGGATGGTCAGGGCCAGCACCAGCTGCACTCACAGGGTGTGTGGAAGGAAAACAGACCCTTGTCTGTCCCTCTCCTGTATCATCCCCTGACTACTTCCCTTTACACAATGCAGCACAGAGTCAGTGTTGGCATTTATTCTTTATGTATTTTTTTCAACTCAACTTCTACAACTTGGTCATTAGACATCCTACACCAAACCATTTCTGCAGGTTTATAATTTTGTATAATTTCTGTGAGTTTTTCTGATGACAGAAAAGTTTTACTTTTTGCCCTCGGCCACTGTTTGCCTTTATTTTTCTACTTCTTGCCTTAATTCTCTCTAATTCAAAGAAAGAAAATCCCTTTGAAAACTGGGATATTTTCATATTAGGGCAATAAACAGAAACTGCATGCTTCCTGATCAAAGGTAGGTAACGAAGAGCTGAGCTGAGGTGGAATACTCAAAAATACAAAAAAATACATTTCTTTGCACTTTTCCCAAAATTCTCTGCAGTCACGTGGACAGATAAGTGCACAAATGTTTGTGACCAACATGTTTGCATTTATCTACATATTTTGAGGCAAACTGTCCTGAAAAATCACTGCCTCGGGTGTAGCACCAGAGAAGCCAGAGCACCATAGAAGGTGATTTGCTCATTCAGGCAAGTCCACAGGCCATGGAATCAAAAGGACAGAGTTTAAGGTGGTGTATCCTTACATTGCATTAGTCCTCCTGCAATTTATGGCTAGATATAAAAAGCCTTAAATCTACACCTCTGGCTGCTCTAAAGATGAATGCAAGTAGGAAGAAGACTAGTTCTGTGTCCTAAAATATGCTTAGTGTCTAGAGTCTCTGTCTCCGCAAGGATGGAGATTTTCATAGCACAGCAGCAAATTGGAGTCTGCAAGCACATGGGAATTTATACCTTTTCATCCCTCTATTTTTGTGACTCCTGTCAGCTGATTTTCCACTCTGCTAAATTTTGCACATACAAGGAGATGATTGGTTTTCTGACACCACAGAGGTTATTATGTTGAACTGTAAGAATTTTCCGTTTCGTGAGGAAAACTTCAAAGCAGAAACTAAAAGCAGATGTTCAGGTTTGCTGAACAGTCAGTCCTGTAGCCTTGAAAATCCCCATAGCCTCTCTGTTAAAAGGGTGAAGTTTCTTGTTACTGATAGTCAAGAGGAAATTTGCTTGGAATTAAGCTATCCTGTTAATTCTTATTGCTGAATTCTGAGTTTTGACCTAGGGAACCTTACATCCTTCATGACATCACCCTCCAGAAGATACTTAGTGGAGTATTAGTAAAGAGCTTATTTGCAAGTATTTGACAAGCAAGCCTATAAGTTTTATCCAAAAGAAGGAAGAACAAATCCTCAAGTTTGACTTTCATTTTATTGGCATCTGTTTACTCCAACAGCAATCTCAAAAACACCTAAATGCTACAGTGAGCACACCGAGTCTGATTCTGTTGCTGACATACTAAATAGCATGTAGCTGTACTTGCCATAAATAAAATGTGACAAATTCACAGTGATAGGATTGTATTTTCCAGAAGTGAATATAAATTCAGGGAACTTTCCTCTTTTCCTACTAGACTGCAGTTCTATTTTATTTACTGGTGTTTTTTTCTTCTGCTGTGTCTTCATGAAAAGAGGCACAGAGAAAATTGTACTACCCAAGGTTCCAAGTCCAGTCCATCTGTCTCAAAGTACTACTATAAAATGTTCATAAATACAAAGTGAGGAGCAAAACAGGAACATATTCTTGCCCTGATAATGTATAATCATTAGACAGCAGAAGCAGAGGGAAATAAAAATAGCTGTCTTCCACCATCATTTTTAATCCTAAAAGACTGTAGGCACTGCAGCATCAATACTGATTGAGAATCAAAGATGGGAAGCAGTATATGTGGCTATTCTGATCCACTGATGAAAATAGTTTCTCTTTATGAAAGAGCTTTTCTATAGCACACTGGAACTGCTCAGCTTTCATTGTTCCCTAGGTAGTTCACATAAAAGACTCAAACTGTCAGTAGTTTATGACATGGTTGTGCGCAACATTTGATAGTAGTATCCAAAAGGATAATTCCAGAATAATTAAAACAACACCACTTTATCCACAACTATAAGACACAGTATTTCGTGTCCAAGAGGAGTCATAAAATGGTAAATTCTCAGGAAATGTTACATTTATGTTCTAGTCCATCTTGGGATTGCAAGATGGTAACAATTTAGGATTTTTGGATTCTTCTCTGAACTTTGGTGTTTACCCCTCACAATTAAATAAGAGCTAAAAGAAATACGATGGAGGAGCTGATGTATGTCTTCTCAAAATACCCTCCATTTCAGTAGCTTCCAGCCTGCCATGGCAAGAAAATTAGACCAGAGAAGTTCACAAAAGACAAGATAAATGCTCATTATTATTATCCCTGCTGTTGTTCAGGTTTTGGACTAAAATTGTCCATCTCCATGGACAATTTTAGTCCAAAACCTGAAGAAGGATTTTTGGGGTTTTTTGCCCCAGCTCCAGTGTAAAAATAATTTAAGTAAGGGGCTGTATGAACTGTGTTACCCCTGTGCTACACAGGAGTCCAGAGATCATTACTGAGGGTTGCTTTGGTCTTTTCACTGTAACTCAGACAGAGTGTCAGTAGTACAGAGCTGAACATGTGCGTGTGTGTTCGGTTCTGTGCAGAACTGAACTTACATCTCGTAGCAGAGAATTTAATTCTGTGGCTCTCCTGACCTTGTAAAGGACACCTCAGTCCCATTTAAAAACATTGTCATTGCTGAATGATTCCTTAGATTAATATTTTCTATTTTCTTCTTGGTTCTAGTTATCCCTGAAAAGTCAGTGAAGGAAATCGCAAGAGGCCCTGGAAGAGCTAAGGACACAATTAAGAAACTTCTTGCACAAAAAAGCAGTGTGAAAAAGCATAAAACAGTCAAGAATGCAATCCCAGAAGCAGCTGTGACCCCACCTTCTAAGACCCACTTGCAGTTGCTGGACTATGAAGGTGGTATTGATCTTGGTGGGAGCTACAGTGAGGAAGAGAAAGAAACTGCAGCTGCTGCAGAAGAGGAGGCTGATGAGTCAGATGAAGAGCAGAAGGAAGTTTTTGAAAATCAAATTGATGAACGAAGCCTTAGAGGGGATGTCTTTTGTAAGTTTGTTTGTTTTTTAAAGTATCTGGCTTCAATGTAAATATGTCTAAACTAAAAAATCATCACAAAACATTACACTTTATCAGAATTTACTTGTGGAAAATGAATCATAGAACCATAAGATGGTTAGGTTCTAGTTAATGCTTTTGAAAATACATTTGAAGACTTTGAAAAACACAGCAAGAAATTGTACAGCATATTGGAACTCGTTGATCTTTAAGTTTCCTTCCAACTGAAGCAATTCTATTATTATAACCGGTTTTTAGTACAGTTGTCTCAGTCAAACATTCTTCAAAGTAGTGGGAAAAATAGTTACAATGAAGAACACACACTTTCAATATTTCATTCATTACATTTTCTCTTCTTTCAAAGTATAGAAAAATAATAAATACTATCCCACAGCAATTCAAATTATAATAATAGAAATGAGAAAATTAAATTAACATTCAGTTTATTGCTATTTAACCTGGAAAGAGAGATAAGTATATATTTTTTAAAGGAAGGATAATTTTAAAGTCCTCTGGAAAAAAAAAATGGTCTGCAATATTGTAATTCCATAAGACAGCCAAGAAAAAATGTAATTATTCACTTAATACAGTGGAGAATACAAGCTTCCTTGCCAAAGGCATTCTCCTAAAATTGCCTTCTTTTTTTTGTTTTCAGTGGTAATTGGCCCGTTTCAGTTTAAGTTGAGGATATAGACTAATATTGCTTCCTCAAATTATTCTAGAGAGTTGATAAACAGAACAAAATCAGGACTTTGCTCACCAAACTCCTCCCTTCCTGCAAATATTAACAGTGAGTGCTAATGGCGTGTTTCAAATTTGCTGACAATACCAAAATGGGGAGAATGACCCATTAATTGAAGGGCAGCACTGCTGTTAAAGGGATCTGGCCAGGCTGTGCAGATAGACTGACAGGAACAATATAAAGTTCAAGAAAAGCAGATGGAAAGGGAGAGAAAAGCCTCATGCAACATTATGGATTTGGGATGACTGCTTAGGAAGATGTCTTGCAGTAAAAGGCAAGTTTTGCACTTTCCACTGCAGTAAAAGGCAAGTTTTGCACTTCCTACTACAAAACAAATGAGGACACACTGGATGGATGGATGGATGGATGGATGGATGGATGGATGGATGGATGGATGGATGGATGGATCTCAGACGTCTCAACAGGTGTCTTTTTCAGCCTGCTTGGACAGGTCAGGAAGGATTGCCAGGAATACTGCCCCCAGGGTATGGTCACCCTGGGTTTTGGTTGGAAGGACAAAGGACTCTGCTCTCTGCCTGGTGATGCAAGGAGAACTCGGTCTCCTGTACCGGGCTACGGGTCCTGATGCAATTGCAAAGTGGGGATTATGCAACCTTCCAGTTGAGTACTCTGTGCTACACTAGTTGGAATGCACTAATTTTCCAGATTTCAGTTTGAGTGAGGGCACACAGGGGAAATCCTCTGTCCATAGGAAAATCCAAATAATATATTGTTGTCGTGATGATTGGTGAGATTCTTTTTCAAGGACCTTCCCAACCAAACCAGGACATTTGCACACTATATACCTGGGTTAGAGAGAGGCAGAATCTACTTGTTTCTACAAAAATTACCACTACAGCTGGCAGCAGTAACAATGAATATTACTGCTTGAAAATATTAAAGCATTGTGGTTCATCTGTAGTTTTGCCTATACTGCCTTTTTTCCAGTCACATCTGGCCGGAATTTTCCCTTATAGATGTGAGATTAATATGCTGAATTTGTTAGAGAGATTTTATTTTGCGAGGAGATTTTGGCAGAAAGTTGGTGTGCTGCTTCATGCAGAGATAGCAGCATGCTCAAGATGCAGTTTCATTAAGTTTGTGAACTCTGTATTATCTGTGGCTTTCCTGTTTGACACCAACTGTGATTCAAGGACTTAAAGCATTGTGCCATTTTCATTTTCATTTCAGGATACTGTGTTTTCCTTCCTTTTATATTTCCATGTGCTGTACTTATCTTTGTTATCTTAAAAATTCAGTCATGATTCAGGTGCTTAATTGCTTGAACATTTGGCTTTATAAACACTTTCAATTTTAATGATATTGAGTGATCCTTCAGAGAACATCATTAGCTCAAATTTACAGCTCATAAATTTGTACATTTTTTTCTTTCTTTGTTGATGTCTATTCAGCAGATTCCTTTACTACAACATTAAATTCCTCCATATAATCCCCTCAAATATTCACATAACATCTGCCGTTTGTATTATTAATATTGGCATTGTTTGTCTTCTGGGAAGAGTAGTTAATTAGGAAAAAATATAAAAGTCTCTTTAAATTGATGTATTATTTTATTGTAGTAGTTTTACTACATAATAAATACATAGGGAGCCATAGAAAAATATTGTAGGAAAAAAGGGAAATATATGGAGATGGAAATTATTAAAATAGGCCTAGCTACCAAAATACTGGACCTTCGTGAGAATTGCTATTTACCGATTTTTTTAAAAAAACTCACACAATAGCTAAAGACAACAAAGTGAAGCCCACAACATGTAAGAAATGTCAAAACTAAGGTCATCAATGAAAACTTAGATTTTTTTCTTATATTTTTGTATCTTATGATACAGTTTGAAATTCCTTCAAATTACTATTTTCCATGGGATTCTTGCCTTGTCCAATGTGAAAGAACAGTGTGTCCTCTTGTGAAAGGTGCAGTTTAATAAATAGGAGTATTTATTTATTGATAAGCTAATTATTTATTGATAGTAATATTCATCATTAATTATTTATTCATTATTATAAAATAGTTTAGTGAAAATGAGAGCAAACCATAGTATTGGAAAGCTCTTTGCTACATGAGAAGTGCCCTTTCTGCATATGGGAGAAGACACAGAGAGCTGGGCCAAAGTACTTGGTTATATAAGCAAGGATTGCAGAGATGCTACACTCAAGCTCCACTGAAATAACTAAGCACAACCTTAATTCTGACAGTTTCTAACACTTTTTGGCTGACATTGGTAATTCAGAATGATATTGCCAACTGCAACAAAATTCTATATTCTGTACTTCATCAGTTTATGAAATTCACATCATGCTTAGAACTCCTGTAGTATCATGTAGCCATTTTATTACACAGAGACACTTCCTTTGGTAGCATCAGGAATGATAAAGAGGGATTAGTATTTGGCAATACTGAAAGTGGACTGTTTCCCTTATGGCTTCACAGCTCTTGATGCTGAACAAGAGAATTACTTTAGTTAATCATGATGTTTGCTCTCATTCTTTTCTGGTAATTACACCACTCTGTGAGCTATTAATGCTCACACCACAGCTCAGTTCATAGCTATATATGTCAGACTTCTGGCAAATGTAATTCTTTCAGAGCAGAATATGGTAGCAGAGAAATGGTATATTCCTGTGAGTCCAACAGTATACAGTGGTATACCATATACATAGGAAGCTTGAGTTAAATTTACTACGTCTTATATTCTGCTTGATTTTTTTTTTTTTCACAGTGCCCACTCTGTTTTTCTGGGTTTTGTTTTTTTTTAATGGGTTTGATGACATCAGTGGTTAAGAACATGTAGCACCATGATATGAAGGGGTTTGTATGTGGAGATTACCTATTAGCTGTTGCTGCATATAAATTGATGGGAGGGCATCCGCAGTACAGAAAAAGGATGGACTTTGCTGTGCCTAGAGTGGGACATATGTGTGCTTTTGCTGGTGAGAGCTTGCTCTTAGGGACCATGAGAGGAGACCTGCTTTTTTACAAGACCACTTGATAGCAGAAGAGCTAAAATGATTAATTATGACTCCTGCCTATTACTTATGAGGGAGTAAACTTTGGATCCTGGCTGTGCGTGAGGATGATCTGAATAAAATATAGGTACTTTTCAAACAGTAAGGTATATTTGAAACCTTTCTGTAAGCTGAAGCTTGCAGTTTCTCATAATATGCAGCTGATAGCTTTCAGTGAGTGCAAAACCTGGTTGTAATGCCTGACTGAAAACAAAAATAGATTTGGAAACAAAACTGGACTCTTTTTCTGTCCATAACAGTTCTTCGCTTCATAGCACATGGCTACACCTGCATGTATCTCTCTCAAGTGAATTCAAGTATAATTCAATAACTTAACAAATAAATCATTCTGGCAGCTGTTGTCTTCTGTTAAATCACTCCACTCTTTCCAGAACTGATCATATTTTAATAGCTGTCTTCATTTTGGCAAAGGTTTTCACAGCCTGAGCCTCTTTCACCAAGTACAAGGCCAAGTTTATGGCTTGAGAATAAACTTAACACCAATCTGGATGTGCCTATTCCTAAATGTGTCTATGTAAACAAAAATTAATTTGCAGAAAGATGTATATTAATTCTTGCCTTAAGTATGAATATTATCCAGGTGATCTAAGCAATGGACTAGGTCAGGGGGAAGCTACAAGAACAGCAAGAGATGACACGCTCTGGCAATTCATCAGAAAGCTCATAAGATTGCATGAATCTTCTCCAATTCAGCACTTCTGGAAGTGCCTCCAGGCCTCTTTGTTAGTGTGTGTTTTCACTGGTGTACACAGAGCAATCTTTGACAGTTTTGAAGAAGAAGAAAGGTTAAGTGGATGGCATAGCCTTTATGGTGCTAGGAGGCTCTGGATTGCAGTTGCTTCTGAGTATATTCTTAAAACTGACTATGTGTGAGCATGTTGGAGTATTTAAATGGAAAGCCCTAGCTCAGTCAAACTCATGGGAAAAAAACCTCCCCTCTGAACAAATGTGCATCCTTGCGAAAATAATGACTTTTACGATATCTGGCATTTCCATATATGATGCAATGCTGAGTAGGGAAAAGTAATTTCCATGGCTTTTCTTAGCACAGCTGCCCATGGGATGGGGCTGAAAAATGAACTTCAGTTGTTTCAGGCTTTCCACTAATACATTCTCCAAGCAGTAATCCAAAGGCTTCTTTCTCACTCCTCTAAAATGGCACTTTTAAACTCCTCCTGTTTTCATAGGTGGCCATGAACATATCACAGGTATCACCTGTTTATGTGTTTGCAAAGGATAGAACACTGGAAGCCAGTCTTTCCCTTATCTCATGTATGATTAGTTATTTTCACAGGGTATGCATAAAGAAGTTGAGATTTATGATTTTTTTTTGGTGAGTGTACTTATCTATTAATCACTTAATACAAAACAAACTTAATTATAGAATTTTTAACGACTTATAGTAATCTAGAGATCACTTAGTGTAAACAAGAATATGGAATCCTCTGTCTCACCAGACAGAAGAGGATTTCCCTTGGTCTCTGAGGCTGAGAACTAATGCTTCTTGAGTAACCACCTCTTTCAGGCCAGTGTCTTAGAGAACACCCCTAACATTCATTGGTGCTGCTTTACCAACTCTTCCAGTCAGCACCAGCTGTCACTGCCCTGAATGCAGATCTGTGGGCCTTTGGTGCCCTAATTACAAAGTCTCTGACATTATCAATTTTTTGAGGCTGCTGTTGGCAAACTGCTTCCAAGTCACTGTCCCTGCTGTCTGGTAGAGTTCAGTTCCATTTGGTCATTATAGCAAGAAAGCAGATCAGGTCACTGAAGAAAAATCACCATTTTATCTGTAGTTTATCTTGTGAATCTGTAATTCAATGGAGCTGTAGCTCCAGTGCTTATAGGTTAGAAGGCTAGGTGCTGGGGAAAACAGCAATTTAAGCAAATTTTTAAAATTCTAATTGCTGTTAGGAATATGAGTTTTGTGGTGGAGTGGAAAATACATATATTGACTTATTTAAATAAATTATGTTAGGTGGTATAAAGGAATAAAGTTCCATTTTCTGTTCCTGTGATGACTCAGTACTTGACAAGTTGTTTTCCCTAGCTCCCAAGGTAAAAGAAGCAGCTGCCTTTGGCCCTCACCTGGCACAGAGGAAAATTCCAGTGTCAAGACCAGAGCAAGAAGGTGGCTTACTTTTATCATACAGTATTTATTTTCCTGTGTATTGTATCTTTTTGTGACAACCTGTGTTAGCTAAGTCAGAACTAGTTTAAAAGCCTTTAACATAAACCAAAGATTTTGTGAACATGTTGGAGACAGTATCTGGCCAAACTATGCTACCAGTTCCAACGTGTCCTTTTCCAAGCATACTTTTACTGTTTATAACCCATGCATAGAAAGTTTCCCCATATCAGAACTTGACTTGCAATTGAATCAACAGAATTTCACTTGAATAATTTCATAGTCATGAAAAAATAAAGTAGCTTCTATTGTCTATGAAATGAAAACATGTTGCATAGCACACAATAATCTTAAACAAACAAAATAGATAGATGTGCTGGTTGACATTTTTTTTCCAATTTAGAAAGCAGTAGTCTCAGAAACAATGGATTTAGACAACAAAGCTCTCTAAATGCCATGCACTGCATGTCTCTGTCTCATGATAAAATACATTAAAATAACAAGAAGGATGCTTCTTTCTGAGGAAATTCAGATGGCTGATGTATTACTCTTAATCTGATCTGTCATGCTTGCATTGCACAGTGTCCCTTTGTGTGTGTGATGCTTTTCATCTGCACAGTCATGAAGGCTGTGGTGTGCTCTGGCTGACACCCTTTTCAGGGTGCTCTAAAGGTCAGCTGATCTGGGTTATTCCCAGCTCCGTGTAGTTGGATTATCAGGTGCTGATGTAAGGGATTCTTCTTATGGGAGGCCAATTTCTCTCAAAGGATGGAAATGGAACTTGAGCTGATTGCAACTACAGCAGTGTAACAAATGGAGAAGGGAGAGCTCTAAAGCTGGCAGATCTCAAACATTTCCTGATGCTAGAGTTCAACACTAACAGCTCCACCTATACTTGGGGATTTGCAGGCCATTGATAAACAGAAGTCACAGCATACAAACTCATGTGCAGGTGTGAGTAAAAAGACACTGAGCTAAAAAAGGATTACTGCATAATATTTTGATTTTTGGCAGTTGCATCTTGGTCAACACTATCTGAATTCAGATTAAAATTTCAGAATGATCTGTACATTAATAACTGCATGAATAAAGAGCAAAATGTTCTAACAGTACTTAGGATATGCTCCTAAGTGCTCCTTTTATCTCTGCCAATTTTTTTTCAGTTGATTGCAGCTTCAGTCGAGGGGTTTGTGACTGGAAGCAAGATGCTGATGATGACTTTGACTGGAATCCTGCTGATCGAGATAGAGGTATTCAGATATCTGCCATCTAGATAGGCTTTGATTTGATGGCTTACCCTCTGCAAAAAAGTGGGGGAGGGGAAACAGAATCCAGGATTTTTCTTTTCTATCAGTGGGTTATCTTTATAATAGAAGAAAAGAGGCAGAGGACGCTAGGAATGGATATTGTTTCTTTGAAATGTCCAATAGAAAATAGTAATCAGCAATATATATCAACACAAATAAATCAAAATGTAAGAAAAATTATTAGAACATAACTGTTCAGAATGCAAACTACAAGGCAATGGAAAGCTTATTGACTACTTGTTGTGTCTCTCCAAGATTGGTAGGACATTTAATCACACATCTGTCATTTAGATGGATGTGACAATGTAGTCACCTACAAGGTTTAAATATCACTGGGATAACTGCTCAGAAATCTCAAACTCTGTAAGACAAACTCAGAATAAGCCAAGGGCAAGGGCCCTATTCAAGAGCAATCAACACATGAACAGGTACCAATGGGAGCCTGCTGAAAACTGAAAAAGAGCTCCATCAGAGCAATGTGGGGCTGCTGAGTGGGTGCACATAAAAAGGTGGGGCTGGACGAGTTTAATTGAAAGGATCTCTCTTTCGTGTGACACAGAAATGTTGCAGAAGTGCTGCAGTAGTGACCACTGGATCCTACAGATCCTGCAGGCTGCTTACACCAGTTCCCACACTCACATTCTCTTCCTCTTAGAGTCTTTCCATGTTAGTCTTTCTTCACTAATCCTTCCTCTCCTGCTCTACATAATTCCCTAAATCCCTTCTCTGTGCTGTCACTTCCAGGAAAACCTTACCCTGGCCTTATCCTGTCTCCCTGAACTTCTGCTGATTATGACTTCATTTATAGCCCCAGATGTTTTATTCCTTTAAGACTTTGTGTGTGTCTTTCACTTCATTGGTCTTCCAGGATATGGGAAATAAGCTGTCAGTTCCCTTGTGAATTTGTCATCAATGCAGAGGACAGTGGAGAGAATATTGACCTAGCTCAAGTACTGAAATAATCTGACCACAGAGGCACAGCAGCATGTTTCAGACTTGCATTTGGAAAACAGATGGTTTTGCCTTCAAAAGATAGTGCAAGGAAGAATGACTGTAATTGCCAGTGAAATACGAACTCATCTCTGTAAACTGATCTGACTTCCAACAGTATAAGTTTAATCCTTGCTAAGTACACTCCCTGCTGCTTTTCTCCAATGTGATTTTAAATTATGCAAGTAAACTACCTTCAGCTTCCCCTTATTTTCTTAGCAAACGTATTCAAATTGCTAATAAATAACACAAGTGCATTAAAGATAATTTTTTAAAAACTATTTTCTTTTTACAAGGTGATGGCTACTACATGGCAGTTCCAGCTTTTGTGGGGCACAAGAACGATGTGGGGCGTTTAAAACTTCTCCTCACTGACCTCAAACCAAAGAGCATCTACTGCCTGATTTTCAGTTATCGGCTTGCTGGTGAGAAAGTGGGAAAGCTTCGAGTGTTCCTGGCAAACAAAAAAACTGCTCCTGTCTGGGAAGAGAACAAAGAAAAAGATGAAAAATGGAGAACTGGAAAAATAGAGATATTTCAGGGGGCTGAAACAACCAACAGTGTAAGTATGACACAGTTTATTAGCCAATTACCATAACGAACATGCTGGTTTGATTTCCTCGTTCTCAAGTGTTCCACCAACTGTTTTATAGGCATCAGCAACCAAAAGGCTTATCTGAAATAGAAAACAGGAGCCCACATTTTAGGAGGCAATAAAGTTATCACCTGATTGTAATTTCAGAACAATGACCCCAACTGGTTAGAATACTGATGCCAGCAATTCTTGTCATTTTGTAAAAATACTGCATCACATCATAAATTAACAGAAGTAATCAAAATCTGCCCTTAATACCTCATACAAAAGAAGCCTACATACATGCCTAGAAAAATGAAAATTTTTCATTTCATAGAAGAGGTTACTCTCAAACCACACTAAACCAGACCATTTGAGGAAAAGGAGTCATCATGTATAACCAAAGGAGGCCCACCACCAGAGGAGCAGGGCATACGAACAGGGAACACTGGGCACTGATGTATGCCTGAAACTGCCTCAATCAGGACTTCAGCCAGGTTCTCCTCGAAATTCTGGGGCCTGCTTTCCATTTGTGTGATGGAACATTTTCAGTGCTGTGTAAAGGCTCCTACTGTATAATTGAATACAGTGAACGTAAAGGAAATGCAAGCCCTTTTCAAGGTCCTTCGCACAGCTGGAATGATGTAGAAAAGCCCTTAGATAAATGAGAATCAGAATATAAAATAAAAACCCAGACATCCTATTCATAAAAAGAATCCCCCTCTTTATATATAGAATACATACTATGCTCAATACATACGAGAGGATGTAAATATATATAGAAGAGGCACACAAAACCTGAGGATCCAAATAGATCAAAAATGAGCAGTTGTAATGTCTTGAATAAATGAAATGAATGAGCATCACATGCTGCGATGAAACTACATTATTATAAGAGGATTTCACTCAATTTGCATTTTTTTACAATAAAAGTAAATAATCTTATTAAAGTAATCCATCTGGTATTGTAAATCTGTGCAGGGGATTTTAAATCTAGTTCAAATAATGCACAAAAGATTTAAAAATAGCAAAGATTCAAGTCATTAAGTTCTATGTTGTAATAAAATATTCTTCATTTATAGCATTATAACTAATTAGGAGTTGCTAAATGGTTGAATAAACTATATTTTCACCCTTAATACATATCTTTTCTTATGACAGGTCACTTTTGAATCAGAACGTGGGAAGGGTAAAACTGGAGAAATTGGAGTGGACAATGTTATACTACTTTCTGGTCCATGCCCAGAAGATACCTGATAATGGACATTTAAGTATACCACATTTAATCCTATTTTTCACATTTTATTAGTAGTGTATTTTTTGTATTCTTTTTTAAATTAAAAAACAAAACCAAAACAAACCTATACAATTGTGCCTTGAATCTAATGCAACAATGCAAACAGAAAAACTGATGTGCAAGATGCAGATTACACTTTTTTGTGAGTTCTTCTAATTTTAATACATGAGTTGAGTGTAATACTACTGTATTTTTATAATTCAAGGTCAGGGTTTTTGAAGTATTATTGGTCAAGCTTTTTTACAATTCTACATGCTTTTATTTCTTAAAAATCTTCTTGAGGCTATTCATTAGTCTTCTATTTCACTTTGTCTACTCCACAAGAACATAAAGCAGTGTTTAAGACAATGTTGCTACTTCTGGTGACATAATTAAATTCTTAGTGGGTATGTTGTTCTAAAAATCAGTATGCATCACCCTGTGTGCAGTAAGGCAATCACACACAGAGCCAAGGTGTTTGGTTATTTAAATACTTGTGTAAAGATGGGTGCTAGGTAAATCCACAAAGCCAGCACACCAAGCAAAAATGATGACCACTATTTATATGTTGTTAATCTTGATATATTCCACTTATCTAGTATATATTCAGTGTTTAATACTCCACTATTGCTGAGTTGTGCTGAGCTGGCTTCTTATCTTGGGCAGCCTGGTGGCCTTCAGTGTTTACTATTGTATTATTGCTGAGCTGTGCTGAGCTGGCTTTGTTAATTTCTTCTTATCTTGGATGTCCTGCAGTAGCACACCCTTCCTCCCAAATTTTGTTACCCCTCTGGGTCTGTGATATTTGAAGCACGTCAAGCTCTAAACTTTAATAAAGTAATTCTATTGACAAATAATTTATCTTAGGCATGAGGTAAATATTCAATCTATTGAACAAGTAGGAAGAAAGTGAAGACCTTCATTTCATTTCTGATGGAACTAAGAAAGTTGTAAGTGGATTCATGTCTTTGAGAAATATTTTCATTACCAATAAAGTATGTAAAATACCTTGACTGTCATCAGTGTCTTTGAGTCACACAAATCAGTGTTAAGAAATGATCCCTTTATAGTTTTATAAGAATTTAATGTTCACCATTAACAGATGATGTTAGCAACTGGCACGGAAATACAAGAGCAAAAAGAATGACCCATTATTAATGTTTAAGAAGCTTTACATTACGTACTGAACAAAAGGCTCCTGCTGGATTGCAGGCCTACTTTACCCCATTAGAGGTGAGAAAGAATGACTTTCATTGTCCAGGAGACAGTATGACCTAGTTGCCACAAACTAAGTCTCCTCTTACATAACTGAAAAAAATAATCTTTGTTGTGAGTTCCTTCATGACCCTTTAAACATCAACAAAAAGGGTGGGGATTATCCACCATCCCCAGGAGGAGGAAGGTGAGCAGAACTTTCTTGCACAGAGCAGGAGCTGCCACCCACTGCCATGCTTGCCCATGCTCACAAGTGCACGTCAGTGAACACCTACACAACTGAGGGACCAGAATCCAGGTTACATCTTTTCTGAAAGGAAGTCAAATGACAATGCTGTGAAAGATAAGAACATTATGTTTGTCTTGTGATCTCTGTAGAATGTACCTAATGGTCGGGATTCTAAGAGAACAGAGAAGCCCATGCCCAATTCAGGCAATGTTCAGTTAAATACGTGTGCACACATTTTCCTCTTGGTTATTTCTGTGTATCCCCTTCCAAGCTGGTTGCTCACTGTTTATTATTAGTGATCTTCTTATTCTGGTTTCTATGAAGAAGGGTACATCCAAAATGACTGAATAGAATTTTGTACTCTAACACTGAAGAATTTTGAAGAATTTGCCTTTATGAACCTAAGCTTTCTAACAGAAACACTACACCAGTTAAAATACCTTGAATTCCACCCATGAAGCAAGTCAGGAATGCTTGAGAGATTTCTTGTTGAAACAGTATTTTTGCACTGTGCACACAGCTGAGGAAAGGGTAGGCAAAACTGAAATACCTGGAAAGTTTACAATGGCTATGCAACCAGGAAATGCGGCTTTTTTGTTAGAACTGGTTTGTGTTACTAAACAGATGCTCTGGGAATTGTACATGCGCTTCAGCTTTGACATGGGAATCTGTTTCCTGGTGTCTTTGGTAGTTGCTGAGGAAATGCAGAAAAAGGACATGTGTAAAGCAAACTCTATTTATGTTAAGAGCAAAGACTCTGGTAGCTTCAAAATGAGGGAAAAGTTTCTTCAGCATCAAATTGAATGCTGACTGTGATTATGTCAGAATGCCTGAATAACCTGGTCACAGTGAGGCAGAAAAGTGAAACAAGTATTTTTCTGGATTCACTCCTCCTTGTCTGACTGAAGTTGAACTATTCTTACTGAAGATCCAAAAAAAATGAAAATTCAGTTTTACTGAAGTAAAATTCTGTGTCTAGCTTCAAACAGCAATAACTTATGCAGCACCTATATAAAACACTAAGAAGCCTAAGAATCATTACAGTCTTGCTGCAGTGTTTGAAGTGCAAATGATGTAAATATGTGGAGCAAACTGAGTCCACCTAAAAAAGTGCATCTGGGCATTTCTTGCATGGGCAGTTACTGGGCATAGAAAGATAAATACTGCCTGTGGAAGGCATACTATCTAAAGGGTATTAGCTCAATACACAAACAACAGAGGGAAAACACATTGAATATGGAGCTAATATTTATTTACTGGTTGAATCATAGCCCACCATGAATTATCACTTATACACTTTAGTGGGACCAATACTTCAGTGGTAGAATTCTATCCAAAAGTCAAGTCAAAAACATTTTGTATTTCATGGAATGAGTAAGAAAATTATTTGCACAGATCAGTACCAGCTAACTGCAATAGCTGCCATAAGGCTTTCTGTAGTAGATGCAGAAGCGATTTCCCATTTGTTTGCAATGGATTATCATTCACAAGAGAGCTTGCATCATAGCATAATTCTAGCATAGTAAGACCTGAATAGAAAAACTGAAACCTTTTTTTGTTGTGAATAAATTCAAAGATGGCTTCTGCAGAAGCAACAAAATAAATCCATTTTGTACAGACAGTCATATAAACCACATCAGTGCATCAGCAAATTAACTGGTACTGCTTGCAACATTCATTCTGAAAATGGAACTGCTAAGGGCAAAACCTACATGTTTCTCCTTCAGATGAAAACAGTAAAAGGACATATTATGCCTATAATCATTAATGCCTCAAAATGTTCCTGACAGTTTTCCATTACTGTGAAATCCATTATCTGCTTAATTATTTTAGACAGCAAGGAAACTGCACTGGGAGTATTTGAGCAAGTTAAAGTTATGTTGTAATCATGTGGCTTGAACTTTGATAACATCATTTGTAACTCTCAAGTCTGATAACACACTTCAGAGACTACACTGCTGCAATTTAATGAAAAAAAAGAGCTTCTAGCTAATTGCCCAAATCTATACTGCATCCTTCAAAAGCTACTCAACAGATGTGATAATTTCATCTTGAATGTTGTAACAAAAGGTTTGAATCACTTTTCTTCAGCTGCCAAAAGAACTAACAGAGGTATTTCATTTTGACCACGGTGAATACGTGGAAATGCTGAGGCATGTTCCCAAAAGATGGTTATCTTTTAACCTGCAGTTGAAAGGAACTTAAAACATTTTCCAGCAATTAGATGCTATTTTATATATTAAAAAATTATTCCCAAATGCAATTTTTCAGGATCAAAAAGATCGAGATAATTAAGAGAGGTTTTCAATAACTGCTGCTCATATTTACTTCATCATTGGTATATTGTTAATGACAGATTCATACAAGTGCATGTACTGGAGGTATCGTAACTCATGACAATATATTAATGAAAAGGTAAATAGCAATGAAGCGTGAGTAATTTACTTGGTCATATGTGCAACTGTTACATTAAAGCTCATCACAGCGAAAGATTTTTAATAGAAAAGAATTTCTAATTTTAACAATTACTAACCTCTCAAATACATGACTTTAAAGCTTGATTTCAACAAAATTAGACATACAGTCTCTCTGACCCTCCCCAGTTCTTCAGGAGGGGTACATTATACAACTGTTGAGAAAACTGATTATTAATTTTTTATTTGGAAAATACTAAGCTGGGGAATATTTAGCCTTCTGTGATTCAGTGATTTTTTGTTGTTGTTGTTGTATAGAGGAGGTGACCTGTTTATTTTTCTGCTGTTTGCTCTTTAGAAAGACAGTAGCAAAGTTAGCAGCTCATTCAGGCACTTGAAATCTTTGTCCAGAGCAGATTGCCCTGCTCCATTGCTTTCTGCTGCTGTACAGTGCTTAACTTTGATGCCCAAAACCTGCTTGCTGAACTGGACACCTCTGAGAAGCATTCAGTAAATCTGACTTAGGTGGATAAAGCAATCAACCAGAGTCTGGCTTTGTTTTCAGACTGATAGCAGTTTAATGTTAAATCCCTGGGGTTTGATTCACTGCAGGTTATTACAGTTATTGTAATCTCCGTGCTTTGACTCACTGCAGTATTATATTTTTTTGTTATATTTGATATCTTAAATCATGGTATTTTTGTGTACTGCACAAGGATTTGTCTTTCCACTTGAAAAAATGACTCAATTTACAATTATACAATGCCATAAAAAAGAGAAGTCACAAATGTGATAAAATGGTACAAAATAATGATAAAAACTTTTAGAAATACATGCCATAAATTAATCAGAAGCAATATATTTAAAAATCACCCACAAAAAAACTGTCCTCCCCTCAAGCATTAATTTTATTCTAAACTAAGTAATGTTAACTGCTGATTTTAAAAGTGCTAGAACAGATACTGTACTCAAGAAAGCCACATGTTCACTTACAGTGAATTAATCATTAGCATCACTTTCCTGCCGAGGATGTAAATATATGGGAGTCCTAATTTTCTTCATCTTCTTTGAAATTGCCAGGATTTTAAAATAAGTCACCCTTTTTAGAGGCAAGGGGGCACTTGTAGACTGGTTCAAGTGTGTACACTATTGAAAATGCATGTGAAGGTGTGAAAAGCAAGATAATAATGTTGCCTTTATGGTTCAAGAGAGTTAAATTGAAAGGTGGCTGCAAAGAATCTTGTGATACTGCGTGACTGTGCAAGCAAATGGGATATGAAAATTAATTGCTGGTCACCACAAGTAACACAATAAGAAATAATGATCAATCCTCTTTACATCAATATAGCCAGTGGCTCCAAATTAGCTAATAATTCTAAGGAAAATTATCTGAGAATTGAATGCATTTTCTTCTGGAAACTCACTTGCACTGAAAAAGATCCAATATATTTTTCTCATATTTTCTGTACTGGCATTGCAGTCCACCAAGTTGTGTAGTGGTGGAACACAGGATCACTTTGTAGTTGATCTGCTTGCTGGCTCCTTCAGAAGTAACTATTTCAAGAGCACTGTGTGTATATAAACAACTCCAGGGCTGCCACAACAAATTCATATTTGGCTCATCAACACCAGACTGGTTCACTGCCTATGCATAGCAGAAAAGGAGACACAGAGAGAGCTGCTTATCTCAATTTCCCTCAAATGAAGTATTCTTCAGTGCTTAACTAAACAAGTTACTCAGATGGCTTCATAACACTCCACTGACTCTGACAGAATTTCTTCATACTCCTCCTGGCAATTCAATTTCAAGCGTTCCAGGTGGTACCATACCCCCACCATGTACTGGAACTCCTGCCAGGAGGAAGAGCCAGGAAATACATGGAAAATATCTCTCATCAACACTACCCAGTCAACTTTATGCGCATCATCCTCATAATCCTAAATTCAGCACATTCAGTGTAACAATTCTGTACACATTCTGTAACAATTCCAGTGTTACAGAAAATGCACAGGAATCTCAAGACATGGAAATAAACAGCATGGGCTGCCATATCAGGAGAGCTAAGCAGCACTACTGCCAAGCTCATCCACTGCTCGGTGCTGGAGGCTTTATCTCATCACACAGAAGCTGCATCAGTTCAGCACCAGCCTTAGGAAATCCAGGGCCTCATCCACCTCCCTCTCAGAACTGGATCGGAGCCTGAAAATGTGGAAGTGACTCTTGAAAGGAACAGCCACCCAAGAAGTCACTCTTTGTGTGTATCAACAAACTTCAAGTGCTGTGATTGAAAGTGCTCTCATGAAATGAAACCGAAGTTCCAAAGTATGGTCCAATTCTTGGATTTTCAGAGTCTATGAACATGGCATTTACATAGGATTCCATTCCACATATCATTATGGATGGAGGGAGATGACTGTTCAAAACACTTTGGTCCCTATTTAATTTAATTTTATTTCTTTAAAATGCTTTGCTTCATGGTTCATATTATGTTTTTGTTTTCCCTCACTTGCTAGTAGAAGGTAGGGATCCTTTTCAAAAACAGAATCGCATTTCTAAATTTTGGCTTTTTTTCTGGGAACTCTAAAATCAATACAAATTCAGACTTATTGACAGGATAACCTTTGAACAAAGAAAGCTTAAACTGAGGAAAGCTCTTCAGGAAGAATTACAGTGGTGGACCATGAAATTAATGCCATAGGTCCTATTATGACATTAAGATAGGACACAATTTTAAAAATAAAAATATAAAAAATATTTTTATGAATAAATAATATCCATGCATTTAGTTTTGTTGTTTTTTTAAAAAAAAACAAATTACAGAGGCTTATTTGAAGCATATACTATTCTCTACAGAAACATTATGACGGACCAACATTTTTCCAAACAGTTCTCTGGATACTCAATATTTTACCAGCTGGTAGAATATCTCCATCTGTTGAATAGAAGCCTATGTTTCTAGAAATGCAGATACTTATCACAGCCAATACTGAAGTTTCAAGGAAGTTATCACTGTTACAGTAGCACTGATATTATCCTGGAAAACCATACAAACACAAAAACATACACATATATCATTACACATGTATACATATATGTATGAATTTACTGAGTGTATAATTTTAATAATTTTTTTTAAAATTTGCTTTACTTCAGAGGTAATTGAGAAAACATTATTGCATCCAGTCTATAAATGGGAAACTGGAATAATGATCTCTTATTCATT
This sequence comes from Pyrgilauda ruficollis, assembly GCF_017590135.1. NCBI lineage: Eukaryota > Metazoa > Chordata > Aves > Passeriformes > Passeridae > Pyrgilauda > Pyrgilauda ruficollis. The sequence continues at coordinate 7,678,931 of NW_024524266.1, forward strand.
AGATCAAAGACAATTTAATGGAGATGCCTGAACAGTCCTTTGAGTGAGAAACCAGTCTCCAGGAGGAGCATCCTCAGTTTTGATCCCATCTCAAAGGAGGGCTAACCACAAGGAAAATGCCATGCTTGTTCTTGCCTTCCTGCCACGGGAGCTCTGTGCCTGTGTAGCAGGCAAGGCACTTTCAGCTGAGGACATAAGGAATCCGGTGTGTACTGTTCTCATAATCACACAGAAAGACTAAACAAAACTGACATCTAAAGACTTGGAACCTCAAACTGAAATGAAAATGCAAACTCCTGGATATTGCAATGAGAACTGCTGCTGAATTCCTGACATAGGCTGCAGAAATACTTCAAAATATGTAACACAGGCCACTGGATGACATGCCACATTTGAACCTGAAAGGTTCTGATCCTGTTCTGCTAGTATCTTACTGTGCCATTTATGGACAGTCACGCTTCAAATTCTTAATGTCTTGTTTCATAAAGTCTTTGGCATAGGTTTTGTCCCACACTTTTTTGCTGTGTGAGACACAAAGACAGGGTAAAAAGGAAGCCTGATTTCAGCTATGGCCTTCAGCTACTCAGGGCTAACCATTGTATCACACGTTCAATCACTCATGAATTCAGGAGTCTGGCACAAACACACTGTGAGTGAAGCATTGAACAGCATTAGCAATCAGTGTATAATGCAACCACTGCAGCACTAGCAAGGAAAGGCTTGAGATCACTCAGTGATGAGCACTGATAACCTGGTTCACTACAACAATTTAATAAATGGTTTATCTAGTTGTTTTACATCCTATACAACAATGCAAGGCTTTTTTTTCCCTGTCTGGTTAGTAATGGTGGTGTTCATTATGTCAAAATAAGGAAAAAGAGGTCTGCAGTACATTATATTCATGCCAAAACACATTTGCTGCCTTCAGGTAGGTAAAATCAGATTACTGACAGCAGAGGGCAACACAGACCTCATTAATGAATAAAACTACAAACGTATCAAAAAATCATACCAGTATTTTACTGCGTCAGAGTATAAACCCCAGCATCATCTACAGATTTGCTGTAGAGCCAAAATTCTGGAAGTAGTAATCTCTTAAAAAAATAATTTTGGACACCTATGTGAAATACATGAAAGAGTAAATACGAGTGAAAGAGGAAAGCACTACAACAAAGGCAATGACAAACACCTTTACTTTGATTAAACTACATTTACTTTTAGACGTTTACTGCATAATGACACGTCCAGCAGACTTCATCATATCAAAAAGCTGTAAACTTGCGACATTTTATATTTATTTTCTTTAAGTCTGTGTATACCAATAGCTCCATTTAGTATCCAAAAGATTAGTTGGTTATACCAAAAGCAACACAGTACTATATTGAAAACAGGAAGTTTTACAACTTTTTGTGTTGTTGTTGTTCTCTGCTAGCCTTGGGTCTGACACTCATTTACCTTGTGTGTCACACTGCCTTTCCAAGCCATGTTTGTTCAAGAAGGACCATATCACCACTGAGGTTAAAGTTTAAAATCACATGAATGTAATTTATTTTTCATTCATCTTAGGGCTGAGAGGAGCATGATGGGGCTCCCCCAGACACAGACAGATACCAAAGGAAGGCCGTGCCCTGCACAGGGGCCACAGGGCAGCACCATGGTGTCCCTTTCACCCACAGCCACGTCATGTGCCAGATCCACGCCCAAAACAGCCAGCAGCCTCAGTGGAAACTGTGCCCTCCACCTGAGGCTGCACGGAACAGAAAGTTATTTCCACGGCTGCTGCCCTCTCGGGAGTGTTTTCACTCTGCGGCAGCCATGGGGACAGCACAGGAGCCCACAGGGAATACACCTGCTGCGGTCATCCCACAGCAGAATCACAGGACCAGTCAGATTGGAAAAGACCTTCGAGATCCAACCCCTGACCCAACACCATCACCAGCCAGACCATGGCACCAAGTGCCACGTCCAAACTTTCCTTAACACCTCCAGGGATGGTAACTCTGCAACCTGCTTGGGCAGTCCATTCCAGGATCTAATCACTCTTTCTGTGAAGAAATTCTTCCTGATGTCCAATCTAAATCTCTCCTGGCACGGCTTGAGGCTATATCCTATCATCCTGTCACTAGGGAGAAGAGGCCGATCCACAGCTGGGTACAATCTCCTGTAGTGGTCGTAGACAGTGATACGGTCACCCCTAAGCCTCATTTTCTCTCGGCTAAACAACCCCGCTCCCTTGGCCGCTTCTCACAGGACATATGCTCCCAACTCTCCTCCGGACACGCTCCACCACCGCAGTGCTCCCTGTGGAGTGAGGCGCCCAGAAGTGTGCACAGTCAGTACTCGAGGCGGCCTCAGCGGTGCCGAGTACAGGGGAAGAATCGCTTCCTTGGTCCTGCTGGCCGCAGCATTCCGGGTACAACGGGACGTGGTTTCTCTTTCCTGGTTTCACGGTGCTGCACCCACAGCGGAGCTGCCCAAGCCCGCTGTCCGCCAGCGCCCCGGCAGCGCCGGGAGCAGCGCGCAGCCGCCTGGGCCGCAGCCGCGTGGCGATGGCGGCGGAGCAGGAAGCGGGCGGGCGGCGCCATGTCGGGCCCCGCGGCGGAGGTGAGGGCGCCGGCCCGGCTGCCGGGGCAAGGGGCGTGCGGCAGCAGCGCTGGGTGTTCGCGGGGGCAGCAGGAGTGCCGCTTCCCCGCCTCAGTAGTGTCTGGGGAGCTGCCGCCCTTGCCTTGGCGCTGGCGGTGAGGTCGGGGGAAAGTCGCAGGAGGCACGAACCGCCCAGCTGCTCCGCAGCCATGGTTTGCCCTCAGCGCGGCGCAAGTCCCGGCTGCCCTCGGGACGGAGGGGAACGGGGAACAACGGGAACAGCGCCCTGAGAAGAGGGGGTTTGGTAGGTAGGGCTGTGCTTGCTTTTCCTCCTGCCCAGCTGTGCGGGGCGGCATTTCGCCCCTGAGCAGGACAGCCGTGGGTCAGAATTAAGCTAGACGGGTCCGGGGATGTGGAACGGGTGTGAGGAGTCAGGGGAGGTTTAGATTGGACATTAGAAAGAATTTCTGCACCAGGGTGATCAGATGCTGGATTGGACTGCCCAGGGAGGTGGTGCAGTCGCCGTTCCTGCAGGTGTTTGTGGACGTGTGCCATGGTCTGGTTGACAGGTGATGTTCAGTCATAGGCTGGACTCGATGATCTGAGATCTTTTCCAACCTAATTAATTCTAAGATTCCGTGAAGTTTTAATGAAGCATTTGGAGAAAACCCCACAGAGTTAGCGTGCCCCTGGCATTCTGGATCACAGTTAGAGCGTGTGCGGGCCCACCCGTTTCCTGGGAAGCGAACACGGCAGATCTGCGGGCTGAGCTCCCCCAGGTTTCGTGGCCTGCTGACCGGGATGGAGGTTCCAGTGGGGATGCTCAGCTGCTGGTGGCATGAGCCTGACCCCAAACCTCGGCCAGACAAGCTGTCACCTGTGGCTGGCTTTGACGCCAAGTGAATGTGAGCTGCTTCCAAGTGCACATGGCTGGGCTGCTGCTCCCAGCTGCCATAACTTCCCTTCTGATTTATATGGAAAGTGGCTGTAATTCCTCTCACAGAAGAGGCTGACCTTGGAAGCTGCAGGATGGATATCTGTAATGGTGCTATTATGGGAATTCTTTATGTATTTTTTATATTGGTCTTCATGCAGCATTGATGTCTTGAAATAAAACATATGCTGGCATAAATATAGAAAGGAGTTAGAGTTCATGCTTTTAAATGTAGTATTATTTTAATAGTTAAATATATAAAAATCCATTTAATTTCAAATGTATTTCACCCTTTGCTTGAACCAGTACATCATGGGTCTTTGATCAAGACTCTAAAGTATTAGGAAATTATGTATTTTTACTTTTAAGTGTTTATATTTTAGCATAAAGAATGTCAGCAGACACTAATAATATTTTAGAAATACCATTTGTTTAAATCATACTCTTTATCCATTTAGGATGGATGGCCTTTTCAGGAGCATATGTACTCTCCTGCATACAAAGGATTTATTTTTAAAGGAAAAACGTTTTATAATTTTTGGGTGGAAAACCTGTAAAACAACAACAGAGTGATACCTAATCTAAGTGTGGCCCTGGCAATGGAATGACAAATAGAAATAGTGTAGTGCCAAGACTTAACTAAAAAAAATGAATGTTAAAGCAATGAAAACACAGTGTTCATCTGACAAATTATGAAAAGCTTGCAGAAGTTCATAAAACATCTTTTTATTACTTACATGTTCCATTTTTATATGAATTTGTCAGCACAATTTTCCATAAGAAGTCATTGCAAACTAAACATTTACCTTTGCTTGTAGTGTGCTAGAATTTAATTCCTTGCTAGCTGTATATGATTAAGAATAATCTTTAAAGCTATTTTGTCAAGGGAATGTGTTCAAGAGAAAGCATTGCGTATTTCTCTCCAAAATTATTAATATTTTTGTTCTGAAGTATTAAGTTAACAAATGTACTTTGGATGGATATGTCTTAAGTAAATTTTTGCTTACTGATTTAGGCTTCTGTCTTCAAGATAGTCTGTTTTGTTGGACTTCTGTGCCAATGCAGAGCTCAGTGAAACAAGGAAGTGTGATCCACCTTGGGAAAGCTTTGTTTAGATTGAGGTTGTCCAGGTTTCTAATAGGTACATCTGCAAGAGGATATAAACAATATTTATGGAGACTAAAAAATAGATGGAAGGAAGTTTGAGATCTCTCACTTAAAAGCCAGTGTTAAACCTGCAGCTCACAACATGTTCTTCTTTTCTGTAGGTTTAAAAAGTGCTAATTCTCCTTGGATAAATGAACAAGAAATTTAAGACAAAATTACAAAATAGTGGAGGAAAGCTGTAAAGCCAAGAATGAACATGAAAGCTAACTTCTTTATAGGGAAACAGGGAAAGAATTTTCAGTGTTTTGTAGTTATAATAGAATATGTAAAAGTCTGAATTTTTTTTCAAGTGCTGGCTGCTGGAGACATGTTGTGCATAATACTGTAACCTTTCCTTTTTAAAAAAGGTATAAACTCCCACTCGTTTTGTCTACAGTGGAAAGATGGCAAGACTAGAGGTTTACAACTTCAGAAGAAGTGCAGAACAGTTCCCATTTTTTTACTTCTAAGAGCATCATAGTGTATAAGCCAATCTCAATGTACTAGGAATTTTGAATTATGATATCCCAGTCTTTGGGGGACAATGTTGCAGATGCTTCTTGTGCACAGATAGTGAGTAGAGGGAGCAGAGCAGCTGAGTGATACAATCCCAGTGGTGTTGAAAGAGCACCAAAACATAAAATGAACTGAAACTGTTACCTGTATAAGGCAATACAGTTAAAGTATGTTGAAGAAACTGGCTTCTACTTGCAGATATCACAGCCTTCCTGAAATATTTTGGCTGGTTTGCTGTCTGAAGTGCTTGGAAATATGAATATGAATATTTGCATCCATCCAGATGAGCAGTTAGGAGACTAAACTATATTGCATAAAAGTAGTTATTTAATAAATGATTATACAAATCCACTTAGATCATATTTCTATTTCCAGGTATGTTTCTTGAGTGAGGGACAATGTTTATAATACCCTCTTGCTGGAGAAAATACTGAAACATTGCTCATGTAGTCTGTCAGATCTAACAGCAATTCTTTTTTGTTCTAAAATCTGTTACTGTTGAAAAAACAGGAATGTTAGGAAATGAAGCAGTAATTTCACAAAGTGCAAAAAACTCTTTTTCACAGAGTGAAGTTTTGGTTCAGTACTGAGGCAGGTGATGTTAAACAATTGATATTAGCATTTTCTGCTTGGCTCAGCTTAAGTTTTGCTCTTCATAGAGACATTTTGGGAAAATGCCAGATATATTTCTAACAAGCTTGGATTTTTATGCAGATGATAAGATGTACTCTTTAGCTCTCAGGAGATTCTGTTAATATATAATCACTAAAGTCACTGTATGGTTTGTGGAAAACTGTGTGCAGCTGCACCAAAAGCCTGAATCTCATGATAAACTTTACTGTAGCAGCATTGTCATGTCTGAGTCTTCTGCTGAAGTTCCATTCAACACACTTCTTTTCCTATGTACTGTCACTTGAAGCCAAAATGGGAGTTCATGTTTAGAAAATGTGCCGTGCCTTGCATGTCAAAAGCCTGACTTTTGACCTGCTTGAAGCCCCAGCTAGTACCTCATACTGACAAGTAGTGGAAAGTGGCTGAGAGAAAAGGGATTCCTCTGCCAGCTTTGACAAGGCTTTGTCATGAAAATTTGAAAAACCAGAGAGCTCCATGGAATATTTCTGTGACCTTGTTCCCAAACTAGGAAATGGATTTTAGAGCAAAGTTAGTTAATATTGAAAGATAATCTGGTTGTACCATAGAGAAACTCCACAAGTGTTTCTTTATGTGAAATGGTACAAATTTTAAAGCAAGTAGACTTTATTTATACACAATTGCCAATAAAACTGTTGATAATAAATCTCTCAGAACTATATACACATTTTATTATTGCCCCCTGAATCATAATGTATTGGAATGTATTGTGAGTCTGTATATCTGTCCAGTTGTGGAAGAGATTAACTAATATCTCCACTTGACACTTGTAACCTGTACCTTGTTAAAAGTAAATTTTGTAATTTTTTTTTAAACTCCATAAAATTATTTTACTAACAAAGTCAACAACATCAGTAAAAATAAATATTTCATATCAGTGGAATAATGCATTACTTGTAGCATTTTCAGTGTTTCAAGTAGTTAACTGCTTCATTCAGTAGAAAAATTCACATGGTTAAGGAAGACAGGATATAGGAAAAGCTAAAATATCTTCCAGTGTGAATCAGTTTAACTATAAATGAAGTTATTGAAAGGAGCCATTAGCAAGGTAATGTCTTCTGGGACAGACATTCTCTAACATCAGCAGAGCATCCTAGAACTCGAAACAGCAGTAGCTGTTCAATTTGTAAAGTGTTTTCTTATTTTGTTTTTGCCATGGAACAAGTCAGGGTTTAATTTATCTGGTGTAGCTGTAATATATTGAACCTTTTCATGATCTCTGGCTTACATACTGGTGTCAAGCGAAGCCAGTAGCTAAGCAATCTGGTTGGGACAACAGCTTTTCCCAGCTTTTCCTATCTCATTAAATCCATGCATGTTTGATCTTATTAAAAACATGTGCTGACAGCTCAGCATTGGGATTGATCCGTGAGGCTTGAGAATTTCATTATGTGCTCTATTGATTGTTTATCTTTATTTATTTTTTTAAGAATATTAGAATTCAATTTTAATTAAAAATGGAGGGGTCTAGAAGAAGCAACTCCAAATAAGGATTAAAAATTGGCCTTGTAAAAGAGGATACTCTGTGCATCTTCACATGAATGAAGATGCCATCTCTGCCATTTCTCCTCTTCTCTTGCTAATTTGTGAGGAAAGATGTGGGAGAATGATTTCACTAGGAGAAACACAAGGTCGAGACACTATAGCTCTAGATTAGTTGAGAGTGCTGTCGTTCAAGCAGTCACTGGTGCAAAAGATGCAGAACAAAGCTACTTCTCCATATTAGTACTGTGTACTCCAGTGCTTCTGGATCTGTGAGAGGTGACTCTTGGTCAGTGAGATGTCAGTGGTCGTGGACAGCTGGAAATTATAGTGTTGTATTGCCTCAGTTCTCATTGTATTCACTTAGCTTTATTCATGTGGCTATTCTTTGAAGATGAGCTTCTGTCTAGTTCTAAATTTTTTTTAGGTGTGGGAGGCAGTCCTGTGGAGAGGCAGGAAGAGCTGATTTTTGCTCAGATGAAATAAAAGCTCCAGTAAATGGTTTCTTGGTGACATTGTTGATATCTGCTCTTCCACTGTAGACAGGACGAAGAAATGTTTTTGGGGTTGGAGGCTGGCTGGGAGAATTCTCTGATTTCTGCTTAGGCTCCTGAATTTAAAGTAGCATTTGGTAATTTTCATTGTTTATATGGGATTTAGGTGCCCAAAGTAAGCTGGTGTTTCCAGGACTATGCTATGCACCATCTCTGCTATAGCATTGACATTTTTAAACACAACATTTGCAGACCATTTATTCCCGTGTCATTGTTTCACCCCAGCCAGCAGCCAAGCCCCACAGAGCCTCTCACTCACTGCCCCAGCAGCAGGTTTGAGGAGAGAATCAGAAAGATAAAAACCAGAAAACTCATGGGTTGAGATAAACGCAGTTTAATAGGAAAAGTAAAAGCTGCACCCATAAGCAAAGCAAAACCAGGAATTCATTCACTACTTCCCATGGGCAGGCAGGTGTTCAGACATCTCCAGGAGAGCCTACCATGTGTCACAGTGACTTAGGAAGACAAACTCCATCACTCTGAATGTCCCCCCCTTCCTTCTTCTTCCCCCCCCTTTATATACTGAGCATGATGTCTTAACAGCACATGCACTTAACAGCAAATGTCTTAGCTGGGTTGTTTTGTTGTTGTTGTTTGTTTGTTGGTTTTCTCTTACTTAGTCATTTTACTGTTTAAAAATGTTCTGATTTAACTTGGCGTTATTACAGGATGACCATATTTTAAACCTGAGGTAGTCTGATGTTTGGGGTTTTTTTAGAAGCAAACTGGCTTACAAGGTTTTTATTGATTGTCATCATTTATTCTTGTACACACAAGTGACTCATTATACCATGCAGCCAGAGTGAGAGCTTGTAATGATTTGGCAAGAAAGTGCCTCATCAGCACAGCATTACCCAGTCTCATTGTAAATATGAGCCTTGTAACCTTCAGTGTATGCTTGGAATTCAAACTGATGTTCTCATGTATATTTGGAAAGTCATAGCAGCTAGGTAAAGTCCCTGCTGACTGGAAAAAGGGAAACATCACTTCCATTTTTAAAAAGGAGAGAAAGAAAGATCTAGAGAACTCCAGACTGCTGAGGCTCACCTCTGTGCCTAGGAAGAGCCTCCTAGAAAATGTGCTAAGGCACATAAAAGACAGGAGGGTAATTCAAGGTGGCCAGCATGGCTTTACTAATGGTGAGTCATGCCTGACCAATCCGGTGGTGTTCTATGATGGAGTGACAGCAGGGTTGACAAGGGAAGACTGACCAACTGTCATCCATCTAGACTTCTATAAGGCCTTTATTATAGTCCCTTATGGCATCCTTATCTCCAGACTGGAGAGAAATGGGCTTGATTGATGGACTCATTCATATTCAGTGGATAAGGAGTTTGCTGGATGGATGCAACCAGAGAGTTGTGGTCCGTGGCTCTATGTCCAGGTAGAGGTGAGTGGTGTCCCTCAGGATGCTCATGGCACTGGCACCCCTTAATATCTTCCTCAGTGACATGGACAGTGGGATCAGTGCACCCTCAGTGAGTTTGCAGATAACACCACAGCAGGTCAGGATGCCGTCCAGGAGGCCCTGGGCAAACTTGAGGAGTTGGGCCCATGAGCACCTCATGAGGTTCAACAAGTCCAGGTCCAAGGTGCTGCTCCTGAGTCAGGGCGATCCCAGACATGAGCACAGACTGGGAGCAGAAGTCACTGAGAGCAGCCCTGCAGAGAAGGACTTGGGGGTTCCTGTGGGTGGAAAGCTGGACATGAGCCAGCAGTGTGCGCTTGCAGCCAAGAAGGGCCACGGCACCCTGGGCTGCATCCAAAGCAGCCCAGCCAGCAGGTCAAGGGAGGGGATTCTCCCACTCTGCTTTGCTCTCATGAGACCCCACCAGGAGTGCCGCATCCAGCTGTGGGGTCCAGCACCAGAAAAACGTGGACCTGTTAGAGCAGGTCCAAAGGAGGACCACAAAGATGGTCAGAGAGTTGAAGCACCTCTCCCATGAAGACAGGCAGAGAGAGCTGGACTTGGTCAGCCTGGAGAAGAGGATGCTTTGGGGAGGCCTTACGGTGGCCTTCCAGTACCTTAAGGTGTTTATAAAGAGGGAGAGGGACTTTTTATGTGGGTAGATAGTGCCAGACCAAATGTCAATGGATTTAGATGGAAAGAGGGCAGATTTATATTAGATATTAGGAAGAAATTCTTTATGCAGAGAGTGGGGAGGCACTAGAACAGATTGCCCAGAGAAGTTGTGGCTGCCACATCCTTGGGAGTATTCATGACCAGGTTGGATGTGTCTCTGAGCAACCAAGTCTACTAAATGGCATCCCTGTGCATTGCAGGGGGGGTGGAACTAGGTGTTCTTTAAGGTCCCTTGCAGCCTGAACCATTGTGTGATTCTGTCATGCTAAACTGAAGTGCCCTGTGCAGTTGTGGGAGGGTTGAGGATGTTTGTTTTCTATTGCACAAAATTGTGACACTGTCATTTGTTCATTCTTTTTCTTACAGCTCCAGCTTAACAAAGATGCATGATTCGTTTAATAACTTAAGAAAAAAACTAGTCTTTCTCAGATTTCTTGTCTCTTAGAATTAGGAACACAGCTGAACAGTGCTGACTGAGTCGATTCAGTTAATTTTATAAATATTTGCTCAGCAGCATTTGTCAAATTGCATTACATCAGGTAGAAAAGCGGTCAAATTCCCAATTAAAAAAAAAAAATCAAAGTGCACTGTGCAGACAATAACTGGATAAGGGATATACTCTTTCCCTCCTATCTATCCCAGCATCTATGGACTCTGTACGGTTTGTTTTCCAAAATTAGGTAAATATGTACCTTAAAAATGTGAAGTCTCCTAAAGTTCGTAGCGTAATTATTTTATCTTTTCACAGGCTGGAGTTTCTCATGCACATTTCAAAAGATTTCATGGGTTTGCTATGCCACAGCTCCCTCAAGTGGTAGAATAATTTTCCATTTGGAATTGCAGCTTGATTTCTGTGACACTTGCATTCTCTTCAGAAGGTTTTGGGGCTTCTCCCAACTTACTGTTCTATCTGATTTATAACAGAAACATCAGAGTTCAAAGAACAGGAGTCTGAGCAGGGAAGAACTTAGGCTTGCTCTACTTGGGTTCCCAGTGAGCTTTGGCTAGAAAATGCACTGCAGTATTACCATGACATCAGTAATTTCAAGTTTCTCCCTATAAGAGTATGAAAAACATGTTTTCTACAGTTGACATAATCATGTTGTGCCTTGATTAGGAAAGCAGAAAAGGTGCTTGGCATTCAGACTTCATATGAAATGCAATGCACATTCCCCAGTATTAATGAGCTTTGCTTTGTCCTTTGAAAGAAACCATGGTAGTAAAATGAACTGTTGTATTACTTTGTATGTTCCTGATAAGTTTAGGAATCTCTATTTAATTTCTGTTTGTGTAATACTATGGGGTCTGTGTCAACCTTGGTGATAAATCTGGTCCTTACTTGATTTATAGGGCAACAAACATACAAACAACTTTTTATTGTTTTCATCACACTTCCTGTTAATTTGGAAACAAAGATGAAATTTATGCTTGAGTAGTTAGTGTAATACTTCAGTACTTAGTGTAATATTTCAGAAGTCTGTGTTGCTTTTCACCTTGAAAGATTTTCAAATTTATTGCAAACTAGGTACACACAACAAAGCCAGGACCATTTCAAGACCATTTTCTCTGCGAAACCCTCTCTGATGTCACAGATTAGTACCTTTATTCAGTGGAGGTTTTTTCTGCTGTCTGTTTCTTATGCTTCTCCCAATTACCAGTGAAATTGGTCTCCATTAAAATATTTAAGTACTTTTTCTGTTACTTTTGCCTAACTTTGCTTATTAGTTTGAAGGGAGTCACTCCATCCTGCCTCTTTGCTGTAATTTGTACATTTTGAGAAAAGCATTTCCTTAGAAGTGATTGTTTTGACTTAAATATTAGTAGTCTATTAGATGGTTTAATTTCCAAAATTATTTTTAAATAATTGTTTATAATTTTATGTCCATATTGTGATTTCAGTTTGTTTATTTAACTGCTGCCAAAACATATGCAAACTTGAATTTAATGTTGCATGAGCTTGAAAAAGTCATTGCGGGACTAAGAAAATTTAAAATTTGTTATAACTAATTTATTGCCTTAGTGTAGGAGTCCTAAGGTAGAGCCTTGCCATGCTGGGGGGCTGTGTAGGGTCAGGTTGGTAATGATGAGCAAAGACCACTACCGTGAAGCAGGTGATACCCACAGAGTCTGTGTACAGATCTTGCCTACGGATTTCTTACACAGAGATCCTCAACCAGTATTAGAGAGGAAGCTTTCTATGACACATAGCCCTCAGTGGAAGATCCAAATACCTCACCTTTGCCACAAGATAGAAATATATGCACTGACAAATTATCAGCAGACATTTGTGTGTGATAATTTCTTTGTGTGTCCATAGTCCTGTATGCTAAATATTGAGAGTTCATTATTTCATCTTGCATTTAGATCAGTCTGTTTTATGGTGTGTGAGCATAATACGACATATACATAGATAGACACAAGATCTGAAGAAAATGTGGAGTATGCTGGAAGAAGCAGAACTGATTCTAAGGCATAGGACAGTCATACTGGCTTAACACACAGCTGTCACCAACTCTGCCCTGGATTGCATGGAAAACAGTAAATTGGCAGATAATAATTTTCTGATGTCAGCTTCTTGGTATCCTGGAGACAGGGAACTGTTCTTGCTTTGTGATGGCTCTCCTACATGACAAAGCTCTTCTTTCTGTTCACAGCCTCTGCGTTCCTGTAGAGCAGAGGAGTGAATGCACTGACATTCTTTTTAGTATGATGATGCAGAGGGCTCAACTTAAGTATGTGAAAACTGCATCCTGTTTCTCTGAGTTTGAAACTTCTTGAGTAATAAATTGGTTTCTGAAATGGCCATTCTTGAGGTCTTGTAGGACTTAAAAATGTAAGATGGGTATTTAAATACAACTTAAGGGAATGCTGAGAACATTTACTGTGGAAGATGGGTTGTTCCTATAGAAAAAAGTGAAGTCTTATCCTCTCTGTCCTTTTCTTTTGTGGAGCTCTGAGGTCTTACCTAAAATTTGAACTTGTTTCTGTCATGTAAAAGACAAGTTAGCTGGTGGTGGTCATAAAAACAACTGTGCAAATTACTCAGCTGTATCTATTGTCCCTTCTCTAGCCCTGTTCTCAGGAGTTTTTATCATGGAAACGACGCTGCAAGTAACCGGCTTATGACTTCTTCCCATAGGGATGTGTGTAGCCAACCTTGTCTCTGTCAGGCAGAGGAGTTTTTCTGGAGTAGAATCAGGATGGATGCAGTTTCAGACAAAACACTGATTTCATGCATAAACTTAGAAGACTAACTGCAGAAAAGAACACAACACTTACAACACACTATTCGTTTCTGCACTCTACATTTAATTCTCCTTTTCAGCAAGAAGAAAAATAGTGTTAGGAATATAAATTTTTTTTGCATGTGAATTTGCAATAACAATGCACTGAACATTTTTTTATCAAAGGGCTTAATGAAAATGAATCAAAAGGAAATACTATGAGATTGAAACCATTAAATTCTGCATTCTGAAGACCCCCTTTGATTTTCCTTTATGTATGAGAATATAAGGGAGCATGCTTTAATAATGCTACAGCTGTGAGAAAATACAGAGAGATCTGTCTTTAACCTTTAAGAATTTTCAAAATTTGTAGATGTCAGTGTTTTGAAATACTGCAGGTGTCATTGTTTTCGAGCTGCCCCATCTTGATAATCCATCTGTAATACGATGACAGAGATAGCAAGGGGAAGGGCAGCAGTGGGACCTCAGGTAAAAGTCGTGACACTGGCTTGCTTCTCTGATAGCCGTAAGGAGAAACTTCTGAAAGAGATGATCTCTTGTATAGCAAATGAAAAGTTGAGGGTCATGTAGGAACCAGAATGGTGTTTTTAAGAAAATGGTGGGAAACCCAGTGATATATATAAATAAAATAGTGTAAAATAGCATAAAATGGAAAGAAGACCTTGTGTGAATATACAGAAGATGAATTAATATCATAACTACAGGAAAGGTGATGATCTTTTCTTTTGTTTCCAGGTTTAAAAATGTCTGATCTGAAAGATATTGTACACAGAACCCATTGTATTGAAACACTGCTGTCTGAGAACAATTTGCAAGATATTGAGGATCATCTTAAAGAACTTTCAGATGTTGATATGACTGTAGAATATCTTCAGGGGACAGAAGTTACCAAGGCTGTATATAGAGTACTCAAGAGCTGCCCTTCAGGAGAGTTGAAAAAGAAAGCAAAGCAGTTATTGTCAAGGTGGAAAACTCTTTACAAGAATAACTGTGCTCAGTCAGTGCAAGTTAAAAAGTCAGTTTCAGTGTGTGTGAAAAAAGAAATTGAGCATCTCAGTGTAGTTCCTAGAGAGGAGTCACTGTCTGAAGGACCATGTCAGCAGGAGGCATTAGATGGCACTAGTTCCAACACTTTGGTCCCATCACAAACTGTTAAAAATGTGGTACATAACAATGCAGAAGGCAGTATTAATCAGCATTCTTCTTTTGAGGAACAACACACTGTTCATGAAGATTCTAAATCTGTCATCAGCGAAGCAAGTCTGCAGCAGGATCTGATGAGAGCTCTGAGGTGTAAATGTGTGGATCTTCTTTACAAAGCTTTGATTGGTTCTGCCAAAGATGAAGAAGAAACTGTTAAATGGCTAGAGTTAGCTAAAGAAATTGAAGAACATATTTTTGCCCTTCACGCTAAAAATGACAAAAAGTATAAAAATTGCATCAGAAGTAAAATCTCTAACCTTAAGAACCCTAAAAGTTGCCACTTAAAGCATAACCTTTTTTCAGGAACTTTGAGCCCAAAGGCTTTTGCTGAGATGACAGTGATGGAAATGGCCAGTGATGAACTGAAACAGCTCAGGGCTCTGTACACAAAATCATCTGTTCAGGAACATCAGCTTCCGCAGGTGATTAATGGCACACAGACAAACAAAATAAAGTGCAGACGCTGTGAAAAATTTGATTGCACTGTCACTATGATTGCCAGAGGAACTCTCTTTCTTCCAGCTTGGGTGCGAAACACAAATCCAGATGAACAAATGTTGACGTACGTTATTTGTAATGAATGTGGAGAACAGTGGTATCACAGCAGATGGATTTGTTTGTAATGCTGTCCCTCTATAAAAAGGGGCTTGGAAATGTGTATGACAACTTACCTCTTTTGAAACTCTGTAATTTAAAATCCTGTGCTGATACTATGTGGGTGCTGCCACTAAAAACTGCAAAATCAGTTTGAAAAAACTGCTAATGTGTTTGTAAAGATGGCTTGAACGAATTAATTAACGAATGTTTTTAAGTAATGTAAATATGTAAAGAAATAAAAGGATAAAGGGAAAAAATGGTTACACTGTATCTGAGTGGAATATTGGCTAGTAAATCCGTTAAAATTATTCCAAGTGCTGAGTTTTTTCCTGAAGGGTCTGGATACTTGGAAATTTTTTTTAACTTCAGGAGGAGTTCTTTCATGGAATGTAAGTTTCATTTACAGTAAACAGTTTCCAAAACTGCAGTTCACATACTTATGTGCATTGCAGAATGTTCAGCATGGATTCACTCCTTAATTAAATCACTTTTTGCAAGCGTTAGATTATTACGTTGGTTTGAGAGGTGATTTCTAACAGGGAAAAAAGAAATTAAAAGTAGACTGTTAAAGGGGGTAAAAAGCAGCTAGCAGATGAAAGCAAGAATGAGATTCTGCTTTAGAATTAGTTATGAGAAGGAAAACAGGACTTGTGACAGTCTATCAGTATGCAGCTTGAATTTACAGTGTAAGATGGTGTGTCCTGCTACTGCAAAGAAATTAACGCAAGATCAGACAATGGATTATTTCAGAAAATGATGTAATAAATGAGTTAATAACTTTCTTGAGTGGATATCCTCTCTGGAACTGGGACATCTGTCCTGAACTGAGAAAATTAATGTTTCTATATAGTGCACATTACCCACAAACAGTGAATAGAAGGAAATCCAATAGCAGAAGTTTTTATGCATACTTTTGTTCCAGAGTCAACAGGATTCTCACTCATCATTCACTAGAAGTATTTATTAAAAAAAAAAAAATCTTCTCACTAAAGTAAGTTACCTGTATCTTTTACAAATGCACAACAGGCATTTAGCACTTCAAGGTTAAAATATATCAGCAGAGCAGAGGAACCTGCTGAGTATTTGCTGGAGGAATTGAGGACAGTTCTGCACCCATCTGGCTGTGATGTAGCTGAGGCTGTGACATAGCTGCATGACCTCTCAGAGAAAGGAGATGGGGGCATGAGATGAGAAAATAGGTATTGATGAACTAAATGCCAACCAGGACTGAAAGATGAACCCTTATCTGTATATGGGGAAATTTATGTGTAACCTGATATTACAAAGAGACATTTAAAGTATTCTACTGAAAAAAAAAAGAAAAGTCTATTCTGTGAAGGGTTAACAGTTACCTTTCAGCAGCATTAGTTAGATTTTTAGCATGTAAAAACCTGTGGTTTTGGGGAATTGCACTGATGTAAAATACACGTTAAAGCTTTAGGCCAGACCCTCAGTGTTCAGCTGTGTAACCAAGGCCTTCCTTCCCAACCCTTACTTGTGTGCTGGAATTGATGCTTATGAGTAGTCCTGCTTAAGTGACAGTACTTTTGTGTAAAGTATTATTGTTAGCTTTCAGTGAAACTACAGGAAAGCAAACACTCCTGTGTTAGTGGATCACAGCATGAACAGGATTGTGTGCATTCATTTTGAAGGTCATGGTCCTGTTGAGGAGAGCTTTATGCCAGCATTGTGCTGTGTCAGAACACCATGTAGCAGAAGACTTTATTTTAGCTCTGAACAACTTATAAATAATTTCTGCCTGCAGTTGGTTTTGAAGCCATTCCAGTAATGTACAGCTCATCCAAGTTTTATCTTGGAAAAGGGAAATATTACAAGGCATGGAGGGTGTTTCTGACAGAATATATTTCAAGGGTAAAATTTGTATCTGTAACACTGACTACATTTGTGACATAATGTGTAACATCATTTTCTTTTGAACTGCCTGTCACTAAATGTATAACTGTGCAGGTTTAAAATATTCGTCTGGCTAAGATTATATGCTATATTATACGCTTTGTCTCAAGATGTCTTTAAAAAGCAAACATGCAACTACATAGTGTGTACAAGAGCAGGAGGGTGTAGATCACTGGAGTACAGGAAGTAGAATCCAGAAACAAAGGAAAAGCTTTGAAAAATGAGATTCTTTTATATTGCTGATGTATTTTTTTTTCAGTTCATTCCGGGTGAGAAGAAGATCTCTGAACTTTTTTAAGTAGAGACCATTAATTTGGGTATGATGTTTAGCATGTCTGTGCTGCTACTCCTACAAGGAGTGTGTTGGTAGATGTGATCCCCACAAACAGAGGACAAATACATGCTTAACAAGGCTAAAGTCTGTATTTGTCTCCATGGGGTTTTCCAGAAATGCTGTAAATTCAACTCCTTGAATCCTGTGATTTAAAAGCAGCAAAAAGGTCTTAAACATAAATTGCTCTCAAAGATCAAGCAGCCTGTAGCTGCAGAACTTGTGATACATATTTCAAGAAGATGAGAACTGAATTAACAATGAATTTCACACAATTTTCAATGTAAAAAACAAAGACACTATTCTCTATCTGAAATGCTCTATTAATTGTAGTCAATGTCGCTCCCTTAACACGAGTAACAAAACTCCTTCTGGTTCCTGGAGATCCCCTGCCAGATCCACTTCCATCTGTTCTGTTGAGTGCCTTTTCCATCTCTGTCATATCCCTCTTACTGTTCACTTTTTGGGGAGGTACTCAGCTGCCATTTGTTGTTTATAACTCTTTGTTCTTTTCAAAACCAAAAGGAAATTTTTGCTGTTTATTTTTCATTTAAAGTGTATTCCTTTCTGTCTGCTGTGCTGTCTACATTTGCTACTAAAGCAAAGAACTGCAGCTCTTTAAACAAAAACCAGCTCTTTTTTTTGTGCCAAGAAGAAAAGTTAGCTGGTAACCGGCTGTGGTTAAGGAGCAAATATTACAGTCCTTCAGGGAATCTTCAGGGTGTAATGGTCCAATTCACTGACTGCCTGGAAGATAAGGAAAGAAACAAGAGCACTTTGATAAATTCTTGGATTGCTTGAGAGCTGGCTTGCTGCTTCTGGTTTTAAAAGAGCCATAAATGACTTCATATCCCCTTATTTTGTGCTGTTGTAATTCATCCAAGAGGTGACAAAGTCATGTTTTACTGAGGCCATGTCATCCCTTGCCAGGATGGGACATAGTCTCCTTGCCAGCTACAGATGGTAAAAAGTATTATTCACAAGCTCTTATTATAAGAGAGCTTTGCTGATACAGAACTTCCTCCTACTCACAAAAAGTTGCCCTTTATTTGCCATTGGATGTTTTTTGTGCTGTTTTCTCTGACATGGCATAACAACATGAATACACCTCTGTGAACAAAATCCCGAAAGTGCAAGGTCAGCTTTCAGAGTGAGGGGGCAGCAAGGGTGGGTTGCTGCACAGGGGGAGGCGAGCCAGGGGAGGATGGTGGGTGACAAGACATGCAGGGACAGTGACTTCAGTTGTAAGGGTCACTGTCCTGCAGCACCCAAACAAGAGCAAGGCAGGTCCAGTGACAATGATCTGCCAAAACTCCAGTGAGAACCGGGCAAGCCTGGGGACGTGCTGTCGGACGGAGATTGGTGCACAAGGTGGGGTGCAGGAACAGGGCCACCAGGCTTGTACAGTGCCTGAGCCAAAACGGGGCTCTTGCTGGCAGTGGGATTCTGAAGCACTGCCCCAGCCCTGCTCCCCCACATGGGATGGTCAGACAGCGGCCTCGGACAGGAGCAGCCCCACAGCAGCCTCCACTGGGATCCTGCCTGTCTGCAGAATTTAAACAGGAGTGATTTTGGTGCGCTTGTTTTAAACTGTGTCCTAACTGGGAGTGTTCTTCTGTCTGACCTCCGGACTGGCAGGTGTGCTTCATGTGACCAGCCCCATTATTTGTTCTACAATTTGTGTTGTTCTGTAGCAACTATTGTGTTTGTTACATATATAGTATGTAACAGAGTGGACACAAGGAAAAGGCCTTCAGTTCCTGATCCTCAAGCACTCATTCATGTGTATTAACCATGAGAGTAGCCCTACCATGCTCCATTGTGCCTATAAAATCATAAGCATAGTAGCCATGGTTACACCATGGTTCTTTTCTATTTTCTTATATGTTCCCATGTAAAGGAAATAAAGATACATCCTATCTGAGAAGTTCAAGAATTTTGTTTCTTAATAGAACTTGAAAAAATGAGGTATCTGGACAAGCTGAAGATCTGGGTTCAAGTGGATCCTCATGAGGATCAATGAGGCCAAGTACAAGATGCTGTACTTGGGCAACCCCTGCTGTCAATACAGGCTGGGAGTTGAATGGATTGACAACAGCCCTGAGGAGAAGGACTTGGGGGTGCTGGTGGATCAGAGGCTGGACATGAGCTAGCAATGTGAACTTGCAACCCAGAAAGAATCAAAGGCATCATGAGCAGCAGGTTGAGGGAGGTGGTTCTGCTCCTCTACTTTGCGCTCATGAGACTGCACCTGCAGTCCCGCATCCGGCTCTGGGTTCTCCAGCACAGGAAGGACATGGACCTGTTGGAGCAGGTCCAGAGGAGGCCACCAAGATGATCAGAGGGCTGGAGCACCTCTTCTGTGGGGAAAAGATGAGACAGCTAGGGTGGTTCAGCCTAGAGAAGACTGTAAGGACCTCATTGAAGCCTTCCAGGACCTAAAAAGGGGCTCATATGAAAGATGGGGACAGACTTTTTAGCAGGGCCTGTTCCAGTAGGATGAGAAATGAGCATAGATCCAGACTGGACAGACTGACTATATTCAGGCTAGGAATTCATTTTTTTACAGCAAGGATGATGAAACCTTGTACCAGGTTACCCAAACTGATGGTGGCAGGGCTCTGAGCAATCTGATCTAGTTGAAGATGTCCCTGCTCATTGCAGGGTGATTGGACTAGATGATGTTGAAAGGTCCTTTCCAAGCCAAACTATCCTGCAATTTTAAATTTCCTCACATGTATCCAATGTGTTTCAAAACAAAATCCAGTGTTGTTTCAAAACAAAAACATGGTAGCTTCTCCCTAAAAGATATTAAGTGCAAAATAGAGTAATGATTTCCTCCATTTCTAAATGCAGCTTTTTCTTCTGTATAAATCATAAAATAATGATTTATAACTGATCAGAGTTTATATACCTTAGAATTACCATAATTTAAAGTCCACTTTCCTACCCCTCCAGCAATTGCTTGTCTTTTATTCTAGAATTGGATGAAAGCAGATTCCAGGAAAAAAGCACTTAAAAATTTTTGAAGCCCAGCTTTGTTAGATAAAAGTGGGTCTGGTATCATCAAATTTGCCTCTAGCATGGCTTGCCTTTTAATAATCCTGTTCGTGTCAGTAGGAGACATCTCCTTTTGATGATACTGAGATCTTTTCCATTCCTTGGGCCGTGTTGCTCTCTGATCCAAAACAAGACAACTCTACAAGTGGCAATTCCAGTCTGGTTGCATCTGCCTTATGATCAGAAGCATGTGATGACTCCTTGAGCAAATGGGTGTACTTATGCCTGTCATCACCTATTCCTCCTGATGGTGTGGGAACCTCTTTGATTTTTTGGGTTTTTTTCATTTTAATTATACTTTGCCCTCGTGAGGAGGTTGTAAGAGCACAGAAAATACTCTTATCGTGTCCTTTAGCTTTTTTCCCTGCCAGTTGGTCAAGTTGGTGTTATTCTGAATTACTACAAGAAAAAAAGTGCCTGGCTACTTTTTAAAAATAGCATGTTATGTATTTCAATGAATTCCTTCATTGGCACATTAAATGTTTCTACTTGTGAAGTGAAGCTGCCTTAAAATTGTGAGTTTGCGTACCCGGGGCCCTTAGAGTGGAGCACGGTGAGGTTACTGCCTTTAATAAATACCTCTGACCGGCAGGTGCTTTATAAAGGCATTTTGGGCTTAATAATGCAGGGCATTCTAGAGCAAGTAAAAGTGGAGGTTTTTTTTCCCAGGGGAACGCTGTCAGGCGGCGCACGATAGTGATCGCAGAGAGATGGCCCTCGATGGGCCTTTCCGGCGCTGGTTTGGCTGTGGGCACGGTCTTTCCCGTTGCCGGCTGTTCCCGCTGTTCCCGTTGCCGGTTGTCCCCCTTGTCCCCCTTTTCCCGTTGTTCCCGCACCTTCCCGCGGCTCGGGCTGAGCGACTCCCCCCGTTCCCGTCGGGGCGTGGCCTCTGCCCGGTGGGCGGGGTCGGTGGGCAGGACCTGGCTCACGTGGTGCCCGGCCCCGCCCTCGGTCTGTCCGCCATGTTCGTTCCTTCCGCAGCGCCCGGTGGCGGTGGCGCAGCCCGGGATCGGGACCGGCGGCAGGAGCGGCCACAGCCCCTTCCTGCGGGCAGGGATCGGCCCCACCAGCGCGCCCGGGAGCGGCGGCACTTCCCTTCCCGCGGTCTGGAGCCGAGTCAGGTTGCGTTATTTTCCTTTCCCTTGTTGGCGCGTTCCCCGCTCGCTCCCCCGCCGCTGTCCGAGTTCCCCGGCGCGCTCCCGGTGTTCCCTGGCGCAGCCTCCGGGGAGCGGGAGGGAGCCCCGGCCGGGCCCGCGGTGGGAGGGGGCCCCGGGTGCTCCCCAGAGCCGGTGCGGGTGGCGGGGAATGTGGCGTGATCCGGGATCCCGTGACTCCGGGGCAGGCGGTGCTCCTTTGGGAAGCGGCTCCAGCTGGCGTGTGGCCGGTCGCTGACCCCGGAGCGCTTCCTCACGTCTGAGAGACATCGCTGGTCTGTCAGGGTGAAACTCGCTTCGTACCTGTATCCTCAACACGCTTCAGACTGGGAGCAGAAGGAGTATTGCAGCTCCTTTTATCTCCTTTTTCTCGCTGCTGCGTGCTTGGAGCGGGCTGCCCAGGGTGCCGTGGAGTCTCCGTCCCTGGAGGTGTTTGAGGAAGGGCTGGACGTGGCACTCGGTGCCGTGGGCTGTTCACAGGCAGGTGTTCGACCGTAGGTTGGTCTCGGTGATCTCAGAGGTCTTTTGCAGCCCAGTGGATTCCGTGCTGGAGAGGGCCCGCCTGCCCAGCGCGCCCTTGGGTTTCATTTCTCCTTTTCTGAAGCGGTGGCGGCTCGGCCGCTCTGCGGGGCCGGGGCAGTTCCCGGGGCGGCAGGTGCCTCTGCGGGCCGCGTGCGGGCAGGGATGCGATGGGCCGGGACCGGGAATCGCTTACGTCTGCGTGGTTAATGGGCTGCTCTCGGTGCGAGTAAATCCGTGTTACGTGTAACTTGTTCAAAACAATTTAGTGGATAGCAGGATAGTGCAAGAAATATAGTTTTAAAAACCTCCATTAGTGCCTTTATAGCAGGTTACATGTAACTAGATAGGTGGAGAGCATTTAAGTTCTATTAACTTGGGTGGGACAGTTAAGTAGGGAACTTCTTGGCTAAGTTTTGTTCAGGAACTGAAATGCTTGTCTGCAGATAGCCGTCATGCAGCCTCCCATCCCATGTGTTGTTTTCCTTCTTGTCCATAATTTACAGCTACACTAAATAAGCATGTGGGTTTTATTTGTCTTTACTTTTAACATGTTGTGCAACACTGAAGTTGTCAGTGCTAGCTTTTTTTAGAGCAAGGGTGGCTATGTGTGACTGGTGGGTTTTTTTGTTTTGTTTTTTCAAAGTGTTTTTCCATTACTTTTAATAGCTTTGAAGGTAACAAGCTGTAATGGCAGACTGGAGGGAAAGCACACATACCCAAAATAAATCCAAAACATTTTTTTCTTAGCACCTTTATTTTCAGAGAAACCTAATCAAAGGATGATACAGCTCTATCTGTGTTTCATACCAACATCAAATTTATAATGAACTGTTACTTTTCTCTGTCTTCAGGTAGCATGGTGCTGTCTTTGCTGTCTTAATTTTAGTAAAGCCTTTTCCATAAAGTTAAAAAGAGACAGTGTGTAGTAAAAAAAATAACCAAAAACATGCTCTAGCAGTCCTTGTTTTACTTTTGAGTGCTCAAACACCATCAGTTTCCTTAAATTGAAAATATGTGTAAAAAAAGAATTGCAGAGGGTCAAATAAGATATGTAAATTTCAAGCTTTGTTTTATTTTGTGTCAATTTGGTAATAAATTATGGGAAACAGATCTTCCAGCTCCTTAAGATTGGAATTTTACATAAATGTTTCACAATGAATAAAAACTTCACAGCAAGAAGGCTTGTAAGAAGTCCTTAGGGTTTGTTGCTTTGTTTTTTTTTGTTTTGTTGTGTTTTTTTTTTTTTTTTTTTTTTTTTTTTTTTTTTTTTTTTTTTTTTTTTTTTTTTTGTTTAATAGTGTTCATTCTCCCTTGTGTTTTGTTTTTGTTTTCCTTCTGAGCAAAGCAGACAAGTGTGTTGGCCTGGTACAGTGTAACCCACTTAATGCCTTAGGGATGGGCTTTTGTCACAAGAGTAACACTGGGAAGAATATGAATGTACAAGGTAGCCTTGAACCAATAGAGGCTGCTATTACTAAGATTCCCTGAAGGAAAAGGGAAACTAATGCAAGGGAGAAAGATGAGCACATTTGGGCAGAAATAATTGCTGGATAGGTTATTGAAAGAGTGGGAGCAGTAATAGAGAAGTAGGTTGCAAGGAGAATGTCAAATAGCTCAGACATTGTTAGCAATGTTGGACCAGGAGCAGCAGCACCGAAGGGTGTTTTGAAGTTGGCTGAAAGTAATAGAATATTTAAACTGGAAGATGTTTAACTGTGAACTGCTGAGAAATGTCAACTCTGATTAAATTGGAATAAGTAAGTTTGCTCATTTTACTTGAATTTGGGAATGAGGTTGGAGGTGAAGGTTAGGCTTATGCAAGATTAAACTGGCAGAGATATAAATGTAGGTATTTCTCCTGACAAATGTTGCTAATTGACTTTGTGTCTAGCTAGGAGTTGTAATAAATGAAGTGATTCTGGCAGTGGGTACTGAAATGATTTAATGATCCAAGGGTTATATGAACTTCAGGATTTCTTTCCTTGCCCACTGGTTCTTTCATAGCCCTGAGTCATGCCAGACAACTGTTTGAACTAGAATCCTGAGCTTCAGAGGAGTCAAAAACAGCCTTACAAAGAAACCCCCAAATAAAACTCTTTTGTTATCCAAATGAGTGGCAACAGCTGAGTGACAGTTCATTTTGGGTTGGGTTTATATAAGAAATTACAAGTAAATTCAGTTGATATTCTGGTGTTAGGTCAAGGCTGCTTACAACTAGAGGCAATTTCAAATAGTCTGTGTTTTCTTTTGGATAGATGTTTAATAATTTGCTGACAGATTATCTTCATAGTGCAGTGGTGAAATCACAGATACAGGAAGGAAGACTTGTGAGGAGATTAGGACTTTGGTAGGTCGAGCTGTATGACTGAAGGGCTTGGAGGCAGCTGACAAGTGACTGTCAGTAAAGGGGTGTTCCTGATCCACAGCTCTTACATCAGTGCCCCGTGGAGGGGAGGGTCAGTTTGGAGGCTAACCAATGTCTCTGCTTGTAACACATTCAAGAGTACAAAGCCTGTAGCATCTTGGCTTCATATCTGGTTGTTTTCCTTTCAATTGAGAAAGAAGTCTTTCAAGGTCAAACGTGGTTGTGGCCTCTTATGCGCTAAAAAAGTATTCTTCTGCCACTTAATTGACCAGGGTATAAACCACTACCTCCCAAATATAAGAACAAGGATTGGCTAAGGGGAGAAAAGTGAGAAAACATGCTTCTGTCCTTTCTTTTCAGATTTTTGGAAACTTGCAGATCTGCTATAGGCAACAAGTTTAACCACTGTAGTGATTGGGGGCTGAGAAATGTAAATCCTCCACAAACAGTAAGTGTTGAAAACTATGTAGTTTTGGATTCTGCCCTTTCTGCTGCAACTCTTGTAGTTCTTGGGGCTTCTTTTCAGACATTTCACAGAGAAGCAATTAATGTCATTCTTTGATGGGCTGCTGTAACTAACAAACTACATTTTCTATGCTAGCCTGGCAGTTATTGTCAAATGCTTTGTTTCTGTGAAAAAACCCCAACTACTAATGAGGGAGGGAGTTTACATTTCTAGTGAAAGGAAAGTGTTTTTTTAGTCAAAATACTTGCAGTGGTGCAAGTATTAAAACTTTTAAAACTTCTTTTAAAACTTTTAAAGAAACTTCTTTTTAAACTTCTTTTAAAACTTCTAATTTGATACCAGTGGCTTAACAAAATACGGTGGCTTAGTAAATAAAGTTGTGAATAAGCTGAAATGGATGTGCTTATATGTGTAAATTTGAGAATAGGAAGTTGTGAAACATGGTCAATGTTATGCTTGTAGAATTACTAATTCTGCTTGTCCATAACTTTAGTGTCTTTTTTAAAATCAAATATGGCCCCTTTTTGGCTGATGGCACATTAGGTTGTAAGTAAACATGATTACTTACATGATGGAAACAAACTGGAGTCTGTTTCACGTTCAACAGCTTCATTTAAAGAGCAGTGTACTATATATCCTCAAGAAAACCTTTAGGTTTAGTCTTGGTTTTGTCTAGCAGGTGATTCATCAAGCAACTACTGAATGACAGTGTTAACTGAAACAAATTTTCTTGCCTGTTTCCAAGTTAGAAAGTAATACAAGTGGAGAAGCAATTGTCTGGAAATTATAAGTGTCCCTTACATCTGTTTCTTCAAAAATGCTAAGACAGTTCAGTGGTGGTATTACAATAGGTCCAGGTTTTGGTGCCCTATTAAAAATGGGGAGTGGAGGTGAGATATCAGTGGTTTGGTTTTTTTGTTTGGGTTTTTAATGGTGTGCTGCAATGGCTGGTATCAGCATGGGAAAAATGAAACGGTAAATAGATCAAATTGCCTTGGTTTGATTAATAGTTTACATGGGGTTTGCAGCTTGCTGACATAGATGCAGTGCAGTTACTGTGTTGACTAGCACTGTTTTTCCATAAAACTTGAGTTCAGCATTTGTCTTCAGCCTTCAGTACACTGGTGTGAGTGGGTCCTCCTTAATCTGTGAAGTTATTTTTATAGTAAAAAAGGACAAATTCCTAGACTTGAGTTTACGTGTTGCTGCTATCGTTTTTTAGACCAAGAATCTTGCTTTTCTTTGAGTGCTGCCTCAATATCTATGCAAGAGAGGTATTTGCACTCAAAGACAGATATTAAGCTGACATATGGAAGTAACACAATCTAGATGGATAGACTGGACAAGGCAGTGGTATTTCATTAAGCTTTGCAGGACTGGATTTTGTAATGCAAACTGATTTTTCTGAGGTTGCTTAGCTGTTTGTCTTTCATTGTGACAGCAAATATTTGGATTGATAGTGGAAATAGTTGACTTGCAATTCATTTTACTGTTTAAAAGGGACATCCTGAAAGGCAACAGTTAATTTACTTTTTTGTGTTATGGTATATGATCATGTCATAAATTACATTTAGTAGAAAATGTTCCCTGCTTTTAACAGGAATATTGAAGTCAGTGATTTCAGCACTGTAATCCTTTTAAGTTAGGGGAAGCAATTCAGAAATGGTTATCAAAATGAACCAAAGTGGGGATGCTTTTTATTTGCTTTCTTTGAATATTGAAATGATTGAAGAACATGAGGAAAATTATTCTTGTTACAGGCCCTTTGTCTACTAGGTTGAGATTACTTTTACATTAACTAATTGTGTAGCTCACTAAGAAATAACTATTCTGTCTTGTGATTCTTGATGCTGGGTAAAACAATCAGATGCACATTAGGAATTAAGCTTTTGGTTTGTTTTCAGATCATGAAGGATGATTAAAACTGAAACATTGATTTAGTAAATTTTCAGAAACATCATATTGTATGTTAACCATCCCTTCCAAAAACACTGTCAAAACACACATTGTACAGATAAATTGTATAATAGGAGAAATAATATAAATTCTTGTAGTGTCTTAAGCATTTTATCATTGTATTATTTGTTGGAGTGTTAAGGTTTCATAACTTTAGAAAAAACAATTACAAAAATTGAGTCCTTTAAAAATCATATTTAAAGATGTACAATCAGAAAATAAATGCAGCAGTCTACTGTTCTGAAAAATACAACTCTGATTCAGCAGACACTCTAAATGACATTATCAGTTGTGGCTGCAGATGAGTCCCTCATATAGTAATAAAACTGTAAATGTATAAAGTTTTAGCTGCTTTCAAACAAAAATACTTATTAATACTTTCAAACGTGCTTCTTTGGTGTTTCAGATACAGCTTGTCAGCATCTATTTAAATGACTGAATGTATATTCCTTTATTTTGAAATAAAAACTTGACAGAAACTTAACTCTAGCCTAGCATGGCAGCTGTGGAAACCAAATGTCCTGAAAAGCAACATTGCCTGCAACATCACGGAAGACTCTTACTGTAGCTGTTGTGTGAAAGGACCAATTTGGTCCACTTTTAATAGTTTGTGGTTGGTCTGTAATTGTCTGCCCAGTAAAACTAATTTTATGGTCATCAGTCTCTTAGACCTCACTAGAATGGCCCACATAGTTGAAATTGTGCAAATTAACTTAGCAGGTTCTAGATGCACAAAGTAGTAGATACTGTTAACACTTTCCTTACTTGTATTTTGTTTAAAATGTGGCCTTGTGGACAATTTCATGATAATAACTGCCATTGATAAAAATGCAGATGCTAAAGAAATGAGTGCATAGTACCAGTCAGAACTACTTAAGCCAGTTATTTATGCACATTAGTCTTTCACGGAACTTCTGATTTCTGCAGGACTGGAAGAATAAATTATACCTTGTTCCCTGCACTGGTAGGGAAGAACAGGAGAACATTCAGTACCCTCTGTTCCCATAAAGCATTATTTATTAAGGAGCAGCTCCTATCTATTGATGTAGAAACTGGAGACATAAATAAATACACTGGACCATTTTGAGAGTTAAGTATATAAACCTGCAACTCTTATGCAAGTAGTCCAGTGACTCTAATGAGGCTTTTCACATGCACTGAAATGTATGTGATCATAACCTGAGCCATAGCCATTATCCTGTAGCTCTCTGAAGGGTAAATGAACTATCTTCTTGTAGCTTCTAAGAAGTTTTATTATCATACAAACCTGTACAGAATTAAGGCTTTATAAACATTGTTGTTAGTTATGCGGTATAAATGAATTAAATTACTTGCTGTGAAAAAATTTTAAATGGAAGCAGTCAGTTCCTTGTATTTTGACTTTTTTTTTGTGTTGAGGTTTCAAACTCTTTTTGTGTTACTGTAGATTGTGCGAAGCAAGTAAATATTCAAAGATGGAAAGAAACTGATAAAAAAAAAAAAATTCCTGAAATTTCTTGCTCCTACTGTAGGCCTTGATTGTAAGGCAGCTCAGAGTCATATGACTCTCACGCCAGCTTGTATCAGGTACTAATTCTACAGCCACACCGTGGGTGATGTATGTGCCAGTAATGCTAATTACAACTAGCAAGACCACATTCCTTCCTTCAAAGAAAGAGAGGGACTTGGCAACTTATGACCCATTTCCATTTTAAATAGCTGCTATTTTCAGAGAAGCCTGTTAGGGCTGAAGCCCGAACTATCAGGTAGGTTTAGGAACACAGTTCTCA
Source organism: Pyrgilauda ruficollis (assembly GCF_017590135.1). NCBI lineage: Eukaryota > Metazoa > Chordata > Aves > Passeriformes > Passeridae > Pyrgilauda > Pyrgilauda ruficollis. Next base: position 7,707,462 of record NW_024524266.1, read on the forward strand.
TACAGAAACTTCAGTTTGGGCTTGATAAAATGAAACTTTACCCCCAAGCAATTAAAACACCATTTTACAGTATTAGATGACACTGCTAGTTGTGAGGGCAAAGGTTGGGTACAAAGCACTAATGAGCAAACTACTTTAGTGCTAAAGGATTTTTTTTTTTTTAATTTCTTTTTAAGTCTTAACAGTTAAAAAGCTTTTGGTGTCACTAATTTGCCGTCCCCATGCTGGCAGCCAGACTATTCACTAGCACTTCCAGAATTTTTGGCAGTTTTACTATGGGAAGTTGACACCTCCTGACTGAACTGTCATTGTAGGCTTGGGCCCAGTATGTGCATTTTGAGTATCATTGAGGTAGTAACAATAAATTTTCTCTTCTGGTAGTTTTAACAGTATTCCATTCATCAGTGCTGTACTGCAAGGAGTAAACTATAAACTATTGATTGCTCATCTAAATAAAATGACAGCATTTGCATTAGTTCCATAGATAACTGTGTTCCTAGTGCTTTGGTTTAAAAAATAACTTTGGTAATAAAATACAGCACTGAAGTGACTAGTTCAAGGCACATGCTCTATAAAATTCTCTCACTCTGCTTTTTTCCACTAACCTTTTCCAGTGAACATAAATGAATTACAGCACTTGTTGAATGTGATGTGATACTCCTTCAGTACAAAGGGGGGGTGGTTTGAAGGATTTGGGGTTTTAAAATGGTTTTAAGTAACAGACCAATAATTTATGCAGCATATTGCTTAGATGCAGTCTGTGGAAGAGAAACCTCTTTAATTTGATATTCTTGAGTGGGTACTCTTACTGGAGTGTATCTACAGTTCACCTGTTTAGTGGAGTCGTGTTTTTGTACATGAAACTTGATGTTGGTGGAATTTAAAACACATTCTAGATATTTACATGTGCAAAATTTGGTGTTCACACCTATTTGTTTTTAATTATTTCCCTAATCTTTGCAGGTCTAGGAAAACAGGAGGATCTTTTCCTGTAACGATGGCAGCAAAATCATCACTCCTTAAAGTAATACTGCTAGGAGATGGTGGAGTTGGGAAGAGTTCCCTCATGAACAGATACGTCACCAACAAGTTTGATGCACAGCTGTTTCATACAATAGGTGTGGAATTCTTAAATAAAGAGTTGGAAGTCGATGGACATTTTGTTACAATGCAGATATGGGACACAGCAGGTCAGGAACGGTTTAGGAGCTTGCGGACTCCTTTCTATAGAGGTTCTGACTGTTGCCTGCTAACCTTCAGTGTGGATGACTCTCAAAGCTTCCAAAACTTAAGCAACTGGAAGAAAGAATTCATTTATTATGCAGATGTCAAGGAGCCTGAAAGTTTTCCATTTGTGATACTGGGTAACAAAGTTGATATTGATGAAAGGCAAGTATCTACAGAAGAAGCCCAAGACTGGTGCAGGAATAATGGCAACCATCCCTATTTTGAAACCAGTGCAAAAGATGCTACCAACGTTGCAGCAGCCTTTGAAGAAGCTGTTAGAAGAGTTCTAGCCTCTGAAGATAGATCAGATCACTTTATTCAAACAGATACTGTAAACCTTCATCGGAAACCGAAGCCCAGCTCATCTTGTTGTTGACTTAAATTTCTTTTTGCCAAATTACTGTCAGCTAGCTTACTCTATAAAAGAATGGAGAAGGTGTAATAGATAGAATAACAAATGGGTTTCACTCTAATATTAAAATCGTAATATTCTGCTGCTTTCATGGGGGAGAAAAAGAAAAATCTCCATTCATGAGTGACCTGTTATTGAATTAGTGATGCTTTCTGTTTAGGAAGACATCAAGGAAAAAAATAATATAAGAATGTAATTTGCCAACTTTATTCAAATGATAAATACTTTGAATATAATGAAAACTTGAAAGTTCTAGAAGCACTACTTTGGAGAAGCTGTTCTGGAATTCAGGCACAAAGATACTTTTATATGTGTATATTTTTATGAAATCGGCATTCCAGTTTTGTTTCGGTAGATGTCAGTTTCTTAACAATGCTAGATATTAAACTTCAGTCTCACTACATTCCTTTTGCTGTGAGTGGTACTTCATCTCTAATGTGGTTATTATAAGTTAATATAAATTACATCCAGGTCTTCTAATTGCCTAATGTTGCTGTAATTTGTGTAGGTTTGTAAGTAGGAAGAAAATTTCGTACATATTTAATGTCCATTTTTTCCCATATACTATTCTGATGCTGCACTAATTTTTCCAGTGGTTTAATGCAAAATGCTGATCATTTTTAAAATTAATGTGTGTCCTTGCCTTAAGTCCATTCTAGCATGTTTCTGATCAATAGGGTGAAAAATCTGAGTAACTGAACTGTAACCATTTTTTGAAAAAGCAATGCTTTATTCAGTCAGCTTTAATAGCACTTGAAAGGATCCGCATTGTGACAATTTTTTAGGAAAACTTGTGTACAGCCTTAGAAGTTCCAAACTTCTTGTTCCTGTAAACCTGAGCTATGAATGTGTTTACCAGTAATATCTGCACTGTGATATTAAGGATTGGCAATATGTAGAGAACTCAGGAAGCTCTTGACTTTCAGTAGATTTGACAGCTTTCAGCCCTAATACAGGTATATAACTATAGATAATATTTGAGCTGAATTTGATCATTATTAAAATTGCTATTTTAGGATATGGACTTGTACCTTTAAGAGATAATGTCTTTTATATTACTGAATTCATTTCATAATTATGAACCAGAGCAAATTCTGTATTTGTTGGACAATTTTTTTGCAGTCAGGCAGACAAAAACTACAGGTGTTTTTGAGGCTTTCAGCTGCAGTTTAAGTGGTAGAATACTTGTATGAGAAATGGTTATTGGCTCTCAGAGTAACCACTGTCCTTGCAATAGCAAAATTGCTAGTGCAGTAGCAATTGCTTCCATCTGTAATGGACTGCTAACAGGCACACATGTGCACGTGGTCTGAGAGAGGAAGTCTGATGCTGCGGGACAGACCATGTTATTCATTAAACAACTGCTTTCTGTACAGAAACGTTTTTGTTTCAATGGAAATGCCTTTCTTGAGAGTATATTACCAGCAAGCACTTTATCTTAAAACTATCTGATCAATCTGTATCAGCTGTAATTATTTGGAAGTAAAGCTTGCAAAAACAAACCCTTCTTGTTGCTCTTAGTACACTTTTCTGAATGTATTCTTGCTCGAACCTGTCCAGGGCAACTTTAGTCTGCAGATCTGCTACTCCTGCTTAAAGCTTCCATCTTTGTATCTTTTATGCATTCCTAAGTCTGATTCATTCTTGCAGTCCTGCATCTATACCAACAGAACTGTGTTTTAAACTTCAATCCCTGAGCAGTTAAATATAGGTTGAACTGCTACTTACGTTTAATTTCTAGTCAATGAATGAAAAGATCTGTGAAGAAAATCTTAGCTAAATCCCTCTTTAATCTTAGGATGAGAGAGCAAAAAGCTTTAGAAATTAAGATTGCTTGTGTTAGGGGCTACTAATCTAGTGACATGAAATTGTTGTAAAACCACTACCTTACTACTTAAAGCTTCCTTTAACATTCATTTTAGCAGAGATTAAGGTTGAAACAAACCGGGAGCTGAAGATACTGGGACTAGAGTACTATAGATACCATTCAAGTAAGATTGCTAAAAGGGAAGAATGAAGGATGAGAACCACTGTGGTCTTTCTTCTGTGCAGGCATCTGTGTTTTCCCATCCGTCCCCTTTCCATTTCACATCATGGTTACCAAGCATCCATCTCAGAAGTAGATTTAATAAAGTTCAAACATAATCCCATAGAAGTGTATTACTTGTGCCCTGGGAGCTGCTGTACCACAACTGTACACTCCTCACAAAAGTGGCCAGTAAAGATAAACAGGTGTGTATATGCTGTAGTAAATAAGACTGTATAGGAATTAGATTTAGGTCAGGAATTGATCTCACAGAGAACCTACTGAGTGCCTACAGAATCAAAAATCTTTTGACAAGCAGTTATGGATGACAGGTATAAAATCATAATGCTTAATAACAGACATTAATTTCTGTACTTTGTAAAAGCTAGGTATCATTCCATATGGATGTAGGGTAGGCATTTGTGGCTTATGTTTCAATTCACTGGTTTGTTTCAAGGGCTGACACACCTCAAATATTACAGCATCCTGTTAGCAGTACGTGGAGCTCTGTAGATTGACAGAGCATACTGTGTAACATGTATGCAAAGTTCCAGTGTAAAACCTGCTGCTGTGGCAGGTTGGTGGGACTGCTGAAAGCTGTGCTTGTTAGAGAGCAGAATGGGAAGGGGCAGAAGAAGCTACCTAGGCCAGCTGACAGCTCATGTCACAACAAACTGTATCAGTGCTTACATAAGCTGCTTTAACAGCTGCTCCATACCTCAAATGGATCTTACTTTAAGTCACCTGACAGGTTCCCTAAACAGTAATAGAACCTTGCAGAAAATGGAGTCCGAGTTGTATTTCCAGCCCGGATTTACGAAGGTTGATTCATGTTAGCTTGTGCTAATGTTCTCATAGCCTTATGCTTGATTTTTGAATGACGTAGGGTAATTCTAGTCCCTTTAACTCATAAACTTTATATTGCCTTTATTGCATAATGCAGATTATCTCTGTTTTCTTGTACTACTACAGACTTTATTTTGAATTCTTACTCTTAAGCCCCTTATAGAGGATAGAAACATAATTCTTGCAAAGGTGTCTTTTCACTGAGAAACTGTTCCCTGAAGCATGCTGGAACTGCAGCCTTCAAGCCTAGAGCAGATTTGTGACTTTAGCTGACCACTAGATAATTTTCACCCCTCACTTCAGCTAGTGGTCTTTCAGCTGACTGAGAAGACTCACAAACTAAAGCATAAACAAGTGTTTGTCCATGTATGGAGAACTTGGAGCTACCTTACCAAGGCCTTCAGAGTTCTGTCACAAGACACACAAACTCTAGGACAAAGGTGATGAATGAGGACATAATTCTTCCATTCCTGTGGCCAGTAACAGTCTGTTTTCATAAAGCCTAGGTGGACCTGAGTCTGCATTTTCCATCTACAGTTCCTACATTCAGAGGAAAAAGGGAAAGATGTAGGGGAGGCATAAGAACAGGCACCATTTGGCTGCCTTCAGAAATCAGGCAGGAAAGAAAATTCTTTCATTTTACTTAATGTCCTACTGCAGCAGCAAATGCAATTATAAAAAACAGCTTCTAAAAGTGGTAGAAACTATTAGCACTAATACTTCATATTTGTCAAACCTTTCCTTCCTGCTAAGTATATGATTAATTAAAAGTATTTCCTCAGTGAATCTTAACTGTTATTATTTTTCCAGCCATCATGCTACAGGGGAGGAGGCAGAAAATAACTGCATCTCAGTGGCTCCTTATCACATGATCAAGAATGCTTTACCTCAAGTGTGTTTGTTATTTCCATGTATACAGAAAAAAAAATTGATTTATATAAAATTACATGACATTATCCAAGTGCTGTACAATGCAGTTTATATGGAAAAACATGGCAAAGACAGGTATTTCCATCTTCACTGGCCACCCCAGCAGGTACTGTTACTGTGGTTGTCTAGATTTCTTCTAAATCACTTCAAGTATACTCAACAGGCATCCATACTACAACATTTCATGTTTTATTTAAGGTAAATATGTTCTTTTTTCTCATGGAACATTTTACAATGACAGAAGTGCAGAAATAATGACTGACTATACACTTACAGCACATACAGATGTGGTCCCCTTAATTATACAGACTATGCAAAATACTTCTCAGAATAGAATGCCACTTCCTTTGGAAATTACCTTTCAGACATTGAAAAAAAAAAAAAGTAAAAGATAGCTTATACAGATTTGCTGCAAAAAGAAACAGAATACTTAATATTGTAAACCCAAGCAAAGTATTGGGTACATATATGATATATGATCTATTTAAAAATTACTGGTTTGGAATGATGTTAAGTTTTGCAAAATGGTTCCTAAAACATTTTACAATGGAATAGGAGCCAGACAGGTCAAATAATGCCTTTCTGAAACCTCATCAAGTGCAGTTTGATGGTGCAAAGATCCTCCTCTAAATTTATTTACAAAAAGAAAGTTTCAGCAGTTGAAGAAATAATGGGAAAAAACAGTGGGTTTAAACATGTAAATTCAGTTTGGGTTGTTTTCATGTGTGAATTAGAATTAATGTCAGGGCAGATCTGGCTCACTTCATTCATGGATGCAACACTGCAGCTAAATGTCTATTGCACTAAATACATAGAAAATTTGAAATTAGACACTTTTAAACTTTAGGGGTTTTCCTCAGAATTTCTTGATGTACTGGAGACAGCTTTTCTGATTTTTCCATTTTTTTATTGAGCACTTTATATACATACAATTACACATCAATAAATAGAGGCTTGATTTACTACCACAGAGTGTAATGTTAGTCTGGTTAGTCTGCAGAGTGAGCTCTCTACTGAAGGAATACAACTAGGAAAGTTTATTATAAAATTAAGCACTTAGGCCCAACAATCAAGAATTCCCTTTTGCTCATATTAAACCAGGTGACTGGTGAACATCTTTTGCATTTAGGTTTGATTTCCTCCTACCCTCTGTCAGAGGCTTACACTTTGCATATGCATTAATACACAATGTCTCAGTTTCTTCCTTTGTACCTCTGCAGCCTCTGACAGTTTAAAACTTTATTTTCATATCACATAAAAGGAAACTTCTTGAGATACACCTTTTTTTAGCCAGAGAAGCTTGGCTGTTCTTATCCATATCAGCAAAAGAAAAAGCTGCTTCAGCATCCAATTAGTCAGTCTTAAAAGATGAATATAAAACATGCAGGGGACTAACCAGACAAAGTACAGTTCAAACAACCAGGAAAGTAGGGAAAATGCACTCACTCAGGAGATTTATTTATTCAGCTTAAAAGGTGTTTCTTCCCAAGGAACTGGACTTTCCTTTCAAAGGCAGTGGATCGAATAGGAGTATTGAGTTCATAAAATGGATTCATTGCAAACTGGGGAAAGAAGAAAAACCCATCAGTAAGCACAATGCCCAGCCCTGGAAAATGTCACTTCAGGTGACATCTACTACTAGCTTTCAGCCTATTTAGTGTCACTAAGCACAGACCTCCTAAACTGTCCCTGCTTTCCAGGCCCTTGCATTCTTCCCATACATGTGCAGAGCCATCCCCTAGCACCAGCTCCTCAGAGCAAACCTACACACTGGTAGAAATTAGGATCATTTGAGTGCCTGTGGGAGGCTAGATGGTGATGCTTGCCAAGACTGTTTGCCATGACCTGGCACCTGACAGGAAGTGGAAGTACCACCAGGATTTGGGAGCAAGGGCTATGTGTTCCAAGAGCAAAGCTATTGGGCTCTGTAGAAGAGTCTTCTCATTATCATCATTAATGATACCATATTGCCACAAAATGCATCACAAGAAGTTGCCCCACAAGTTCTCTGTTGCCCAGAGAAGCTGTTGATTCCTCATCCCTGGAGTTGTTCAAGGCCAGGCTGGATGGGGCTTTGACCAGTCTAGTCTAGTGGAAGGTGTCCCTGCCCATGGCAAGGAAGTTGTAGATGATTTTTAAGGTCCCTTCCTACCCAAACCATTCTAATCTATTCTACAAAAATCACTGGACTAAAGTGAAGAAGTCTAAAAGAGCACAGTTTATAAAATTTCAAAAAACCTATTCTGTTTAATGGAAAATACAGCCTTTGTGTCACATATTACCAGCTCTAGCTGACGTGGACTGTGCAGGTGCTTGCTTATACAGGCCCTCAAGAGAAAACATGCTAATACAGCTGTGCCTGAGCACAAACAGCAGAACACGCTTAAAAGTAGTGCAGCAAGACCATAAAAATGATTTCTTACCTTTATATACAGCTCATATACATCAGTAAAGAAGTTCTTAATTCCATCTTCTTGCCTTACATCATGAAGCATTATAAATCTCATATGTACCATAATTAAGGAGAATAAAACTTTTACAAAGAAAAGACACATTATCCTGAGATAAGCATTTACACCTAATTCAACATATACCTGTTAGCTGCACACAAAATAGCAGTGACTCATAGGAGGAAGCATTTAGAAAAGTAATTGAAGCAATGAAATTTGGAAAGCGTTACCTTTATATTTTAACATCCCCCTATTTGAAAATAATCACCTCTCTATCCAAGGTTTCTTCTTTAAAGCAATGTAATTCTGAATGTGGATGATGCTCCCTTCACCTCAGCCATGTACCCCTAAAGTTAAAATGTCATTCAGTGTTACTTGCTATGTGTAACAAATATTTCTCATCAAACAGTTCCAGGACTCCCTGTACATAGTATCAAGCCTCAGCACTGCATTCTCACCACTGGAGTGACCGACACCAGGCATGTTCACTGCCACTTCTCCTCTCCAGCACAGTCAAAAGGGTGGAAACAGAGAATCATAAAAGCTAGCTCAGAGCCTCTCATACCTCTTTACTCCATGTACCACATTTCATTATGCTATTTCAGCTCCTACAAAGGTAAAAATCCACCTTTCCAATTGTTCCCAGCTGCTGTGCCTCCCAATATAGCTCTTCCTGAAGCTGATGACTCTAACAATAATAGCGAATAGCCAGAGAAATCTGTTCCAAACTCACTTTATCTAACTTACCTCTTCCTGGGAAAAGGCTTTTCTTATATAAATATAAGGAAAAAAAACAGGGAAGGATATGTCCAGCTGTGACAAAAGCAGAAACAAACCATTCATTAAACTTGTCCACAGTCTTCAAGTACATGTTGTTAGAAAGCCACATGTTCTCATCTACGAGGTCGAGAGCAGCATGGGCAATGAACTGGTTGAGATGGCGATGATCATCCTAATGCATTTCCAGAAGACAGCAGATCAGTAATTCAGTGAAAGGAATGAAATATGAACAATCATTTGCTCAGGTTGCTACAGAACCAATGTTCAAGTTACATAATGTTACATAATGTTACATATACCCTGCTTTTCTGTCACATGTGCCATCCTGTAATTAAATGAAACTAGCATATGTTTTCATGATACTTGGTTTCAAGGGAGAAAAGAGATCATCATAAAAAGACCATCACAAAACCAGTCCTGAGAGCAACAAAATCAGTAAAGCCTGTATTACATCTCAGGAACGAACTCAAGCATGAATTCTTTTGTTTATTGATAGACAAACTCCCACTGCTAACTTATTCCACAATATAAGCCCTCATATGTCTTTTTCTCTTCTTTCCAGACATCTGGTTTTGTGATATTTACATAGCATACATAAAATGTAGCATTTTCTGGACGATAAAATTTCAGTCAAATTTGGCAGAAATTGACCCATAGGTTACAATGTGTAAAAGCTACAGTGCAGATGCAGAAAGCATAAATACAGAGGGCAGGTATGCTGATAAAATCACCTAAAGATTCTGGTTTTCTCATGTTGTTTACCTAGAAACAGGACTGTTTTATTGGTTTTGGAGTCTTCTTTTTCTGCAACTAGTATTAAATATATGCCTGCAGATGTAAACTGCATCTCTTCCAGTAATAAAAACGAGATCACAGTGTTTGGCCTGTGTACTTTGTAGGCAGTCTAGAACACCAGAGGACATCTGCCAAGAAGAGATAAGGGACAAAACCACACTGGAAGCTTTTATTAGACTGGAAGAAGAAGTAGTTTTGTACTGTTTCTCATAGTAACAGGATGCTGTTACTGCCAATCTCACCGCTCAGGTTTTCCCTGCAATCAGCTTTTACACATCCTCACAGAAAGTCTAGTCTGAGTAGCCTTATTTATGAGCTTTTATGGGCCATTAGTTCAAACTACAGATGATGCCATGCAGTTCCAATCAGTGACAGCATATACTTCCATTTTTGGATACACTCACAGATACATGCACTTTTATTCTGAAGCCTATCTTTTCTTTGATGTAATGCCACTTACAGGTAGATTTGCTCTTTTCCCACTGGAAACAATACTTATTGAGTAGTATTGCATTTATCACATTTTCAAAGTCTTTGTTTATCAATATTCCTTACTTAAAAGCAAGTATGACTAATGAAGATGATTAAAAAATTAGGTATTTTATAGCATAAAGAATAAAGGACTAAATAGAGCTTTCAAGTTTATGTTTCTTACGTTACCTTATTACTGTATATGAATGCCTTAAAAGTAAGTGGCATTAAACAATGAAGAGCTACTACAAAACCTCTGCACACTAAGAGAAATTACCAAAGCAAAACAGAAATTACCAAAGCAAAACTAAGGGAATATATAAGGAAGCTGTGTTTTGTGAAGAACTGGTATAATCTGGCAAAGATTTTTTAAGAGACTTGGGAAATCCAGAGCTCTACTCCCTATGACAAAATTTCTGTTCAGTAAACCCCAGAAAACTGTAGATACTTCTTTTAACAATGCTGGTCATGCTTCTAATACACTGTAAAATTATAAAAGAATCACAGGAGTGTCATGGGGGGAAAAAACACACCTTTGACTCGACTTTTCCAGGAGGCAGAAATTCCATTTCAAATATGGGATTATCATGATGACCAACTATCACGAAGTAGAAACTTCCAGACATTCTTCAAAACAATGCTCCCTACAAGAAAAGACAAAAATGCTGATGAGTATATATACAAACTCTTAATCCATGTAGAAGAGCTCCCAAAAATCAGCCAATGTGCTCCAATCCATATTTACCAGAGGCTAAAGAGAGATAAACATTTAGGTATGCACATCAAGAGGATGGAGCCGAGCTCTTCTTGGTGCAGCCACTCACCAGGATGAGAAACAACGGGCAGAAACTGATTCCCGGGAAGTTCCACCTGGACACGAGGAAGAACTTATTGCTGTGCGTGTGACTGAGCACTGGAACAGCCTGTCCAGAGAGGATGGAGCTATTCCAGAACCGTGTGGACACAATTCTGTGTCCTGTGCTCCAGGATGACCCTGTTTGAGCAGGCTGGGCCGGATGCCTGTGTTCCCTCCCCACGTGACAGATTCTGGGGGAGCCGGAGAATATCCCTGGGAAGTGGCCCTGGAAGTGAAGCTAGGTGCCTAAAACCGGCTCGTGCCGTGCATTGGTGGATGATTTACCCCCGGGAGCCCCCGGTCACCCGGACACAGCGATCCCAGGCCATAACGCGCAGCACCCGCCGCCCAGGAACCTGCTCGCCTGTCTCTCCCGGGCCCTGCTCACAGCCTGCAGAAGGGGAAGGGCGGCGGGCGGCTCCTCCCTGGCACACGGCCGCCTGGGACAATCCCACGGCTCCATCCCCGGGCACTCCAGAGGTGCCTGGAAAGGCCGACCCGTCCCCCGGCCTCCCCGGGGAAGGCCCGGACTCCGCGGGGCTGCCGTCCCCAGGGGGCCCGCGGCACAGGCGGGCAGGGAGAAGGGCCCGGCCCGCAGGGTCCCGCCCGGGCCCGCCGCCTACCCTGCGCCGCGCCCCGTCCGCCTCCCGCCCGCGGCCGCCGGAACCGCCGCGCTGCGCCCGCCCCATCCGGCGGCACCGTGACGCCTCAGCGGCCGCCGCGGCCCTGCCCTGCCCCGCCGTGCCCAGCCTTGATCCCGGCCCCGGCCCCGGCGCCCTCCCGTGGGTAGCGGGAGGCTGCTCGGGGAAAGCCCGAGCGGGCTGAGGGGCGGCGAGAGCGCTCGGCGTCTCGCTGGCCGTGGGTCGAGCTGCGAGTCAGTAATGCCCCTTTTTGTTCGGTGTTGTAGGTCAGGATGGCATCGGTTGAAAAGGAGACACTGTCCCAGGAGGAGCTCCGGAAAAGGCTGTATCAGACTTTTAAGAGCCGAGGCGTACTGGACACCCTTAAGGTGTGCTTTGTTTTCAGCAGGTGCTGCCTGTGGTCCTCTGTGCTGCTTTAACGTAGAGAGCCCTAAAGGCCATGCCGGGTACAAGCGTCTCGCTCTCTCCACGAAGTATTATTTTTGCCACAACTTAATTATTATTTGGGGGGGTGGGGTGGGGCGTGTTGTGTTTGGGGTTTTTCCCCCATTTGCGAGGTTCTCCCTAAACAGAATGGCTTTGCATTATGCCTTGGCCTCGGAGTGTTCTTCAGGAAGGTTAAAAGCCTGTTCTAGGTCTTTGAAAATACCCATACTTGAAAAAAAGAAGTCAGGCAGGGGAGAGAATAATAAATTAGAATATAAAATAGGAGAGGATCTCTCAGGTTACAGGGTGTGTTTATTACCTATGATAAGTAAGTATGTTATATGAATAATAATTCTAAAATACTACAATCCTGTTTTAAAACTATTTGAGCTGTTTTGTTCTTGTCTGCTCATTCGGGAGAACATATAGGAAGAAATCAAGATCTGTATTTCAAAAATGTCATTGACATTTTTGTCCAATAGCTGAGAATTTCCTGTTCAGAAAAATTTGTTTCTGCGTTACTGATTTCCATACCAAACTTGCAATGTTTGAACCATTTCTTGTTTGACTTAACTAATATTCTATCAGATTACTTCGTGTTTAAGCCCATTTTTCTGCTTTGTTTAAGAAAGTTTGTCTAGAAAGTTTTTTCTGTACTAGGGGTAGGGATTTAGCTCTGTGCTTTCCACCTTCACTCTGCCACAGGATGTAGAAGAGGTCGCTGTTCTTGGTTGTTTTTGAGACAACATTGTGTCTGTGAAAGTTGGTTGAAACTGGACAAGTTCAGAAATTAATAAGGAAAACAGTTTTTTTCAGTTGTGTTTGACAGTTGGACTCAATGATCCTTTCCAACTCAGAATAGTTTGTAGTTCTGTAATTTTGTTGTCAGCCTAATTTCTCTTGAAAGCCATGCTAAAATATCAGGCTGGTCTGATGACCTGGCTTTGTTAAGTTTTGGTAACTATTTTGTCACATGTTTAGTAACACACTGCCTCTTTATTCAGTTGTGTCACTGTTGCATACCTGGTGCTGAAAGCTTCAGCCACTATTTGTGCCATGATGTTTTCCTATAAACAATTTGTATCAACAATTGGAATAACTGTATAATGAAAATAATTCCTTCTTCCTTTCACGGAAGGGAGACTGTCTGATTTTGGGTTACTTTTTTCCCTCTATTGTAACTCACAGAATGCAAATAAATAATTTAAAAATACCATTAAATTATTATTAGTGCCTGTAGGTCTCTTTGGTTAGTACTCTTTTGCTTCCCTACAAAATAATTGATATTAAAGACATTGAGTTTTTGTTTATTTTGCCATTACTTTTGTGATAGCATGAGTGGCTTCATGATATGAGACTCAGAAGAGGAGCAGTGAGTGTTCCAAGAACATCTGAGGTGGAGGCCACATCAGGAAGGCTTTATTTAAACCAAAGGGAAGGAAAACAGGAAAGCAGTGATCTGAAAATGATGGTAACAAGAGCAGTGTTTATGTGAGCTCCTGACTGGGAACTTCTTTTTAGTCCTGCGTTTGATAGATTTTGAGAGGAAGTCAGAGTTCATTGTATCCACCATTAAAGGGTTTTGAAGAAAGGCAGGGTGTTCATAGTGCACTTTCAGATTTTGCCAAAATTAGTCTGCCCTGTTCTGTTTGTAGGTTGTATAAGTAAAATGAGGCTCCCTGTGGATTTTGAAAAACTAAAATTCTCATTGAATCACATGTAAACTGATAATACAATGGTTTTTTTTTCTGCATTAGACACACCTCCGAAACCAGCTAATCCATGAACTAATGCACCCAATTTTGAGTGGAGAGCTTCAGCCACAGATGGTTCCAAGTGAAGACAGTTCACTTTTGATCACAGCTTCCAACAGTTTGGTGGCAGATCATCTAGAGAGATGTGGCTACGAGTATTCACTTTCTGTTTTCTTTCCAGAAAGTGGATTAGAGAAGAAGAAGGTAAGTTCAATATTTTGCCTATTCCATGATGTCTCAGAGCTTTGTTCTCTGGAGATTGTCATATTCTAACAATTGAAAAGATCATTTTTTGTGATAGGAAATAGAAACATAAGTACAGCTTCTGATGATCTACACAAAACATTCTGTCATTCAGGGTCATTTTCATGAATACATAAAAGTGGCAATAAGCTAGTGATGCTGTTGTGGAAGGGTGCAGCCACAATTTTGCTGTGTGGCAGAGCACCTGGGAATTGAACCTGATAAAAGTTTGTTTGGCCATTCAGTTCCCTGAAAATGTGGTTCTTGGTCAGTCCAAGCTGTTCTAACTACAAAGTGTGGCTGAAAAGGGCAGTCCTTGCCTTCCCTTTGCTTGTTTGTAAGTGTGTGATAGGATGAAGGTGTTTCTAACTGAAAATTAGTTTTTTGACCTGGTGAGTAGTTAATCATCATTTGGGTTAGTGAGCTCATCTGATTTGGATGATAAATCAAGAAAACAGATAAGGAAAGTAGCAAGCATGTGTTGACAGTGGGGAGAGAACAAAACTGTCTTTTCACAGCTTCAGCTGATGATGAAGCTACATGCTGGCTGCTGTATGTCTGAAGTAGTGAAGATGAGTAAATGTAGAACAGCAGGCTTCTGAAAAGGATTTCATAGGGAGTAAATAGGTCTTTCACAAATGGAAAACATTTACAACTATGAAATAGTGCCATTTATGTACTTGAAATTATTTTAAATTTGTTAACCTTTTCCAACTGATCTTTCTTTTCCCCACAGCTGTGGACTGTGCAAGATCTTCTTCAATTAATGAGGATCAGTCCAGAATCCAGTCTTTATAAATCACTGGTAAAGTTATTTTGATTTTGAAATAAGCTTAAATTACAGTGGTGATGAAAATAGACTGGCTAAAACTTCTTTTCTTTCTTACAGACTTCAGGAACTCGGAAGGAAAATAAAGGTACAAAATATTTGCATGCAATGCAGACAGGGATAATTGTGTTAGCTTCATTTTTATTAAGATGTGAGCAATAAAAAAGCAGATTTCTTAAATGTTGTTGGTATGGAGTATTTTGGATTTAGTTGGATTTTGAAACTTGCAGTACACCAGGATGATTAATGTTATATTTCAGGATTATCCAACTCATATTTGTGGATTAACTGTTGACATTTACTTATAAAATAAATGACTTGTCCATTAGAAATATGAGAAAAATCTGTAATCAGGTATTACATATAATGCTCTTTGGAGGCTTTTCATACTAACTTTGGAAAACTCAGGTTTTGGGTTGTCTTTATAACACTATATTAGCTTGCAGAATCTACTTCAAAAACTAGTTACAGATTTAATTGATTTTCCATTGTATTATATAAGAACTAATTCTTATATCTGCATTACGAAACCTAGCTATATTGTATAACCTAAAGGAGCTTGATCTTCAAAACCCCCTCTTGCCTAAAGGCCTCATAATTAAGTACTAATAATCTTCATTCTCAACTGACCTTGGGAGTGAAGAGACATGGATAGGAGGAAAAGTTGCAAGAGGACAGCTTTTGCTGACTGAGATGGACTGGATTATGCTTATAATAAAACCATTATTGTTCACTAGTATTGATTTTTACTGAAGTACTTGTGCTTTCTGTAAATCAAATAGGTTTTTTTGTACAGTGAAAATTGAAATTGCTTTGTTAATTATGGGCTCAAATTCCATTTTGGTATGAAATTAGAACTAACTAATCTATTGGATCTTGCTAGGTTTCCTTATGCAAATTTTAATTGGACTTACTGAACAGCATCTAAACAGGGAAACTCACAACACAGAAACTCAGACCACCTCAGTGCCTCCTTACAGAGAGTCTCTTGGTAAGTGTAACCTCTGCAAACAAGTCTCCCCAGATATTTTCATACTGGTATATGGTATGGCTTTATATATATTTTGCATGAGTGGTGTTACTTTGTTACTTACTCAAATGCAGCCTAAAGTTGCAATGAGTAAAGGTCATGTCTGTCACTAGAACATGGAATTTCTAAATTTTCTTAAAATAAGGCAAAGTCAGGATAGGATTTTTTTTAAATCACTCATGTGTTTCCTTAGGCATTTAGCTAAGACCTATGACAAATGGACTGTAAATGTGTTGAAATGTGTTCTGGAGAACAGAATTGTAAATGTGTACCCTCTTTCTGTGAGCAAGTTCGGCATAGATTGGGAGTTCTTGAATGTGTAATATGCATGCTGTTATTAATACATTAATACAAAACAGCTAAAGGTTGCACAATTAATATATTAATACAAAAAAGCTACGAGTTGCATACAAAAGGAAATTCTTGTTCACCCATTGTAAAAGGGATGAATGACTATGTAATACCACAAATAGTGCCTGAACAGCCAGGCGCCTCCTCCTAGGTGTTGTGTTTGTGTATATAGATACATAAAGCAGATAAATGGCATTTCTGTGCTGCCTCTGCTTTTGTGTCACACAAGTCTTTCTAAGATAGTGCTGCTTGAGTAAGCTGAAAAATGTCCTGCAGAGTGAGATTCCTGCAGTCTTTGGTAAGGTAACTGCAGCGAAGGCTTTTAAATTATGATGGATGTGTCATTTTTTTATAGCTGAGAAGCTTCAGCTGATTGATGAGCAGTTTGCAGACTCCTATCCTCAACATCAGAAATATGAATCTTTAGAAGTAAAACTTAACGAATATAGAAAAGAAATAGAGAAGCAGCTTCAAGAAGAAATGCATCAAAAGGTATAACTCTGGTTTATGAATTTGAGGGAGACATTAATTTTGATTTTACACATTGTAAACTTTTCATACTTAAGGCAAATTGAAAAAAAATCTAATACTTAGTAACAACAAGCACAGAAAGCTACATTAATCCAATATCTGTTGTCAGTTTGATGATACAGCATGTCTATTTGTCATCCCCCTTTGTTGCTAAATGTGCACACAATGTTAAGCTTTGTATTCTGATGTTAATTTGTAACATAAAATTTACTTACTCTGGTTGTCTTAATTTGGTAAATTTTATCTGCTATTTGATTGTTTTGTTTTATGGGGAAATGTTTATACCACAATTTTAATTTTCCTTCCCAGTTAAGATTCTGATGCTTGAATTTCAGTATGGTGCATAGCAACTGAGAGGTGTGAATTGCTGTTGTGTAGCTTGACAGATAATTAATCTTTAATACTGATGAGAATTTGCATTCTATTTCAAAACATTGCACAGAAACACTAAAGTCATAAGACAGTATTATGAATAATTTCTAACTTATTTTCTTCCTATAATTGAAGACAGCTCTTTTGGAGAATTTTCCTTCATTTTAGAAATAAGATTAAAATTTTGTCACATAATCCTTTGATAATCCTTCTGTCTGAAAAATAGAGCAGAGGGAATGTACTGCATTTTATTTAAATACATCTTTTTTCTTTTCCCTAAATTTTGGTCAAGATCATCTGTTTATTTAGGTAGAAAAAAAGTAAATCAACTGTATTTCATTTCAATATATTTTTCATTAATTTCTGTAACGATCAATCATTCATGGGGATATAAAGATGATAATCTGATAATCAGAATTCTTCCATTGCACTTTTAAAGGCACTCAGTCATCATTTATTTAGCCAGACAAGTAGAAGGATGGAGAGTTAAACCTCTCTTTTACTGTCATTCTTCATTTAGTCTTTATTCCTCAACTGGCTCTGTCTTTTTTAGTATGTAAAACTTTTTCATTGGTGTGTTGTTAAGTTTGTATCAGTTTAAGCAAACCAATTGTAACAAAGGAGATGGGAATCTCTTCTACATTCAATTAGCTTTACATTAATTCCTTAGCAACATGATGTGAATTACTGTAAGACATTTCTAATCAAATTTCTATATATACAAGTGGTGCTGTATTGTTTCACTATTTCTGTAATTTTTCACAAAATTTGTGCTTACAGACCTGAGTTGCTTGATCAGACATTCCTACTGTGCCTTTTCCACTCTAATCCTTTCTCACAATTTTTCTGGCATTCTCTTTTGATTCTTTTGCTCAGTTTTTCCTCACATTTTTTGTCTTGTATGCTCGCTTTCAATTTTTTCCAAATTTTCATTGTAATTCTTTATAGTCCCATTTGCTCTCACATATATTGTCCTTCACATGCTGTATGGAGTAATGTTCCCAATGATTTTTCTATGCAGTTGCAAGATTTGTACTTTCCTGTTTGTGTGCATTTACTTATTTTTCAATTGTGTTTAGAAGTCAGTGAATTGGGACTTCTTTTTTTGTAATCCTCTTTAGATGGAGTTACATGTTCTGCATTTTTTTGCATTTCTGGCACTTCTTTTGTGTCCAGGTGGATTACTGTGGTTTCTGAGCAATTCAGGGTGTGGGTCTGTTTCTGCCATTTCTTGAATCACTAGTCAAAAGTTGTCCTTTGGGAAGGGGACAAGAATAGCAACAGGGTCAGAAGAGGAGTAAAAGACTGTGGCCATTCCTTAATACCAAGCAGAGTATCACTCCTGCAGTGCATTTTTCTTCATAGGCTTCTGTTCTGCTCTTGTCTAAAGCTGATAGTTTTGTGTAAGATCTGCTTTGGGCTGCCAGATAAACACATGCAAACCATGTGAGATGTGCAGATAGTATATGCTGCTAAGGTACTTTTATAATGGTAATTATAAAAGTATTTATTATCAATTTATCGTTTCCCAACACAAATTTCAAGGTGAAATTTTGAATTGACTTAGGAGGAGTTGTCTTTTTCAGTTGAAGATGGCCCTATTTAACTCTCTCTTTCTCCTTTATGTAAAAGCTTGAACA
Source organism: Pyrgilauda ruficollis (assembly GCF_017590135.1). Classification (NCBI taxonomy): domain Eukaryota; kingdom Metazoa; phylum Chordata; class Aves; order Passeriformes; family Passeridae; genus Pyrgilauda; species Pyrgilauda ruficollis. The sequence continues at coordinate 7,726,072 of NW_024524266.1, forward strand.
TTTTAAAGAAGTTGAAATAGCAAAGATTAAAATGGAGGAGAAAGTGCAGACCCAGAAAGAAATCTCTGAGCTGCGCCATGAGTTAGAGAAGACACATCAAGCGAAGTCTGAAGCCTTGATTTCTCGTGAAAAGAATGCTATTGAGAGGCTTCAAAAGCAACAGGAGGTAAAGTTCCAAATATTTTTTCCCTAATCTATTGCAAAATGATTCAGTGAGTTGGTTAGACTGTTCTTTTATCTTTGGGAGATTTACCTTCAGATCTTACTTGGCTGGTTAGGGAAAACTTAGAATTCACATTTGTTCTTACAAATAGGGGAATGCATTTAGCAGCTGCAAAAATGAGTATGGTTAAACATCTAAGTAGAAATGGCTGGAAAAGGAACAGTTCTGCAAGCTGGAATCTGAATGTAATAAGTGCTTTTAAATCTGTTTTAATAATTTTGCTGAATTCAGATCACTGAGGGTTTTTTTGACAGAAAGTTGAACATAGCTTTTAGTTACACTCTTAAGTTCTTTTAGTTGCTCAGAAGACTCTAACCTAAATGGAATAAATAGCTCACATGGTACAGACATGATGTTTCTGTTTGTTTTTATATATTGAATGTTATGAGCAACCACCATCTTTACTGTAAGCTAGCATCTAATTTCATTTTTTTTGAACGCTTTTGTGTTGATGAGTTACTCCTCTGGGTTGTTAACTCTTGGTGTTTTGCCAGAGTAGTAACTGTAAACGTCTCAGTTTTTGAAAGAATAGTTTGTTTGCTCTTCTGTTGCCTGTTTGCCTTGCCACCTCCCTGCTATCTTCAGTAGACCTTCATATCCAAATAACAGTCATCCACGAGTGCTAACTGTGTTTTTGCTTTGGTGTGGTGGCATTATGTTTTCGTTTGTCTTGTTTTTTTTTCCCTGAGAGCATGTGGTATTGGTTAACAAAGCACTTGTGCAGGTCTCTATATAAATTACTATAATATTAAACATTTTATCACCATGACATGAATTTATTTCATGGTTATGTACTTTGAAGTTGACAAGAAAACATCTATGTTATGCTATCAGTCTTCTCCTGTGGGCATGAAATTAATTCAGTAATTAAATAAAACCCTACCAATTACTAGATCAATATATCTATCAAGTATTTTGTGTAAATATTTGATTTCTCTTGTCAGCTTCTGCACTCACTGAGAGTTTGTTTCAATTACCTGGGGATTCTTTTAAAAGAGTTCAGGTATATTTGCATTAAAGATGTCAGGTCATTTAACCTTTCACTGTGATGACTTTAGGTCTAGGAAATGTGGCTTGAGAAACTGGTCTATTTTTTGTACGAGGAGCAGCAGCTAAATCGTCAGCACTGCCAAATGCACATGGCTTTCAAAGTTGATATAAGGGTCCATTTGTTAAAACCACAATTTTCTTCTTACACTTTTTTTTTTGTTTGTTTTTTTGAGAGAAGTAATGTCTTTTGTGCTTAAGGGCAGAAAAAGCCATTTTTATTAATATGAAGATATGTGGGTTTTGATGCTAATATGTTCATCACTTGGAGAATCCCTTTTACAATTTTTTATGAGTTCTGTAAATGAAACTGCAAAAACTGAAAGGCTGTTTACTCAGTTCTGGTTTTAAGTCATGTTTTATCAGTGGGTTTTGGTATTTGTTTCAAGTACGTTTTTGTGAAGAACATACAAAATTTGTTTAATAAAAAAAGGTCAAGGGCAATTAAAAAAAATTCCTTTTACTTTTGTTTTAATCGGTGCTATTTCTTAAAGGAAGGGTGTTTATGGGTAGGCAGAAGTGACTCCATCTAAAACATTTTTACTCTGAGTGAAAGTAGAAAGGGAATTAAAAAATACTTAAAATTGATTCCAGATGTAATTTCATATAATGACTATATAAATAGTATTTATGGGAGTAAGATCAGTCAGTCCCTGAAGAAGATCCTTTAAAGTTTGAGTGTGTTAAACAGTAAATGAAGTTTTACAGTGAAGTAAAACTAAGGATAATATTTTGTGATTCAGATAGAAGCAAAGGAAGTATATGCTCAGAGACAAAGTCTATTGAAAGATATTGAAGCCATAAGGACCAGGGAGGCAGAACTGAAGCAAAGGATGGAGGCATTTGAAATGTAAGTTGCTGAAGGATATGTACAATGCTAAATGATGCTTCTGCAAAATTTGCCTTAAGATGTTTCTGCTTCTGTGATGTTGAAATAGATAATATATCCCAGAATTTTACATTTTGAGCAGTATTGTACACTGTCTCTATTAGCTGGGATACTCCATACAAAAAGATGTTTCTGGTTTTTTTCTATTCCACCTCATCCAACCAAAACAGTTCAGCATTGCTTTGCAGGCAAGGAACCAGGTGTTCACTTTCAAATGCTTAAATTAAAAAAACCAAACCCCCAAACAACACAGTATGTAACCCTAACACTCATGAGATCTACACGCGAATATTTTGCCTCATTAGCCCTATGTTTTGGGATTGACTTTTTTTTTATTATTTGTCCTTAATAAGATCCATTTTCTTTAGTTAAATAAAAAAAAAGTAACTAATCCACTTTTGGCCAAACTTTCAATACTACTTAATGTTGTTACTTTGTCATCTGTTTTTTATAGCGAAATGAGCATCCTGCTAACAAAAACTTGGGGTTTTTTATCAACCCAGCAGAGGGTGCTGATAGAATAGCATGCTCAGCTATTCTAGATATTGAGCTCTTTCCTCTGAAGTGTGTTTGGTGTGGGAAACTGAGCCAGGGTTAACCCAGGATAGCTGCATAATTGACTGGTACTGAATTGTAAATAGGGCAATTTAGTTTTGTCACATCACCAGGTTCTTAATGAACTACAGTGACAGAGTCTGATAATGATTTCAAATTGCAACAGTATTCCAAACAAGCACATTGCCCTTTGATGTCTGTAAATGTTATTGTGAAAAAGAAACAGAATGCCAGACTAAAACTTTGACTTTATAACTGGTCATTGTCTGTATATTTCTGGATATTTCAGCACCCAGAAAGTTCAGGAGGAGAAAAATAAAGCTATAGAAGATGCACTTCGGCGTCGTGAGGTTGCTGTGAAGAGCATAGAGGAGACATATGACCAAAAGCTGAAGACAGAGCTCTTAAAGTAAATTTCTTTTGTCTCTAATAGAACATAATATTTCCTATGAAAACAGAATAATAAATTCTATGGGATTTATTTTGAAAAGCGTAGCAAAGCAAGGACTTTGAAAATGTGCATTTATGTTTTTGTTTTAGTGATGTTGCATCTTTTACATTACTGCTTAGCTATTTGGTAGTAAGTTTACTATAGAAAATAATTCTCTTTTGGTTATAGGTTATATTGTTGCTGTAGTTTGAATTCTGTGTCAGTATCTGGAAAAGAGATCTGACATTAGCTTGTATATTTAGACAAGAGTATCTGAAGCAGTATTAGTTACTGCCTTTGACCACAGTAAAAAGAAGTGAGCATTTTATGAATACAAAAGAGGCATGAAGGGGGAAATCAGCATTAAAGAGATGTTACAAATTCCTTGGAAATGGAGTGAGAGACATACTAGTCCATTGTACAGACAGATTGGCTCTTACCTTTGCCCCTTCCCAGTTTTGAAGAGGGATTCTGTCATATAGATCTCCCTCTTACTGGTTACCTTCTGTTTGAACCTGGTCTTAAGGAACTGGCAGTCATCTGTGGCTTCTTTTGGCGTGTTGCAGTGGGTATATCCTAACTTTACTCTGGTACTTCCTTGTAGTACCTAGGTCATGAACCTGTCTCAGTTAGGCTGTTAAAGCCAGCATCTGATGAACCATTACTTTTTATTACAAGCCAGTGAGCAGTATTATCTGTGGTTTTAGGTCTTTAAATTAAAGAGCAAAGATGTTGATAATAGGTTTTGGTAAAAATAATCCCTCGGCATTTGAGGATTTTGTTAGAGACCAGTGAAATGCAGCTAATTGACTCATCTTACAGCTAGTTACAAATAGTGGTTGCAAAGTCCTTTCAGTACATTAGGAGAAACAAAGCATTTTAAGAATAAACTGCTGCTTTGCTTATTTTGTTAACATACAAAATATTTTAAGGCATGCTGCAGGTGCTCAGAAAGACAAAATCCATGTCCTTTTGTCCCAAATCATTGATGAAAAGTATTAAAGAACTACTGTTTCTTATACAGAAGTAGTGATGCTTGCTAGCAAATCAATCTTTTTATTTTTGCAGTAAACATTAAATCCCATTTTTGGGAGAAGGATCTGAGTGGTCTGGACCATTTGCAGAAATGCAGGAGGATGAATTTGGCTGTATTTGTAACCATTTATAATTATATCCCAGTCACGTAGAATGCTGAGCTTTCTTAGCTCCTGTAAATTCCAGTTCAGTGGAATGGCTCTGTTGGACAGCTACTGGGCTATGAATAGTGGTGTACTTGGGCAGTGCTCAGAGTCTGGCTGGTGACTGGTGGTGTGCAGAGAATCCCTGGGGCCAGTTCTGGGGCCCTTATTGTCCAACACCTTCATCTGGGTATGGGCAGAGGGCATCCTCAGCTATGAACATGAGGCTTAATTAAGAGGAATCATTTCCACAGTGAGTGACAGAGTTTCAGTTCGGGCAGATTTTGACAAGGTTAGGAATTATGCCAGTGCAAATCTTAGGAATTTTAACAAGGAAAATGGCAAAGCTCAGTGCTTGGAGCAGAATAGCCCATGAGGCTGTATAAATGGGAAGAAGGAATTGACTGGGGAGCTACATTTCTGAAGAGGAGGTGGATGAGTTACAGAGAATGCCAGGTTAATTATGAGCCAGCAGTCTGACAAATAAGGCAAAACAATATGATGAGGAAGATTAGAAGCAGCATAGCCAGCAGACTGAGGGAACTTATTGTCCCTTGAAAGGTACTGGGGAGAGCTATGCTGGGAATGCCACGCCCGGGTTTGGGCTCCCCAGTTCAAAAAAGTCATGAGGAAACTGGAAAGGGCTTGGTACCATCTGCCAGGACAGTCCATTTGAGTTGGACTCTCAAATGTGACCTCTGAGTTCATATGGCAGGGGCTGGAAGTTGAGGCTTGGAAGATTTAGCTTGGACATAAGGAAAAAATCTACTGGGAGAGTAGCACAGCATAGGTACAGATCATCCAGGGAGATGGTGAATATATGTCCTCTGAGGTTTTCAAGATTTGGCTAGGAAGAGCCACATTCTGCCCTGCTGTACAGGTGGCAATAGTCTGGCTTTTTTAGGAGGTGGTTGAATGAGATGATTGGCAGGGCCCTTTCCAATAATTTTGGTGGTTCTGTGATAGTTAATTTTGTTAATAAATAATTGTGGGATTATAGTTTAGTTTGGCAAAGAATGGAGTTAATACAAATGCCTGTACGTGTGTTCACACACATCCTTTGGGAGTACATAATCCTTTTTGTTTCTAGATACCAGCTTGAATTAAAAGAAGAACACATAGCCAGAACCAATAAAGTTACTCAAGATGAGAAAAAAAATAAAGGTAACCATCTGTCTGAGATTGATAAACCTGTTTATCTCTAGAGCTTTTACTGCCATATGCCAAACCACTACTGTTCCTGAACAGTCTTGGTGTTCAGTGGCGTAAGGGACAGAAGAGCCATCAGAACAGGTGACATTCAGCAACAGTGACAGTTCAGCAATTCATTGCTCTTCAGAATGCAGTGGGAATCATAAAGTGCTGCTTTGCACAGAGGCTGGAAAGCATTCCTGGTTTTTCAGTGTCCCATTTCCTTTGGAAGTCCTACTGGCTCATTTAGGCTTTAACTGAGCTCTGGTACTGTACTCTGGCACAGTTGCCAGTTTCTACATTTATTATGCACAAAATGTTTAATTGGAGCTTGTGGAAGAGAACAGGACAGATAACAGTTAGACTTTAAAGAAGTGATGTATCACAGAAATGTGATACATGTGTAAGAAATGATGTATCACAGGCATATGAATTTGATTTACTTAATTCTAAACGTGTATATATGCATGTGTATACATTTGTATATACAGCATGATTTAGTTAATTTTGAAGGCATGTGTATGACAGTCATTTTTATGTCTTAAATTAAATTGAATTTTGGGCTTAGCAGCTTAAAACTGTTTTCTGCTGATACAGATTTTTACTGTAATACTCTACTAATTTTAATTCAGCATTTGTAATCCTCTCTGCAGAGAAAGCTATGCTTTTGGAAGAAGAAGCCATTGCTGTTAATTCAAAAAAGGAGGAACTCAAGCAAGCTGTATCACGTGCTAAAGAGCTTGAGGTAATTGTAAATATTAATTTTAAGAAGCCTGTATTCTAGTTGGTGCAGTTGAGGTATGTTACAAATAAAAAAGAAAATGTGACATAAAAATAATTGTTGAGTAGTACAGCAGTTCATAAGTTTCTAAACTGTTCTTTGTCTGCAGCTGGACTTGGAGTCAGTGAAGGCCCAGGTTCTGTTGGTAAATAAACAGAATAATTTGTTGACAGAAAAACTGAAAGAGGTATCAGACTATCCTTTGCTAAAGGAGGAAAAATCGGAGCTCCAAGTGCAGAATAAACTACTTAGGCAACAGTTGGATGAGACTCGGAGTGAGAACCAGCATCTTCGAGACAGTCAGTGTGAATGATTTAGTTATTTTCTTGTTTATGTTTCTCTACAAGTATTTGTTTAGAAGTAAATTTTCATTGAAATGCTTTCTTTGTATTATGTTTGCTAGTAGTTAGCATGAAGCCCGAGCTAGTGGTTGCATATAATTGAGCAGTCCTTGGCATAAGTTTATTTTCTTTTTTATGTCTGTATGGGGGGAATCCTGAATTAAGTGGTAGCTGTAATTTGGAAGGATATCCATTTCACCCCTGAAAAAAGCAGTGCAATATGCATCTAACCATTGCATTAGTATGGTTAATAATGGTAAAAGAACATGGCATTGTTATTGCAGTGCTTGTCTGACTACAGTAATAAATACAAAGTATTTTTAATGTGCACTTCAGAGTACAGGAGAGTAAAGATGTGTGTGCAGTTATGTAAGATAAGGATATGTATTTTTCTTCCAGTGTAGGATAATCTGGGTCTAGTTCTTAAAGGACTACACCAACGAAGATTTTGGTCCTTCGTAAAAGGAAGAAGAAAAATATCCCCAAGTACTTATTCAGACAAAGCCTTGTTATGTTCCTGAAATCAAATCAGCTTTACATGTTCATGGGGTATCGTGTAGAAAAGTGCACACTTGTTATTCTTTGTCTGAGTGTCGGGTGTTTGCCTTTTGGGGTAGAGCTGTCCCAGCCCTCAGCGGAGTACTTGGCCTGCCAAGTGGAGCTGAGGAGAGTGGAGCATTCTATGAAGTTGGTGCTGGATGAATTTGAAAGTCATAAGCAGATGTTGGAAAAACAGCTACAAAGTGAGGTAAATCATTATTTCGAAATTATTTGAATATTTTCTTCTTCCTATCATCTCTTTCACAATTACCCATCTGCCTGTGCAGGCTGTTTGGCATGCAGTTACAAGGATTGTTTGTACTGTGCTTATTTTTATGTATACAACTCTAAAAGAAAACAAAAATCACCACACCAAAAAACTACCAAAAAATAAAACCAACCCAACATTACCAAGTCTTACTGGGTCTCCAAATTGTCAGTGCTGAATGTCAGTAGGATACTAGGTATATATGATGTGACTAGACCTGAAAAACATTTAGAAACCAAGTATTCAGCCAGTTGGGATTATTCTTGTTGTTTGAATTATGCTGGTTTTTGTTTTTCTCTTGATTTCCTATAGATTGAGCGTTGTGCCCAGTTAAAGACCCAACTGTTAGACTCTGAAGCTACTGTCAGGAAGTTAAATGTGCAGGTTGAAGAACTGAAACTGCAAGTGAAGCAAACACAGGCAGGTTTGTATCTTACACCAGAGCGGTCCTTTATAAAGGACAAGTGTAAGTTCCAGTAGCTTAAAAAAACTGCAGTTGTGTAGAACCAACACATCACCAGGGAGTAGATTTTAAAGTTTAAAATCAAAATCTATTTAAAGCCCACTTTGAAAAGGATACTCATTTTAACCTCCTTTCAGAAAACCAACCTAGCAGAGGAAGAAAAATACTCCTCCCTGAACAGTTGCATATTTTTATTGTCTGTTTTTCCTCAGTAGAAGGTCATTAATGTTTGCTGATAACATAAACAACATTTCCAGCAGGTAATTTGTGTTTTAATGTGTTTTGATTCTTGAATGTTCATAATAAAAATAATCAATTTGAAATTTTATTTTGTACCTCAGAAATTTAAGTCTAACTCTTAAACACATTTAGTCAAGTCTAATAACTTTTGCATAACTTATGCTTAACTTATCTCGTAAGGGCATTGGAAGCAGGGGCACTTACATAAAGCAGTTCAGTCTGCTGAAGAAATGTTCTTTTAAAGATGACTGTCAGTTTGTTAATATCAAGTATTATAAATAAAAGGGTTAGTATGTGTATTTAATGTAAAAACATGGAATTCAGTTCTGCAATGATTATACATTACATACAGCATGTTGTCTCATAGTTCAGTATATGCAATATTTTACATTTCATACTATCCACTAGACTTACACGTACATTTATGGTACACTTATTGGTACCATTTGGAATTGGAAATTTGTTATATGAAAATAGCAAATATGTATTTTAATTAAATGACTGAAAGTACTGTAGGAACTTTCATTTTCATCAGAGTTAATGAAGCCATTGAAGAACCATTTGTGTAGAATAAAAGCAAGGTCGTAAATTTGCTGAAAGATACAGCAGATTGGTCTTTTGGGCTTGTTGAAGCATGCAAGTCCATGGAAGCAGACTGCCCCAAAACATTCAATTTAACTGACAATTTTAGAGTACTTTTAATGAAAAACAAAACAAAACATTTTCTATGTGCTGTGTTGTTTTTCTCCAGAATTATTTTTTGATTTAAAGAAAGGGCAACTGTTAAGACTTGTGGCATGCCCTGTGTTCATTAGGTTTTACCAGCATGATTAGATATAACATGTCCAAAATGGTAATGTTTTCATGTTTATTTATTTACTTGAACATAAGTATGTACTCTGCAATGTTATTTTTTAAATTAACGGTGGTTTTACGTGAACTATATATTTGAAAAATAGCAGTAGTAATTTGCAGCTTTGGAGCTGCATTAAAAATACATTTTAATCAATTTCAATTAAACTATTAAATTCTCAAAATGTAAGCCAATTCTGTGGTAGAATAATTTTGATCAAATTGGAATTTAAATGGCATGTGTTACTATTTTTGCTTTGCTGTGGGTCTCCCTGTCTCTCTCTTTAGTGTCACTCACTCCCTCTTGCTACCATTTAGCTCTGGAGAATGAGGTGTATCGGAACCCAAAGCCATCACTCGTTGACCGCTCCGTCCTCGACTTCCTTGGGGACAGGATGGTGCCCCACGAAATCTACGTGGATGGCGCGTTCCCGAGGAAGCCGCTCCTGCCCGATGTGGGGACAGCCAGCGCCGTGCCAGGGCCTGGCTGTCACCTGCAGCGGCAGCCACGCAGCGCCTCCCCGGACTCTGACCTGGAGTGCATCGCGCAGGCCCGGGCCAGGGTGAAGGAGCTGGAAAAGGAGGCCGAGTACTTGGAAGAAGCCTACAGGAGTTACCAACACAGAGCCATGCTGAATGCAGCTGCAAGCAGAACACCAAGCAAGATGCAGCCTCCTTTAATTCTGCAGTGTCCTCTTAGTAGCAACCGTTTGACTACCCAGCAGGAACTGCAAGAGCATAATCCCAGCTGCCCACATTCCCCTCTGAGCAGTCCAAGAGGTGAGGAACACATCAAAAGAACTGGGCAGATTGATGTCTTTAAAGCTCCCTTCACGCCACCACGCAGAGGAACATCTTCAAGGCGCCTTTCTTCTACTCCCATTTCCAAACCGAATAAAGACCTCAATAACAAGAAAGTTCCAGATGGTAAGTCTCAATTGTTAATGGGGTGCAGTAATGGGTTTTGCTTACTGTTCCTCTTGTGCTCTGGGAACAGAAAGATTTAGCAGTGTTAGTCATTGATTCGTTATTTGCTAAGATGCAGGAGAAGTCAGGAGATGTGGTTTTGCAGGACACAGAATATACCAGCTGCTTGGAGTATTGCTTCTTCCTGGAAACAAGTACTGGAGAAGTATGTTGAGGGGAGTTAAATATGCCCTAGGGAGCTTTGAAGAGAAGACTACGCCGTATAAATCCCTTCAGGTGTAACTTTATGATATTCAGAGTTTAAGTCAAAACTTGCTATTAACTACTTTGAACAGTTTCTTAACCCTCCTATATTTCTAACCTTTCATTTAACTGTTGTAGCTAAAGTGTGTGGCAGAAGATGTTTTTGGTATGTCTTAAATCGAGCTTTCCAGTCTGAAAGGTCCAGATTTCCTTTTGTTTGTTCTTTTTGCTGTGACATCTTTATAAAATACTCTTCAGCAATTGTAAGGAGGAAGGATCCAGTGTTTGAAAAAATTTAATTTGCCGTTAATATCACAATTTCTAATAATTGCTTAGCCTTTTTTTTTTTAAGGGCAGTACTCAGGAAAAGCAAGCAAAATAGAAACAAAATGTAAAAAAAAAATCTGTTGTTTCAAATCTGCAGTACATCTGCTTCTTGAGTGATGCAAATTTTTTCACCCTGGCTCGAAGTGGATTTAATAGGATAAAAAAAACCAGACAGTAACAAAAAAAGAGATAATGATCAGCTGCTCCATGAAGGAAAATGAAATACAAGGGCAGCTTAGTTTGGAAGAAAGATGGCTGTGGGAAATCTGGAAAACAATGAGCGATGTGAAAAAGGTGAAAAGGAATCAACTGATTACTGTTTCACAGACCCCAGAATCCCATGACATCCCATTTCATGAAAGGAAATAAAATTAAACGCTTCTTCATACCATGAGTAAGTTGTTTAATTCATTGCTTCTGTGAGAACAGGAATAGATGCAGGAATACAACTTCTCTGTCAGGGTGATCCAAAAAAGTATTGATTGGAGAAAGGTTGGGATGGGTGTTGCCAGAAGTAAGATAAAAGTATTCTCCTTTTTCAATTCTAGTTTAGTTTTGTTTGGTAATGGGCGCTGTTAGAAACAGGTTACAAACACTGATTGATTGTGGCTGTCCCTGTGTTTCTGTATGTAGAGCATCATACTCTGTTACTAAAAACATCTTTGAACTTCCAAAGCAATCTTTCATGTTGTAAGCTCTCTCTGTCAGCTTCTGTATAAAATACCTACAGACTATTTGTTTAGCACTGCAGACAGACAAAAGTTTTCATAATGCTAGGGTTTTGTTGAAAAATTAGGAAATGTTAAAACTAGTTGTGTGCATAACTTGAACAATCCTTCCTGTCTTTGTACTGTTCAGAAGCTAGTTACAGAATGGCAGATCTCTGTTTTTCCATTGGATCTGTTCTTTGCTTAATACACAAAACTGATGGTTCTGGAGAGGGGTAAGAATTGAATAACAAAGGAGTGCATTACCTGACTCAGGAGTTACAGAAATGGAGTAGTATGGAGTGTAGGAAACCAGGCTGAAGCTGGGTGATAGGATATTAAAGTTAGCTTCAATACTGACTGTGCTGTTAGTGGGATTTGTCAGCTCCACTTAGAATGCTTCCCCCCGAGATGTCACTTCTCCCTCAGGAGTCTTCTGAGGAGTGCTTTTATACTGGTGTATATATATTATTCTTTTCTGCTAGAGGTGGCTGAAGCACCAGGTATGGTTTTGCTAGAAAACTCTTAAAGTCATTCTGGAAGCTTCTGTGGAGCTTTTTGATTCTGTTGGAAATACCAGTCTGAACAACCCAGGGTAGATTTAAAGAGGTAGAAGAGACCATGCATATGAGTCTGAAATTTGTTTTCTCCTTTAGGTGAGGTTAAGTGCAGCTCAGTTATCAGCACCTGTCTCTGGAGGATGAAAGGAAGAAGTATGTTCTTCTCTAAAATACTTACAGTTGGCAGATCCAACAGCTGTTCTGCTGCATAATCTGCAAGTGGAAGGATTGTGCGTTTTTTTATTTTCCTTTAAATTAGCTCATGCATTTGACTGTTTTCCTTCCTAGGTCCATGCACATTGAACCAATAATGCATGTGTTGTACAACCAGCCTTGTCTGAGAAATAGTAGGACAAATAGCTAATACAAATTGTGGGATTTTTATTCTGCAGAGAGCATCAAGAGCTCATCCCTTACCTCTTCACAGCAGAGTGTTGACCAGGTTCTTTCTCCTATTTCAAAGCGATGTTTGCTTTCATCTTCTGAGTCTGTTCCTTCCTCTCCATCCAGTCATGGCCAGAAAATCAGGTAACATTGTTTACAAAGCAACATTTTTAACCTGCTTTTTAAAGAAACATTTATCTCGTTGTTCACAGTGATAGCTGCTTTTACAAATCAAGCAAGCCATTGATTTTATAAGTGAAAACTTTTCTAAAGATGAATAAGGATTTCCATTTTAAATATCATGCCTCAAGTGGAACCTAGTTATAAAAAAAACCTAAACACTTTCCTCTGAGCAAAACCACGTCTCTTTATTGTGTCTCTATTTTTCACATCTGTGACCTGACTGATGAGCTTTTGCTAATTGAAGCATTTGAATTTCTGCTTCCTGTTTGAGAATTTAAATCAAGGCAATTTTACATTCTCACTTCATTCATTAACAAGCTGTAATGCTAAATTTATTACTTCTTTTCTCTCTCTGAAGAGCTTGTTCACATGCTGGTTTTCAAAGTAGGATTTTCCAGTCTTCTTTGCATGTGGGAATGGGATGGGTAGCACAACTCTTCTCTTCTCTTTTTTTTTTTTTTTTTTTTTAAGATCTTTTTAAGGTTCTCTAAAGTCAGTACAAAATTAGGCTGCATTAAAATGACTTCTCTTCTGGCTCTGTTTCTCCTATTTCAGTGTCTGGAGTTCTTCTGTTCTTAATGGCCAGTGTTGCCTCCACTCTCCAAAACAAGTATCCTGAATATGTGTCTTCAGAAGCAGCTCTAGGACTTAACTTTTAATATTTTTTCTTCAGAAGAGATAGCTGAATTGTCCTTAACCTGCTAACCATCGTTCCTGATTTGGTGGTTGAAGACAGCTTGTGCTGGGGCAGCTCTAACAGGCATTTGTAGGCCTTATTTTGTTGTTATCAAGGGCTCAATGTACATTTAATGCAGAGAGGGTGCCTTACCTGGTTAGAATTTTGGGAGAGCCTTTATGTTTTTTGTGTTCAAAATGAGCTGTTGGGATATTTAGGGACTGTGAGGTCAGTTTCCTTTAAGCATTCCCTTGAAGCTGTGTCTCCTTTCCCTAGCCATTCACATTTTCTGTGGTGTGTCTCAGATTTCTTGTACTTCTCTGACAGACCTTAAAAAGTGGAGGTTGAATGTTAACCTGCATATTAAGGTGATAGAGGAAAATGCTCTAATCCTGTGAGGGACTGTACTTCTTTGAAAGATTTTGTAGACTCCATCCTGCTTGAAGAGTGAACAGTATGAGCAAGTTGTGTTGCAGAGAACAGACCTGGGTCTGGGAAGGCAGCTATAGTTTGTTGTTGCTTTCTTGAGTTTCTTATGACAAAGCAAGGGTATAAGGTCCCAATAATTGTCTTGAACTTGCTGCTTTCCCAAGACTTTCTCAAAGGAAAAACATTCTTTTGTCGCGTATTTTCTAATTTCATGTGCCTTGGACTGTTTTCTGTTACATGAAATATTTGAGAAATGCATGTGTGGGCTTTTCCAGTTTTTTACTCTTATTATTAGGCAAATGCCACATCACTGATGTGTATTGTGGGATTAGTTTATGACCTGTAGATTTTAAGTGGCAATGGGAACTTCACTGAAAAGGCAAGAAAAGTGAATATGATGCTGTAACATCCGTGACAAGCCGTTAGAAGTCAGACCTCAGTCAATGGGAAAGAACAATTGCTTCTGCGACTACAGGAGCTCCTTGTTTATTTATGTTCCAAGATATGAGTGCTATGAAGGAAACCAGTAAACACAGACAGGAAGACTAGTGTTGTAAGGCAGATTATTACCTAATTTTTTGTTTGTTTGTTTAAGCCTGAAGAAACCAGTTGAGGGTTGTTACTGAGGCAGTGGGTTCTCTTTCTAGCAGTGTTGCAGGACACAGTATTGAAGTGACATGCGTGTCCTTGAACTTTGCACCCTTAAGAATTATTTAGCACTTACCATTTCTGTGAAGGAAAGACTGAAAACATGAAGTGGATTTCCAAAAACTTGAAATATAATTTACTCTGTCCTATTTAATTTACAGAGTATTTTTCCCCACTGACATCACTGAACTATCCTTCTGGCAATGCAGATTTATTTGTCTGTGCCCAGATTCACTTTTTGTTTATGAACAAATCTCATTGTTGGGGGTATGTTTTGTATTGTTTGTTCTCCACTTTTGCCCTATGGAAGACCTATATTCCTTAGAAATGGTAAGCACAAACAGGCTGTGATGAAGAGCACCAGCTGGTGTGAAGTAAGCTCCTTTATGAAGTGCTGATGCTGAATTTCATTAGTGACCTGCACTCCTTTTGCTGTTCTGGTTCTGGTCAGAGTTTAGTAGCTGGGTCACGTGGGAGACATTGTTCTTTCACATTATCTTTCTGATAAGATAAACGGGGATTTAGAATGAGGGCACTAACCCCATTTTGATAGAACCCAGATTTTCACCCCTGCATCTCTTGTTTTGCCAGACATCTAATCCTAATACATGTCAAACACATCTGTTAAGATGACATCAAAATGGGAATTAATGTGTAACACAAACCTTAAAAAGGCAAATATCTTAGTTTCAGTTGACTGTCACAATTTATTGTATTTCTTCTTTTTTATGTTTTTTCTTACTCTTTTGTTTTAATGTAATAAAATTATGTCACGTAAAGATCTTGGGCAAAGGCTGGAGGGGAATGCAGTGGACTTTTGGTAAGAACTGGATTGAAATACCTTAAATTTGAGTCAGAAAATTTCATGGATTTTAGGTTTGGCTTAGTCTGTTGCTTAGCATGTGAGTGAATTTCAGATGGCTATTTCTTAGAAGTTCAGCAATTATATTTATGAACTTATTTATAGTCTTCCTTATTTTTTTCAGACTTCAGAGTCAACAAACAGATAAACAAGATCTCAGTGATGTTCACAAACCAGAGAAACTAAGGTATGAGGATCTTGAAGAACACATTTCTACTCTTGAAGGTAGGTTTTAGTGCATTTTGGACAGTTTGTTTAACACCTTAGGGCTTAACAGTTACAGGATAACTGTCTTCATAGTTTTAAGACTGTAGTTGGAGAGAAAAATTTCTGACTGATTTTGGAATTAGGAAAAACCAATGTCTCAGATGATGGGGTATTAAATTGCTTCATTCTTGCATCTTTAGGTAAGTGTATATAATAATAAGCAGATATTAAATTGAGTGGGTTCTGAAATTTGTGACATAAATTTGTTCAGAAATCTTGCATAACCTTGTTCTGATTAATGCTGAAGGTCTGACGGTTGCTTTGGAATGTTTTAAAATGGTGTAGAATTTTTTTTCTAAACAGAAAAGTGTATTAGTATGTGAACTAAATTGAGGCTTTATTATATTTGCTGCACAAATTAGAACCAGGTTATAAGTCTAAAGATAGGTTTCTGTAGCTGTTGCATGCAGTCTTGATTTTTCCTTCAGTAACTGAGGCTTAAGTAGCAGTATGAATTAGAAGTTGCTTTAGGTTGCATGTAAATGTGGAAAGAAGGAACTCTTGCAGTTATGCTGTTAATTAATCAGCATCTCTGAGTAGTTTTGGAACATGTGGTTCAGTTACTGAACCTAAATTTTGTCCTAACTTTTTTTTTTTTTTCTCTAAAGTCAGTAATTCATTTATTTGCATTTCTTCTCTCTTGATTGCAGGCTATAAAATATTTCCTTCTCTCTGTATGCTGCAGGGTCAGTTTTCAAAAATCTTTGATGTAACTAAGATAGTGTAGAAAGAAGAGGGTAATCAAACTTGATGTTCTTCATAGCCATTTATATATAGAGTGAGAAACAGAAGCACAGTTACAGGCCTTACTTAGTTTTGAGTGGCATCCTAAGGTTGAACCTTAGCAGCCTTGTCTTCCGTGAAACTGTGGGTTTAAAGTAAATTAAGTCAATGAGGAAGATGTGAACAGCCAGCTAACCCTCCCTATTTCCAGGTTTCCTGAGGTCTGTAAAGTCCTGAGGCTTGGTGGAAATGTGGCATTGTGTGGTGTAACTAAACTCATAGTTGGTGAAGAGATTGTGGTTGTTGTCTGGGAGAGTTAGGGGTATGTTCTTTGCAACCAGTGGTTCTGTCTGGTGTGAATGTTTTCTTGGGTCCCAGAGTGGCTTATTCTTTGGGTTGTGGTTAGCTCTTATGGAATATGTAGTGGAGCCTTTGCTCACTCTCCTGACCCTGTGAGAATATGGCTTTCAGTATTTTAAAAGCAAAAAACCAAAAAAGATGTTTGTTTAAATAGCAGATGTGCTGATAGTGTTTAGTGATAACTGGCAGAAGATAATGCCTCATCTGTGCATTTCTCTGTGAAGCTTTACTCATTACTCAGCTGGTTTTATTTCTCTCATTTATTTCTTTTATAAGCTTTAAATGCATTATTTGAATGTGAACCAAGCCTGTCGCCACTAATGGCTTCTACTCATTTCACATTTTAATTAGACTTTTTTTGTTAAATTTTGTATGGGAGGCTTTTGGGAATACATTACATATTTCACTTTTATTTTATTACATATGACAACAGACTGGCATTTTCTTGGCAATTAGGGCTGAGTAGATGCTGTGCCCAAGTAGGGTACTAATGAATCATTTGGTGATGTGTGGTGGTCAATAATTTTAAGAGTTCACATATGCTGGTGATTTCTCAATCAACAGTGCTTTAGCTGGGTGAACCTGCATCAAAAGACAATCTTAGTATGTAGCAGGAAATCAGATTGGCTGAAAAGGGGAGGAGGTGGCTCAGGAAAAATTGCAGGGAGAGGTGGGTAAGAAAGTAAAATCTAAGAAGTAAATACAGAAAAAATATAGTGAAGGATGAAGTTGATACCAGTAAAAAAAATCAATGACTTAAAGGAGATACCAGAAAATATGGAAATCTTTTAGTCCTACTCTGAGTGAGTTCTAGAAAGAAAAGATCAGCAGATTATCTTGGCAGCAACTGTTTCTGGGTGATGTGCTTGTCGAAAGGGAATAATGCATCTCTTGCTGTCTGCCCTTAAAAAGAGAGTGAAAGTGTACAGAGTTCCTTTTTTTCTCCTTTGCAGAGTAGTTAATTTATTTTTTACCATTAATGGTTCTGGTTTGGGTTTCTTTGTTTGTTTATGTTGTTAGCAGTCATTTTGAAGTTAGAAGTAATATTTAACTGGTACAAGTTTATGAAAGGATTTTTTTTTAAAATTTAAATACACCTGATGCTTATTGGTGCCTCATATGGAAATAATGTTGTTGATAGCTTTATAATTAAGAGAGAGCAACAAAACAGAATAGATTTTCTTTTGAGTGTGATAGCCCATTATTTTGGTCTTACAAAACACCCCATATATAGAATTTATTTTCCTGGGAAAAGCTGGTAGAAACTGAAAACATTCTCCTAACTTAGAATGACAGCTTGAAGAAATTTTCTGTTATGCTTTCATCTATAGTTCCTTTAAAAGAATTTTAATTTAAAGAAATTTAAACCATTCAGAGAGAGAGAGGCTTATCAGTTTGGTTGACTTGGGTTTTTTAATGTAAAATATTTGTTTTATTATTATGTGGAAAAGAAAAAAGCTTGAGACATTGCTAGTATATAAAGAATGAAAATTGATGTTTTCTAAAACTTTACCCAAAACCTGAAGAGATGTATAGAGTATCTGTGCTATGTTACACAAAGTTCTTGGGAGAGTAGTCCTGTGTATTTCAGGTTGGCTATCTAGAGGCAATGGCCACATCTTGTTTTATCTCTTTTTTTCTGTTTCACATCAAATGAGATAAAAGCAGTCTGCATATTTGCAAATCAGTAATTTAAAAGCAGTTGAATATCACAGCAATGATCAAAGAGGAAGGACAGTAATTGTGTTTTTGTGAATTCAGAGCCAGTCTTGCACAGAGAAAAGGAAGTATAATGTAGAATATCTGAGTTAGCAGCATCCATCCTGTGCATGGAAGAAGGCAAGGACTCCATTAAAGAGTGTGCAACCAAATAGTTAAAGATTATTTTTATATGCATAAAAACAGTGAGCTGAACTTGGATATCCAATTTTTCTGTTACTTGTGTCTTGATTATGTAAATAAATGAAAACATCTTGGGTTTCTGTTGTATATTTCTACAGTTTTGGCTTTATAAACAAATGTGTTCCAATAGCTAATTTCAAAACTAACAATTCTGTAATTAAGGAAGCAAGTACAGCCTATGATAATTCTTAATTCTCAGGGAGATGATCAAGTTGAAGGGAAAAAGCTCAATTAGTGCTGATATTTTTGTGTTCTAATCTAGCCATTCCCACACTCTCTGTCCATTGCTGTGCTCCACTTTTGCAATTACAATATAATGAAGGCATTGTTCAAATTTCTTCTCCAGATCAGGGGGACATACCAGAGGAGTGTGAAAGTGATGTCTTGCATCCATCTGGGGACATTGTCGATGGAAACTGTGTCACAGCCCCTGTGCCAGCAACAGCCACTTCACTGCAGGATTTAAGTGAGTTCTCAGCTCAGACACAAAAGAAAGTACCCTTTTAAAATGTCAAATGTGTAACACAGCCAAATATTTAAGAGTCTGTAGGTATGTAGGCTGGTGTGATTTAAAAAATTTTCAAGAAAGTGCCATTTCTGTAATAAAGAGAAAGGAGTGTTTTCCTTTGCTTTTTTGTATGGGGATGAGTTTTTTCATCCTGGTTTTAGTTAAATTTGCTTTTAATTTAAACATTCTTGCCACCCATCCCACCACCCCCCCATCCAGCCTCTTGTGAGATGATTATTTTTTCTTTAAGATAATTATTAAATATAATTTCTGCTCTTGATAGGAATGAGACATTAAATGTTGTAAAGTATTTTATGTACTGCTTATCTGGATTTTTAAAAATTTATTCTTGACTATGTAGGTGAACTGTATTATCACAATGCAGTTTTAATTCTTTGGATAGATGAGAATAATATATATAGTCAGCATATGCTGCCTTTCTAATTATTCTAGATGGAAACATTATGGTTCTTTTTATTTACAGAAGGGCTTTCTAGCTTCTTATGTATTCCCAGGCCTTAGTTTGCCCATCTCATTGCTATCTAATGCTGTTCTTTGTACACAGCTTTTTAAATACATTGGTCATATCAGCTGCATGTCCTGCAATAATTTTCCAAGGGGTTTTAAATACTTTGCTTTATAAATATAAAGAATTGTATCCAACCACATTGTAGAGGGGGAAAGAATAAAGTAACATGGCCTTTAAATAGGGATAATAAAGGTTTGTTTAATAAGAACAGCCATGACAGGAATGAGAAGTGCACAGATCTGTCAAATCTCTGGCCTGTACTTTGGCTCTACTCGTTAATTCTTGGTGAGTCATTTATTAGACTAAAAAATGTTTGGAGGTGGGAAAACACATGACCCCATACCCAAGAGTAAGTTTGGTGTATGTGCAAACAATATATGCAGTTGTTTTTCATTTGCTGTTAACGTTATACAGGAGCCTGGGACTGATTTGTATGCTCTTGTAGTGATCACTGAACTACATAAATCAAACTACAGATGTTGAAATAATTTTTCACAGCGGTGCTGGATCAAAGGCACATTGAAGAACAGAACAGAGAAGTTGAGAAAAACTTAGAAGAAGAAAGGAAAGCAGGAGAAGAAAGGAAAGCGAAAGAACAGGAAGCTTTGGAAAGCGAGCAAAAAGAAATGGAAAAACTTAACGAAGAGACGGTAATTTAATTTCTGACAGTAATGCAGCTTTGTAGTGACTTGCATTTTAGGATTGCTATATGTGTTACTTGGTTAAAATTAGATTTTTATTCCATGAAGTGAAAGTAGTAGAGGCTAAGTTATTTTATGTACTTGTCTGATTAACTAGAGTCTCACTAGAGTGTCTCCTTATGCAAAGTGACTTTTTCACTGGAAACAGATGCCTTTCCTTCCCTGCCTCATGTAACTGGAAGCTACAATTTTATGGCCGCTGTCACCATGCTGTTGGAACAAGCTGAACATTTGCTGTCTCTGTGGTGTGGCCTCTGCAGGTGGGGACACCACCAGAATATGTTCATGTCCATCTGTCAGGACTTCCAGGGTACTCTGGGAAGCAGAGGGTATAAGGAGACCTTGAGTTTGCTTAAATCCCTTTGAGCTTAAACACTTAGTGTTTAGTGTTCTGGATTTTTAGGTCCTGTTTAATACTGTTTAGATTGGTGTGTTTTACTGAGTTTAATGTGAAATTCTGCATGTATTGCAGGTAGTAAGGTATAAATGTATTTTTCTAATCAGTATTTATTTTTTTTGTGTCTTAAAGTATAACCAAGACTTGATGAAAACAGATGAAGAAATAGAAGAGGGAGTAAAATCTGAGCATAGTAACACTGCTGCTGAAAATAATGTAAAGGATCCTCCTTCCAATCCATTAGAAAAATACATGAGAATAATTCAGCAGAGCAGAGAGCAGGAACTGGCAAACAAGGTGATTATTCTCAAAACACAGTCCCAAAAATATTATTGACCAAATTTTTGTCTTGCTAAGCATGCTTAGAATGAAAACAGTATTCACATTTAATTTTTTCTTCATTTATAAACTTTATGTAACAACCTGCAGAGCAGAGTGTTTGGGTTTGTATTGGAAAAGTGTGATGATCTAAAAGAAAAAACATGGAAAGCTTGCTGGTATCCTCTGGTTGCTGGTATCCTCTGGGTGAGGGGTTTGTTAGTTTGTTTAAGGTACTAGGACAGTATCTAAAAGTCCTCAATTTTTAGCTTAAACGGCATTTAAATACAGTCTGAACCTACACATGTCAGGTTGTGTTCCTCTAACAAATTTATTCTGGCAAAATGGAAAATCAGACATTAAAGAAGAGGTATGGGTGGACATTACTTCAGTGAAGGAATGCAGGATGCTTTTGTTCAGACATGATCCCAGTCTAAATTTCCAAAGTTTTACTATTCTAGATCCAGTGTAGCATTTGTAGAAATAGGGTTGGTCCTTCAGAAGATTTTTATTTTCAGTTATGAGCCTTAAAAATCCAGATGCTATTATTAGGTCACTTAGACCTAACTGGTTAGAGAAAGTGTATTTTCCTCTTGGTTACCAGGATTCAAAAAAAGAAGAAATAAGAGAAGGGTCACCTTCAGAAGGACTTCTGTCTACTGAAAATGATGACAGGTAAGGCTCATGTATTAATCATTTCTACTACTCCATATTAACAAATAATAATAGCTCTAATATATAGTTGTTATAGATTTGGTATGAATTATGCTAAGAGACACCTGCCTCCTTAGAAACCAAAATAAATTATTAATCAAAAGCAGTTGTGTCAGAAAAATTCAGGATCCTTCCAATTCTTGTATATGCAAGTTAAGCGCTGTGTGTAACTCACATCTGAGAGCTGCACTTGATCATCTGTTTCAGTAGTTGTGGCACTCACAATTTTTTATCTGCAATTGAGCAGCGTCCAACTTCCTTCACAGAGAGCTGGAGTTTGAGGGATTGTTCTTGGGTGATGTCACCCTGGGTTTGTCTGTGCTGCACCTTGCCCATAGTCTATTCCTAGCTTTGACTTTTCAGTAGCATTGTGGACTTTTAAGATGCTCTATTCAGAGATTTTGTCTGCCTGCACTGAGTCACAACAACCCAGGCACTTCCTCTGGTTCTCTCTAGGCATTGATAAATACAGATGTGTGTTTTAGTTGCTTGCCAGAGAAAAACCAAACAATCCTCCTCTAAATTATTCCAAGATGTAGAATTGAAAATAAGCAAAAAAATACGGAGCAGTTAGGAAAAAAACCCCATAAAGGTTCACTATAACCATAGTTATGATTCACTGTTGTCTGTGCTGTTAAACAGACCCTACCCTGCTGCTCCTGAATTGGCACCAGTTGCGTTGTTTTCACTTAGTGAGCACTACAGAAGATAGTTCTGCTTTTTGAGGTATAGGTGATGGCTTTCAGTTAATGAAGGCCCAAATCCTCCTGCTTTTGGATTGGTTTTATTGTCAGCAGTTCACTGAAACAGCAGTCTCTTAACTTCTGTTTTAAAATGACTATTAAGATTTAAGATAAACTACATTGGACTCATACCACTTTATTTTCCTCCCTCCTATAATCAATACAGTCTTGCAGACATTTCTCACGGAGACGTGGATGAAAGCTTCTGGTGAACAATAGCTACTGATTTTTTTAATTTTTATTATTATTATGAGAGATATTTTTAAAGTGGTTTTGTGCTTTCTAATAAATGTTAGTCACCAACACTGCAGGCTGTGTAATTATAAATTAATAAAGTGGATTTTGATCTGTTTCATCACTTCAGTCATTCATTTCAAACAGGGAGTCCTGATGTGCTACTAATCCAGGAGGAAGCCCTTGGGTGGGGTGAGAGAAAGAAAGAACAAAGCAGGGAACAGAAACTGATCAGTATGTTTGGGTAGATTTGTGTTGGCACTGAATTCCTCTAAACTTTGTAAATTTTGCCAACCCCCGTCCCCCAGTGTTTCAAAGTGTGGATGAAAGGAAGAAAAAATTCCCTCATCATCACCTGCTTTTAAAGGTGTCCCGTGGAGGCACTTGGCTCACACAGCTTCAGAGTACTGAGTGTGGCAGACCCAAAATAAGGCGTCCCTTCTGCTGCACGGCAGGGGCAGGAGTCACTTTCAAAAGCAGCCCCTCTCATGTATCACCTTGTTGGTATTAACCAGCCCAGAATGGAGAGATTAAAATAAAAGAGTTAAATGCTATTTAACTCATCTTTATTTAAGCTTTGTATTTTGTAGGTAGATTATAGGCAAGATCATTAAACTTTATTTACAGTATAAAATACAGTAGTTTTTATCAATGAAGTAATTTTGGGTGGCAGCATATATTACAACTTGCACTGCATTTGAGGCTGCTCATCTTGAACTAACTACAAGAACATGAAGCCAAGTTTGACAGAATTTAGGGGCAAGAAACCAAAGCTCTGTCTTGAATTTGCTGGATGTTTAAACACAATGTACCAAAACTGTGACAGATACAAACTTTGCTTTTTGAAATGAAGCTAAAATGTGATGTGGTGGTTACTCTGATTTTGCATGCTGCTTCATTTGGTGTTGCAGCCACTCTGGCCTTTACAGAATTTCTGAGTGACTGCTCCAGTCGGATGTGGGGAAGGGGTAGTGCTTGTTGCATTATGCTGGCCTGGAACAACTACCACTACTGCATGCTGCACACAACTGCTGCTGCAGCTGCACCTGCAGAGCAGCCCTGCCCCAGGCAGGAGGGCAGGGAGCTCTGGAACAGAACGTGTTTCACCTCAGATAGACATAAAGCCTAGAGAAGCACTGCCATGGAGTAGCTGTAGGTCTGGGTTCAAATAAGCATACACAAGTGTTGTCTATTATCTACAAATATTTATTTTAACACTTGGATGTAACTACAGGAAGCCCTTGGCACTGATAGAAAATATTGATTCACTGTTAGGTTACAAAAATTTATACATAGCAAAATTTAATGCTCTTTACATAAAAATATTAGACTACTTAAACAAAACTTCAAAAACTCCCAGTAATAGCTACACTGAATTAGAAAAGAATTAGGCTTTAAGACACTGCCTCCATTATTACCCTTATGCAAACACTGGGCTAGAACATCACCTGCATTGCTGTAGAAATGTCTCCTTCATGCAACAGGTAAGAACATACACTAGGCTATTTTGTCATATTTGCTCTACATCAATCAACTTTGCCCCTTTTTTGAAACTGTCAAATTAGACTTCAATAGTTAACAAAAGAAATTATATTTGAAGTTAATACCCCCCAAAAATGCCTTTTCTCTTAATACTGATTTGAAGGAATTTGTGCTTCCTTTGATGTATATTCAGCAGTCAAAACTACCAAACCACATGTCAGCTTAGCAGGGGTATGACTTGAATGTTTTTTTCAAATGAATGATGTATTTTTACTTTTCCCCCCCAACATTTATATATATATATATATATATCATATAGAACAAACACCAAATATACCATCACTAATACTCAAGATATCACTGAATGCTTCTGAAAAAAAACATTAATTAGAAGGCAGACTTCTATGGGAAATGACTTTAAAATGGCACCAGTTTGTTTGTTGGTTTTTTTTTTTTCTGAACACCACGTTTTCTTAGTGTGCTAATTAATTTGTAAAAAGGAAAACACATAAGCACTGACTATAAATTTGCTAAGCACCAAGATAGAGAAAGGTGGACATCCTGTATTATTTTTATGGCTGCAAATTTTATTGTTTGTGTAAAACTCTGCAAACTTTCTCATCCGCTCATTTGGAATTGTCAGATCAGTGTCATTTTAATAAGGTAACACTTTCACTTACTTAAAATGTAGGATAATGGTCTCCTGCCACTATATAAATGCTACAACATTTATAGAAAATAAATATTAAGGCAAAGCTGACATTTATTTTCAAAGAAGGGGATCATTATCCAGATCCAGGGATCTACATTCCATTAAATAGTTAATAAAAAGATTAGAACTTGGGAGATCTGCTCGACCCTCAGGTGAGCACAGGGATGTGACGTGTGGCACAGGAGCAGAGCTGCTCCCATGGCCCAGGTGTGGGGCACTCCCAAACACCCCCCTGCACCACCTGGGAGCTGCTGCAGCTGTGCCATCACACACACACAGGAGCTCCTCTCAGAAATCCCAGCTGGACACGGGTTCCTTTGGGAGGTGCTCAGTCACACACCCTGCACGTGCCCGAGGTCTGCACAGATCTACTGCCTGCTCGGCTGGGGCAGCCGCCACCGTTTGGTGCAGGGCGTCATGCTCTAGAACAAGTCAAATATTAAACACCAAGTCTCAAAGAAGAATAATTTGGTCACTTTTTGTAAAGTGTTGCCTTTTAAAATGCCTGGAATAAACCCTCCATTCTCTTTTAGAAAGGATGGAAGATTACCAATGGAACAATTTCCCTAAAAAAGTTTTCCAGGAGCTGGAATGTGAAGCTTTTACACTTCTCTCTAATTTTGTTTGCTAGACACACATCTGTACTGCAGAGCAGCTATTTGCTGATTTGTCAGAGCTACAGAACTCTTCTGCTGAATTATTGTGGCAAACATTTATGTGTAAGAATTGAGTTGCTCTTTTGACCGAGACTGGATATCCTGAAGCTCCTGCTCTTCTTTTGCTTTGATATCTTGGTAGGCCTGCATTTTGCTTGCATCCTTTAAGTAGGCCCAGTTAGAAGACAGTATCATGAGGAAGTGGATCTGGAAGAGAAGGGTGAGCATGATGGCGAGTGAGCATGTCAAGAGGCAAAGCAAGCTGCTAGTCAGATTAATAGACGCTCTTTAAAATAACGACCAAAAAAATAGTTATTCTACGTTAATAAGCATTCTGTTATTAAAACAAGCACAGAGGCTATTTTTCAAAGATCTCTAGAATTTGGCATGCTAATAATTCAGTTTGTTATTCACAATTTAGAGAAAGTTAGTACAACAATATTAAAATGAGCTACAGAGTTGTACGGGTCAATTAAAATGCAGAATGGGGGGAAGCAGGAGAACAGTTTTGTACGTGGCAATATACGGAATCTGTAAACTACGAGGTGCTCAGAAGAACTGCTCTCTAAGGTCGTGGTGTTTATGCATATCCAAGCCCAGAGCCCGGCAGGTCTTTTCCCCCAACAAGCAGATGAGAATTCCACCCTCCCCCTGGAAGAAAACCTGAAACTGTGAACCGTTTTATTTACGTGAACAAGGCTACATTAACACATCGAAAAATTAAACATCAAAACATGAGTCCAAAACTAAGCAAAAGCATGCAATGTCTGGGTTAAGAAGTCTTAATCCTGTATTTTTATAGCTACGTTTTAAACTTCCATTGTCCAACTTCAGGTGAAGAGTTGTATATAGCAAACGGTTCTCTTTTTAAAATTATTATGTGTTTGTTTTTCTAGTTTGTGCATTCGTCTCTTGCCAACTTCTTTTGCCCATACTTCATGCAAAAACATCTACATCTGAAAACATTGATTCACTTCTCCTTCGTTCTTCCCCCCAACACTGTGAAAAGGTCCCTGTGATCTATGCATGGTTTTGCTTCCTGTGCAGTCATACTTACATTTTTGAGATCTGGCTACTGAGAAATCAGTTACTAAAGTGCAGCCATACAAGAGCAGAAGCTATTTATATGCTGTTTCTTACTAGTTCAGGGTCCAGAAGAAAAAATGTGATTGTTTTACGCAGAGCTAAGACAAGGATTTATTTTTTTAGATTAAGAGTATCATTTGGCATGCACTTAAGAGTGAGAGAAAATAATTGATTTCATCATCCATGGAATCACTTGGAAACACAAGCAAATTAATTCATAATACCTGGGCTTCTGACCTCTGCCAACACAGACTGGCACTACTTAGTTATTCCTTTTCTTTCACACATGCATATTTTGCATGCTTAGGGGCATTTGTATTTGGTGTTCATGGCGAAGAATAAATTAATGCATCTGACCCTGAACTGTTCCAGTATTTGTTTGAGATGACTGTTAGAAATCAAGTGGAGACCTGAAATTAAAACATCCCCTTTTCAGAAGGATGCTTTATAAATACCCCTACAGTAACTGAATCCTCTCAACATGAAAAAATAGCCAGATCTCATCCACATCATAGTTCATATACAAGAAGTCATTTCATTAATTTGATAAGCTAAACGATGCTTACTGAAGCTATTTACAATTACTGTAACAAAATCCAAAAAGCTAGACTTTTAGTCTAGGGTGTCAGTGGTATTTCAAGCTACGCAATGCAGCTTTTTACTGGGCTTATACAATTTAGAATTTAGTGCAGCAATCTTCCCGACTCTTAAACTTCAAAACAGCATAGTTATATGTAGTAGCCATCATGTAGATCAGCTGGTGGAAGAGAACAAAATACAGGAGAGTAAGATACAACAAGGTGACGGCTCAAGCCCACTTGGGCAACTCTCGATACTTTTACAACAGATGTTACTCTGATCTCCTTCCAGGGTGAAGATGCAAATAAATAACCTGCCATTTCTCTGGGGAGGATAACCCAGTACAAGTCCTAAGGCCATGTTGTCAGCCAGTTGTGAGTGTTACACCAGGGCTTGGCTGGCACAAGGTTAGAAGCTGGCCACTAGAGGAAGCGTTAGAGAGGAACGAGTCATCCCCGCCGCTACCTGGAACGGGCACTGCAGGGCTGGACCAGTCAATCTGCCTGGCTCCAGGCAAAGGAAACCAAGAGGTTATAAGCAGCTGATCAAATAAACTACAAAATGAAAATAAATAGTGGAAATAAAAGCAGAAATAGTGGATAGAAGTAGGATTTTGAAAGGACATGCAAATCATTTTTTCCTAAGTATGGGGGAGGCGGGTTAAGGTGACTTCCTAAAGCAAAAGTTGGGGACCTGCTGACTTGTGATGACCAAACCACAGCAGCAAATAATGGTGATTACAGCTCACCCCCCCTCATGTCTAGTATCACTACCTTTAATATATACAAAATTTAATCTTAAAGCATTTTAAGCCTAAAATGAACATTTTTAATTATAAAACAACAAAAAATACTACCCACCAATGCTATGACAGTGGCACCAGCTCCAGCACAAGCCACAATGAACAGGTGATAGGACATGTAGAACTAGAGAAAAAACATGTTAAAAACATTGAAGTAATTCATAAGGAATGCATTAGAAATGCATAATAAAATTGCTTTTCAAGTGTTCTAGAGAATAAGGATAATAAAACCATCTTTGTAACATGGTAGCAAAGCTTTAGAAAATAAAAATCTGAAAATAATTTTCTTTTTTTTTTTTGATGATGTAACAATTATTTCATTGTTACAGTTAAAGCAATCTCT
Organism: Pyrgilauda ruficollis; assembly: GCF_017590135.1. Classification (NCBI taxonomy): domain Eukaryota; kingdom Metazoa; phylum Chordata; class Aves; order Passeriformes; family Passeridae; genus Pyrgilauda; species Pyrgilauda ruficollis. Next base: position 7,754,072 of record NW_024524266.1, read on the forward strand.
TTATACTACTAGCATGAGTTCTCTCCAAAAACTTTAATCAAGTATTTATTACATGGTGCCCAGGTGACTTGTAGGCAAAAGCTGCACACAGGTTACATTTCTGTACCTCATTCGTGTTGCAGATGTTCTCTAAAATTGGGCCACAGGCTTTGCCAGGTACAGCATTCCAAGGGATAATACCTGAAATACCACAGAAAAGAAACCACTAATTTTAGCAATCAACACATGCTGTCTGTTCCTCTCATCTTTTTCACCCACTTGCCAGTTGTGTTCCCATTCTGGGCATCCCTGCATTGACCAGAACAGCTTGGAGCTGGCAGCAGGAATTCAAACAACCCTCTCAGGTTATGCTTTCCCCTCACACTGAGGGCTGCTGCTAAGGCATGTTCTCAGATGTGGTTTTCCCATCTGGCAGCCAAACAGTTGGTTGGATTTTTGCATTTTGGGTCCAGTTGCACACTCTGCCTACTCCCTCAGCACAGAAGAGAGAATCTGCATCTCAGAGGTACTTGGCACCTTTCAGGGTAGCACTTACTAGATGAGGTTCTACTTGAACAAGAAACTACTGTGGAAGGGTGTGAGTACAGAGCTAGAGGGAAGAATGACAGGATTTTTTTCTGATTTAGTTCCAATAGATAAAAAGCATCAAGTGAACACTGCTACAAGAAAGTTCAGTCTGCTGCACCTCATATACTCCCAATTACTTTTCTTACATGATTGCAAAGTCTGAAAAGTCAACAGAATCTAGCAGATTTAAAATAACATAAACTTTTAGGCCTGTAACAAATGTAAAGCTTAAGCAAAACCTATTTGAATTAAGAGAAATCCAGTTTGTTTTCCCATATAACTTTGCATTTCAACCCAGCTGGTTGGAATTAGCAATTCTATACATGGGAGGTCATTGCAATTATCTCAGGATGGCATGGCTTTCAAAAAGATTTTATAGGATTTTCTTCCAAGTCAGCTTCTTCTCTTCAACTGCTGCTTACAATTCCAGCCTTTTAGCTACTGCTTCCACCCAAAAATGTGAGAGAAGTTCAGTGACACGTTGTCTGTTCGGGAACTGCTGTCTCCCATCAATCACTGAAACCCAAATGGTTTTACTGATCAGGGGACCAACACAACCCTATACAGCACTAATGCAGCTGCAAAACAACCAAGAGAAGCAGGAAGGTGGAGGAGCACATCTCCCTTCACTCCTAGGCTTTGCTGCTGAAGAAAATGTCTTCCCAGCCTCTTGCTGTGAGCTGCTAAAATAGAATGTGTACGTTTAACTGATTTGAAGACTTGCTTTTAAAATTAGTGCATCTTTTCTTCCACTGCACTTACCTGGACGGGAGATCAAAGCCAAGCTTTCTTACTTTCTCAACTTTGAATCCATTTTCTCAGCTTTGAATGACTTAGTCCAAAGAAAGAAACATTCCTAGAAAATGCTAGCTAGAATGAAGCCAAAAGTAATGGTGACAGAAGATCTTCTGCACAAAGGAAGCTGAAAAGATTAACTTCAGGAAAAACTCACCATTAAGAAATGAAAAGCCTGACCTTATTTTAAGTTATTGTCCCAGCTCCCTCAGATTTCTGCGTGTCATCAGAAAGTGGTATTAATTCATTATTAGTTATGGCAGACTTTTAATTGCAGGTTTTTGTTTGTTTAACTGAAAGTAATTGTAAGAGCAACATGCAGACATTTACTTCATCTTCAAATATAAAACAGCTTTCTGAAAGAACAGAATATATGCATATGGGTTCAAAACCCACAATCTGGTTATCTATTTCTCAGCACTGTGTCCAAGCAATTTATTTTGAGGCTGATCTATTTTCAAACCTATTATTACAGTATTGGAAACTGGTACAAAATCATTTCAGATAAGTGACTTGTCAGTTCAGTTAAATTGATTGCATCTGGAAAGAGATCAGTGTAATGTGAATTAATTAGAAAAGTAATAGCACATTCAGAGATAGAAGATGCTTTTGCATTTGATTCATCTGAAAAGGCTGAGACAAAACTACTGAAGACAGAGCGGGGAGGATGGATAAAGGATTTAATCAGGATTAAAACGAATACCGTATTGCCTGATGTCCACGCAGATCTGGTCCCCTGGAACTGTCACATTGGTCTGAAAAGATTTGATGACTTCACAAGTTGACCAGATGTTATAGAACATAAAGACAGGCACAGCAGAGAAGCCGAAGACCCCGAGCCAGGCCACTCCAAGCACATAGGTGAGGAAAACAAACTGGGCAGAGAAAACACAAATATTTTGTGTTTATTCTTTGAAAAGACTACTTAAATTTTCCTTTAAAATGCTTCAAAGTAATCTTAAGCATACTTTCAGAATTCAAGTGAGAAAGCATTTGATTTTCAAGCACACAAAATCAGTATTCTCATTGCTTACAAATACTTTGGTAGTTTAAGTGCAACAGAGAAAGTAATTCAGACATTTCCTTTTTCATCAGCCTGCTTGAGTAAACAGATTGCCCTCATGTGAAAGAGCAGCCCATTGATTTCTCAAGATTCTCAGCTAAGCAGGGATGCTGGTTGTAGGCTAAAACCAATAAATTCCAACAAAAATCTATTTAAGGGGTTTTTTTTAAATTAACTGTAACATACTAGCATTTCTATACAACTTGCAAATCAAAACCATGCAGTGAATCAATGCTCACAGAGCTTCCTCACACTCCCTGATGTATTGAAATCAATTTGGAATGTAACATTTGAAAATACCTATTTTTGCAAACATACCATGACCGTTAAGAGCAGATCAGAAGGATTCAATTGGTCTAATACTCACTGCCAAGCAGAAAATGAATTACTTCACCTTAGAAAATCAGGGATTTATCGACTAAAATTTGCTGGTTTGGGTTTGCTCTTTAAAAAAACCCGACTACATTACATGCATTTTCTTTGGTTAGATTAAAAGATGTGGCACTGATTGCTTTGCAAATCTCCAGCTTCCTCCTCCCACTAAGCCCCTTCCCTTTTGCCTCCTCTTCAAAGTGTTATGCTGAAACAGTAGCTCTGGCATCAGTTCCTAGCTCCCTCCTCCTGGTGAGACCAGGATTTGGATCCCATTTGGAAGGTGGGGGAATGCTGTTACATCTCCTGGGCTCTCTGTTCGCTGTGGCTGTTCTCTCAGCTGTAGGTGGGCTGGAAAGGCTTCACTTTCAGTAAAGCACTGATGCCCTACTATCTTATAATTTGTGTGCCAGAGGACAGCAGCAAGGAGGGGAGAGGCTCTCAGGGGGGAGCATTCTCAGCCTGACCCCAAACCAAGGGACTGAACTAATGCTGCAGTGGTGGAAGTTTGCATCCCCACAGGTTTTTTCCAGAATAACCCTACAAGTATTTGAGCAACAGCTGAACATCTGGTTAGGTTTCAGTCAAGGGAGGTGGTGTGTGGGGAGGTGGAAGTTCTTGCAAAACTGTGGTCCATAAAACCCCAGACTTTAATTTATAGACAACTCAAGTGGAATGCCCTATTTCATATTAGACAGCACCACACACCAGACCTGTATGTTTTGTTTGAGAATTGAAAATCCTGTCTTTGGATTTTGGGAAGGACCAAGTGGTCCAGGTTAAAGGATTTCTGTAGATACACTACAAATAAAACATGAGTTTGCATATGTGTATGTGGAAGTGTGCATGAGAGGAAGTGCACAAAGCCTTTAAATCCTAAAATAGCCAGGAAAAAATACACTCACTCTCACATTTAATGAGATAACTGTGGGAAATGGCTATTCTGCATTACCAGAGCCAACACAAATTAGGGAAGATGGAAGTCTGTCTTCTGTAGCAACCTTATGCAAGATGGGACTGCCTTTCAGGACTTTGCTCAGTAATGCAATGAAAGAAGTAGAGGAGCTCTTGATCAAAATGGCTAAAGGTCACTGTATGTCCAAATGCCTGTTGCCTGTACTCAGCTGCAGTCACTAGTCTGTTAAACATTTTATCTCCTGACAAACCTTGTTCTAGCCCTAAGGTTTTACACAGCAGCAGACAGGCACTTTTCCTGTCACCACCAAACATTAATGCAGCTTATCAGAGCTCCAAGCCATTCCTCAGCTGGTAAATTCTCTCCTTCATTGTATGGACAAATATGGACAAACATGAAAACATGTTTTTCTGCCCTATTTCCATGTGTCACACTGCTAGTTGTATAAGCAGCTGACAATCATGTGCCTGCCACTACTCAACTGCACAAGCAATTGTCTGCACTGATGAGATGCACGGATGTGTATGTTTCTACTTTATTTTGGATCTTTTGAAAAGATCCAAAAGATCACTGCTTTAGATCTAAATTTGCTCCTTGGTGAAGACCATACTTGATAGAAAAAAAAAAAAGAGCAAATAGCTGCTTAACTGGAAAATTATCAGATGCCTTATTTTTATTAGCTCTTGAAAAATTCAGTAAGTACCCAACAGCACAGTGGAAAATTGCTAACTCTCATGAAAATAAACATGCATCTCTTTTGTATTTAACCAGCTGAAAGTACACATTTTTTAAGTTCAGGATATAGACTGTATATTAAAATGCAACAATCACATCAAAAGCCTCTTCTCTTTTCACCCACACTTTCCCGTGGGCGATCTGTCATACTGCTTAGCTTCTTCCATAACTACGAGCTTTGAATTCAGATTTTCAGTAATAGCTTTGAAATCTCTCAGAAACATAGTTATGGCTGTTCTTGCAGAGTGTGCCCTTGGGGACAACGTGGGTGAGAATCTGAAGTTTTATTTTTAGTTAAACTTTGCTTACAATTTTGTTCTAACACAGAAGTATGCTGAAGAGAATATGGCTGGTAACTTCAGGGCTTTGCGAAAAAGCCTTGCTATTCTATCTGTCTGCCTTTTGCCATCTGCAAATCAATACTTGATTCAAGTGCAAAGATGTTGTGAAGCTTCATTCATTCATTACTGTTTGTTGAAGGATCCAGACACTCAAGCACAATTGACTATGGAAGTCAGAGCCATTACAGTTTGATATTTAAATAGCTCTGCAAACCACAGCCATTTTACAGTCTGCCTTTAAGCATCACTCAAGTGTTCCATGTTTAAAAGTATGAATTTGATTTTGGCTCATATTAAGTGTTTTAAAATTAGCAGTCTCCTCAGTTTACTTTAGACCAGTGGGTTCAGCTTTATGACAGGGGAGGCCATGGCAGCCCCCACCCAGCCTATCTGCAGCACTTTGATTCAACCAAGCACTCTTGAAGTTCAGGGAAGAACCAAGACATGGATTGACCCTGATCACCCACAAGGAGTTAAACAAAGAAGGCAACAAAATTCTGTTATTCAAAACCCAGGAGTCAACAGGTTTTAGCCAGCAAAGACTGATGTTCCCACTGCTGACCCCACTCACCATTCCACTGATGCAGCGGCCACAGGCTGTTGTTTTGAACTCTCCATGCAGCTCCTTCACAGCACTTGTTGTATAAAAACCTTCCGCCAAAAGGATTATGCCATATAAGAAGAAAAATGATGCAATGCCATAAATTACATACTGCATTAGCTGTATTCTAAAATGGAAAAGAAAGAAATTATATAATTAGATTTCAGTCCTATAAAAACAAAATCAGTCCTCTCAAATTATAGTAAATGAGAGACAACTCCTATAAACAAAGTTCAAGGCTCCTCAGCATTTTAAGCAAGCAGACTGCAGGAAAACACTGTTACAACTGTGCCCCTTCCCAGGTAAGCAATCCTGATGTGCATTACTCCTGCACCCACCTGAGCATCTCCTGTTGGTGCTGCAGTCCTTACACTGACTGGTGTTAGTCACCATGTTAAAGCTGCAATTTCACACCTCCACTATGGAGGTTTTCCTTTTTCCTGTTACTGCTCCTGACACCTAACTTGGGAACGGCTGACAGGGACAATGCAGGGCTTTAAAGTGGCTAAGCCTGGAGCTGCACCCCTGACTGAACTACCAGGCTCTGTGGTCATTCCTTTGGCTTAGGGAAAGGAAGCAGTCCCTGAAATTCACCATTTCCACCTGTGAAATCTGATTAACTTAAGTTTGCAAAAATGTCTGAATTCAGCAATATTTGTCTGATACAAAACTTAGCAAACATGCAGTGATTTCCCATGAGGCTGCTCTACAGCCTGGAAGGGCAATTCCAAGTGAGCTGGTAGTTTCAGTGCTTTAAGTCACAGCACTGCTGAGTGCCTCAAAATGTTAATTTATTTTTTTTCTAAATGGAAGAGTTATTTAGGAAATGCTTCTGTTTTAGGTACTTTGGAACACTCAGAGGAAGATCATCTCAGGGCACATGGTATAAGCACTTCCCTCAGATGTTATTTGAGAAAGTTCTTGATTTTTTAAAAGTCTACCATCTGCAATGACACTCTAACAGTATTTTTCCTTTAGCTAGAATAGGTAGATGAAAAGAATAATCTCTAAATATTATCAATCAGATTCTGTATCCAAAGCTAATTATTTTGGAAGACCAGAATTCCACATCTTCCATACAACATTTCTGGTCCTCAAAAGTCATATTTTGTTATTAGCATGATTTCCATGGAACTTCCTAAAATGAATTTGATTGTTGGGATGGTTATTTTTGATGAAGTTATATACAGAACCAAGAGGTTAATTTTATACATCCACACTACCAGTTTTCTGAGGATAAATGCTCAAGTTTTTTTTTTCTGATTCTTGCCACTCTCCACCAAGTAGCTGCTGGCATAGATCTCCAAAGAGCATCTGAATGTTTTAGCTTAAAGAAAATTGATGACTACCATTTATATAGTTAAATGTTACCCTTGTATCAAAATAGGACATTGCTCATTTAAAATTTTATGTGGGAAGTGTTATTTTTGTTTTCCAAACTGATCAAAAATAACTGGATAAATCTGTTGCATCTATGCTGTAAAGAACAAAAAAATTAACTCAGGATTTGAGAGAGTATAGAAGAAATCATTTCACCATCATTAATAGTCCAGGAGAGACCCAATGCATGCTACCAGAAATTAGTAATAGGAAAACTGGTTTAAAAAGTCTATTCCAAGTGGTGTGTTACTAATGTATTTTTCTCCCCCTTGGCTCCACAGAGCCAAGCCCTGAGCTGCTTTGGTAGGAATTACGCATTTCCCCAGCTGCTGGTGCTGACATGACAAGAAACATTGTCAACAACTCTCCTAAACATAAAACTTGCTGCCTGTGACTGCTGCTTTTGCAATTTCTTCTAATTTGCTCAAATGGAGACTGATGCAAGCACAGGGTGTTTTGTTACCCAGTTGCTGAAGAACAGCTGCTTACATTTTCTCACTAAATTTTGTGTCTAACTGCAGGGCCCTGGTGGCTCATGCCCTGGAGCTGGGGACACACTGCCAGCCACAGCCAGGGACTGAGTGTGGGCAGTGCTGGAAGGGGGAGCCCCAGTGGGGAGCAGTCCCAGAGCAGGTGAGGGTACAGAGGGTCCTGTGGACAGGGGAAGCCGTGAAATGGTGCTGTGGGACCAGCACCAGTGCTCAGACAGCATGCAGCAAACTGGCAGGTCTATCCCTGCAAGCATATACAGGAGTCAGTGACAACAGAAATTAAAAAGAAAGTAAGAATTAAGTGTGCTGCATAGGGCCCTGATACCAGAGTCTTCAAATATCACCTGTCAGGCTTGCTGCCTGTGCTGTATGTGCCATGCCCCCCATGCTCATCACAGGGGCTCCTCAGCACAGCCACACATGGCCAGGCTGGCTGCTGGACATGGGACCCAAGGCAGCACTCCAGGCCTTCCTCTGACCTCACAGAGAAGCCTTGGGAACATAGATGACCCAAATATTTCACCTGTTCTTATATCCAAAGGCTACATTTGTAGATCTCTCCAGTTTTTTCTCTCTTTTTTCTCATATACCAGTCCAGCTTCTCCTGAAGAGGGATGGTCAGAACCATGCTTGTTATTCCTGACATACCTTGCTACTGTATGTCATCAACAAAAACTAAATCTACTCTTAAAACAAAAGTGTTACCCCTGGTTCTGTTACAACAGGCCTTGCTACCAGTCACTCTTCAGCTCTCCTGTAGGTCCCTTTAGGTGTTGGAAGGCTGCTCTAGTGTCTCTCCAGAGCTTTCTCTTCTCCAGGCTAAACAGCCCCAACTCTCAGCCTGTCTTCACAGAAGGGGTGCTCCAGCCCTCTGATCATCTTGGTGGCCTCCTCTGGAGTCCCTCCAACAGGTCCATGTCTTTCCTATGTTGAGTACTCCAGGTGGAGTCTCACCAGAGCAGAGAGGCAGGAACACCTCCCTCACCCTGCTGGTCACGCTGCTTTGGATGCAGCCCAGGATATAATTGGCTTCCTGGGCTGCGAGTGCACATTTCCAACTCCTGTTCCGTTTCTCATCCAACAGCACCCCCAAGTCCTTCTAGGCAGGGCTGCTCTCAATCCCTTCATCTGTCAGCATGTATTGATACTGAGCATTGCCCTGACCCAGGTGCAGCACTTGCACTTGCTGCTGGTGAACAGCATGAGGTTCACACAGTCCCACTCCTCCGGGCTTTCAAGGTCCCTCTGGGTAGCATCCTTCCTTCCAGGTAAGCAAACTGCACCACTCAGCTTGGGTGTCATCTGCAAAGCAGCTGGGGGTGCACTCAATTCCACTGCCTGTGATACTGATGAAGATATTAAATAGTGCTGGTCCCAGTATAAGCAGGTGTACTGGGACACACATTTGGCTCTTTTATGTGAACATCAGTAAATGACTGAGCGCTGTTACAAAAACAAGCAACCTAATACTCAGGGATGGAGACTGAGGTTTGAATCCATCTCTACTCATTTAGCATGAGGGTGTTATGATGAATAGTGGGAATGGGAGGCATACTTACACTTCACTCAGCAAAGCATGGTCACTGGCAGTCGTGGAGAAGTGCTGCTCGAGGATAGACACGGTTCCCGTGAGCGCCACGTGGCCGCAGCCACAAAACAAAGCTACCCCAGAGAAGCAGAGAATGGTTGCCACGAGTGAAGCATATGGCACTCCTCCTAGGCACTTAATGCAACATTCAAAGCAACCTAAGCAGAAGAGAGAAAGCAAAAGAAATGTCATGAGCAAAAAGCAAATTATGAGGAAAAGAATATTCGTCCTCCACTTGGTAGAAGCCAGAGGGAATAAAAGGCCCAGGCATTGACATGCTAAGCAAAAAATCTATAGGTGGTACAAGACAGCATCACCCTCTAAAGCAGTGACCTACAGATCTGTTGATATGGACTCAAAGCCCAGAAAGTGGGCTGAGTGCTCCTGTCTTTACAGGATCAAGAGGAGATCGATGAGGCAGCCTATGAAATGGAAAAAGCAAAAAAATCACTGTCTAAAGTGATCCATTGCAATTCAGCTGCTCATCCAGAGCTCACCATGTTTCAGCTTTACTAATGGCAGCTATGCTGGCAACACTCTGGGAGCTAGACAGGGAACTGCTTAAGACAATGAAGCCTTTTGGAAAAGTAGGAGGTGCTTTGCACTTCCATTAGAAGATGAATACATTTAGGTCCACAAAACTTAACTACCCCACATTCTCCCAGTACTCCCAAGTTACTTTTTTATATAAATCCACATGAGGTTATAGGCATACAGATACTTTTACAACAGAAAAACTGAATGGGGTCCAAAGAGTAACAATTTTTGTCAAGGGCAGCTGTATGAAGCTGTATTACATAGACAATACATTTCCAGCTTTTTATAGGATACACTGGATTTACAGTGATCCCTGAATACAGTTTGCAGCATCATGATCAACTGGAATGCATTGTTTAACTGGTCTGAGTTAACAAAACACCCCCCCCAGAGCTGCTATTTGTATGAACACTGTAATAAGGAGGTTGCAGCTGAATTGCCAGGTTCCTTCCAACTGCGTGGCCTGAAAACCCATCTGCTTACAAAGCTGGGAAATGTAAATCGGAAACAAACACAGCTTTTAACTGCGCTATAATGGTAATGGCAATCCATACCAATTCATTACTTCAGGGTGATGGCATTAAGCTGTCCCCATTAATGTGCATTTCATACAACTGCAAAGAACACAAGCCATTAAGACAACGCTTAATGGAGCAGCCAGCGTTGCAGGACAGCCACTGCTGCTATGGCAAGGCACTACATGGACAAAGCATTTGAAGGCAAGAGACAGCTGGCAAATGAGGACATCACATCTTCCCACCCAAGAAATTCCTCGCAAAGATCAGCAAGTCTCCAGCCACCACATGAGGCAAGTTTATTTTTATCCCCCTCCCTTTCCCAGTAATGAATGAGTTGCAGAGCAGGCACTGGGGAATAATATGCATCCAACAATTGAAAGATTTCCCATTTCATAAATCAGAAACTCTTGTTTTAGAGAGTCACTAGCAAATGCCCTAGTCAGACTTAAGCAGCTATCACCATCAAAATTACTTCACTAACTGCAGACAAGATTTGATTGTATAGAAACAAGGCTGGGAAGGTTTTATAGTCTAGTCCACAGCTGGAGTCCACTCAGTAGGAACTATCTTCATGACAAAAATACTGCCAAATGAACAAACACTGCAGCTCAGCAGTGATGGGCCAAACAAAATCCAAATGCACGCTATCAGAGGAAATCATCTCTGGGTTTCATTTTATCACAGAGGTCCAGAACTGAGTTCAGACAACAAACCTTGCAGAGCAATCCTCTGCTTTGGGGAATCTGCCTGAGATCAGCTCACACGCAAGAGCAGCCAAACGTGTGCCTGGCTCTCCTTCGCAACATCTGCTCCCAGGTCAGGTCCAAACTCCCAGAGTTAATCCAAGGAATGCATGCACCTGGTGCAGGATTAGCCATGAAAAATTATCCAAAAGTAACCATGCTCTGACCCAGCAGACAACACACTTGTGGTCACAACCCAGAACAGAACAAACCACCTTTCGAGCCACATTCCTAAAGCAGGAGAATCAACACCTGATCATTGCTTAGTGTGGAGAGGTTGATCTCTTAAATAGTGCTGATCCCACAGACTGCTTTAGAGAAGAATCCTATCAAAGACAGAAAATAAAAACAGCTGGAAGCAAAACCAAGAGATTGACAAGATCCAAAAGAAAAGCTGTTGGTTTCAGAAAATGGGAGCAGCCTGACAAAGCTAAAAACAGGTGTAGGCCCAGAACTGATGTTTAATACCCCATACCGCCAAGCCATCTTTCCAGGCCACTGGCAGGACGTTTGCCCTGAGGAGTTTGTTGGATCCCTTACCCAAACACAGGACAGTATCTGCCACTAATCCACAGGCCCTCAAACACAAGGCAACAGTGGCAGACCCCCTCTCAGCAACTGGCAGCTACACAGATTGTCTTTGTGGCCATACTCTTTGTCTTCCTCTGCAGTCCAAGTAAAAAGGCATCACAGAATTTGGGTGGCCTTCATTTTCTCAGTGCAGAACAAAACCAGGGGTATCTTGGCTTTAGACACCCTCAGAGGTGTCTAAAGCAACCACATTATTGTGAACAGAGAAAACTGCCCAAATGTGGAACTGCAGGAACTACTCACCTTGACCCCAAGACTAAAGAAGGAATCAGAGAGACTTTGGTACACCTGGAAACAGCACACAGCCAGCTTGCAAACACATGAAGCATCCCAAACCAGCATGTTTCCAAGAGACAGCATCCATCCATACATAGTCATTCTGCACCCAAATTGACAGCAGAGCTGCAAGGCCTCCTGCCAGAGGGTAACTAACTGCAGGATGCAACCTCATCTCAGTGCTGGGGCTGCCAGACCTCCCCCCCAGATCCCACTGTGAACACTCTTTATGAGCAGATTAAAGCCATGCCTAGCCCAAGCAATACGGCCGATTTTATAATTTTAACACAAGCCTAAAACAGTACTGCTAAGAGCAGCTTTCAGAACCAGCTACAATTTGAAGCTCATCAGGAAGTGAGATACGCTTACCAAGCTTCCCAAAGAAGCACTGAAGCAAAGCAGAGGATTTCTGAAAACAATTAGAAAGCTTTCCAGGAAACCTTTATGTTCTCTCTGCAAGTCTAAGTCAGCAACTATCTTCACACAGTACAACTGAAACCCCAGGAAGATGTTTGCCTAGCTCATGTTCACAAAATAACTTGCTAATGCTCTGATGACAACTGCAGGCTGAAGGCCTGTGAACTGAAGCTGACAAAAATAAGTAGTATTAAAATAAGTTCAACTCCAATTTTCTGCTAGTTTTTACTTTCCATATGGCCAAAACGCTGCACTGTTCAGCTGTATATCCACTTCGAAACAGTGTAAAATGATTTAAATATGAAACTGTACAGCACAAACACACATCACTGCATCTTCCCTTTCAATGGCCATTTTGTGCAAGGCATCACTAGAACCTTTTGTGCAACTCAGCAGAATAAAAACATTTTTTGTCCTCAGGCTGGTGAGCAGCAGTTGCCATGGAGGCAGGTTAATAACAGCCCAATGATTTGCCCAGAGCTGCCTGTGATCTTGGCTACAGATTTAACACACTCTCAGAAGGAGGCCAGCTAAAACAAAGACTGAGATTATTCTCTAGGGAATGAATGCTATTAAAAACACACACACACAAATATTCTTGCTAAAAGACAAAAATAAAGAGAAGAGAAAGAAACAGGAACTGGCTATTCTTTTAATCTCCTGGCAGCTATCAGTCACAGGAAATTGGTAAAGGATGAACCTACATATGTACATAAATCGGCAATTGGTTGCTTAATGTATGATGAACAATTATACAATCTGCTCAGCAGTGCACAGCCTACTGCATGCATGCAGGGGCTTAGCCATTCAATCTCCCATGCCAAATGGTGATTGTGTGGCTAAACCTCCTTTGGTACTTTAAGTACAGCTTTAAGATTTAAACTCAGAATGGCAAGGTAATAGAGAATTAATGGAAAACGGTCTTAAAATAAAAAGAAAAAATAAAAAGAGGCAGTTCTCACACACTACCTCATCCTACAAAGGTCAAATCTGTGTTTTGGAAATTACAAAAGACAGTGCCATAGGATCAGGAAGCTTCCTTGAGTATTCCTAGTAGGCTTGCTCTAGTAAGATCATACATCAGTTCTTGAAGCCCAGACTTGAAAAGCTGAGACAGGCTGATGTTCACAAAGCCATCCCTCAAAGCAAAGCATGGAAAACATGCTGTAAAGAAGGAATATTCACACCTCTTGGGACAGAAAACCAGCCTATTGTCTAATGTTCCAAACACCTCCTAGGTTGAACTAGTGCCTCAATGCATCTCAGGTTCTAACCACTGGCCCATAGTCAAGGTCACTATGAACAAAAAACCATGGAATCAAGAAAACCTGAAAGGAGCTTTGAAAAGTTTTCCATTTCAGGGAGCTAAACCTCCAGGATCCTGTGGCTGTCTTTGAGTTAGTTCCCACTTCTTTTTCCTTAGAAGTTTGGTTTCTTCCCCTCCCATGAAAGATAAAGCAATGGGCATAATTTTCTCCTCGTCACTTACTTCCTGTAATTGTGTAACACATTTTAAGAAATGCTGGCCTGTCAAACACCAGCCCAGTTAATACACAGCAGAAATTGCACTTCATGTTCCAGCAAAGAACCACAATCACATGGGAAGGAACTGTTGTAACAAAAGAAATATTGCAAGAAATCCAAGGAAAAAAAAAGAAAAAAAAGGCACCAGATAACACCTTAAATGAAAGCCCTAGAAAACATCTTAAATGCAGCCATCGAACTAAATCGGGCTCATTACTACACATCCACAGGAGCTCAGTGTTGGTAGCGCCACTCCTAACTCACAAATAAATGTAAGAGGACAATTCAGTACTTGACATTTACCTCCTGCTTTCCCCAGTGCTGAAGACTACCCAATACCAAGCATGAATAATACCCTTGGAGGCCTAAACCACCATGGATTTTTGTCAGAAAATGAACTTTATGTCAACGAAAGCAACTGCCAATTTTACTGTCTGCCACCCACCGTATGTTTGAAAATTTCCATTCTGAAGGGCTTATGCATGCTAGGATGTACATTTTCCTACCTGCTGCATGATTGGCAGCCACAGGACAAGCAGTGAGGGATGTGGGAATAGACTAATACCTCAGAAGCAAAATTGGAATTTACCTCTTTCTTCTCTGCATGAGACTAAGCCAGCACCTGGCAATAAGGTAACTCCTCACATCTGTCACCCACACCTGCAGCCAAGGGTCAGTGGCAACAACACAATAAGATAAAATATTTGACCTTACCAGCGTAAGTTTAAAGCCTGTGACAAGTTTACATGCTTTGGTAAGCGACTAAAATAAAAAGGCTCTGCATTAAATCACATGGAAGTCTTTGTTCAAGCCCTATCCTTACTTATTCCTGTTCATCTTAAATTTTGCTGATTTACAAAACATGACACAAAGCAAAAACTGCTGTTACTACTTAGAATAAATGTTCACTCACCACTGGATTACCATTGAACAGATTAAATAAGTGATGAACTCATATAGAGAAAATCCTTTCTTCTCCACCCACAAACTGCTTAAGGCTCTTCCACAGAAACTTCTTTTCAGTATTTCCTAATTTTGCCTTTTTGTCCTACACAAATAACAAGTGAAATTAATTTATACTGAAAATTAACTCATGAGAGTCAGAAAACTTAATGTAAATGCACTTCAGTCTAGCCAGATTGATAATCTCCCCAGTGTATTTGCATTTCCCCTCTTCCAGGGTTATTGATCAATAACTCCTTCCTGGCCAGCAGAGTCCCCGTGGTGGAGGGGACATGACCTTTGGAGAACACTGCCACCAGGGCTGCCATGAAGGATCAGACCTGAAATGCAGCAAGACCACCTTTGTTATCCTTCCAAGTGGCCAGCACAGGATGCTTCTTTCAAGTAAAAACCTGTGAGATCTGGGGTAGCCTGATCCACCCAGTAAACTTCACCCCAACCTCTACTATTGAAGAGCTACCTGAAGAACAAGAAGCTCCTTGCTGAAGGTAATCAGCTTTAATTGTAACTTCTCCAGTTATTCTTGATACAGATACAAGCTATTTGGTTTCAGCACTGTCATATAGCTAATTCCCCTCTTCTGAGAAAGTATTTATTCTCTGTTATCAGTTAGATGCTTCCATATTCTTGTGCAGAGGAGAACTAAAAGTCCTTGCACACACCTCCTGTGCTGGAAACCAACACAGAGAATGCAGAATTGGTGCACATTAAGAACAAGCATCTCACAGCCTGGAGGAACCATTAGCAGACTCTTCTTCAAATCCACAAAGCACCGAGTATTGCTGTGGTACTGTAAGAGTAATGATATTAAGTGCCTCCTGAATTTGTCTGCAAAAATACAGTAAGCACAGGTTTAAAATCAAGCATTATTTTTCTTCTACCATGAGTAACAAAAAACCCCACAAATAAACATACAAAAAAAGCTCAAACAAACCAAACAGCCTTTCAGAGGTTATCAATGTTCATCCACAGCAAAAGCTTTTTCCTCTTACTAAGGAAAAAATTATGTTCAAATTGGAGAAAAGGCTGTTTCAACCAAGGCAAGATTTGTTTCTTCTGGATAGTGTTAAATGATGCAGAGAAGACTAAGAACAGATAGCAGCAATCATAACCCTCTTTTTTTTTTTTTCCTCCAAATCTCTTCTTCCCAAATCAGCAGCTCTTACAGGAAGAAAATTGCACTCCCGTTGCTGGAACCAAACCTGTTTCATGCAAAGATAGATGATCTGAATGTGTTTTTTACATGCCTTATCTAGTTTACCTTCTTCAAATTTAGTGAAATACACACACTCCCCATCTATATCATTCCAACCTTTGCAAGGCTCATTAAGCTCACAGGTGTTCTGAAGTCATCTTTTTCAGACAGTAAAATCCTCGGAATGGGAATCACTACATCCATAATTATTGCAAGTGCCCATCCCAGTGTTTGCTGTATGAGAGAAAGGAGTCAGACCTGACAGGAAGAACACTGCTGCCCCACAAGATAGTGGGATGAGAGAATTGCTCTTGTCCAGCTTTATTGCTTTTGGACAAAGGTCAGGCAGAACTTCATTTTACTTCATGTCTTCTCTGTTTTACTTTTGGCCTATGAAACAGTGGAATCCATCGCAGAAATAAAATACCTAATTTATACCTTGGAAAAGGCCTTACTTCAAACAGGTTTCAATGGGAATTCCTGAGGGATATTTCTTAGCTCTAAGCTACTTCTGCAGGAAAAAAATTAGGCTGGTGATTTAAAAAATAGACTTCTCACATAAGGGACAGATCAGGTATTATTGATAAAAGCTTTGGCATTATTTCTCCTGGAGACTTGTTCTAGCATTTGGGATTCAGGGCAGCCTGAGCATGTGGAAATGCTCACTGGCATGCAGAATTCAAAGTTCAAACACACTGCACCAGCAAGGGCAGCTTCTGATCCAAACTGGAGCTGAAGCTCTCAGCTGAAACATCAACAACTCACTGCTCAACAGGCCTGAAGACCCTCCTTCCTTTCTGCCCTTGCTCTGGCCTCTCTCCCTTTGCTTCCCTTATTTTTTCCTCCTTGAAGAAATGCTCAGGAAGTTCAACATGCTGGAACTGTTGCTTCAAAAGATGCCAGCCCAGGAGATAATTTTGGACAAACTAAAGGCAGAAAGGTAAAAGAGATGAAGCAATGGGCAAACTGCCAAAGATATCCAAATACCTGAAGGTCTAGACAAGTTCAGTGTGGAAATACAAAGGCACCTAAGCATTTTGGTTTCATGAGTAACTTCCACAGCTCTGTGAAAATCTGTAAGGACTTTTGAGTTTCTTTGATCCAGCCATCCTCCAGACCCATCTGTATTTTGGTTGACATGATTTTGAAAGCTTACTTTTACTTTAATCAAAGGTGACTATCTTACCTGGAAGAATGGAGTTGAAACTCTTAGCTCCACCTTTTTGCCAGCCGTAACTCACCTCACCCTCCACCAGCCTTCAGCACCCAGCAGGAGAGCAAGACTTTAGCCTCACTGGATTTCAGCCACGGCTATTGGCCACTTCCCCAGTTGACTCCTCCCTAAACTATAAAGAAGCAAACAAGAAACACAACCTCTCTCTCCCTAGAGCTGAAAACAGGGCCAAAACCTGTGTGTTTGTGCATGTGTGTGTGTGCTTATGTATTCCAGCCTGACAGACCTCAGATTCAGAGGGTGAATTCTCAATTTAAGAGATAACTGAAGATGCGAAGATCTTCCCAGACATTCATCCAACTATGGAACAAGAGAAGTAATGAGAAAACTGAACTGTAACTGTAAAAGCCCTTTGCCCTGCAACAGCTTTCATGCTATTATTTCCACAGCTGAATCCCCATCACATCATTTCCAAAACTTGAGGTTGTTTCAGCAAAGGAGCAGTAGGGCTGTTTCAGTGAGATACTCCACCTTCACATGCCCTTATATGTTCACAGAGCAGCTGAAACACCTCCCAGCATCTGGGGGAAGCAAGTTTAAAAAAAAAAAAGAAAAAAGAAAATATTTCCATAAAGCAAATAACACCCACCCAACCTGGAATAGTGCCTACAGCTAAGCTCATGTTAAACAACTATTGCAAAGTTTCTCTTTCTAGAGAAAAAGATGGTACTTTGCTTTCTGGGAAAAAAAAGTTGTTTAAGCATTTTGAAAGGCTCATTAAGCTTGCAGGTGTTCTGGGGATGTCTTGGCTCCAGCTGCAATGAATCTCCCACACTTACTCTTCCCTAGTTGCTCAAGAGCTGGATTCAAGCTTAAATCAGGGAAGTGAGATCATGTTGTACATGGATACCCTGGGAGAAGAGGTGGATGCCATGAGGACTGCCACAGAGGTGCCCTCACAGTGATGCCCATTTGGACACTGACAGAAAAGACAAAGGCACCCAAGAAATCCTGTGGCTTGTTAAAGGAGCAGAGGTTATCTCAGCACAGCAGCCAGTGCCACCCAGCAGTGGGGAGCTGTAGGCCAGTGCTGAAGGGAGGCATCTTATAGCAGGAATTTGTGTTGGGACTGAAGTGACATCTTCCCTGCAAGCTAAGGAACAAGAGAAAAGACCAGCATTTTCACAGTGGCTAATCCATCACTGGCAGGTTGGTTTTACTCAAGACCTGTTCAGAGAGGTTTCATTTTTGCCTAAAAGACTTTTAATTTCTTTAAGTGCAGCCATTTAAAACATATTCCCTTGAGCTGGCATTTCTGGGTTCTGGTGGGGGGGGTGGGGTGGTTACACCATCACCAAGAACCCTTTCATCCTCAACTCCTTCATGACAGGCATATTTACCTACATGCTAGTTCAGAAAGACTCCCAAGGCAGACTGAAAAGGGTTCAGTTGCCTAAGCAAGGGTTTCTAGCACCATTTTAGGTGCCAGACTCCCAGCTGCTGTAACAGAAGGCTGTGCATCTCCGTGTCCTGGCTCATCTGTGCCAGCACATATGGACATGTTTCATCACTGGGGACAGCTGAAGGGGCCCAAGACCCTGATAACCAGGGTCTAGCCTGCTCCTTCCACGTCCTTCACAGCCCAGGGAGGCAGCATTCATAATCTCCCACTACTCCCTGAAGCATTTCCTTTGTGTGTAAAATATCCCATGTGTACTAAACATGAGGTTTGGAAATGTCTTCTAGCAGCCCCAAACCTGTCACCCAGGTAACTTGTCATAAAATATGGTCAAATGAATATTGATACTGAAGACAGAGATCATAATTTGTGACCTAAGTATTTTTTGGGGAAAAAAAAGCCATTTGAAATACATAAACATTTGAATCCTAAAGCACAAGAGTAGGAAAATATAATGTAAAGGGGAAGGATGAGGCAGCAAGCTTTGGTGAATATTTCCCTGCATTGCTATTAAAGTCTCTGATGCGGAGGCAGACCTCTCCAGCAAACAAGCTGTCAAGCAGGCTTCAGTCACTCAGCTCCATAAAGAGAAGAGAATTCTGGATTGAGCTAGCTGCAAAGGCTGTCTCTGAGCATATACACCCCTTGCTGTGCTATCCATCAGTCAGACTGGAATTTTCTAATGTGATCAATCATAGGCTTGATTTCAGGTGCCTTTCTGAGATGCTTCAAAACTCAGTTCCCCCACAGACCCTTAAAATAAAGCTTCATGAAAAGTAAATAGGATCTTCTTGAGATCTCAAGCCAGACATCAAAAGGACAGGCATGTAGAATCACCAAACCATTTTTACAGGCTCATTTTTACAATCCTCCTCTAGACTCTCACGTATGCATTGGATGCTTCTAGCAAGGGAAAAATGCAAACCAAACCACAGAATATTGTCTAGGAAGCATAAGCTACCAGTGAGTCAGATGTGCTGTCACTGCTTTAGTGTCATTTTTGCATTTGCGTCTGGTAAGTCTGATAGATTCATTCGCATTAACCTCCAAACTACTTCATCTCATCTGTAAACAATTTTAAAGCAATTGGGAGCACAGTTAAAAGGAAGCTGTCCCTCACACCACGCATTATTGTCTTTCAAGCATTAACAAGGAAATTCAAATTTATGTGAAGTATTCATACAAAAGAAGTAGACTCCTTACAGCCTTAACAAATAAAACAAGAAAAACAGAGGAATGTTTATCTTAAATTGTTAGGACTACTGCAAAGCATTAAGTTTATGCTACTACCATTTCTGAACTCTTCATTTCCCTTTCACCCAGCCCTTTATTTACCTTGAATCCCCAAAGGACTAATATTGCCTCTCAATGCTGGCACATGATGGTACCGGTGTGGCCTTGAACTCCTGTACATCCAGTGGTACCTGCCAATTTCCATTTCTGGTCTGGTGATCACTGCCAATTTTAGGTGGTAAAAAGTCAGTGTCACCAGCAAGTTTTAGTTCAGTACTTTCAGTCATTTAACTTTAAAAACAAGAGCCCAAAAAACACACTGTAGTTTCAGAACTGAAACAACATAACCTTACAGTCTAAGGGAAGAGATTAGGAGGGATGATCAAGAGGGAAATGCTCACACAGGTGTTAAGAAAGGTTGAATAGCTGAAACTCTACCTAGTATTTGAGTTAAAACACATAAGGAAGGGCTCTCTATTCCTTATCCCCACCCACTCTTATGTCTCCCTCTCTTTGTCCATGACAAAAAAAGCTCTGCTCCAGCAGAAAAGGAAGGTAAAGTAATGGAAAATCACATTACCTGTTTTTTAAAAAGACTCTAATGCTGTCAAAGAAAAAGGTTATTGCTTCATGTCAAGGTAGGGCAAACACAAAGGTTTGCACTGATACTTTCTTACATTAAAAAATAAAAGTTTGGTTTTATTTCACCTAGGCTTTATTTCACCTAGGCTCTGCTCACATCCAAAAATCTGGACCAAGTGTGTTAAAAATTTGTTCCAGGTTCATGTCCAAGAAGAGCAGTCCTGCTTCTCCTTATCTTTTCGGAGGAAGCCCAGCAACAGGACCCCACATGCAGTAACTCACCTCACCCACTCACACACTCATGGCACACTCACTGGCACAGGGTTTCTGTGCCCCTGAAGAAGTGGGAGACAGCATCAAATCACTTTTGAGCCTCCATGTCCCCACTGCTACCACTATGACCTTGTCAAAGCTGTCAGGGTGAGACTGACAGACCTTTATTCAAAATGCACCAGAGTCCCCCTCTGCAGAGGCTAAATGAGAAAGCAACCATCAGTTTTGGCTGAAGCAAATCTAATTCAGCAGCGTTTGGGCAGGTGGAGAACGTGAAGGTTGTGAGGATGATAACCCCATTTACTGTAGACTAGATTAGAGACAAATTTCAAGGGGCAGGAGAAGTAGAAATGCCATACATTTCTAGCCTATGAGGGGCTCAGAAGTTCTGGACCCAGTCCCTCTCATATGGTTTTGCTGCTTGTGCAATGAGGAGTTTGGCACAGCCACATTTGCATATGTCAAGAAGAGAAAAAAAAATCTCGCCCTTGAATCCAAATGCTGGATCTAGAGATTTAAACCAAGGATTTGTTGGTCCTCTTTATCAGCAAGCAAACTCCAATACCAAGAGTCTTTTGGGTTTTGTACATAAATTTACTATCAATGGCTCTCTAAAGGATACTTTGTGACTTGGTAATTTTCCCCTCTCTGCATCTCACACGCAAACCAGCAAGCAGGTATCAGTAAATCTTCCACAGAAGACATGATTCTGTATTGTATGGCTCATTCTTCCTCTTAGGAAAGACAAGTTTCACATCTTATGAGCATAACAAAATTCAAAATGTGTTGAAAGTACTGTTCCAAAATGACTGCACACTCTCAGGATGATATCATCTCCTTCTGGCTCAGAGAGGAACAATCCTGCTTGGGAGATCACAAGGAAAGCCATAAAAATTGAATTGGGTACAAAATGGAAAGCAAAATTCTTCGCTAGTACAGCATACCTCTCCTTCTCTGCCTCCCCAATGTCTGCCCCCTGCCTTTTTGAGGCTACTTACTGGACACTGGTAACAGATTCAGATTTAAAAAAAAAATAAATAAAAACAACCATCTGCAAAGACTTCTACAAAGAAAAGAATTATTCATTTGTACTGCAGCCACGTCTAAGCCAAACCTTCGACATCAAGAAGATTTTATCCTACTAGCTTGAACCCAGTGTTTGAGATTTCTCCTGCAGTGGCCACAAAAAGCACTTGTTCAGAGCAGCAGAGCAAGCAGCTCCTTTTCTCCCTTAGCCTGGGGGAATGCTGGTGAAGTCACCTGTCTGCTGTGATGCAAACATCAAACCCTGAAACACAGAGACATCATGTAAACTTTTTAGCATCATTTCTGTAACTGAAAATATTCTGTAGAGTTGGTTTCTTTAATTAGCAATTTCTGGTTTTGTAGTAACAGGGCTCCTTTCATTAGCAGGCAGTTCAAACTCCAGAAGGAATCTCAGTTTTTCCACTGCTCTGCAAAGAGCCACGCAGCAATGGCTGTTTGGTAGCCCTTAGTGCATGCCTGGCACAGCCTCTGCAGCTGAAGAGTATCTCTGGGTGACTTTGCTGGGACCCACCCAGGCCCACTCATGTAAAATCAACACCAGGTCAAAAGCTCCCCAGGCTTCAGTGGCTCAACAACTGCTGCACACAGCCCATATCCATTGGAATTTAACTCTGTGCCCTGAATAGTTGGGAAAGGAAGCAGGCTCAAGGGTGTCTTTACCTTTTGCTTTTTGAGTAACTAACTGCACTAACTGCATTCCCTGGTCTAGGTTACAATATCCTCCACCCACAGACAAGCTCGAGGCCTCCTGTCAGAACCAGGCTGTCCTCAGTCCTGCACAGACACAGCAGCTACAGAACTGACAATGTTTTCATGTCACACCAAGCAGGCACACGGATGGTGACTGTGGTGTTCAATATTCATTGGGATGAATCATCTTGCACGCCTGTAATCAAACTCACAGTGCTCAACATCCTCATGCTGCTGCCTTTATCTTATGGTTTTAGAGGAAAATAGTTTTGGTATTCATCTGTCTCAGCTGATGAAGCAGTCCATGGGAGAAAAGTGAGGGTGTTCTTTGGTCACTGATGGTCTGGTGATGAATACTGGACAAGGAGAAAGGCTGGGCAGAAAATGGGGAAGGGTCAGAGTAACTGAATGAGACCTTCCCCCCTCATTGCCCCCTTTGCTCCTGCTGCAAAATCCATTGTGCACGTACAGTGCCATCTGGGTTCCCCCCACCCCCGTTACCATATCCCATGGCACATATGTCTAGGTTTTCTGCTTTCACAAGGTTGTTCAGACCACTATGAGTACATTCTCTGAGTATTTGTCAACCCCCTCCTATTTAGAAACCAAATCCTATTCATTAAAACCTAAATCACTAAGCCTGCCAAATTATTATCCCCAGAATATCGCGTGTCCCAGATTCTCCCAGGGCTGGACCTCTCTTCCTACAGTCGTATTCTTCAGGGACTTAGAGCAGTTATTGTTGTCAGTGGATCTGAAACACTGCTTAAAATGGGGGAAAATATGCAGTGTACTAAAAATCTTTGAATGGCTTGACAGCTCTGATACCTCTGATAGGTGTGAACCTAGCGTTAGGTGGGTACCTTGGAAATTTTGGTTGATGATCATAACACATATTTTAAAAAATACTTTTTTTTTTCAATTTGATGTAATGAAAAATACATCTGTGATGCATCAAAATGTCATAAGCTCACTGTGAAAAAAATAACTTTACTAAAAGTGAAATAAACTGCATGACAATCCATTCCTTTCTCACATTGCACTTTACAGCTTCATTTAAACACAATTGTACAACTGTGTGCAGTAGTGCAAGAGAAGCAAAGTATTTTCTTTCTATTTTTGACTGGTATATACTTGCCTGTTTAGAGCTTAAAAGCTGAAACATGGCTTCATATACCATAAAAATAATAAAGCTCACAGCTATGACTGAGCACAAGGTCTTCTTTTATCAAGAGAACATAAGCAGTGAAGAGCCAATTAAAAGGGACCTTTGGTACAGCTGCTCAAACTGCTCTTCATTATTCCTCAGCAGAGCACAGGCAATTTGAACATCATATGTATTCATGCAAGGAACCTAAACCCCAGTATCACGGCTTTCTTCCATCCTGTGTGTAATTGGTGAATTCACCATGGTCATCCACATTTGGGGTTTATTTTCTTTTTTTTAATTATTTTTCTTTTTTTTTTTTTTTTAATTTTGCAACTTGGTAGCATTTCTCACAGTTAAATGAAAAGAGAAACTTCTTGTCTCTGTTAATGTGTATCAGGATCTATATCCTTCACTGCTGATGCAAAACGGCATTTCGTTTTTCTTATTTATTCCACCTCAGTAAATCTGCCTGCCCAGTCCTCACGTTCTGATTTAATTTAATGCCTGCAAGATAAACCCTGTCATTTGTAATAATTTGTAAACCTTCATCTTTAAAATGCATCCAATCTGTCCTGCAGCCCTGCAAAGTATCTGTTAAACATTTTGCTTCAGCTTTCATGGTGTTTTCCTCTGATAAGGGCTGCTGATACACAGCATAAAGCTGACTTATTTCTTATCTCCATCAACATGAGGGTTGTTCCAATTCCAATTAAAAAAACTGGGACAGCAGCCACTCATCTGGGTGCAGAGAAACAAATGTCAGATAAACACTGAATCCATCAGCTGGGTAGTATCGCTGCCTGAATCAGGCAGGGGATTCATGAAAATTATTAAAAGACAGCACGGGAATTCTATACAGTTTAGGAAATCTAAAAAGTTTAAATAATTTTCAATCATTTTAATTTATCAATCTGTTATTATTCATAAAGCACATTCGCTTGTGCAAATTTTCTCAGCTACGCTGCAGTCCAAAATAGCTGGCTGTCCACATTTGCCACAGAGGTGGGAAACACAGCCTAATACCTGTGTGGCACCACTGCTCACGTACGAGTGCTTTAGGTGCTACAGCTGAAAATAGACCTCGCTGTTCATGCCAAGTGCTCCAGCAGCATTGCTCTCCAGGGTCCTCCCAAGTGTTGGGAGACCTGTACACAGACAGCATGTAGTCCTAGCCCAACTTCCTCCAAGTATTTACTCCACAGAACTGCAGCACATCATCAAGAAAGTCTTTGCATTGAAAGCACACCCCAGAAACATGCAGTTTAAAATTCTAGCTAAGGGAAAATACCTCTTAGCTTAAAAGCACAATTTGCTATTAGATAAATGCAGATACTTTCCCAGAACTTGGCAGTGAAAAGCATACTGAGTGTGAACTTGAGTACCTAAAGCAGAATGCTCATGATCTTTCCTTGCTCAGTCCTAACAATAGCAGCATCTCCCAAACCCCTTCAGATGATGGTTTATCTCCTTAGGTTTTGCAATTAATTTCTAGAAGGAAGAGTTAAAAGACCCTGTGATAGGACTTCAGCTGCTTCAAGCTGTGGCAGTTGCCTTGATCTGGTTGCACCGGATCTAGGGTGCTCATAAAGGATGGCCATTACCAAGTCCAGGTAGGATCCTAGAGGAAGAAAATGTTGCAAGGCTGGCAAGCACGTGAGGCATAACAAGTAAGAGATATGGTCCAGAGAGTAAATGAAATCTTCTGTTCTGTACCCCAAAATAAAGCAGCAGCATTTTCCTGCAAGTTTCTTTACACAGAGAAAAAGTCCATTTTCCTCCACAGGAGCTGCTGGTGAAAGAGCCCTATTGAAAAATTCTGACATTTGAGAGGTACGTGATGCCTGCTGAGCCCATCTGAAAACCCAACTGGACTCGACAGATTTAGCACTTTGGAAAATCTGCCCCTCAAAACCAAATAAGTCTCCTCCATGACCACTTCACAGCAGTAACTTTGCAGGGGATCTCATCTATTTGTTTTGCTGTAAAAATTAGGAGTAGGACTGTTTCAGCTTTCTGCATTTTAATTTGCTGTGAAGCATATTGAGAATTTAAGTGAAGAGAAATACAGAGCATAATGTGAGAGACCATGTGCTACTTTCAGGAATCAGAGAACCGGCAAGAACAAAGCCTACAAGTGTTACATACATATACTTATGTAACAGATCCAAAGTATAAAATTATCACAGAAAAAATTAAAAAATTGTGGTAACATTGGGATAGGAGGCTCCCTGCTTGCATTTCATGAAAGCAACAGATCAACCTCCTTGACTTGGAAGCAGATTTACTGTTCTACATGTTGTTCTTTCATCCTTGCCAAAACAAAAGGGAAGCCATAAACTCATCATAAACATACTCAGCAACACATTTTGTTTTGCGCAGCTGCTAATGCATACGGATAACTTTCTTTAGTGTTCACTGTAACATGAATTCCATTGGTTTAAAAGAAGCTCCTCAATCAGAGGAAAGAATTGCTGTAATTTCTGAAGAATGATCTATCAATTCAAGGTGGTTTTATAGTCAATCTATTCAGGACATTTTGTACATTAATTACTCAAAATCTGCATTGAGGTGGGTTATTGTCCACATACACTAATGCCTTTCAGAGTTTAATCTCTCATCAGTGGACCTCCTTTTGTGAAATCCCTAAGGGATTATGTAGTACTATGTCTAATCACTTGACAAATTTCATTTACTTGAAACTGAAGCTTGTTTTATATGAAGTGTGTAGCAGGAGTCAGACTCAAAGCAGGAAAACAAAATCTGTTACTGGACACTACTGGGATTTATCACGTTTATATCTGAACTGCTTAACAATCGATGAAAGAATTCTGCTTGGGGAAATGCACTAGTTGTTTATCAGTTGCTTACGCCTATGAGATACTCATATGAGATACTCAGATTGCTTATAAAGGATACACAACAGGTTAAAAAATGTACTATGGCTCAAGTAAAAAGACAGTGGAAATTTAAATAATTTTGTTGCTGCCATACCATTCCGTAAAAAAAAAAAAAAACCAACAAACTGCTATGATCTGTAGATCAGCTACACTGAAGAGGAATGGTTATTTGACACAAATTATACAACACAGAAAGAAAATCTCCCTTGCGAGTTGAATTTATGCTCTGAAGTTCAGCACTCCAGACCAAACAGAATCAACCTGTAAAGCTGGGATGGATGAAGCACCTCTCTTTCAGCACTGCCATCTCCCTACAACAGAACGATTACCATGAAATTGTTCTCTCCATTAAGCAGCAAATCTCACTGATTAACACATCCTGAAATCTAATGTTGCAAAACTCATTGCATTGTTCCTTCTTATCATAGTGCAGGCAGATAGCTACAAAAGTAAAATTTGCCAGATGACACCATAGAAAAGGAATTTTAAAAATAAGAGTAGCATTTGGCATCGAGCTCACTACACAAAGGTTGTGTGACATTATAATCTATTATATGTTGCTATAACTGAGGTCTCCCACACTGCATTGCAAAGCCTTGCTACATGGCTAGTCTCGATGAAAACACCAGATTACGGCTCCGAAAACAACATGCAAACACACAAGCACACGCTACCTCTGTAAACCAAATTAACCAAAATCTGTCAAAGACGCAGCAATAACAAGACTTCTTTTGCAAGCATCATTTCGGGTAGGGTTAGGAGAGATTCAGAGCAAATACAGACGCAGACAGAAAGGTTGATGCTCTATTAATTTGTTGTCAAGCCATGCAGGAAAGGACAGCTGAAAGCCCGAGGACGCAGTAATGATTGTTTAAGAGCTATTTGAAAAAGTGACAAAACTGGCCTAAACCTCTTTAAGCCCCCTGAATGAAAAGATTTAAACAGGCTATTGTTAGACCCCTGGGTACCTTTTTTCTCTTGGCTTTGTTCTGCATTTTCCTCCGCTGCAGTTTCCATGGCTGGCTTCATACCATCCACCAAAAATGCCGCCCCCCCTCCCCCCCCAGCAAGCACTTTTTCTCTTCGCCTCCTTTCTCACTCCCTTCCGTCTCCTATTTACAGCGGCGGTGATTGAGCGGCTCTGTTCTCCCCTACAGTAGATTACAGTCCTTTCCAAAATGCCAGAAAAGTCTTGTCAGCTTCAATTTCGCTCCGCTGACTGGTCCACGAGGAGCTGTGCCAGCTCGCTCAGCTATACGTCACCAGGGTCCCCAGCTATAAAATAGCCATCCTGTGCCTCGGCTTGCCACACCGTGGGGACCAGCATCGCGCCCCCTTCCTCCTGCCCTCCGCTCTTCCCCTCTTTCCCCGTCTCCCAACAAATGTTAATCAATTCTCCGGGTAGTGAATGGATTGGTGACATCGGGAGGGGAGATGCAAGTGAGAAAGAAAGGAGCCCCCGGCCGCGGTGAGGTGAGCCCCCCGGCCGCCGTCTCTAAGGGGAGTGCACGCCGGCACACAATCACAAGGCTCCCTTTCCCATGGGACCTTGTTATTATGCTTTGCATTTTGATTTATTCCACATGCCCTCTGCTCTTTCAAGGGGTGGGGGGTGATGGGTCTGCTCTCTCTGTTTGCTTTCTTTGCCGAGAGTTCCGCTCACCCACGGCAAAAGACTGTGTGAGAGAAGCATAAAAACAAAAGCGGGCATATATATGTATGTACATGGAAAATTTTAGTTCTTTGACTCGTGAGCACAATGGAAAAAAAAAAAAAGAAAAAACATCCAAGCAAGGAGACAGGAAGCCAGTTCAAGTGATCTAAAAT
This sequence comes from Pyrgilauda ruficollis, assembly GCF_017590135.1. NCBI lineage: Eukaryota > Metazoa > Chordata > Aves > Passeriformes > Passeridae > Pyrgilauda > Pyrgilauda ruficollis. Next base: position 7,782,017 of record NW_024524266.1, read on the forward strand.
GCACGTGCAACACTCTAAAGGATAAATTGTTTAAGAGAACACAACTTGGGTTTTAAAAGGAGGTCTGCCACTAGAGACCTAAAGCCATGCTTGGGAGTGAGCACAGTGTTGCTGTTCAGCACGTTTGATCAGTCCCCTCAATCCACACAGACTGCAGCATGATCAAATAAGCTGCACTTGGGAGCAACAAACTCAAGACATGCCAGCGTTGCACTGCATGAGGTGACTTTAGGTGTCCCCAGTCACTCTTGTGCTGGGGAGCCACACAGCAGGGCGACACCACATAGGGGTATTGTTCCCCTCCCAAAACCCAGGACAACTGACAGATTTAAGGCTGCACTGAGGCTAATTAACCTTGCCTGTCACTTTGCTTGTCTCAATGCCTTACAGTGCACCACACTGCACAGGGCACAAGTGCCCAAAGGCACCCCTTTGTTTGTGTAGGATGGTGGAGCAAGCGTGCAGTAATGGCCTTTGTGGTCCAGCCGCTGCAGCCAGTTCTGCAGCCTGCAAAGACGCCCAGCAGATTCAGCAAATGCTGGGGATGTTAAAACCTATACCCTGCATGTTCCCTATAACAGATTCAAACAGGAGAGTGGGAAGAGGGAAGCAGTCCAAAGATTTGTAGTTGCAATTTAGTCTCTTCTGGTTGAAGTTACTACAACCCACAATTTTGCTGTGAATTTTTATTTCTAGATGTCAAATGAAAAGCACAAAAGCCTTCAGACCCAACCATTAGAGAAAGTTCCTGTCTCTTTCAAGAAATTAGTGCACAAACCCTCTTCTCTCACCACAGCCAACACAGCTGTTACTTTGCTTTGGGCATTACTGCTCAGACTTCAGGCTTCAGCACAGCTGCCAGGAGGTCTTGGTCATACCCTAAGGTTTCATATCACAGCATCAAAACTTGATGTCAAGCATTTGCCTAAAATGCTTCCTTGGAGCCCAGAAAAAGTCTGCAGTTGAAGCTCCCACTTCAGCAGACATCAATGTAAGCAGGATGATGCTAATTTGTAGATGGCATGCAGTACCCTCAGAAGCCAATGTGGGGCAAGGGGTTGGGTTCCTGAAGGTAATCAAATCAGTAGGCACAGCAGAGACTTCAACCCAGGTGGCAAGGCATATTTCCCCCATCTTCCTCTCCACTGCTAAGACAACAATCCACACAGAGATTGAAATTTCTCCCCAGCAAGACCATGCACTGCAAACACACTCCCTGAAACAATCAGCCACAAGGTGAAAGCATGGCTGATGTGTTTGCTATATTCTTTTAACCATTACTAAAAGTTGTTGGTATAATGATTATAGAAAGAAAAGGTTCTACGAAGAGTGGAGCTTTTTCCCCATTTAACATCAGTAAGACTGAAAATCCATACCAAAAACACCCTCCTTGCTGAAAGTCACACAAATTTTAGTAATTGGTCAAAGCACTTGATTGCTTCTGAAATAAAATTCTCTTCTTGGAATGCCTCATTATGCAGTTGGTACTTCTGTCACAGTCTAGATCTCTCTTAATGATCTTCGCTTTTAGAATGGAAGATCTAAAACTTTAAAAGGCTGAAACCTCCCTTCAGAATGTCCTAAGTTACAAAAGGCCAGTTCATAACCTAATTAAAGTGGTGCATTATCAATGCACTTAGCAGTATAAATACACAGAAAATACAATCATAATCTGGAATTTCCTTTATTTAAACAGAAAATACATTACACATAACCTCTGGCTACAGACTGTCCTTGAGGAAACCCATGACTGTAGCCCTGCCCTCTTTACCAGTGAGACCTACTCCTTCAGACAGCTCTACACTTTCCTACTGGTGAGCAGAATTTTAGGCAGGCTCAGGACTTCAGAGTTTGTGATGTTTCAGAAACTCAAAACTAAGACTGGGAGACTATTTCCTCAACTGTTTCCCCAGAATAATCCCTTCCCCAAACATGCAATGAAAAATCAGTGCACAATACCAGAATCAACTTCACAAGAACCTGAACTGAACACTTCAAAAATCATCAAACCCAAAATTCAAAAACATTAATCCTACCAACTAAATCATCCTCTAAAAGCTTCAAGCAATATATGAGTGTAAAATTCTCTGCCCTCCCTTGTTACTATTTTCTGGATTGCTGCAATGTTTGACAGGTGTTAAGCACTTATCATCCTAAGTAATTTCTTGATTTTCAAACTTTTACAGCATCATTGATAAATACAGCAAATAAAATAAACTATACTATTTCCTCCAGTGCTAACATGGGTGCTGATCTTGTGCTTCAAGCACTAATCTCAGCCAGCAAGTTGTCTCATTCATGTTCCCTCCCTTAAACAGATACATCCTTGTTATAACATGTGATGAGACTGGGAGACATCAACTTTATGCCTATGACAACACAGCACAAGATTAAGCCACAAAGGGAAAAATTTAAAAACAACCCCAAAATCTTTTAAGACTGATATTCAGCAAAAACCTGCTTGTACAGACCAAGCTGATTTAGATAACCAGAAACCAGGGCAGGCAGCTAGTTACATTTGAGAAGTTCTGCCCAGCATTTTGTTTTTGCAGAACAAGATAAAAGTGAAAATGAGGAGAGGGGCTGAGCAGCAAGGGTTTCAGCTGCTAAAGCACTGCTCTGAGCCTACTGCCAAACCTCAGGATGAAGAGCAGTGGAGGAAAGTATGTGAAGGCACTGCAGACCAAGTCACATTTACTGCAAAATAGTTTTTTAAAAAAGGCTTAAATCTATTTTATCTAGGTATTAAAAAAACAAACAAACAAACAAACAAAAAACAACTACAAAAAACCAAAAAAATCTACACTATCATTTTGCTCAGTCAATTAAAATAGCACAATTACAGAAGTTAAAAAATACATTACAATTCCTATTCTGTTCATGTGCCAGTTCATTTTGAACATCTAGCTTTAATGTCACTGAATCTAGTTTACATTCCTGCAGGCTGAGAAGCTCTACCATAAGCTACAGCAAATTCTTCACAAGCTTTCAGGAGATGAATACACACTTGCCATTTCTACAAAGGCTTCACAGAGCTGTAATAAAGAGTGTTCTCACATAGCTGAAGAGCAATTTGAGATTATCTATGAGATCCAAGACTCAGAAGTTAAAATACAGAGACTGTCCCTCAAACAAGACTGACACATGATCCAAACAATTAATTTTAAAGACAACTTATAGAATACTTCTTTTTTTTTTAATATTTAAGGGAAAGAATACTTCTTTTTTTTTTATATATTTATAGAATACTTATAGAATATAAGTATATTCTAGAATATAGAATATATTATAGAATACTTCTTTTTTTTTTTAATATTTAAGGGAAAGAACAAGTACATGTGAAGCCACTTGGTGCAATGTAATTGCTTGTGTTCAGCTTTAAACCAGTTACCAAAGACTTGCTTATAAAACCCAATCCAAATACTTATGCAAAAGCAGGCAAACTTTCCATGTGGATAAAATCAAAGCATGACTAGTTTTCAGTTGTGCAGCAGTCATACATCTTGCAAGTACTTCACAAAAAAATTAATATTGGGGTTCATTCTTTCAAATATACTAGGTTACTGGGAAAATGGATTCCAAATTAACAAATAACAGTGGAAAATCCCTGCACTTATACCACAGTATAAAACACAGACATGAGTCTGCAGTGCACTTAGGGGTCTCAGTCTCAAATTTCTGTAAGAAAGAGCAAAAACAAAGGCTTAAGCATGGATAGTGGTTATTAACCAACAGAGCTACATCCAGAAGGGCAAGCAAACCTTAACTGTGTGAAGATGCCAGTGCTGTGACTGCCTTAACAAAACCTGGTGAAGATGTCAATGACTGTTGCCAAGCTAAATGCCTGATGACAAGCAGCAGGCAAAGGAGATGTCACTCAGTTGTTGGTGTACATACAGTTCTCTGTCCAGCCTGCCTGTTTCCAGCTGGACCACTACAGTTACAGCCACAGCTGAGAATCAAAGGTAATAAACAGCCCAGATCCAGAATATACATCAACAGCTAACATTTAGTAGGAACACAAAAGGAAAAAACAAATCCCTTTAGAAAGTGAGCAGATGGTTCTGTATGGCTTTTCCAATAGCTAGGTCTCATCAAGTTCTAGTCTTAAAGATGGCTGCAGAGACATGAAGTCCACCAAAGAAAAAAGCCTGAAGAACTATGATGAAAGTCAAAATGAAAGAAAAAGTTGATGCCTTCTTAAGCAGGTGGGAGCTTTCCACTTATGAAAGGCAGTCAACAGTACAGAAGAAAATAATTTTTAAAAGTGATGGATTTTATTTATCTAATCTAAGGGCCTTAGTAATATTTTCCTGGGTTTTAGAAACTCGTATTTAAAAAAGAAAAAATCTGAGGAAAATAATACAAAACTCTTGACAGACAAAATAGAGGGCTCTCAACATTCCAAAGACTTCTAAGGAAAGGCAATAAAAATGAAAACAAAATAGGATGCATTTGAAACTAAGCTGGAAGCAACATCACCTCTTGCATTCCTCTTCTGTGAGGCTGCCTGAAGTAGCATCATGCTTTTAGCAAGCCATAAAGAAATATGGTGACAACCATTTAGACTACAGTAGAAATGGCATGGAAATACAGAAAATGAAAGCAAAGACTTCCTAGCATCTCCCCTGGAAGGAACTTTCATTAGGTAAGTGTTCAGAGCTCCAGATCCAGTGGCTGTCCTCAGCTTCTACTCCCGCTCCACAATTTTATGGCATAGTTTTCTACAAGTGTACTGCAATACAGGTTTCAAATGCTTTAACTTTACAATGAAGCAGCAAAACAAGGCTTTGAGTTACCCAATCTCCATAAATTTTTCTCTTCATCAGTGGCAAGATCCTCACATACACGACTAACACATGAAGCCTTCAACAGTACTTCAAATGCTCCTCCATAATTTTAAGGGCTACATTTTTTACTTTGGCACATATAACCACCTTTTTTTGCTCCCTCAGTCCATCACAATTGAGGGAAGATTCTCAGCTATCCTGCCTCTGCTTTGTAGTGCAGCAGGAAAAAAAATACACTCAAGTCTTTTGTCTTTGTTGCCTTAATTCTGCACTTTGAAGACAATCCAACATACTTAGCTTTTGCTGTGAACCCTCTTCTCCAATACTGTTGTCAAAGCTTACTGCCATCTCAGAAAACTAACTAGAGCTTCTGAATACTTGGACATACTGAAATAGCATCCTAGATATTTATGTCACACTTGCCAGCACTCAAGTAGAAGTGCCTCTTGTACTTGCAGGAGAGCTATTTCTGCCAGCAATTTAGAAGACAGCAAAGGTATCATTATAATATACTCCTGTTAATATAGCTGTTCCATCTCAAAACACAAGAGTTTGACACAGGACTGGTATTGGGAGGCAACCTGTTGATTTCTTTTTTTCTGTCTATAAATAAACGTCACTGTTCAGTCTTGACACAAACTTAGCCTTTTGCTCCACAAAGTCATATTTAATCAGACGATTCTCTGTTAACTTTACATCCAGTTCTGATTTTCAAAATTGCCCTCCCACTCTTCGCATAGACTTCAGCATCCCACCTACAATCTCTCATCTATTCAGTGCTCGTTTTGTTCTTCAGTCTTGGCTTCAGTCCAGTCTTTTCACAAAGCGTGGAAAAAAGCAGGGAAATAAAAAGAAGTGCAAAAGCCTACAGCTCCCCCCAAAAAAACCAGGGGCACTCATTATAGAAGGGTACCTCACACTGAGTACTGGGGGTACATGGGGAGGGACAAGGATAAAGAATCCTCCTAGAATGTCACAAAGGATTCCGTGCATAAACCACAGATGTAGATATGTGTGTGTATGTACACATGCAGAAAACACGTATGTGTGCATATTCTTATGTATATGAAGAAAATGCATACAATTATATATGTATTTTTATCGAACAGTAAACCATATGAGCACCATTGGGACTGCTATGAGGAATACATACTAATTTACAGAGTCATGCAATAGGTATTCAGTTTGATAGTGAATGCACTATCCCAGTGTACAGACTGCTACAGACTCCTGCAGCTCAAGGTTTCAGGGCCAGGAACCAAGTTAGCCAAGATCAGACTGGAGTTCTCAGCACAGATAAGCCACATCTTGGGAGCACTTTTACCCATTTATCTCAGTATCCTGAGTTGGAAAACCAGCACCACCAGCCCCAGGCTCTGCCATACATTGCTCCTAGAGCAACTCATGGATTGTTGGGCAGTTGTGCATCAACTTTTTGAAAAGCCCACTGAACTCAAAAGTCAAAATGCTGACATAAAAGAAAGCATCACAATAATGATTGGTATGAGGTACTGAAATTCACTGTTTGAGGTTTCAGCACCTTGTAAGTCATGACAACTGTAGCTGTTTCCCCAAGACAGAAAATTCTCATTCCAGTGTAATTAAACTATACTTTGGAAAGATCCTGGACCAGCTCTGTCTTGCAGTGCTGGACTGCCTGTTGAATTGCAAATGTAGTCTCTGTTCACACATAAGACACTAGTCATGAAATCCTCAGTTAAGACACTAACGAAACGGTCCCAAATTAATCACTGTATTCTTTGCAACAGCAGATATCCTCATTAGGAAAGCAGCAGGACATTAACAAGTCCAGCGTTTAGAGTGTCCAATTAACTCATCGACTAAATATGTGCCAAGCAACTTCTCCAGTCTAGCTTTTCCAGTCCCCTCTTTCCAGCTGCAGCGATTGGGATCCCAGTCATGTCGAAAGTAGTGGTTCTTCTGTGCTTTGCAAAGCCTTTGAGAGCGCCGCTGTGAACAGCAAACAAAGGCCGCTCAAGTGTTCTACAGGTCTTTCACTTGCACCCACAAAAAGCTAAGAGTGCGCTCAGGGAGCTCAGCACAATTAAGAAAAAAACCCCACCCCTCTACCTTTGTAAACAAGGAATGACTTAACCTGCTAACAACGAGTGTGGTTGGAGCTCCGTCTGTATCATGTCACGCCTCAATTTTTGCCGAACCTCAGCAGTGGGTGATCCTGCATACAAAGTGAGCTCGGAGACAAAAGTGCTATAGGGTGAGTTAAGGACAAAGTAGCAGCTTTCAGCCTGGATTCCCAGTTAGTAAAATCCCTTGCCAGGGCAGGATTATTCCCTAGAGTATATATTTCCAACACTTTGTCTTGCCTAATTTTCTAAGTGTCTCAAGCTTGGAGCCTTTCAGTGCTTGGTGAGAGGAGCCATTCTGTGGCCCGGCAGGTTCTGAGGCTGGGCACAAAGGAGGGCTTGCACAATGGCCAGGGCCCCGCTGCAGTCAGTGCAGAAGGAGCGGCTTCTCCACAAGGAGCAGGGTCCCAGCCTCTGAAATGGCCTCCATTCCTGCTGCCTGAAAACCACCCAGACTCTCTTTTGAGCAACGCCTAGTTACATCCCCATTTCTGTTTCTTTCCAAACGTGACATTCACTTGTTTTAAACAGCTGAAAGGCATAATTTCTGCACTTTGTCATGAGTCAGAGTGAAATTCATCTACTTTTCTTCATCTGTTCCTTGTATCATTCCTATCCCATTTTATTTCTACTCTCTATTTTTCAGCGAATTTGTAACCATTTCTCTTGCACTCGGAGCTTCCCAGGTGTAAACACTAAGCATTCTCATTGTGTGCTTCCTCTGACGTTAGTTATTGAAAATGCCCCAGGCATTTTTGATTTCAGTAGTACTACAGACACATCTCCTACATACTACTACAGATTCCTGAAGTACAGTTATCTGCTCCACCTTTCTGCACCATTTGGAGAGGAAAAGAAAGGAGCTAAGGAACCAGGGAAGGGGAGAAGGGATGTATATATTGAAAAAAAACCCCTAAAATTAGAACAAGAGAAAAGCACAGGGCAGAAACAACACCCAAGGCTCTGACTAAGGTTTTCTTCTGTGGTCTGTAAGAACACTATGTAGAAAAAAACTACTACGTCAAGTGTAGGTGGAGGTGACCAAAGGTAAGTTGCTCAACATGGGACATTGCAGCTCACAGACTTGCCCACAGGTTGCAGAAAAAACCATAGTTTCCCATGTTCAGCCAAAAATCACCCAGCCCAAACCGCTTGTTCACAAGTTTATTAGTAGGGGAAGAAACTGAAGACCAGCCACAGCTTTAAAAGTATTTATAAGCACTTACTTCCACCCATGATCCTCAGAAACTAATTGTGTGTTCAAGTGTAGTACATACTTTTACTGCAGACAGAACGCACCAGATTGCAAACACAATCAAAAGCCCATTTTCTTAGCTTAATTTGCCATTAGTACACTGCAGGTTTATAGAGGCAAACAAACTATAACTGATTTTTCACTGCCACTTCAGTTTCCAAGCAAATATCATAGCAACATTATCAGATCGTCAATTTCACTAAAGCCCTAATTCTCTACAATAAAACAACACACACATGTTTAAAGGAAGACAGAAAATGTGTTCCTGAGTAAACTGAGCATCTCCCTAGTTCTGGACCAACAGGGTCCTGGGACAAACTCCATCATTTAAAGACCTTTTCACAATTTTAGGAGACAAGGGAAAAAACCCCAAACTCTAGGCTTTTATACATATCAGTCAGTATTTAAAGACTAGTGTTTTGAGATTTTTAATACATACCAAACACTGATGAATGCATTTATTTAAACCTCAAATATAACCATATAGATATGGTAACATTAGTCTGTTAATGTAAGTGGCTTTTCACAGACGCCCTTCTGTTGCATAACAGAAGAAAAAAGTCTTGCCAGTTGCGGCATCCCCCATTTCCCGAGCTGAAGGCGTCTCTTTACAGAGGGAGCTCCGCGCCACTGCCCTGCACGCATCAGCAACTTGGAAATGAACCGATGGAGGCCTTGCCACGAAAAATCTGTTATTTCAGCTGAAACTGCACTTAAAAGTAGCTGTCCGTGTTACCCCGAGAGAAGCCCCAGGTCGCGGGGCTGCGGGATGGGCGCTGGTGGCCGGCGCTCGCACACCGTGGGCAGCAGCCCCTCGGCCCGCCTCTGTGGCCGCGCCAGGCCCGGGCCCTGGCGGGGGTCCCGGGCCGGGCCGGCGGCGCCCATGGGAACCCGCCCGGGCCGGGCCTTCACGGGTGAGCGGGCTCGGCTGCCGCTTTCAGCGCACAATGCCCGCAGCCGCGCTCCCACAGCACGGGCCTCCCCTGCTCCCCGCTTTTATCATCCTTCATATCTCAGCGATGACAGGCCTGAAAGGGCTTCTGATGGGAAATGTGCTTTGAATTAGCATATTTCCCCCTGCATACAATGGAGGCATTAAGCTGCTGCGTTTTGCAAGTCCAAACAAAAGCAGCCCAGACTGTTTTTAGCAGCACTGTTTAAAGTTTTATTCCTCCTCTCCTTCCCGAGTTGCAAGCGTATTTAACAATTTTTCACTCTTTCTGTAAAGCAGGAAGCACCTCCGATAAAATCTTATTATTTGATCGGTTTCGGACTTTAAAAGACAATCTTTCGATACTGCAAAGAGCAACACGGTGTCTGTGCACTGCTTGCACTGAACTGCACCCCAGGGTCCCCCAGAGAGCTGGCCTGGCTGCCCTCAACACTTGCACAGAACCTGTCATCGAGGATTTCAGAACCCAAACACATGCACAGCAATCCAGTAGAAAGGGTCCTGTATTCAAAGCTCAATTTTACCCCTGTATCCTGGGCTCACTGTTGAAAATATCTGTTTTGAAAATGAGAAACTGAAGCACTGTGCTGTAAGGAGGAGCAAAAAAAAGCCTTCCCTACACCCCGGATTATCCTTTGGTTTAATGGGAGAGCTGAACCTCAGAAGTATCACCTTTATGAAATGGCGTCAACCTAGAAAGTGAATTTCTATTTACCCAGGAAAAGAGGGCAGGAGGAAGGAGATGGAAGTGAGTTCAACACAGAAGAGGAGGAAAAAGCACTGCTGCATCAAACCATCTTTGGGCAACAGCTGCCAGGAGAATAAATCTACCTCACCTCAGTGTGTGTGTCTGTAATTGCTCATTAACACAGTTGGACCATTAGGAAGCCAGTTTGTGGTTTTCTTGGTAAAGAGGCATGTCTGCCTTGCTCCTACATTAAACAGAATTTCCTCTGTGAGGAAGACATAAGATTAAAAAGTCAAAATGCTTCTTAGAGGAAGGGTTTGGTGGTTTGGGTTTGGTTTTTCTTCTTCTTCATTTTCCCTCTCCCAAAATTTCCACAGTATTTATGTAATCTTCTATATCTGGCACAGCTAAGAAGAAAAATCACACTCCTTAACAATGTGAGATTACAGCAGAAAAGCAGAATGCCAATGAGATCCTAGGCAGGCAGCTTGCAAGTGAGGTGGATATAAAAGCTCTTCAGAAAAAAGCCTGGGGTGCAGCCTGCAGAAGAAGTCTTGTAGGAGAAATGTCTGCATTGTTCAGACTCTTCTGTTCTGTTTCAGGAAACTTTGCTGAGGATGAGGATCCATCTCTCCTCCTTGATTTCCTCTGCAGCAAAGCTTAAGATACTCAACAGTGTCTGCTTTGCTCTCAACCATGCCCTGCCACGTGCCAAGCGGCTCACGCAGCACGGCGCTGCCGCCCGCAGAGTGCCAGCCTGCGCAGATCTGCACAACCTGGCAGGAGAGGCATTTCACTCTCTGGTCCCCACCGCAGTGACAGAGCTGCTGGCACTGCCACAGCATCGTGTCCATATGGCAACTGCGCAGCAGTGACTGAGGTGTGACCGTAGACATCCTCCTCCCCCTGGCAGGGACCCTCCCTTCTCACCACAAGGTCCTCTGCAACACTGAGCATCTACAGCCCAAGGGTCTGACCCCTAGCACCTCACACTCTTCTCTGATGCACCGGCTCTGCCAACTTGACTCCCAGGAAAGCTTTTTCATAGTCTCCAGTAGCCACAGGTTCACTTTTAATGTGTTTGTTCAGGGGCACTAAGGAATCTGGCTGGAGAGGACTACACATTATTTGGCACCACAACCTTTAAAGACTGGACATGCGTTTTCCCATGTTCTGAGGCATTTCACAGCTTGGTACCAAACAGTAGACAACGCCACCATGTTACCACAGGAAGCTCTAATGTCAAAGCAAAAGGAGAAGGGACTTAAGAAACCCTTCAGAGGCCTTCATTAGGTCATTAACAGACGGGTGAGAGTAACAAAGCAGTCTAGGTAGGAGAAAAGAGGAATTAAAGACCAAAATGGAGACTGGTTGTCTCATTCACATTGGAGTGAGAACTTCACTTTGTAACCACTTCTTCTGAGATGAGTCCTTTGGAATCAAATGCCACAACAGTTTGACACAGAAATTGAAATAAAGCAGATCTCAGCTCCATTCACATATGATTTTCCTTATCTCAACCCATGAGACTTGTGCTACATTTTCTCTGCATTACGCAGTTGAGGAGCACAGTGGTTTTGGTGGGCACCTAATGTTCAGCCAGGGTCAACCCACCACAGGTGGTAAGAGATATCCCCAGCAAACTCAGCAATGAGTTTTTAGGCTTCTTAGGAATGAAGGTCTGTCAAAAGAAACATCAGGGAAAACAGTGTCATAACTTTGAATTTAAACCAAGGAAAGAGAAAGCTGAGAAAAAAATTCCCTCCGTGTATTTAGAAATACTATGTCTCACCTGCAGAATTTCTCTTCAGCATCTTGGGGTGTGAAGAAGAAAGGAAGTGAATGAACTCAGACCAGGGTGAAGCAGTGCCTTTCATGTTGCTGACACCCAATGGGACCTGATCACAGCACTCCCCAATCCAGGAAATATTCTTAAAATTCATTTATTCTTCAGAATCACTGGATTCAGACGAACAATGAATAGAGAGCACATGCCGCCATCCACTGTGGTGTTCTGGCACAGGGCAGCACCCTGCCAACAAAGGCACCACTCTTCCTTTCAAAGAGCCCCAGAAAGAGCGCTCTGTGCTCTTATGTGATGAGGCAGGCTTTTACAACTTGGATCACTACAGGGTATTGAACTCTGACAGTATGCTTGCTGAGGGCTCTCTTGCTTTATCTCAGACCTCAACAGGTATGTGTGATATCTAAGCTAAAATAAACCAGCCTCATCACATTCATTTTGGCATCATGAGTCACTCTATCTTGCTGAAACAAAACTACCTTGTCACCTCCACATTGAGTAAGTGCTATTAACTTTTCCAATATCCCACCTACTGTTGTTTTCTGCTGTGCAAGTGCACAGCACAGAAACATCTCAGAATATGCTTCACACTTCAGCATTCAGTCAGAGGAGGAAGACACAGAGAATGCAGGATATACTATGCCTGCTCCTGTAGGCAGAAATAGTTTCTGGCCTTCTATATTAATCTCATAAAAAAACCAAACCCCAAAACTACTGGCACTCACACAAGAGATTGATGTGCTATGAAGCAGGACAAGCTCCACACATTTTCTTTCCTGTCCTTTTAACTCAGTCTAACAAAACCAATTTCAAGGATCATTACTATTTTTGCTACTTTCTAAACAGTGCCCTGACTTGGGGAATCTTGCTGCAGGTATCAAGGCAGAGGTGATTTTCAGTCCTTTCAGGAAATGGTAGAAATTTGCTAGTCTGAATTTTCTGCTCTAAATGTAAGAGTCCCAAAACTTATTCAGACACACAGATGTTAAAAAAAAGAGTACTATGGCTTCCAAGTTTGCCCTTGGAGAGAGGATCAGGATCATAAAACAGAAAATTCCTTTCAGATCAAGGTTGGAAAGCAGAGAATGCCAAATAGTGAAGAGCTGGGCCACCAGCTACATCATGACCAAGATCAGGAGAGTGATGCAGGCATAGATCAGAGTGAGAGAAGAAGTAAATGCTTCCCCACATCATCCTACTGCATGCTAGTTGGAGTGCACTGGCTGGACAGAACCCATGATTCTACAACACTGCATTTTCTACAGGGAGCCTGCATGGTCCCAGACATGCTACACAAGCTGATCCCAAACCAGGGAGAAACAGCCTGTGTTCTGCTACAGAGGGGCTTCCTCACAGAGTTGTACCACTGAAGCCAAGAAGCCCAGAAACACTCAAGGGCCTGGATACTTATAAACCCTTTTCTCTCCAAAAAATACGCTCCTCCTTTCTATCTGCAATGTAACATTACTTCAGATGTTGACAGAATTTTATCTCTCTTCTAAATAGATCAAAGAGAAAAAAAAATTATATATATGCATGTATATATATGTGTGTGTGTGTGTGTGTGTATATATATGTATGTGTATATATATATATATAGATGTGTGTAAAAGAATCACAACTAAGCCAAGACATAGGAACTAAGTATGTGGGATGCCCTACAGAAGCGAAATGTAATTTTTCCACAGTTTGAATCATCTGGTAGTGTTATGCTGATCCTTTCTCATATATATTGTTTAAGATTTTTCCTTATGGACACAAAAGATATACTACCAATACACAGTGGGCTGTACTTCCCACCCCTGCAAGATGAAGCACTGTTATAGAAGAAGATGTGTTCTGTAAATAAGGCCTGTGCAGTCCCACAGAAAAAGAGATTGCACCCCTAAGGCTGAGGAGATACTAGGAACTGCAAAAGAGAAGGAAGACAAAAAACCAGCCATTTGCATCTTAAAATATTTGTCATTTCTATTTCACAAATCAACATTTTATTTTTAAAAATACTGCTTCTCAGTGCTGGTGTAAGCCTTAAATTTAGAGACATAGGGAAAGAATTTCTATTCCTCTGCAGTAAGAATTACAGAAGGTGTTTCTGCCTCCATTTCTCCTTTGGAACACTTTTGAGCCTGAACTACCCACTTTGCTATACCAAATAGTTGATGTATATCTAAGTGAATGAGATTAAAGAGGAAAGTATGTTTTTGCTTGGAAACATGCTATTACAACACAGTGTTGAAAAAGTAAGTATATAAACTTAGACTATCTTTTTGTGTTTGCTGAGGTACTTCACAAACATAGGACAGGTGAATTATCCTTTTTGATGCATAAAGTAAGCCAGAAAAATTGCTTTCACAAACAGTAAAATCACTTTATTGATCTTCCTCAATATATGCCTTGATTTCCAGATGGACTCTTAGCTACAGGTGTCAATTAGATACTACAGATATCTTTAAATTTAACAAATTATCTGAACAGAAAATGTTAACAAATAAAATAGGTTACCATTCATGTGAGCTACATCTTTAAGGAGCAGGAAAGCTACTTTCAAGTTGTGCTCAGAGGAACATTTCAGTAATTCTTCTCTGAATTTTTAGCTTAGCTATTTCTTTCACATTATTTTTGAAACTTTATAAAAGTTTTCTAAACTCTGCATGCTAATTAGATGCTAATCCAATTCACCAGATGTGGGCAGTCACTCCTTGCAAGGCAGCACTCTTCAGCATTTTGCTCTTAACAATATATCAACCAGAGCCAGAACTGAGTAGCACAGGTTACATTTCTACCTCACACTGAGTTTCTCCTCTCAACAGTTTTTGTATGATTTCCTGTTTATTTTTGTTTGTGACTAAAGGCAACATCAAAAGCATGAACTATTTTCAGCTACAACAGCAGTATTTTAATTCTTACCAATTTATTTGACAATGCTCCCTTTTAGAGAGGATTTTACAGAGTGAGAGGCAAATGGAAATAGAGTTTAAAATGTGATTTGGTGAAGACTCACACTGCATTTAGGAAACATCCATACAGCAGGGACAACTAGCAACTATGACATTACATTTAAACTCTGGCACCCAATACTTCCTCATTAGCATCCTTCTGAAATTCTGCTCCTTTTAAGAAGTTTCATTCTTTTGCTTTTAAAATAGCTATGATTTCCTAATACATGATATGCCTGAAACACCCTCTGACAAGCTCTACCAACACAGATTTTTCCCACTTGCACTTTCACTTTGTTTGAATGCATGCATTGTCAGCCTCCTCTGCCTCCACCTCTCCTTTCCTATGTTATGTGCAGCACTCATTTGTTTCAGATTATAAAAAGCACTAGGATTCTGAAGCCACTAAAAAGAAGTTGCCAGCATATGAGATATATGGGAAATTTAATCCAGTAGGTGAAATAAGATTTAACTTTAGAATTGATAAATGGAAGTTTCAGATATTACTACTATAGAATTGGTTGCATTTTTCCTTTTACAGTTATGCAGAAGAACTGTGGCCATTGCCCTTGCAGAAAACTGCAAGAAACCTTTTTTTTTTTGGTTTTTTTTTAGCATTGAGACAGATGGCCCTGGCTTCAAATATAGAAGACCTTCCTACACAAAACAGAGGTGCTGGCACATGATATGTGGGTGAAGGATATTCTGGATACTTGCCTGGGAATGTGTGTACCCAAGAGGTGAAACAGTAGGATAAGAGAGAAAAAAGGAGATAAAAAAGAAAGCTAAGAAGGAAGATAGAAGAAGGAAGGAAGCACCAAAGCACTGGGTTTAGAAGGCATAGTGAAATACGTCAGTGACAGAAGAAAATGCAAAAAGCCTCACTTTCTGAGCAGATGGGGAGAGCATATGTACCTTTATATGGGGGTTCAGATTACTGCATTGATCACTATTTCTGAATATAAACAGGGCTTGAGACTGAGAGGAAGAAATTACTTTAGTCCAGATGCAGGAGGTCGCAGAGCCCTTCAGACTCCGTCCACCTCCCACATGAGTGGGAAAGCAACACTTCCAAGTCCTGTAGCAGGCAAGGTCATGCCAGACCTTCACTGGGTTTCACCCCACAATTGGACCACTTCAGGATCTCTAACTGGAGGCTCTCCCATCTGAGCAGCAATTCCTGGCAGTCCGGTTCTTGCTCACAGCCTTCTGCCCCTGTTGCCTGTCACAGCCCTGGGCTCACGGTCTTTGTCTTCCTCCTGAATAACTCCTCCTGCTTTCAGCCTGTGCTTAATCCTCCAGGAAACCTCATTCTCCAGAGAAGAAGAGTGCTTCTGTACGTAATCTCCCGACAGCAGCTGTGACCTCGGCACCCAGAAAGGCGATCATTGTGCATGACTGTGGTAGCAGGGGTGAACTTCCCCTCTCCCCCCCGCCACTCATTTAAGGGCTGCTGGAAGCGCGCTGTCACTTTATACACACACACTGCCAGCAGTGATTTTTTCTGGCAGCTGTGGGTACTTGTCCCTTCACCCTCATTGCAGGCTACCCTCAGAATCTGCACAACCATCTATTTTATTATTTTTTATTTTGCCTTTTAAGGGATTGAGCTTCCCACCTGCCAACAGAAGGAGCACTTGTTTTTTGCATTTGGTCCTTGAGGCTATGGCAGTATTACTGAAAAGTGACTTTGTCCATTTTTAATATCCAAAAATACAGAACAGCTGTGCTTTCTCCAAGTCCTTTTCTATAAGAGTGGCTCCGAGACAATACTAAATTCAAGGCTGCCAAAGCTCAGACCTGAACGGCCTGAAAAATTGTCTTTTTTTTTTTTTTCTAATAGCTCTCAAGACACTCTATACTACCAGCATGTCAGTAATGCAACAGGTGTTACTTAAAGACTGAAAATTTTGAGCAATGTAATTCTTCATGGCAGGCTTATCAGCCTTTTAGTACACTCAGCTTTTATTATTCTGACACAAGGCAAACTTACGTAACAGCACAGTGCGTACTAATTTACGGGATAACAACATGGATGTTGAGTTTGGAACAGTGCACTTTTGTTTCAGACTGTGGATATTTCCCATACTCCTAAGAAAGGCATATGCTGCGCAAACACTTTTAAAAGCATCCAAGTGGAATTCAATATATTGAAAGAAGCTAAAGTACTCTGAAGTGATTAACAAACATGCTTCAGCAGAATGGCACAAAAGGATAATTAAGAACTAAACCCACAGAGATATGAGACAACTAGAATCTCTCAAATTTCTTCTGCAATTGATCAGAAAAGCCCACTTGCCCACTGATGGTGTACAGACAAGTGTAAAAGTGGTTCCAGATCACTGACAAGTAACGACAAACCTTCCCATCTTCTAATGCTAATCCTCTAATGCTAACTTTTGGAGGATTTAAGGACTCCTGTATGGAGACAATGAGGATATATGTGGCCACAAAGCTGAACAATATCCCTCCTCTGACTCTGCCTAATGTTTCTTCTTCACAGGCAGAAGAGCACTGGAAGCCATCCACCCAGAATGCTGGTCTCTGGCAGAATAAGAGTCAAAAGAAAAGAAAAGAAAAAAAAGGGAAAGGAAAGGAAAGGAAAGGAAAGGGAAAGGGAAAGGGAAAGGGAAAGGGAAAGGGAAAGGCAAAAATACCAGGGGAAAAATGATGTGACTTCTTAGTTTTCCAAAATTAGCCTGTTTGATTTATCCTTCATCCCAGAGGACAAATACAAAATTCCTCAAGGACAAAGAAATGCCTTTCTCCTCTAGCTCAATAGAATTTCTCCAGACTGCCTATGCAATCCAAGCCATCATGTCCCCACTGAGACAACACAACTCTGGTGAAAGGTAAATGGTCACCATTCATCTTAGCAAAATGGATCACAGCAAAATTAAGTTTTTTCATCTGGCCCTTCCCAAAGTCACCTTTTCAGTCCTTGAAACATTATTGAGTCAACGTCTTCCACCAGAAAAGAAAAACAACTGAAAATCACTCTCAGTACCTTCTCAAAGGCTGAGAGAGATTTCCAGGGCAGATTTTACACTGAGCTACTATTTGAACACCTTCAAAACACTTTCCCTTTCATTGGCTAGAAATATACTTAACAGAAGTACATGCACACACACATTCCTGCTAGCTATGGCACACATCTTCAGGACTAGGGGACCTGATAATGAAAGACACTTTGCTCCAACAGGCTGGAGAAAAGCTCTCAGCTGTAAGTCCACATAGGTGAGCCATTCCCACTCATGCCTACTTCCCTTCTCTCTTTAAAAACAAACAGTTGCACACTATGTGCCACATTAGTGCCCACACACAGGTTTCCCTGAGTATCTGAACATTTATATCACAGCCCTTCCGCAGATGAGGTACCCCCAACCAATCAGCATGCTAAGGACTCCGTCCCATAGTGACAAAAGACTGCAGGCAGTAACATGCCATGAAAATTCACATATTATCATGTACAATCCGTGAGTATCAGTGCTACTTCAGGCAGCTGGCATCAGCAGTGCCTTCCTCATCAAGTGCCTCACAGTGAGTAAGCAGCTCTGGGGCAGATCTGTAATCTCTGCAGATGCTGTTTGCCTGCCTTCATCATGTCTACACAAATGAACATATGGCCTTCTAGCACAAGGCCAGCTTACACAGTCATTAATTAGATATAATTTCAGCCTGTTCGATGTATCTGATACAAAAATCTGTCCTCTGGCAGGACTGCCTTGTGGTATAGAAACTTTGTCTCTTTGTGAACTGACTCATCTGATGAGGAAAAGCAACAATTTTGCCTGAGACTGGGGAAATACCTGTTTATTACAAATGCAGGTACAGCAGTGTAAACACACCTGAACTTGCCAGTGGGTTTCTTCTCGCTCTCCCTAGTTCTCATTACAAGTAGAAGATGGGCACTCCTCTCTCTCACTCCAGCATGTGATACCCAAGATATTCTCCAAAAGCACCATCACAGGCATTACAATGCCAGTAATTCAGTCCTGCTGCCTGGCCTAGAGAGCTAGTCACAAAACTCCTGGGAAAAAGTACATGGAAGCAATCATCCTATATGCAGATACACCTCATGATTCTATGTAATAAGTAGATTTTGTAAATTGTTGCACTTCACTCATTTTTAAGTGAATAATCAAGAAAAACTATTAATTAAGGCTGAAGAAAAGTTGGTATGAAAAAATACATTTTTGGTAAAAGGTGGTAAATTTTTGTTCACATAATGCCACATTGCTTCATTTTCTCACACAGCAGCACAAAACAACACCAGGCACATATACAGCCCCAGACAGGGGGCTGCTATTCAGAAATAACCTGAGCACATGATGGCCCAAAGGAAAACTTTGAGCTGTGCTCTCTTCCTTCATCATGCACAGCACCATGCAGGAGTTTGCAATGCAGCACTGTTTGCAGAAAAGCGTAACAAGTTAAAGAAGTTTGTAACAACTTCCCAATAACATATGAGGTGCAAACTTCCAGTTTGTAAGGAGAGAGACCTGACCTACAGGCACAGCCTGGAGTTAATGGGGGAGAGGACCTTCTGTGTGAAATGTGAGGAATCTTCAGCAAAGCAAAGCTGCTACTTCAGAGAAAGAAGAGAGCATGTAACAAAAACAAAAGAAAAAGCATTTGAGGAATAGCATCCAATTAAATGATTCATATTTGATGATACTGAACTACTTATGAATTACTGTAATTTTTTTAAAATTTCTATTAGTAGTTCTTGATCATACACCAGAATGAAATACCCAATAATAGTGGCCCTTCAAAATACGGTAATAGCTAGAGGTGCTTTTCTGTGGAAACAGACAGTCAGTAAGATCTTTCTTTTGGATGTTAGCTGGTTCATTGGTTTCCCCTTGAACCCTGCAATGTTTGCACATGCTCATTTTTTGGCTGAGCAAATAAATGTACTTGAAAGGGCATTGATACCTGCTTTCATGTGAACCTTGGCTTTCCTGAATTTTTTTCCTAGAGATCTAAGACTTTAACAGAACTGAACAGTCACAAATTACATATAAATATGATTATTATGATAGAAAAATGAATCATAACTTCTTTGCTGTGTTTCATTGCAAAGGATTATGTTTTAAGACTGACTTCCAGCAGATTCTCAGTACTAGCAGGAAAGTTGTATTTTAAATATCTGTGCTATATGAACAATGCTATGCCTATGTAGTATATCCATCCTTCCTCAGTTCCTGATTTCCACTTGATTAGAATTAATTTAGCAGTCACTCTTTTAATGTAAATCTTCACTATCAGCTTGTGAAGTTGGGAATGGCTGACAGTTATCTCTGTTGACAAGCACTGGTATCTTCCTCATGCCTCTCTCAAGATGAGGCACCTTCAAGCAGGAGCAAGACAGTGCTCAATGGTGTCTGTACAATCTAGGGTTCCTTATTGTTACCCATTTTATGTCCATGGACTGCATCACTGTTTCTATAAACTGAGGGATTCCAGGGTTTTTTAATGTCTTTGACATCTCTATCCCTTTCTCATAAGAAAGTTGAGAAGAGTGACAACAACAAGCTGGTAATGAAGAATCACTAAACATATTTGATATTCACATGGAAGGCTCTAGAGGAAGACCTGGAGACCTCAGCCTGTCCTAATAGGCAGGAGACAAAGCACTCCACCAGCCCAACACCTGCTAGTGATACAGTGATGTAACAGACCAGGGTGTCACAAGACAGGTAGGGGGATGAGACCGACTTGCATCAGAAGATGACTTTCTTATTGGAATTTAACTGGAGGTAGTATGTCCCCATAAATACCCATCAAGCTAGACTGAGTCTGGTACTTCTTCCAAAACCAACAGGACACATGCTTAAGTGGTACTGCAGAGTCATGAAGAAAATGAAAAGGTTTGAAGTACAAAAGATTTCAGTTTCTCTCTCATCATTTCCATGGTCTACATTTTGCAGCTCAAGACATGTGCATCATGAGGGAGTAAAGCCTCCAGGAGATTGGGTTTGAGAAAAGTGGACACCTACATCAGCAGGAAGTCAGCATCCATTTGGGTGTAAAGCACAACATTCACATCTAACACTTGTGAAAGGGTAGTAGCCCCAAACTGGCACAGTCTAAGCAAAGAGAAGAAATGCTTGCTGGACAAAAGGAACTTAAAAGCAGACGAATTTCCCATCTCTAACCTTGGTGAGGCCCATAGAAACTACTCTCAAGCAATGATGTATAACAGCTTTAAACAAGTCAGAACTGTCAGCAGAAAGTACTACATGATTTAGTGATCTGCTTCTAAAAGTTATCCAAAGAGTGAAATTTAACTGCAAGTAAAAGCCTCCAAGACCTGGTCTTACCCTCTCACAGGGCACTGATCTGGATTTTCATCCTGTATTTTCTTTTGTTTCCTCTGGTGCCCAAACAAATGCTCTGCTAGAACAGATTATAATGTGCATCATCCCTTCCTGTGGTGAAAAGACTTATGAAGCAAGCCCACATTTCCTTCCACTGCCAAAATCACTTAGACATTCTGGCAATACAGGACACATTCTTTATGTTATCTGGCAGCTAGTGTCTGACAGCTGTTCAGCAGCCTATCTGAAAAAAACCTGATGGCCTCACTCCAGTTCCTGACAGACATTCCAGATCACAAAGATTCCAGATTATTATAGCCCACAAGACTTGATCCAGTGAGTCCTCCATCATCTCACTGTCTTCTACCTTTCCTACAAGGCTATGACATTTCTTCTGGAGAAACACAGCTAATCTGGTATATTGAAAAAATTGGCCAGATGAGGGACCTACTAAATTTATGGGTTAGTTCTTTCATAGATGAATCATCAGCATAATAAAGACTATTACTTATTAGTAGTGTGCATTTTGTGTTCCAGCTTCCAGACATTGGAACTTCTTATGCCACTGCCTTATGAATCAAACTCTGTCTGCTGGTAGAAATATTCCCCCACACAGAGACTGACCTGCTCTTGGATCGTAGCAAAACCTCATCCCTCACAGCTTTTCTACAATTACTGTTCTCCTTGAACTCGTGTGAATCAAACCTTTTCAGTACTGAACCTTCATCACTCCTGTAACTGGGGATCAGCTGCATCCCTTCCTCCAGTGCTCTACACCAAGAGTTTACATTCCATTATCCATCACTCTGTGGGCCTCAAACTGCAATTTATTCCTGTCACGGATTGTGACCTGAATTTGGGTTCTAGATGCAATCCCTTTTTCAATTCTTTTCAATCCCTATTTCAACTATTTTCCCTTTTTCAATACTCTATCTTCATCTCCTACACCTGGTTAAATTAATTAAAAAACAGATTTTCTCCTCTGTCTATGCACTGCTTCCTCTACTTCAACATCTACTTGAAGCCCATTGGATTTTTATGAAGACATTTTATGTTGTGTATAATTTATTCACAATAGCATTTATTTACTTTTTAAATGGTGTGACTAAAATTTTCTTATGCATTTTTTTCCCTTATTGGTTAATAAGAATGTAACAGTTGCCCTTAATTAGACTGGTTGGACTATGCAGCTTGGGTACTTCATGAACAGCTAATATTAAAGGAATTACTTTACCATTCTAAGGGTGGTGGGAGAGACAAAAAAAATCCAGGGATTTCTTTTTGAGCTACAGCTAACAGCCACAAAGACTTTCATCTCAGCTCTGCAGTGTGACAGTTTTAAATAGCTTCAGCAACTTTATACAGCACAGAAGATACAGCTCAATACTGTTTGTCTGAGTTTTCAGAAAAAAAAATTTCTTCAGATCTATCTGAAAATGAAACAGTTTGTCTTTCATGAACACTATGCAGTGCTTCCGGAGGTCTGAAGTCCTCCTTGTCACCAACCACCTTAGAAAATAAGCATTAAGGACACCAATATGAAGAATGTGACCAGAAATTAAATTGTCATACCTATCTCCTTCCAGCCTGGACCACACACCTTACTGATACAGAAAATCTTTGATGTTTATAGCTCAGAATTTCTATGGACCTGCAATAGGACAGCACTGACACATCCATGTTAAAACTAGAGATAACTTGAATTAATGAATTACTTCTGAATAGCAAGGAAGGAAACACAGAACAGAGAATACAACATTTTCTGGAAACCATAATGATTTTCTGCTGAAATATTTAAACATAGTTAATGCTAAGGAATTTTCCCTTTTTGATCTGTTGGGCTGGGAAGTAATACATAATACATATCTTTTTGATCATCTTGAATCTCTCCAGCAACAGGCAATC
Source organism: Pyrgilauda ruficollis (assembly GCF_017590135.1). NCBI lineage: Eukaryota > Metazoa > Chordata > Aves > Passeriformes > Passeridae > Pyrgilauda > Pyrgilauda ruficollis. The sequence goes on from NW_024524266.1 coordinate 7,804,775, forward strand.
AATAGCCTTTCCAACAACCACAGAGTAATCAAAAAGATTACAGAGGATTAAAACTGAGTATCCTTGATACTTTAAATGTTTAGTGTAAATCATGTGAAAGTTTAACATTTAAACATGCTTTGAAGCACATACTTACTTGGAAAAAGTTCTGGAGTTTTGCTAGGAGAAGACATGTTAGAAAGCAATGCTATTTGTTTTTCCCAGCATACAGGGCTAGTGGTATGAGACAGGATTCTTCTCAATTGCTCCTGGCAAAGGCTCTATATTAGGGAAAGTTAAGCTATACAGTACTTCAAACTTATCATTTCCATTCATCAACATATTTTTATGTGCATGATGAAAACTGAGGCTGGGCATACTTGTTCAGAGATAGCTACAACATCACAGTCCTCACAAAGTGGCCAAGGAGCACTGGCACCCCACCCCATCAATCCATGGCTGCAGGATGATACCCTGAACGAGGAGCAGCCAGCTGCACTGGGCTCCTGACTCGAGCTGCCGCCAGATATCTGCTGCTGGTGACTTCTCACTTCTGCCAAGACTGCCCCTCTCCATTTCTCTGCAGTTCTCAGCAATCATGCACAAAATACAACTGTATAATAGAACAGCAGATTCATCCAATACCATAGATATTGCACATACAATCAAGATTAATATCACTGAATAATTTAGGTTGTAGGGATTCCTGGTATTTTCAGTTCAATACCCAGGCCAAAGCAGGGCCAGTTACAGCAGATTGCTCATGGCTTTGTCCAGTTCTGCATTGAGTATCTCTAAGGATGTTCTCAGCCTCCCCGGACAATGTCTTCCAATGCTTAACCACTCTCACAGGGAAAAGAAAATATTTCCTTGAATCTCACTTGTAATTCTTGTGTTCTGGCTTGAGGACATGTTTTTTCATCCTAATATTATATATCTCCAAGATGAACCTGGTGTCTTCTTCAAACTCTTTCAATTAGGGCATAAAAGATTATCCACAAAAAAACCCCCACAAAAACAAACAAACAAAAAAACAACAACAAACTTGTTTTCTTTCCCCTATTTAAACCATTTCAGCCAAATCTGAAACTGATACACTCTTTGAAGCATTTTGCAATCATACGTTTTTTTATGGAGGACTGGAAAACACTTTGGGAGAAAAAAAACTTTAAGAAGATGTACAGAAAGAGCCTGCTGGAAGATCTTATTCTGCATATTCACCCATTTCAAAAGAAAACTGACTACTCTGTATTTAAAAAAAATGAAAGGAAAAATTTCCTTTGTTAGTACCAAAATCTTCAAGTCTTAAAAAAAAAATCAAGGCAATCACATCCTGTAGTTCTAAAAGCTGCTGCAAGAATTAACACAGTATTTTTTCTCCCAGGAAGAAGAAAGTTCGTTTCCCATCAGGCGATCACGACTGAAACAATTCATCCACACTGTGATTAAATGAAACTTTCAAAATGTACTCAAAAGCTACATTCATTGCTGTAAGGAGGAATGACCTCCCTCATAATGAACTCTGAGACTAGCAGCCAGCTTACAGAGGTTTTATAGTGGCCAGTTTTGGCTTCAGAGTAACTGGTAGCTTCCTTTTGCAAGCTGCATAGCAGATTTGGGGGCCTGCTGAGGCATTGAAGAACTGGACTCAGAAGTCTGCACTGAGGCTGGAATATGTTATTTTTATATTATAATATAATTATAGTACAATTTATAATTGTACTATAAACCTGAAATGCATAGTTTATTTCAACTTTGTATTTTTATAAACACTAGAACTGGATTACTTAAGGCAATTTCAAATGCTATGTTTTAAATAAATAAGATGTTTTAGATTAATGAGAAGAAAGCTCTTGATCTACTAAAGAACATGAGTTGGATCATGGGATGGGCAACACTCCTGAATGCAGTTAGTCTCCTAAGATTCTAATCCATGTAAGAGCCAAAAGACATCCTATCTGCACCAGAAAAACGTAACATATGAAGGAAAGCTGAGGAAAAGCTAGGGTCATGAACTACAGGACCAGAGGGCTGGACAGATCAGCTGCAGAACAGACCTGCCATGAGAGGTGCACCCCACAACTGCACATCACACAATTAAATGTTAAGAACAGCCTTTCCCATAGATGGATGCACAACTGGCAAAGTTGTGATAGTAGCCTGCTAGTGAAAGATGTCTCTGAACCACACTTTTGGGGTCAACACCAAACTAATGATCCTATTCCAGAGACCTCATTTTATCTTAATCATCAAGAAGTCATTCCATTAGTCAAAAGACCATTAAACAAACCAAAAAGGAGTTTTGTTTGTATTCTAACACCCAATGTTTAATTTTGCAGGACTCCTTACAAGAACAATCTGTTAGCCAAAGAATGAGTCAAGTGGGAGTGGGAATGGCTGAAGTATTCACTGTGACCTGTACAGTTTCCATACATTTTTCTCCAGCACATACACATTATTGTCAGAGGTGCAGTGGTAGAACAGGACATGCACAAATTTCATTCTCGCTAGCTTGTGTCATTATTAACCACAAGCCAAGTCAGAAGGGAAGAGATGCAAGAACAGCTGTACGAATTGGTTTCATCTGAAATGAAGGGTGAAACACCACAATTTCACTGCAGTCCCCATAAAACCAAATCTGCTTTGATGAGTCTGACTTGACGCCCCTCGTTCTGGCCTGCACTTTCTCTTCAGGCATATCCAGCAACAGGGACTGCCACAGCCCTTCAGGCGTGACAGTCTCCCCTCCACTGGCCTGTATCTGCATCTGTGTTACTACTGTTTGTAGCACAGTAATGGAGACAAGCAAAATATTTGCTGTTTTCTTTCCTCTGTAATTTAAATCTACTTTCTGGCTGCAGAAGCAAGTGCATATTAACTACATAAGCACCATAAAAACCCTAAGACGTAGGCATGATGAACTCAAGGGAAGAATGTGATTCTGCACTAGCATGAAGTACAGTATGCAATTACAACCACTACAAATATTTTATGTAGAAGATTTATTGGCAAACCTCCACAGAGCCTGTAATCCCTAGCACAATTTCCTGTGCTCTTATTAGAGGAAGATAACCTTTTGGCAATTGTTTGTATAAGATGACAGTAATTGCTCATGATAAAGACCTTAATTAGTGGAAGATAAAGTATTACATTAAAGGAAGTGACAGCAAAATAGATTCTGTATCATTCTCTTTTTTTAATAGTTGATGAAACTAAAAAAGTCTTATAATTGAAAAGAGCACAAGAAATTTTTAAGAAAACAGAATGTGGATTGCAAAAACACTTTCCAAACAGCTGCAGATAGCTGGACAGCACATTTGACTTTCCCTTGGGTTGTTAGTGGGTTTCTTATTGGAAATAGAAGCAACTGTGATATACACAGACTTCTAATGAAATGTTGCAATGGAGTCCTTTGTTACCGTGTGACTGGGACACTGCATGACCACGTGCTTAGCTTTACTCAGAAAAGAAGCCCGAGGAATTTTAATCAAACACAATCACAACACAAAATGCAGCGTGACCAAAAGTAATCTATGACATCTTGTTTTAGACAAACGCCTTCCTAAAAATTTAGCAGTTTCTAGCCTTGGTCAAAAGAAACCCCAAGTCCTAAAACATGTGATAAATGAAGAGGCACAGAAATATGAGGATTATGAAGCATGATGGCAAGGATAGGCACCAACAGCTCCATGCCTGTAGGTACTCCGAGTTGCCACAGCAACAGAGATAGGCTGGAGGAGGCAGGAAGCAGCAAGGAGATATCTAGGACCGCATCGCACCCCCCCATCCTGCAGCTCATACACACCGCTGAGTGTTGGAAGCTCCAAGACATCTAAACTGCAGAGGGAAGACCATCAAGAAGTATGCAGACAGACCCCAAAAATATCCACCCAATATTAAGTGGACTTTGCACTGGCTTGCATTCTGCAAGTACCAGCTCCTGGATTGATTTCTAGCAAAAATAGGGCTGTTCAGTGCCCTATTTCTTAAGCCCGTGTTTTTCCATCAAAAGAAAAACACGGGCTTAAGAAATAGGGCACTGAACAGCACACCTCAGCCAGCAGTTAAGTGCTGATCCCAGCTCTCCCTCAGGTCGAGCTTTTCCTACCAAACCATACCAATTTGCACACAGGTACTGTCAGGAGCACACTCACCCTGGAGGAGAAGCAGCTGCACCTGAGTGACATCCCAAATTCTCCCTCAACAACAAAGACCAAGATTGATGCTTTAAACATAGGCATCTACCAGGCAGCCAGAGACAGAACACAAAGTCACAGCTTGCCACGTTCTGGCCAGCCCCTTAATTCCAGGTTAACAGCACACACTAACGAAACACAACACTTAGAGCTCAATTCCTTTTCAGCAACTGCTGCTCCAGGGTAGAAAAACAGAGTAAAGCCAATCCATGTTTAGAAGCAGAAGATGTAAGTTTCAATAAAAACATGCAACCACATTGTTCATTTGGCTGTGGGGAAAAAATTAAGAAAAACTCTCTTTAAAGCAAGAAGGAAAGTGAGGAACAGCAAAAGGCTAACTCATCCCAGAACAGGAGATGATGTGTAAGAGCTCCCCACAGCTGATGACTACCTGCACATCTGGCAAAGAGAGTGCAACTGGGAAACACGGGAAAGCAACAACTTCGGGGAAGTGAAGTCACACCGATGCAGCTGAGCTCTGTTTTTCATGATTTAGATCCTGAATTGGCAAGGTGCAAAAGCACAAGAACTGAACTTGGACACTTAGGTCAGGCATGTGCATACGCTTCAGCAGTGTATTTCATGCAGTAGTTTCTGCAACACTTAATCACAAAGAGAAATACCACCCCATTCCCTACAACACTTACTGACCAGAAAAATCCACCTGGATATGCCTAGGGATAGAAGATGCAGGCAAAGGTTCCTTCCCGGGCCCCATTAAGAAGAGGCTCGCCTGGCTGCCCTGAAGCACCCATCACCCCACGTGTGAGCAGGAGGGTGCTGCTCCCCCAGCTCTGCCACCACAACCCCCGCAGGCGCCAGGAGCTCAGACGGGCAGCTGAGCAGAGCTTAACAAACATCCGGGTGCGGGGACGTGGCCTGAGTGCAGGGTCCACATCTGCCTCTGCCCAAAGGGAATAAGCATTTCATGGAAGCATTGTCTCCAGATGTGAAACTAGTTTCTAAAGCCAAAGGGAACCCGGAAATGTATCTCCCAGCTTGGCCTGGCCTCAGAGCCTAATGCGAGACACTCATGGCAAACCTGGGCTGGTGCCAGCAGCAGTTTGAACAGCTTTCTTCTTCCTTTACATAGCAACAGGCTTGAGGTTTACATTCATGATCCTAAGCACGCACAGACAAAGAAAAGGAACAAGGAAACCAAGCTAGTTAAGGAAGGTGGTAGAAAGAACTGGAATCCCATCCCTCCTCCTCTATGGAGTCACCAGGTCTCTGAGAAAACAAACCGGCATCTAAGGCAACACACAAGCCTTGAGACTTGTATTGAGCACGAACACAGAAATAACACTGTCAAAGGGCCAACCCAAGCCCTGCTGAAACCCAGGTGATTCCTGTAAGGCTACTAAAAGCTCATTTTGCAAACCTGTGAAAAACTTCAAGCTCTAGCAAGATTTTGATCTACAACAAACAAAATGAATCCTGCTCATCTCTGTATGTCAGTAAAGGCAGCCAGTAATATAATGCACAATATTGTGTATATGGACAGCTAATTTTCATCTAGCTGCTTTCCTCCAGCTAAATACATTTTTTGTTCATTGGAAACAATCCAGAAAACAAGTCATAGATGAGCACTGTTACTAGAAATCATAAGAACAATTTACTTCTGAAATACAGCATTTCAAAGCTGGTCAACACATGTGTATGTACATGTACACTATATAGAGAAATCATTTGTTCAGGGACTAACCAGAAGTGGTAAATAATATCTATGCACCACTGAGCTGTACTGAGCACTTTCCAATCCCCCAGTTTTCCTCTCCTCCAGCCAAGAATCTGTTCAGAGCAATTCACTGACAGGGATCCCAGTTGAAAAAGCTCTCTCCTCTTTGTAGTGCATCCTTAAGCACTACCCTTGAATTACACTCTCTAAATGGCTTTGCCAGCTCAGAGGCAAACCAGGCAGCAAAGGACAGCGACATCCTCAGTCTGCATATGACATCAGCTGGGTAACATATGGCCCACTGTGGAAAGCCAGTAATGCAGAAATTATTTGCACCATCTCCTGTGCACCTGAAGAATTTGCAAGTTGGGCTCCTGTGAATGCACCTCCACTGGGAGGAATTTTGAAACAAAGCTACAGGAGGTTGCAGAGATGGTTTTACAAGCCCCGCTTGCCTGACTGGAAACACAAGGATATTTTTCTTAGCAACTGACATCTCAAGAGACTCGCTGCTTTCTGAAGTACAAAGCATGTGTGCAGGGAAATTTGAGGTGTCTCATATGACCTTCATGTCTTTCATAACCAATCCAGGGAAAAAAAAAATGCATCAGCCTGCGGCACATATTTTTCTGATTAGGATGGGATGTCTGTTTTGTTTTCTTTTAACAACTGAAAATCATCATCTTCCCAGGCAATTGGAAAAAACCCCAATTTTTATAGTGTCCTTGTCTCTTGCATCTTTAGTCTCTACAGTGGTAAAGCAATGGCAGGTAAGTCATGGAAGTATTAAATCCATTGTTATCCCCAACCCAAAACAGTTGACTGAGCTCAGCTCTCTTCCTCAGAAACTTTAAACCAGCAGTTTAAATTAACATGAATCATCATAATTTATACTGTGCTATTTGTCACAAGCGCTACCACATTTCTTTTTGAAACATTGCCCCATAAACTGCAAGTGGATGAATGAAGTATTTTACATGCACAAATCCCAGTCTTAGATTAACACTTAATGGCCATACTCCTCCACTGTTCATATCATGTGTGTGAGGGAATGCCTGTCATAACATGGTCCACACTTCAGGCAAAGCATAAATAAAATAGCTGTAAATGTAAATGATGTTCTAACTGTGCCATTTAAGATTGGTTGTTTATGAGTCTTCACTGAAGAAATAGGCCATGGTTTTAAATACTGAAAAAAACAGAGAGATCCGCTTAAGAAACATATTTGCCTTATTTTAAGGTCAGCATTTAAATATCTGCATCTGGTGAACATTTTATTTCATGGTACAGCATACAAAACACTAAATACAGATCCAGTTGCTATTTTAATTCACTTCAGGGCTCTAAAATACAGCCCTATTTTGACACAATAATATGTAATCACGTTTTTTAAGAAAATCATTAGCAAGGCTAAGGGAGTACTGCTATGGCTCTAAAGCAATAGTTGAAAACCTTCAAAGCAGGTAAAACATGTAATACACTGAGCTGTTTATCTTTATATAATATTATTTATAGTAATCTATAATAATACATAAAATTATTACATTAATCTATAGTGTTTTTCAGTAGCTACCATACATCTGAACCACCATGCACCCTTAGTTTAATCCTGTAAAAGACAAAACTCTTGAACTCCTTGATACCTGAGTCAGACTTTTTACTTATGCCACCATGATCTACTGCCTTCATCACTACAGTATTCCACTCTTCTGGAGATGACAGCGAGCACAGCTGCAATCCTGCAAGTCCTTTGACTTACTCCAGCGGAGGCTGGGACTCCCACAGACAGTAGGTGAGTGATACCTCCACCTCAGGTACTCTCAGCATCACTTCAGAAGACCAAACCACCCAGGAAGCAGATGAGTGGTGGGAATGTGCACTAGCAGGGACTGAGAAGTTAGGCTGCTGGGAGACCACTGAGTGTTATTCACACTTGCTCTTGTCCCTGCTGTTCCTTGCCAGGCCCCCCAAGCCAGCTGATGCTGCACCAACCACACAGCCCGAGCTGGCACCAGCACAGGGTGCTGGGTCAAAAGCTGCACCTGCTCAGAGGCAAGCAGGGGTGTGAGAGGCTTTGCACACCAGTGAGGTCTGTATGCACACACCTGGGGACCGAAACACCTTGGCATCCCTGTGCTGGACATCTGCTTGTTAAAACCATAAGGAAGACATGTCACTGTTCAGCCATTTGTTCCTCAAGTTAGGAGAGGAGGAGGTGAGCTATCTTCACTTTCCTTACATTAACTTAGCACTTTTATAATGCAGCAAGTCAATACAGGACACAGAACATTACCATGTGCAAATGTGGCTCACACTGTTGAGTAATACCGCTATTTTAAACCCTCTGCTGCTAAGCAACACTGACAGTATGGGTAGAACATTTTGGATATACCGAATGCTTCAATTCTTCCCCCCCACACACGTGTAAAAAAGCTGCTCCCGCACTGCACATATATCCACCAGCTATTCAAAGATGGAGGCTTCAGTTTTTGTCAGGTTAATTCTCCTCAGCATTGAAAGGACCCTGGTCATGTTTGTGCAAAAACAGCCCCTTAAGAGATAAGCAAATGTGGCCTCTTGGTTTGTATTTAAGCACCCAAAGGCACCATTCCTGGAAAGCTCAGCCATCAGCTTCTTGTAATGGATACCTGCAGCTAACAAGGAAATGGAAAAAAAATTACCAGTTCCCTTAATTCAAGAAAAATGTCCAAGGTTGGGATCCTCTCCAAATATAATACTTACCTGAATTGTCTAAAACAAGGCAGGTTATGTGCCTTCCTGTAAGAGCTAAAAGGGTTTGTGACAAGCACCACAACCCAAAGAGTAGTTGCTAACAGCTAACATGAAACATTTCCAGTCCTTGCAGAGCAACAAGGACAGAAGAGAGCATGGGGAAAGCACAACATTTAATGTCTTAAGAGGAAGATTTGGTGAAAGACTTCTGTGAAACTGCATTTACTACACAGAGGAACACTTATTTAAAACCTTTCTATTTACTTACCCTTCAGTAAGAGAAGGGGTGAAACCAAGCTTTGAAGTCTCTCGCCCAGGGGCTGCCAGCATTTAGTCCCTTTAAACTGATCTCACTTTGTGGAAGAATTTTGCATTTTTCTGTACCAAGCAAGCACTGCAAAATGGCCCATTAATTGGGTTTCCTCTAGGATGGATTGTTTCATAAGGCTTGATTGTGTTTTCTCAGGCATAAGTGTACCTCTGAGATGCGACTGGTTGAGAAATGCTGCCCAATTCTGATAGCATATACTTCAAACTTTTCATAAGCTTACTCCTCTCATTGTTATTCTAATTTATTCCAGAGTACTTCATTTTGCCACAGACGTTAGCAAGGTTACAAATGCTCGTGTCTCTTCAGCTATTAATTCTATGGCATTTTTCACTTCATTGTATATTTACCCGTCTATTAACCTACATGGATGATTTCATAGCTAATAATTTCTACTAACACCCTTTTAGACACTTGTGACTTCAACCCTGAAGATGTAGGTGGTTGGAAAGACTTGCTTGTCTTCCTCCTCCCTCCTGTGATCTAAAATTAAAATGATGTGACCAGGACAACATATCTCATATCCTATACTTCTTTGACAGACAGCACAGGTCTAGACCCAATTTCCACACAAAAAAGTGAATCACTGAAGAGCAGCAAGTCAAAGTGTCTCATAAGTAAGCACATTACAGCCTCCCGGGGAGAGAGCAAGTGAAGACAGATGTAGAATACACATTTGGGTATCAAATAGGTACCATTTAGTAAGATGCTTTGGAAAAAAAATAAATTGCTTATCTTCCTCTTGACTGTTTTTTACTGGAACAGACCTTAAATCAGTCAGATGAGAACTGCAGTAATGCATGATTATGCACCAGCTGAAAGAGGTGGTCTTACGTACAGAAAAAGCATTTAGAATAGAGTCTCTTTGGACTATTCTCTGCTTATTCCCAAATAAGATCCAGCATTTTCTGCAATCAACAGGAGCTGGTAATGCTAATCCCATCATGTATGTCTCCTCTGATCTGCAAGACAACTGTCTCGATGATCAAACGCTGTAGAAGAAAACATTGTTCAAGCACAGCAGCCTTCAACCTGCAGTATTTAAAAGCCCTCTGCAGCTATGGAAAGGCAACTCTTTTTTCTCATTTCATCATGACAAACTGCAAAACAAGAGACTACAGCATGACTAATGAATCCCTCAATTCCCATCTGCCAACACAAGTCAGTCAGTGTTTCACCCGCTCGCCCCCAACCCTTCACGCTCGGGAGTCTGTTGAGCCCTGCACCTGATCTGCCCCAAAACAGGATGGCAGCACGCACCACACAGCCAATCTTCCTGGCAGGGCACTGGTCACTCTCCCCTGCTTACATTGGGAGACAAAAGGGTATTTCTGATCACTTTCTCTTCTCCTGCTCCATTGTCAAGTTTCATTGGCTGTAAATCACAAAGACCACAAAGAGTTCACCTTCATTTCCATGTCCAGTATCAAGGTTTAACTTCAGGATGGTATGAGACAGGTACAGATCATTAGCTAGTATGTAATTGAATGATTTGCTTGCAATTTTTCTTTTTTCATTAGAAATCTTTTTTTTTTTTTTTACATTATAACCACCAATGTCAAAAAAAGAAGAAAAAAGGCAGCTTTTTTCTGAAGCATTTCCTGCCAAATTTAAGGATGAAAAATTGAGCAAATAATTTAAATATGCTTAAAACAATGTACCCTCAAAGGTCCAAACTACTGAAAGGGGAAGACAGAGTGGGAGTGATGCAGTTCATTCTCCTCTGTTTCAGTTGTCACTCAAGGACCTGATTTGTGAGCCCAGTAAGTCAAAATGATCTTCAATTCCTTTGTTCCCTCTCCCATTTCTTCAGTTTGTTAGCAGTGAGTCCTACCAAATCTGAAATCAAACACAGCTACAGTTTTGCTGACAGGTAGAACCCAGAACACAGATACGCAATAGCAACAGGATGAAAATCGACTGAAGGTACAAAGAAGGGGAATCCACATCCATTTTGATGCAAGTTTGCTCCAGCTGGTGAAATGCAAAAATGCAACCGATCTGCCCACTCTGCAGCTCTGCTGTGTGAGGGCATTCTTGTTCTGCTGAGAAGCAGCCATATGCTGTCAGCTGTCACAATCAGCAAAGATATTACTGCATTAGCACCTACAGTGCTCAATTAGGGTGAAGGCTCCTGCTGAGCGAGGCAAAGAAAGCAGACTGCTGTCATCGTAGACTGAATCCTCTGCCATACAGATAAGTGGAGCTGAACACAAAAAACCCAAAAAATCCAAACCAAATGGATGGGAGGGAATATCCCTTGACTAAAAGGACAAAGTGATAGTGAAACCAGGGCACATTTTATCAAAATCTGAGACTTTAGAAGTTTGAGATAACGGCCTGATAGGAAAGGGATATTTAGTTAAATATCACCTTTCCAGACAAGGAGCTCTTTCCACATATACATGACACCATTATGAAGAACCAAAAAGCCTGTGCAAAAAAAAAAAAAAGCACAATGAAAATCAACAGAATTGTCTGAGTAGCAATCCAGCTCATTTCAGAATATCTTGTTTCACAGAATATTCTAAGTTAGACAGGACCTACAATGGATCATCGCAGTCCAGCTCTTAGCCTTGCACAAGACAGCCCCAAGAATCACACCATGAGGTTGTGATTTGATGCCTGAGAGCATGGTCCAAGCGATTTTTGTGCTCTGTCAGGCTTGGTGCTGTGACTGCTTCCTAGGGGAGCCCATTCCAGTGCTCAGCCACTCTCTGAATGAAAAACACTTTTCTAATATCCAACCTAAACCTCCCCTGACACAGGTTCATGTCATTCCCTTGGGTCCTGTCACTGGTCACCAGAGAGAAGAGATTGGTGCCCTCTGCTTCCCACTGTGAGGAAGATGTAGGCTTCCCTGAAGCTCCTCTTCTCCAGGCTGATCAGACCAAGTGACTTTAGCCATCCCTCATACAGCTTTTCCTCCAGACCCTTCACCATGCATAAAAAAGGTCTGCATGCATAAAAAAATTGCATTGTTCACATACATAAAAAAGTATAAACAATTTAATAGACTTTAGTGTTTTTGGGAACATACTAAGTAACAATCCAGCAGCAAGTTAGCTAAGAGCAGGCAAAAGTTGGCATTGTGCCACCATGAATCCCACTAGAGCAAGCACAGGATACCACAAATTAGGAAAGGGATTGTTTTTTCCATTCATCACTTCTTGTTCACAATGATGCAAAGAACTCGTTGGTGAGAAAATGGTGCTAATAATGCCAGGGATGTGGATTTGCTACCTGTTGGGCTATTCACTTAAGAGCTGGACTCAGTGATCCTTGTGGGTCTTTTCCAACTCAGAATATTCTGTGATTCTGTGAAAGTAGTAGTAGCTGCCCAATGCTGGCATAGAAAAAGTCAGTGGAACACACTAGTCATACTGTCATGAAGGTACAAAGGACAAGCAAAAGACAATGGCAGTCATTCATTTTCTAAAATGACGTGTTGCTGCAAGACTTTTGGGCAGTGCTTCCCTTAACAGAATGCAGCAAATATGATTGAATACCCATCCCCCACCTCTTTCACTTGATTTTCCAAACAGAACAAACACCAAATGTTAGGCAGCATCACCCATCATCCAAAAACTCTTCCAAAAGCACCTGGTTATAGAGAACAATGCCTGGACTCTCAATTTTTGATGCATCACAACCAAATCACAGAAAAAGTAAATATTCTTCCTATGAAACTGGGAACAATTTGTTTCCATAGCAGCAAAGACAGTGATGAGCAACTCGGGCAAACAGCTTGAGAATTATTAGGAGCACAACGTGGATCAGATGATTTACATACAACATAAATAGTGCAGAAGGTGACAAGAACAAGCAATAGCCTTTGAAGTATGAGAATTATACAGCCAATCATCAGATCTAGACTTTCTCCTTCCCTTTCATCCCTGCACAGAGTCAGGAGAAAACTGTCAGCACAGATGGATAAACAGCACTGGAGGAGATAGGACGGCACCTCTGAGTCATAACGCCATAATCCCAAAGCACCCTTGCAACAGCCAACATCTGCATGAGAACAGCAGCAATTTAAAAAATTTTAACAATTTTCAAAGTCAGGCGTAACCCTTGTTTAATCTATGCTCTGTGGCACTGTCACCTGTTACCTGAAACAGTCTGACAGACATTGTACTGATCTGCTTGTGGAAACTGCACATCAAAACAACATCCATTCAAAGCTCCTTTTCACCAGTGAAACAAGTGTTATCCATCCTCAGCTTTGAGGGGACTGACACTTAAATTCAACACGTGCTTTGAGGTGAACCCAAGTCAGGCTCCCAGTCATTTGTCCTTAGCACAGAACACAAACCCATGAGGTGAACCCAAGTCAGGCTCCCAGTCATTTGTCCTTAGCACAGAATTTCACACCCTCCCTCCTCCAGTTTGCTCATAAATACCTGAAGTTATTAGAGGATCCCACTTTAATATTGGTGTCTTGGCTCTTTAAAACCTTGAACTAGAATTTTGGTTCCAAAACTAAGGGAACCAAACACATTGACTGTAAACCAGCTGCAACAGTTTCTGAAACAGGACATTTGCTAAAAAAACAGAATTCCACCACACTTAAAGCACAAAAAGTTACATATCAGCTGACTATCTAATGTGATAGATTAAACTACCTGTAAAGTTTTTCTACATGAATTCACTTCATTTTGTTTATCATTAATGCTGAAAATTGCTAACAGGCTCATTTTGAGAGCAATATTGCTAAAGCAATTATGACACTGCAACCTTGAAGGCACCTTGAAAACTAAGTAGTATTGCAGCTATGCCAGGGCTAATCCACTTAAGAAAATCAAGATGAAACTCCTCACTTGACATTTCTGAGAACAAGGTGACAAAGTTTTAACAAACCTGTTATTGAAGGTACTTTGTGTAAGACTACTTAAAGTTTTCATGGACATTATATCCAGCCTACAGTAGAGATTGTATCCACACAGCCTGATGCAAACACCTAACTGAAAAAATTAGGTGAAGCAACTTGGAAAACAAAATTATTTTCTTCTATGTAAAACAACAAAATATTCTGCTGTCCCCTTCAGGTTTCTCAACCCCACAGTACACAGGCAAGAAACCTCCTCTTTAACTAATGAGCACTGGGCCCAAGACAAGCTTTGAAAGAAGCTAGATCTGGTATCTTCCTCTTTGGGGAATTATCTTTTGCAACCATCAACTAGTCTTGAAATAACAGCATGGGAAAATAAGCACTATGAGAGTCCATCCATCCCCTAGGAAATAAACATGTCCATATGTATATACAGAAAAAATATCTATAGCATGATGTTTGTGGGAACACTGGAAGAGGAATTTCATGTTGCTTAAAAACATAAGTAATGATGCCCAGCTGTGTCAGAGCAATAACCTGGTATTCTGACTCAGTGACAAAAGCAGATGTTAGAAAGTGAATCTGGCCATTTTTTGCATCTCTTTCCCCTTATACTCCCTGAGGGTTTGGAATTGGTATATTAAAGCTGTTAGTGGGTACTTGGAACATTGCTGAAATTTTCCTTGAAATCCTGAATCCTTTCTTACCTGTAAACTACAGTCTTCCAAAATTAACCCTCACCATGACAGCTCTTACAGACCTTGAACAGTTGCACACAAGTCTGTGACACAAAAAAAATGCCAAACAAGACACAGGCAAGTATCTGCAATTCATTCATATCTATAATGAATTTTTCTTTTGTTATCTCTGTCTTTCAAAGGGAGAAGAGTCCTTTAAGTTAATTCAACTCCTGTTTGCTCATTTGGAAGTGCTTGAGGTTGAATTCTATTAAAAATTACTGAAGCCAAGCCAACGTGCACTGGGGATCTTGGCAGAAGAACGCAGGCGCACCTCTTTTCCTTTCTAAATGGCATGAAGGCCCTTTCCAGGAAGGAATATTTTTACATTTCATTGCTCTGTTTCAACCCTCCTTTTCGTACTTGTTTCTCCTGAATTCACATTGTTAGGCCACGTTTCATTGCTTCCACAGTCTCACGGCACTGCAAAGGACCAAGAGGCACCACCAGGGTATCACACAACCAGCTCAGCCACCTGGGTTTGCCATAGCTCTGAAGCTGCTGCCACCACCATGCTCAGCCACAAGCAATTCTTCTTCTCTAGGACATATTTGTGTTGATTTCCATGCAAAGATTCCATATATTGAAGTTGCCATCCTTGCATTCCCTGGAGAAGGCTGCCCACACAGCATGCAAGCTGTTTAAAAGCTTATGCCTGTGCCAGTTTGGTTTGCTGTCTAGCCAGGAAATGCTTCTGCCTCCTCCTGCTCAAAGGACATCAGTGTTATTCAAGTGCAGCAAGAGCAGCCATTATTCCAGTGAAAGGAAAAAAACGTCACCCTTTGAGGATACAGACTGCAGGAAAGCTTTGGGGCAAGAAGAAAAGACCCGGGGAAAAAACCTCCCAAGTGCCTGAAGGGCATAGCTACTCTTTGATGCACAAAGATCTTGCTAAGGACTGGATGCTGTTTGAAGGGCTGCATAAGTAAGCTGAGAGCTTTTCCAAGCTCAATATGGAAGCACCGCAGTGTTATTACAGTGCCAGCAGACCACGGTAAGCAAGCAGCATGTGACACTGACTTCACAGAAACCTCTTCTGGTGGCAAATGTTAGCTGAGTCTTGATGTAACTGGCAAGCCCAAGGAGGCAGGGTCTTACACATTTAAATCTCAAACACTTAAACACAAACTGATAAAGCACTGCCTGCCGGATCAAGAGTACCCTCACACCCACAGGCAATGCCCTCCTTCAAAGCATGCCCAAATAGGCTAAAAGCTAAGGACAGAAACAGCCAGAAGGAGTTTAAGGATCACTTGAACTTGAACGGGAAAGCTCCCTGGTTGCTCTTAGGTCAACAATGCCCTTGTGGTCGAAATGGGTTGGATTAAATTGAAGCACATCAGTCAAGAGGCCAGTCCCTTCAGGCGCTCTTGACAGCCAGCGCTGCCAGAGCTCCCTGCTGCCCCCCACACGGTTACAGAGAGTCTCCTCAGCTACCAGGCTAAAGTTAGCTGCTAACATGGAAACCTGTTCTCACTACCCACATCCCCAGATGTCAGATTAATTTAAATACATTTAACCATATTCAAAATCTATGTGTTGCCAGGAAAACAAGTGCACTAATTTGTGCCTGTGAGAAATTCAACTGACAAATCCAGAAACAACACAAAAGTGATAAACAGGTTAGATAGTGGAAATAATCATGGATTTAGCCTTGGCTGTAATTTGTCAATACAAGGCTTTTAGCAAGCAAAAAGCATTTGCACAGAGACCTAGAAAATGAAGCAGTGCCAAAGAGATCAGCTGCTAGAAGCAACACTGCCATCTCATGATTTCATTTCAAGTTTCATGATATTCAGTGCTTTTAACAGGGCTTCAGCTTTTCAACCGTTAAACATGAGCTATAAGTTGCTTAAAACAAAATACAAACCCAAATTTTCTAGCCTGGATTTTATTTCTGATAAAAAGCCTAAATATGCAACCTTTAACTATTGACCAAGAGGCAAAATTGATAAACTCAAAGCAGGACGTTCAAAACCAAACCATGTGCTTTTGGGTCACGACTTTCCAGCAGCCTGACTTTCTGCACCAGACTGCCATCCTCATGAGCTGGATAAGCATAGCAGCTCAGTTCACAGACACATTTGAGAAGCTCTGACTCCCTGCTCTAACAGCTCGAGTCAACTTTTGGGTGTCCAAGGAGAAAAAAAACAAACAAAAAAAGGAGACTACACCTTCCCTGGACTACAACTGCCAGGAGGGACCAGAACATCCCAGAGCTTGGAAACTTCTAGTTCCTAGAAAAAAACTAAACACACCTGACGGACAAAGTACTCATTGATCCCCCCTCCCTCACTGACAATTTACTGGCAAAAGGTTACAAACAGGTCCTAGTGCAATGTTCACAAGCATGTGAAGGGTCATTTAAACCTGAAGCAGGAAGGCCTTTTGCTGCTCACAGCAATGCCTTGCTCTTCAGCTGAGAAGGATGGAGACACAACCTAGACAACTCCTCTCAGCTATGTTTCTTGCCCTGCCTCAAGTTCTCCCACCATGCTTCCCTTGGTGTGCAAACCCACTGACATGCTTTCTCTGGCCTAGCAGGAGCAGGGAAAAGCCCTGTACTCGCACCAGTTCAAAGCATCCTCTCACTGACACATGCCCAGGGCCTCTTTTGATTTTATTAATTTTATTTCATCCACGACAGCTGGAAGGCTTCTAAGTGGCTTTAATGATGTGTGGGGAGTGACAGGAACAGGTTAAGCCTGAGTGCAGATACTCATGATCCAAAGCAAGTAAGGCTCACTGAGGAGCACACAGGGCAGAGCACCCTGACTCCCCCGGCTGCCTGACCCCAGCTGGCCTGCAGCTGCAACCCAGCACCAAAGCTGGCAGGAGCTGCTTCGAGGCTCAAGAGGAGTTTCTCCCAGGCCACATCTGCTCTTGGAGGCAACAAACCCGTAATGGTCAGCAGAAGAACACTCAGCTTTGAGAGATGCACTCTTGGTGGCAGGTCTTGATTCAAAGGGGCACAACAGCAGATGCACTAGAAGAGCTTTTCTCCTCTTCCTTCTCCATAATTTCACTTAACAAGAAGATATTTTCTGGGCTATTATGTTTTCAAAGGAGCAAACTAGAACAGCTGGGCTTGTGACTTTTTTCCCTTGCAGAGGAACACCAGCAGAGGCCACCACAAACCCAACTGAGCAGGCTTTCAGCCACAGAGGCAGGTGTGTGGGTTCACCCACACCAAGAGGAAAAGAGACTGGAGACAGGATCAGGGTTTCAGTTATGTCTTGACCAGTGTTTGAACAAGGCATCAAAGCAAGCTTCATCACTGGCAGCCTTCAGAATCTCTTCATGTATTATTCAGTTTTGTTTTAACTCCTCTCTTCAGTCTGAAGATCATTATTCTCAGAAGAGCACAAGTGAAAAATCAGTAAATAATATGACAGTATTCCTGGGTGTCGTGTAAAGTGCTGTGGCATTCAGCAAACAGAAATCCCACTGAATCTTCACTAAGAGGCTGGGGTTAAGCTGTCATCCCTACATCCTCTTGCAGTTCACAATAAAGCCTCATCTACTGATGCCAAATCCCATTTCTGATAGGAGAAACTAACAGAGGCCAGCTGTTTTCCCTCTGTTTTCTCACCAGTTAAATCATCACCTCAAACTCTTATATATACAAAGGCCCCATCCTTATACCCACTGCCTCCTTAGAACACTACTGGCTGATGAAAGTATGCAGAAAACATGCAAGAGGCCACATCTGTACTCCCAAACAAGATTCTTTCAATTTAAGAGTTATAATTTGTCACTGGACTAACAAATGCAGCTCAAGCCAAGACTTATTTCAGAGCTTATACACACCAACGTAAACTCCACTCTGAATTGGATTAAGCTTTTGCTTAATCCAAAAGAAGCTTTCATTAAAAAGCCATTTTTATTTCCTGAGCAGGAAGATTTTCAGGCAACAACATCTAGAACTTCTGTAGGCAGTCTGCACTGTCCACCTCATTAATATACTTTTTAAAGAAATCATAAAACCACAAATACTCAGGACAGGCTCTCTGACACTGTTTCTGGATCCTGGATGGGGATGCTTACCTGTCTTTGCTGTCTGCACTCCATAAGAATGACAACAGCAGCTTCAAGCAAGGCCAGATTAAAATCCCCCACTCTGGTTCCAGCGGAAGCATTTCACTGCAGGTGTTGTGGAGACCAACCCAGGCATGAGGAGCTGTCAGGTCTGGGCTGGGTGCACAGTCACAAACCCCAGCTACTGCAAAGCCAGCCCACCTTCCCAATTCACCTACAGGCAGTGCTTGGACTGGATAGGCAACAACAAACAAGCAACTGTAAGAAACTGCTGCTCCCAGCTTTTTCTAAGTCATTCCTCTCTGTTGTTAAGTGTTATTGAGCATTATGGGTCACCAATTGGCCATCATAGATAAAGGCCATGTAAATCAAGGTAAGAGTGATCAACAAGAAGGAAGGTGTAGACGTGCTTTTTCCCAACTGCTTATGCTACGTATTGGTTAGTGAACACACCTGTGAGCTCACAGATATCTTCACTTTTTAAACTCTGATAGACCTCCCTCTGTCACTAGATTGATCATCTATAAAGAAAAGAAAGAAGCATGACAAGATTTTGATGTCTGGAAGGTTTCTGCAAAGAGGATCAGAATGTAACATCCTCCCCATTCCCTCAGGACAAACAGTACAGTTGGCTTGAAGTGGTGATAAAAAGAAATTTAGACTGGTTATTAGGAAACGATGAGGAGGTGGTGATTGAGGGAAGAGGAATAAAAGAAAAACAAAGACAAATGCCCAGCTCAGTTGTAAGGACCGGAACAGGTCACCAAGAGCTGCCCCCAGTGTCAGTCCTAGAAGTTTTCCAGGAGTTAGTGACACAAATGTGTGCTGGAATTGCACAGAGACTGCAAGGAGCTGGAGGAGAACCGAGGGGATGATAGATGTCAGTGTGTTTTCTCATGGTGACATGATGACCAGATTTAATTCACCTTGTTTTGTTTTACAAGTGCTTTCACCAACAGCCATGTATCTATTAGGCAGCTGACAGGAGATTAGCACTTAAAGGAAATGCATTCACCAAATGTGAATGGCAATTTAAGACATTTCAAAGGTCTGAAGAGAGGAGAAGCTCTCAGCCTCAACAATTCACCCCTGCCTCATCTCATGACTTGAACTACCACCGTGAAGAAAAGACCCATTCAAAGGCATTTGACAGGGTTCTAGGAACATCAACGTTGCAATTTCCTTTTTGATCCAAAGAATCCGTGGGAATAAAGGCTTTCTCCACCAACTTCAGCTACCCAGATACCTTTTACTGGATGGTACATGACAGAAGAGGTTAATTCCTTTGGCATTTTGTTGTTTAGCTGTAAGGAACTGCATTTTGAAAGCATAACAATTATTTCTCATCAGGTCAGTAAAATAAGATCAATCATGCTAGGGTTTTTATTGACTCAAAACTAGTACAACTAAGCTCCTTTTTTCCCTGTTTTATGCTCATATATGCTAATCCTTTGAAATGAAACTTTGTAGAAGTTACTTTTCTTTCTTTAACTATGAAGTTAAAGAAATGATACCGCAATGCTCTGGATAATGTATAACAGCTTTTGTCCACACATTTTTTGGCATCTCTGTCCTTAAAGTTGTCACAGAAAGCAATAAAAATATGAAAAAAAGAACAGGAATTTCTGAAAATCTTTTATAGTTCATTAGTGACCAGATCTTTCCAGTATCTCCTAAGACTTATGCAATTCTTTCTACACATTGGTATTGGCTGCACTCCATAAATGTAACTATTCAACATACATATTTGCTCTGTTTGGTCATCAGTTTCTTGAAAGCAATTTTTCCATTCAGGAAAAATCCAGTTCTGAACCTATAATACAATAACATTAACCACATAACCGTGGCAAATTTCAATGACAGCTGTCTAAAACCAAACAGATATATTTTAGACACACCTTCACAAGAAGTGCAAACCCAGTCTGATGGCTCAAAACACTCAGTAGTGCTCTTCTGAATGTCAGAAAACACTTCAATGAGTGTCTGTGGAAATACTTCAAAAATACACACATCTTTTATTCCAGTAACTAGCAATAATAAATTCAAATATTTTGTGTGCCTATGAAATCAGTTACATCACACAATTCATACATGGAAGTAGCTGAAGAGCAATTGGGCAATTCCATGGTGACACAGAGGATTGAGGTGCACCATGGCTCCCTGGTTTCTCCCCCTGTTAAGGAGCTAACGTGCCTAATGAGAGACTGGCGGCACCGACAACTTTGATGTAGATCTTTTATGTGACTGAGCAGGGAGAACAAGCTCCCAGCTACCAGTCAGCACTGTAGGAGGCATCCTGTTTATTTTTGTTTTCTTTTTCTGTTTAAATGAATTACAAGAGTCACTGATTATTTCAAGGGGCAGAAAATACAAAAAAAACCTTAGCTTAAACACAACAGTTTTTCAAACAAATAGTTTTCCAATACCTATCACTGGCTATACTACTTATTCTGGCTTCTTAAAATAGTGACCTGATCCTTGAGCAGAGGTGGTCACAGGTAAAGCAATTACTTTTACTAGCTAATGTATAGAGAAGTGATTAAAATTTCATCAACCCTTTAAAATAAATGTTTGTTATTTCACGGTGAAAATGGAAAATCATCTTGTGTTGACTGATGCCATTTCCATCATCCATCTGTGGTTGCCTAGTTTCAGCATTATGCAGTGATCATGTGAATGAATACTCATAAAATGGCCTGACTTGTTACATAATGCTTAAACAACAAGCACTTGGACTAAATCCTCCTTTAATTAAGTATTTGAAAATGTTGGCCATCACCAAAATTAGTAACAGGCTCTAAGTCTGTATGGTAAGGGTGGATGAGATAAGAAATGTGTATTAAGTGAGAGCTGAAACTTGACATCATTGCAGTCTTCACCTCACAGCAGGACATTGCAAAGTTATATATGACAAGTTATATATGAGTACAAGATCACACAAAGCTATTAAGAGTTATAGGAATATATTCCCACTGATGTTTAGCATGTATTCAGTATCTATTTAAAATCTGACTTGCATCTTTTTCACCTAGAGTGTGGTGACAAATCACAGAATTAAGCTCCCTGTGAAGTTTGGCAGCAGTTTGAAAGACCAGTTGTATGAAAGAACCTTCTCAACTACTTTATAATAAACCTACAATGTCTTTTTCCTGCCAGGGATTTCTCTCCCACAGTTGTGTGTCCATATTTCCCTGTAGGGGATGCAGGAGAAATGGGTGAAGAAACAACCCACAAACGTGTGTTATGAACTATGCAAATTAAGCCAGTCATTTGGAAGGGGCCTTGGGAGGTGAATAAATCCAATCTTTTGCTTACAAAAGGCACAGTTTTGCAGTTAGACTAGGTTGCCAGGCCTTGACCAGTTGAGTTTTGAAAATATCCAAGATCACAGTTTCCATAATCTGAGTGACTTCCAGCACTTAGCCACTCTCTCACTACAGTTTTTTCTTCTTGTGTCTAATAAAAAAATTGCTTTTATTGTTACAAGTGACAACTGTCCCCTGTCCTTGTGGTGTGCACATATAAGAAGTATTTACCTCCACTTTCTCACACATGTCCAATATGATCTGGGGATTAGACCAGCCCCTCAGCCCCAGCCTTCCTCCTTCCTCATATGCTCCGGTCCCCTAAATATTTCACTGGATTTCTGCTGGATTTCCCTCTCTGATCTCTCAATAAAGCAGTTACAAAGAAGTGACAGATCAAGGAGAAAAAGTCATTATTAATCTGCTTTGAACATTTTAGTGGTTTTTCTGACAAAACAGAGCAGCACCAGCGAATCCTTCTCTGAACAAGCAGTGATCATAACAAAGCACCCCAAAGGGTGCGCTCTTCTTTTCCTGCAACAGAGAGGTTTTTCAATAACTTCAGTCTCAGTGACCTCTTGCTAAGAGCCACCACACTTATCAAAAGTCTTCTACCATAACAGAGAAAAAAAAAATTAATTGCACTGTAAAAACAACCAAGAGCCTTCAAGATAGCATTTGGATAAAAACCAAACTTGCTGGACATGAAGATTTGATTTCTTTTTATTATGAGCAGCAGCAGACACCTAGCAAGTTCAACAGCAATTCACGTGAAATATTCCAGCAAATCCAACATATGCATTTCACGGTAAAACAGAAGGATTACAATGCTAGATAAATACTCTAACCATGTAGAAGAGATTGGTTATATTTATATGCATGTATATAATGTGCCAGTGCACATATGTGCCCTGAGCATTTTCAAAGACTTAGAAAAGGGAAAACCCAAAGACTGTTCTGACTGATTTTACAGGAGCAGTAATCTGTTTCAAATAAATACAATTTAACTGTCTAAGCTCCGACTCAGCTCCATAAAACCATCTGAGAAACAGCATTCTGACTCCCTCCCAATAAACAAAACATGACCTTCCACATTGGTGTAGAATTCTTTCCTCTCAAAAAAGGGAAAAAAAGACATTTCTCAGGAAGTGCTTCTCCTCACATGAACCATCTCTCTATGAGGGGTCTGCATAAAGCATGAGGCTTCAAACTGACCTACACCAACTGAAAATCATGTAGTAGTCATTTATAGTCTAAGAATAAAATACTTTTGAGTGACTCACTTAGTAAGTGCATTTTAAAGATTTTAAGTTAGCAGTGTGCTAAGTTAGCTAAATTAAGTTGGCAAAGAGAACACAGAAGAGTGTATAATGCTAATCACAACCAATGCACTCATGCTGTTTTGCAGCCTGTACAAGTAGAAAGGCTGTCAAGAGATCACAGAGCACTGTAATATATGTCCAGAGAGGAATTAAAATATGCAGCTTCCCCTATCAAGTGCCTGATCAGTTTGGCTCACGAGGGTATAAAGCAAACACCTCTCTTTCCACTTCATGGGTTTCCACCTCACCTACCCGTCTTCCAACAAACAGGTAAGTGGATTGCCCTTTCCTGGAACTGGATGAGGTGTTTTTCAAAGCCATTTTACAAAGCAGAATAAAATGGAGAGGGGTTTAAGATAAGACTACAGATAATTGCAGCAAGTTCTTCTCAGCATCCCAAGCAAAAAGGAGCAATAATGAACAATAATTCAGGTCAGGTGACAAACAGCAAGTTATCACCACCCACACTTCCCAAGGTCTCTCTATCTAACATTTAGCACCTGTTTTGACTGGTCCTGGAAACATCACTTTCTTGAGCATTCTATCCCAATAACTGCTAAAGCAGCAAAGTGGGAACAGCTCACAGCAGCTGGATCTAGCAACAATGCAGACAGAAATTGCTGGGAGGAGGTGAGACAAAAAGCATTCTCAACTGAGAACTGAAGAAGGAAACAGAGTCCAACAACTCCCTGTAAAAGACACTGTACCAGAAAATTTTTTTACCATACCTCCATAGCACAGGTAACTGTAAGTGTTCAAGTTCTTTGCTCAGATTTAATGAATAAATGATACTTCTCTCTTACAATGATTTATAACCAAATTAATATGGATAGATCATTATTAATGAAAAACTAAGTGGACAGATCCTCCTAGAAACTGCAAAAGGTAAAACAGGTACAGCCTTAAAATCTTCACTCAGAGAAGATGCAAAGACACTACCAGTGACAAGGTGAAAAGCTGAGCAGAGATAAAGATGCAATTGTGGCCAAAAGGCACCCTCCATTTCTCCTCCATCACATATTACTTAGAAAGAAATACCAAGATCTAAACCTACAAGGGAAAACAAAACTTTCAGTTTATTATCTTAAGTCTTTAAAATAGACCTCTGCTGAATCTGAGCACCACTGAGACATACACCAGATCAGTAATTATCTTTGCACATGCTCCCCTCTGAAAAACGGCCTTACTAACTGAAACACATCCAAGTGGAACTCTGTGAGAAAAAAAATAATTAATTTTACTTTTTGTGAATCAATTTCTGACTCTCCCAGACAGCGAAAGTCCCTTTTCCTAGCTTTATTTTAAGAGTATTGAAACAGATTACAAAAATGTTCCTCAAGTGCAGGACAGAGAAGTTGCTGGTACTCATGGGCTAAATGAGTATTTCAGTTTTTAAATTTTTCTCAATTTCTATGGCTGCAAAAATGTATGCAATTTAAATTTCTACTTAAGCTTATTGCTTTAATTATACAATCTGTATCTTCAGCTTAGGTAATAATTATATACTTGGTAAGCAGATGCTAAGACTAACACACAAGTTGTAGGATGTCAGACTTTGGGCAAGTGGCAGAAGAACGGGAAGAAGCATATCAGGATACAGAGTATTGCCATAAATCTTTTTCACAAAGCAGTCACAAAGAAAGCATTTATCTGAAACTGAGTAATTTAGTGCTATGTCTGTCTGCTTTACAGCTGCAAACTGAACTCTACAACAGAAAAGAATGTACTAAACCTGTTCCAAAATGACCAGATGTGCACACTCAAACACCATTCACACCACTCTGGTGAACAGCTGGAGCCAAGTTTTGACAAGGGCAACGCTGCAGTTTAGTAATGACAGACAATATCATGTGAATTATAACTAAGTGATATGCTTCAGCCAAAACCAAACAAAAAGCTGGGGACACTGCAGTGATCCTTTCAATAGCCAGGGAACACGAATGCTAAATTCAACAGGCAAAATCAGCACTGACCTCTCACAACAACACACAGAAACCGAACAGCTGGGGAGCAAAAAACCGTAACAATTACTATTTAGATGAAGAGATAAGTGCACTTCTGACACATTTTCCATCCATTCCCCCTTGCCACTCCTTTTGTCCCACATTGTGGTGTAGCTTCAGAGCACACAAACTGACTTCCTTTTTAGTGCAACTAAACCCAGACATGTGCTTCAGGAGCACACAAAGCACCCCAACCAGAGCTAATCTGACTTGACCCCCCACCCTCCAGTAAAATGTTCAGAAGGGACACTGGGACCTTATGAGCAGTGGCTTCACTCCACAGAATGGGCCCTAATGAGCCACAGTACTGAAGACTCCCACCAGGCCCAGCAAGAAATGTGGGTTTCCACTGCCGGGCTGCAACAAGCCATGGTATGTCTCCATTCTGACTAAGAGTATCATAGAATCACAGAATGGTTTGGGTTGGAAGGGACCTTAAATTAGTTCCAGCCCCACTACCACAGACAGGGACACATCCCACTAGAGAAGGCTGCTCAGAGCTCCAGTCTGCCCTTAAACACTTCCAGGGATGGGGCACCCACAGCTTCTCTGGGCAACCTGTTCCAGTGCCTCACTACCCGCATGGTAAAGAGTTTTTTCTAATATCTAATCTAAACCTGCTCTCAGTTTGAAGCCATCCCCCTTGTCCTGTCACTACATGCTCTTGTAAAAAGTCTCTCTCCATCTTTCTTGTAGGCTCACTTCAGGTACCAGAAGGCCACAATTGGGTCACCCCAAAGCTACTTGTTACCAGGCTGAACAAATCCAGTTCTGTCAGCCTTTCTCCACAGCAGAGATGCTCCATCCCTCTGATCAACTTAGTGGCCCTTCTACCTGAATAAACTCTCTCGAATCTCAGAAGCTGTACTACAGCCTATTCAATACCACCATTTCAGCATCACTTGATTGTTTTGCTTGTTCATCAAGTCTCCTCTGCCAAACCAAAACACAGTTTGAAGGGAGAACTACAGAAACTAATTAAAATTTTAAAAAGCATCAGATCTAAAGGCCAGAGTGAAATGAGTCACAATAACTTGACTCCCTTGTGACATAACTTTTACCTCCTGATTTTTTCACATGCACCATTTCCTTGGCACAGATACTACTCTGAGCTCTGATAGCTATTCAAGCACAGCTGGGGAGCTATGGTGGGTGGGAAGTGATGTGCCATAAAAGCAAATCAAAAACTAAATAAAATACTTTCTTAAGCTTTCCTCATAAGCAAAACTACCTCTGAAACTTTGAAAACCTAAGCTGAGGTTTACACAGATTTATCACCTACATGATTATTGTATGCAGCATATACTCAAGGAGCTTATGCTTTTGGTTAGGTTTCAAAGAAAGCCAAATCAGATTAGCAGCAGTCCCTAGCTAAGTACCCACAATTAGGAACTACTGAAACGACTTTTTGTTTATAAACTCTCATTTTATTTATTTGCTAGCCCAGTTGCTTAGAGAGTAATTCAGATTTGGGAAAAAAACCCCAACTGTAGCCACCGCCTTAACCCATGGGGCCAGGAAGCGCTCCCCAGAGCTAGCCCTGCGCAGCCCCTGCCAAAGCAGCACCAGACAGACCAAGTACAAGTGCTCTGACCTCAGCAAGCCGGCAGGATTCCTCAGGATGCTGCTGAAGGCAGCCAGATGAGCCCATGGCTGCCCTGGCACCTACAGCCCACCCTCACTGCAGAGAGAGGGACAAGTATGAGCTCCGCAGACCTCCCAGCTCCTCAGAAGGGCTCCCCACTCTCCAGCTTCCCTCAGAAGTGCACCTTCTCACAAAAGCCTTGAGCCAAAACAAGTGTGGATCACTGGCAGCATGTGGCAGATCACATGCAGGTTTAAAATACAGCATACACATGATCAAGAGTGATCAGATGCAACTATTTCTGTTTACTAGCTCCACACATGCTGGCAGATTTGGTATACAGTTGTTTTAGCTAACTGATAAATACTGAAGGTTTTGGAGTGATTTAAAATGATGGGCTCTTCACTCAAACTAAGAACAACTTTAAACTGACTTATTATTTATCCTCCATCTTTTAATAAATTAAAAAACTTGGATTATGCATCTCCTGAAAATAGACCTGCATATTGTATGCATGACAAAACCACGTGCAAAGTTACCAAAAAAGCTATCTATAGCTTAGTCAACATGTTTTAAGTAATCACTGGAGGTTCAGCAGAAAAGTAAACTTGCAAAGCAATAGCAGCAGACTTGCAGGGGGAGCAGTCACTGCTGAGGTCCCAGTACCCATGCACTTTCAGGAGAGAGGAGGTGACTTCAAACCAACTCTAACCTGATCCCATGAACTGAGCAACCCTCAGTGGTGGGAACTTCCCAAGTGCCCTCCTGGAGGGCAAATTTCAGGCCATTTTCATCCAAAAGGAAACCAGGTCATGGACTCCAGGTCTGCTCTGAGATTTGAACCAAAGCACAGTGCACAAGGATAAATGAGATTTGCTCCAGAGCCTCATTTCTCGGTCAAAAATAAAATGCAAATGCAGAAAACCCTGCCATCTGTTATGGTCATTTACTTGACTGTAGATTTCCCTTTGCTCTCTACACTGCAAATATTTGAGCTTATACATTCCTCTGGTACAATTTTCACTGTCAAATAATTTTGCCTGCAGTTCAAAAGAATTACAAGAATTCCGTTCAGCTTCACAGCTCTGTTTTCAGCTTTGTCTGCTGACTCCAGCTCCCATGAGTTTAGCCTAGCTGGGGAGCACAGAGGGCCACCTCCTCATTAGAGGGCCACCTCCCCTCTCATTAAAGGGTTGGCTTATTTGCACACTTGTTCACAATTCCTTCCTCTTTGGGGTGCAGTACTGGATGCAGCTACTACAAGCCAATTGATTTTAGGAATATATCCTCATTTAAATCTGAAATTTTCTCTGTAGGTAGGCTGAAATGACACATTGCATTAAATGTACCAGACAAACATTTTTTCAGGTGAGTAAAAATAGTACCTTAATGGCAATTGCAATCACTGACACTGCTTGACCAAAGTAAAACAGGGTAACAGAGGGTCAGAAGGTGCTCTTCACCTACCATTTTGTCAATAAGGTTACCAACAGTACGATAGTACTTTTCTTCATGGGTAACTGTCTTTCAAGGCCATCAGCTAAATACTTCCACAGATCTCTTTCAAGAATAATTCTTTGAGCTTGACACTTCCATTTATTTATTCTTCAGAAAATTAAGAAGAAAGCAGCACAAACAATAATATTTAATAAAATGCTGTTTTAAAATGTAGCTCAAAGTCTGCCAAACCCTGACTTAGTTACTATGCTCAATAATAATTTATATTCCTCACCACAACACGTGTTCCATTGCATACTCAAAAAAAGAATCCCAGAATCACAGGATCAATTAGGCTGAAAAAGACCTCTGAGATCACAGAGTTCAACCTGTGAACATCACCTTGCAAACCAGACCATGGCACTGAGTGCCATGCCCAGTCTTTCCTTAAACACCTCCAGGGATGGTGACTCCACCACTCCCTGGGCAATCCATTCCAGCACCTAACAAATCTTTCCAGGGAGAAAGTCCTCGTGATGTCCAACTTGAACCTCCACTGGCACGGCCTATGACCCCTCATCCTGTCACTGGTTACGTGGAAGAAGAGGCCAACCCTCACCTGGATGCAGCCTCCTTTCAGGTGGTAGTAGAGAGCAGCAAGGTCTCTCCTGAGCCTCCTTTTCTCCAGGCTGAACACCCCCAGCCCCCTCAATCACTCCTCATACGACTCACTCTCTAGAGCCTTTATCAGCTTCAGTGCCCTTCCCTGAAAGAACATGTGAGTGTCAAATTTTCACATGCTCGTGCCTGGGTACAAGTCTTGGTAAATGAGCATTCAAACATCCTGATGAAAACTGAGGTGCATTCTGTACAAAAAGTTGTGTTGCAGCTACACTGTTCCTAATGTTAAAAAAAAATTAAAATTATACATAGGTAATCAGATACTCAGGAGTGTGACTAACTTAAAATGCCCAGCTCTCCAGCTCTTTTGACAAATTTGACAGCTGTTCTGGCATACATTTTTTTCTGCCCTTTTCATCCCTTCTTTCTTCCCCATTTTCACTCTAACAGATGCTTTTATTCTGTTGTGGTTTTTTTTGGTTTTTTTTTTGTTTCTCCTCCTCTCTTCAGTGGCAGCACTGGGGGGAGGGAGGGAGGGAGGAAGCGTAGGGTGCTAATGCACAAAGCAGTGCTTGTTAAAAACTGGACATATCCAGGCAATTCGCCAACTTTAATTCCAAAGACCCTGCTTGTGATTCGATGCTAAAGCGGAATATAGCATTGTTCTATCTGTCTGTAGGACACCGTGTCTTCTGTGGAAGAGGAGTTCAAAACAAAAGGACAAAAAACAGCTTGACACTCCCCCCAGCCTCCAAACACACACTTCATTCCAGAAAATACCATATTCATTGGCCTTCAGAGTTGTTAGAAATAAATCAAGCAGGAAAAAACGGGATTATCTCACCAACATGATGAAAAAACATTATTCAAGTTCACAGTGGACATGGTAAAAGCCAAAAAGAGTAGAATTCTGCTGCTTTTATTAGATCTGCTAAACTCAGCCTTTGGATTTGGACCTTTTCACAGTGAAAACTATTGATGAAGAAGAGATATCAGAATCTGGCCTGAAAATACCATGATGACCTGTGTCCTTGAGAAATGTAAAGCATTGACACAGCTTCTCAAATTCTTTTAAACCAGACTGTGAATTCCATATTGAATTCATGAGGAATTCTTCCGTAAGGTTAGAGAAGAGGCTCTCAGGTGAGAAACTGCTCATACATGTAAATCAGTGGCTCTAAAGCCAAGATTGAGATTAGTTTATGAAATGAGGGAGAAAGACAAAGAGAAATTAGCTACACTTAAAATTGTAATAGTCACACACACTTTCCGTCTCGCAATTTGCCATGTAGCCCAATTTGTCCCAACAGATGTTAAACCATAACTCAATTTAACAGTGGAAAGAAGTACTAAATTTTGTGAAATGGGCACAACATGAGTTTAAATTCCAGATGATTTATGCCACATTGCATTACTAGCATTACGTATCCAAAATAAAATGCATATACTGACATCTATGGCAGTAATAATATATTGAACCACATACAGAAGTTGTGTGAAGAGATAAATCAAGACTTCACTGACAGGGTCCCAAGCACAAATTTTAACTCACTTCCCGTTTAGACAATATTTTTTTCTTTATTAACCTCATGTGCAAGGAGTGCTTCTTTTCCCACGACTTTCCACTTTTCCATGTGCAGCCTTTCCCATCTCTGAGTGTAATCCCCCTGCTCACCACCCGCTCCCTCTCCTCTTTAACCCAGGTCACTCAGTCACCATTGGAGCAGGGACTAGGGCCTCACAGCAGATGCACCTCTTCCCTGCTCCAGCTGTGGGCTCTCTCCCTTCCTTTGGATGGCCACTGACAGAATACACTGACTTTACTCGCAGAACACAAGGAAAAACTCAGTCTTTAAAAATGGGTAAACAAAGAGGAAGGGACTGCATGTCTCAAGACCAGGAAGGAGTACAAGAGCTTCTCCATTCAAGAGTAGCCAAGCATACGAACTCCAGGAAATGCAGCTACTCTTTTCAAAACCCTAAACCCTGTCTGCCACCTCTTCTCAGTCACGTAGCAGAGGCTGAGGTCCCTCTGTTTTCTGGATGACCATGGAACTCAGCCTTCCCATGTGAACAGAAATCAATAACAGGCTGGTTGGCAGCTGAGACATGCTTCATATTTATGAAGCCCCAAAGGTGGAAGAACCCCAAAAGAGCTTCATGTCAAAATTCTGAAGTGGCAATGGACTTCTCCATGGTTTTTTCTTGCTTAATTTTTGGGGGTTGTTTTGTCATTTTGTCTGTCGTCTTAAAATGATAAAAAACTGTAAGTGTTTCATGTTTGGACAAGCACACATAGAAAGAGAGGACAGTGCCATGAGAATGCTGGAAGGAAACTAAACTGCAGAAAAAATGTGACATTGGTTTCTTAAAGGCAAGGCAATGCCTCTTTCTCAGCTACAGCTCTTTTTGCCTTCCAGTCTTCCACTTCATGGTTGCAACAGAAGAAACCAAAGGGATGTGATTTATGAGCCTTGTCAGACATCACTCTTTTGGAGAGTGCAAATACACACTGGGTGATAATGCTAAGAACAAGTATGAATAAAATCTGCAACTCTGAGTCACGTTTCCACAGAGAAACTTCTTCAGCATCACCCGCAATTTAGGCACTGAAGCATTTTGAAGACAATAATTGCCCATAAAGCACCTTGAATACGTAAACAAATGAATGAGAAGTGGGCTAAAACAATTCAACTCACTTGCTCAAAGCCATAAACCCAAGAAACAGGTACAGCTATGACTTCAAATTCATGCAAATCACTTGAGGCTGGCAGCCACAGCATATTGCCTTAATGAACAGCTTAGCATTTTGCTAAGTCAGTATGCTTGTTCTTATAAGAAAAGCTCTTGGGAAGATTCTCAAGACCATTTTAATCAGATAGCACTTCCTGTAGTCAAAAACATAATGCTTTCTCAATAATATTAATGTGCAAAACTGACATTAAAAAGCAAAAGTGACTGAAAGGACTTTACAACAACCCTACAAATTATTCAACTGCCATGTAAGACTTGTGTTCCTCAATGTTCAATACACGTAAGATACGCTAATCCCTCTCACTGCCCTTTAGGACACCCTGCTCTTAACAATTTCATCTATGAGGAAAACTTGCATGTTGTCTTCTGAGTCTAGTAAAGTTATACAAGTCTGTTTAATATCTCATTTAATGAAGGTTAAACATCACAACAAATGAACCACCCTACAGCTCATGTGCTGCAAATTCTAACCTACCTGGCTGTCAAGAAATCCAGCTTTTTGGAAAGCCAAGAGTTAAGAGAGCTGTTGCACATGAAGTGTTCATTTAGAGAGGTCAGAAGTTCTGCATCCTCAAGCATTTTCTTAAATACCCCATTTTGTAACAAGGCACTTATTTCCCAACCCATCACACAAAATAACTCAGTCGCTCTTCAGTAAGTCTACTGGACTTTTAAAACAAACTAACTTGTGTAACTTTGATAAGATGGTGCACACTAAAATATTATTTGCTGTTGCCACAGCACAGGTAGCTCAAAGATCAGACAGCACCTTCACACACTGCTGGGCCAATGTTTTATGCAGCGGAAAAACCCAGCAGACTGGGCCATCATTGATACACAAACCCATGAAACAGTCCCTCCTTTTAAACAGTTAACAGCCTAGGTTTTTGTTCTACAGGGGCACACCCACATGTTTAATTGTTGTATGTATATAGGTGTGCAAGGTATGACAGGTAAATGACACAGCAGACACTGAGAATGCCACAGTTATAAAAGTACAAGGTGACATCTCTCAGCTATTTTTCTTTTATAACCACGTAGATGGCAGGTATACAACAGAAGAACGTATTTCTGACCATTCAGACACTCAGAGAAAAGATACCACCAATAAAACGGAAGGAAGTTGCTTACTGTTGTCTTCTCAAAGGATACATTTCTGGCAATACAAAGGTATCACAAAATTTTTTCTTTTAAAGAAACTGAACCGTCACTGCAAAGCAACACTGCTGCATTTATAGTACCACTTTATCTTAAAAAGGCACAGTTTCTGCCACCTAGCTGCTACATGTAGGTTTAAGTATGGTTGTATCTAAAGGAGTTTCAGCATTTCAGAGATGTGAGTTTATTCACAATACAATGCAGTTTTGAAATAGCATGTTACAGCATTAATTGATACCATTAGATGCACATACAAGGGGAGTTATCTAGAGAAGAATTATTACCCAG
Source organism: Pyrgilauda ruficollis (assembly GCF_017590135.1). Lineage (NCBI taxonomy): Eukaryota > Metazoa > Chordata > Aves > Passeriformes > Passeridae > Pyrgilauda > Pyrgilauda ruficollis. The sequence continues at coordinate 7,837,768 of NW_024524266.1, forward strand.
GAAGGTTGTAGTAGAAGTAATTGCTAGCACTTCATTACTGAAAAATTAACTCACATCTGGGGGTGTTTCTGCGTTTTTACAAAAGACTGAAAAATGCAACTCAGAAAAGCCTGCTCTGCTGCAGTCCTTGTAATTCGTAATCATTACAGTACTTCCCAATACATATGTGACTGTTAGGAGCCCTGGTTTTTATTAATGTATTTTGCAACTATGACACAGCATAACATTTGAAATTATACTAAAATTTTCACCACAGACCAAGTTTTTTTTTTCTTATTACAATTGGTTACTAAATAGAAAACAGTGGTAAAAACAAATCTGGAAAAACAAAGTGTTGTGTGGTTCTGGAAAAAAAAATTAAAATTCCAAGTCAAAGTTTGTATGTACATTGCCCCATTACTAGCCTGAAACATTTGTTTGTTAGGGACCAATAACCATGCTTTCATAAATAATTTCTCTGCACAAGTTTAATAATTTGTATCCAAATTGCACTGTACTTCATTTCCATGGTGGTGATCTTCAATCACATTTCCAAGATTGCACTCATAGCATAAATCACGTTTGGTAGATTTCATTATAATCAATTGTTTCCTGGATTATCACATACCAATGCATATTTCTGTAACTACTTACTCAAAAAAAATGAAGCTAAGGAAATCTTTCATTTAGTCTTTAATGCAATGTTTCAGCCAAATAAAAATTATTCCAAGTCATGCTTTATACACTGTTCCAAACAATCTTTTTTCTGCTTCTAACACAAAATATGACTTTTACTGTCCATTAAAGCAAGCAAGCATTTGCAAGAGCAATAAATCACTACTGCAAAGTCCCAAATCAGCTGAATTCCGCCTGCTGTGCATGGGTGTTTTCTGACACGTCTTTTAACATGAGCTTGCACACAGAGACCCTGAGCAAGCAGACTCCTTGTATGTTCTGCTGCCAAATACACCAAGTATTCCCTCTCAAGCTCACAAGGCTGCTTGTTGGTGCATCTGAGGAGACCTGTCCATCAGTCCATTGCTGAACTGGGACAAATTTTCATACTAATCAGGATGTAACACTAACAGATTGTACCCTGAAGCACAGCTCTCCTCTGAGAGTCAGTTATTGAAATAAATGTGCATTTGGTTTTATGTTCTAGCATATTTGGGGTTTTGGTTTTTTGGGTTTTATCAATATGCATTTTATACTTCTACTTGCACCCACTGCCTCTCTGCAGCTTGCCATATAATGGGAAAGGAGAGGCCAACACTGAACATTATGAGAAAGACAACTAGTCCAGGCTTCCCAGAGAGGAGTTATCCATTTCAATCTTTATTACCTTTAAAACTGTTTGGCTTTGGACCTTTCAGAGGAAAGTCATCCACTTTCATATGGAAAGTCATGCCATATTTTGTAGAAAACCACCCCCTTCTTATACTTAAATACTTACTGCTTTTATTTTTTAAGCTCTTCACCCAAAACAAGGCAAAAGCAAGTTAACTCTCCTGTTCTTTGCAGCAGTAAAGCAACAGCAGCCTAAAGCTTCCTCATGAAGGAAAGCACAGGGCAGGCTGTGATCTCTCTTGTCTCTGGTGACTGGTGATAGCACCCAAGGGAACAGCATGAAGTTGTGTCAGGGAAAGTTTAGACAGAAAAGGTTTTTCACCCAGAGGGTGGTTGGGCACTGGAACAGGCTCCCCAGGGAAGTGGTCACAGCGCTGAGCCTGACAGAGTTCAAGGAGTGATTGGACAAGACTATCACACACATGGTGTGACTCCTGGGGCTGTCCTGTGAAGGGCCAGGAGCTGGATTTCAATCATCCTTGAGTCCCCTCAAAGCAGATCCTCATATTTCTTCTCACGGAAGAGTGAATTACTTCAGAACTTTTAAAAAGAAAATTACCAGTTTTTGCTCTTATGTTCCTTTGCAGCAGCCACCAGTAAGTACCCAGTAAATTGTGATTCTCAGCTTAAAATACAGCACAGGCTCAGCCTGCTTTGCGTGATGAATTTAATAAACTCCCATTAATTGGAAGAAGTTCAGCTGAACTTAAAAAACTTCAAATCAAAGATGCCTGCACTTTATGTTCACTGAAGCTTTTTAACTGCAATGAACTTTTAAAAAAATTAAATTGGCCTCCATGGAGCCTTTTGTCAAAAAAGGCCTGCACCAAAGCAAATGGAAACTTATCAGGATAGCCCAATTAACACATAGTCTGTGGTGGAGAATACATAAACCCTCTAGACAAGAGAGGCCAAAGCCTCTGTCATTCCTACCATCACATTAATTACATTTACTGGAGACTGAACAGGTGGCAGCAGAGAGATTTGACAAAACAATTCCTTAGTGTGAAGCAGCCTAACACCTAAGGAAGTTGAACAGGGCGAAGAGAAATCCATGCAATTATTTCCCAGCACTGCAAATTAATTGCACTTCCAATCTTCATGACACAGTTTTATCGGAATTTTGCAATTGTTGTAAAAATGAAGCACAAAACCTGAAAGGAAATTCTCCTTTTCCTTCTAAAGTGGGGTTTGAGGACTGCACAGGGATTTTCATCAACAGCTGCTAGTCCCAGACCGCCAAAGCCACGGTGGTGAAAAGATGCTCTAACAGTAGCTATAGCAGCTTCTCCTCCCTCACTGGGGTACCTCCCTAACTGGTTTAGTAAAGGACAGATGTTGTGCATGACCCAATTGAACACCCTTTTTTTTTTTTTTTTTTTTTTTTTTTTTTTTTTTTTTTTTTGTTATGGCTTTGGGGAAGGAAGAGAATGTTGCACACAAAATTCAGTGTTGATTAAAAAGCACTAACATTTGGCTGAGCAAACCCCAATTTAGCCCCCTGGGCCTGTCTGACCCACTAACCACTGCTTCCTAACTGCTCTGTTATGGCAAACTTTGCCTGAAAAATGCAGAGCTTGCAGAGCAAAAGAATATGACCCTTACATCAGTCTTGAAACACTTCCTTAATGGCATACTATGAAAATCCCCATTCCCACACTCTCAAATTTATTGGTATTAAACTACACATTTGTAACAAAGATGTAACAACTGATGGAGCCTCTTTAATGACTGAACAGGGAATACACTGGAGTATCAGACTAACACATAACATCACTCAAATAAAGAAAATAAACAGCAAAATCTTGTCTGACTAGGTGGAAGAGATGGGGGAAGAAACCCACCACAGAGTATTTTCAGAATTTAAACTGTCCCTATGGTATACCACAGTACTTCTCCAGACAGCAAATAGGTACCACCTACCAAAAGAAGAGATCCCTGTTTTGTTTCCACAATTTCCTTTCAGATATGCTTCCTTAAAACATAGGTCTTTCACAGGCTCTGGAGGCTCAGTATTTGCCTAGACTTTGTGCTTTCCTACAGATCTGCAACAGTAATCCCTGCACAAAAGAGGAGAGCATAAGAAGCAGGGGCAGGTAGAGTGGAACACACTGAGCCTTTTTTTCCCAAAAAAACCAGCCCAGGTACTAGAGTTTCATAAGAAACATGCTAGCTGCACTTGAACTGCCTCTTGCAATGCCATCAGCAAGTTTATCAAGATCTGGTGCTCAGCTCAAGTCCCAGTTCTAAAGCATACATGAAAGATCTCATCTTCTATTACCAATTACCGAAAAAAAAATTCCAAATAAAAAATTCCATTAATCACCATGGAAGAAGGAAAATTTGAAGTAAGTACCAGCCACTAAATGCTCAGAAAACAAACAGCAAACAAAAGCCTCCAAAATAATAGCAAGTCTTGTGATTTTTTTTTTCAACATTCAAGGACTACAACAGACAATGGCTGGATAGGAGCAGAAACCAAGAGCAAAGATTTTGCAGTGTTAAACAACGAGGCATCTGCAGCTCTCTGAAGGATGCTGATCCTTGCACAGAAAGCAAGAAATCAAAGAGATGCTCTGTAGAGAACATGAGACACCTTACAGCTAGTGGGGGTTAATGGTATCTTGCAAAAATGTGATTCTTCAAAAAGGGAGAAGGGACTGCCATGTTTAGGTATTATCAGTGGTTAATGATTTTGTAGGAGCACAGAAAATTATGTTTAGTGACCTCTAATTTCTCATGTTTTCTAAAAATAAATTAGAACTTCAAAGGAAGAATCAGGGAAAACCAGAGCAAGAAACACAGCCTCTCTGTACAACTCACACATTTGCTTTCCTTTCCAATTGTTCCCAAGCTGAAGGAATGTCCAGTAAAAGCCTTCAAACTATGGATCAATTTCATTTCACTGCAGAGACAATTCTTTCAGAGGGAAAAAAAAGGCAGCGTAACACAATGTTAAACATTTTTGTCCCAAAAATATTTCAGTTTTTTTGAGAGAAAGACCTTTCTAATTCAAATATCCTGCTTGTTTGGATCAAAAAATAATCCTACTGGTTTTTGTTTTTCTGCCAACATCAACTTTTTAAACACTGTAAAAACAAACAAATGGTGAAAAAAGAAGAATATTCACTCCATCACGAGAGATCAGTCATGGAGGACCTTACCACACCACTGTATGACACATCAGAACAAGGCAGGAGCATCAGGGCATCCAGGCACTACACCAGGGAAGAATTTGGGAAAACACTTCAGCAGCTCCCAATGGCTCCTGTCTGAAAAATGCCTTGGAAAACAAGTAGCACAGCTGTCATATGAGAGACCTTGAAACTGGCACTCTGTAGCTGTGACCTGATGGAAAGACAACCAGATGCAAAATGCTCCTTTTCAAAAAGGCTTTACTGCATTTTTTTGATGAAAACTCCTGTTCATCTATTACCCAGCCAACAAAGAGGGCTTGAAGAGACATTAAAATGGTGTCATCCACATATAAAGAAAAAATAGGCACATCATCTAGCTCATGGGAACAAAAATCACAAGCAAGGGACTTTGAGCCTTCAAACTGATGAAGCCTCTATGGTTTGAAATTAGAACTCTGCTGCACTCTTGCTTTTCTTGAATTTCCCACACACAGATATAAAAGACAATGCCCTTAAAGCTCAGAGGACTTGAATTTAAAGCAGTAAACTCCAAGCAGCCCAATTATGTTAACTATTTTAGACACCCATGAGAAGAGCAGCTTTCAGGTCAGTTATGCACACAAAGTTATCTTTTCACTCTCTGTTTTCTACTCCCACAGTGCTGGCTTTCTGGAGATGGGACAGCAGGAGACCCTGTCAGCCACCGAGCTCTGTGCCCTGACAGAGTCCCACCAAGGCTGGTGCTTTGTGTTAGCCAAGCCTTGCTCTCCTCCACAGAGATGGGGGGGGGTCTCACATAAACAGATACTACCCCAGTCACTGAGCTGATGGAATGGCAGGAAATGAATGATGTGCAAGCAAAGGGAAAGATTTAGCAAAGCCAAATACTGCTAGAGTTAATAATCATGCCCTAATTCAAACCAGGCTCCTCTAAAGCAGGTCAGGTTAATTTTAATTACTACGCAGTTTTTTTTCTTGGCATGAGCCAAAGAGGTTCACATCAGAACCACAGGAACCACTTGGGAGGCAGGAAGCTGCTGCACTTATCCTGTGAGTACCATGACCCGAATCAATTAGTATGCAGTGGTGCACATTTCCTTAAATCATCTCCAGTGCATACATTCCTGGTCTCACATCCAGGGTCACCATAGCTAGGAGGAAAACAAAAGACACTGGTGATGCTTGCTGGCAACTGCTGCCCTGCCTCTTCCACATGTCTGCAAGGAACACAGCTGCTGGGGCTGACATTTGGGAAGGTACTTCTTGAGCAAACTCCTACCATACAAATGCAGGTAAGCCCACACACAGCTTCATGAAAAGAGACTGAAGAGATGGCGTTCCCAAGCAAAACTGGAAATGAAAAGTATGTGTGATTGAGTTAATGGCCAATTTAAGATTATGTGAACAGAGGTTAAGTTTAGCTTACTACATAACCCTATGTTATGGATTATGTAGTAACCATACATAGCTTCTGTACAGAAGCTACACAGCCAGGCAGAACACTGCCAGATTTCCACACTCTGCAACTTGTGCCATAGCACATACAAGGCCATTGTACCCTCTGATTACACCTACTCCACAGGGCTTGATGTAACCAAAGACTATTTCAGCAGCCTCCACACACACAAGGAGGATCCTCTTATGCAATGTTGCTGATACATCTGAAAAGCCTATTTTCCTTTGTACTTCATTAATAAAACAAACAAATAAAAGAACAAACAAACAAAAGACACCAGGAGAAAAAAAGAAAGCTTGTCTTCTTTCACACTGAGCACAGAAAGGCCATATGAGGACCCTCCTCAAAAGCCCCTGCAGAAAGCATCACAGATGTCCAAGCCATGACCTACACTTTGTCCTGCAGCCACAAAATCTGATCATTCTGGTCTCCCACAGAAGAGACACTAACAGTGAGTACACAGTTAAGAAGTGCTGGAATCCTGATCTCCTCCTCTCAAGCTTCATGTTTTGTATCATTAACTTCAGTGCTTAAAAGAAACACAGCTGCCTTGGCAGGTCACTCTCACAGAAGAAAAGCAGTTTCTGAGTAAGTGCAAAAGCTCCCTAAAGTCATGATGACCTAGGGGAAGGACTTTAAATTAATTGTCAGTATCTCCTAGCAGGAAGCACTGGCATGGTACATCCCAAGCGCTGTGGAAGGCCTGAGATGCAGGCCGCCACCAGGGTGCCCTTCCCAGCTGTCCCCTTCAGGACAAAGCAGGGCACACAACAGCTGCCAAGCCTGATGGCTTCAAGTGTCACAGTTCCATCCGTGTCTGCCACAGAAGAGCACAGGTTACTGCTACAAGTCCACCCGTGATGTCGAAGTCACCTGAGTGCACAAAATTCCTATCCTGAATGTCTTTGAACAGCTCAGGATAAATTAAATTTTGGGATACTGCTGTGATGTCAGTGATTTAGCCTGACACAAGAAAAGTGTTAAAATGGCAAATAAAAGCAAGCTTAACAAGGCCAAATGTAAGGTCCTGCACCTGAGACAGGGCAATCTCAACCATGCATACAGGCCAGGTGATGAATGGACTGAAAACAGCTCTGCCAAAAATGACCTGAGGTGTCGGTGGATGAAAAACTGACTTTGAACCAGCAGTGTGCACTTGCAGCCCAGAAAGTCAACTGTTCTCTGGGATGAATCAAAAGCAGAATGGCAGCAGGCTGAGGGAGGCAAGTCTGCCCCTCTACTCTGCCGGTGTGATACCCCAGCTGGAGCACTGCATCAGCTCTGGGGCTGCAGCGTCCTCAAGGCAGGATGGACATTGACCTTTTGGAGCAGGTCCAGAGGAGGTTACAAAGGTGATCAGAGGGCTGGAGCATCCTATGAAGCCAGGCTGAGAGAGCTGGGGCTGTTCAGCTTGGAGAAGAGAAGGTCTGGGGAGATCCTGTAGCACCTTCTAGTACCTGAAGGGAGCCTACAGAAAAGATACGGAGGGACCCTTTACCAAGGAGTGCAGTGATGGGACAAGGGGTGATGCTTCAAACTGAAAAGAGGGCAGATTTAGATTAGATACTAGGATGAAATTCTTTACTGAGTGGGTGGTGAGACTCTGTAACCAGGTCTCCCAAGGAAGTTGTGGATGCTCCGTCCCTGGAAGTGTTCAGTGCCAGACTGGATGGAGCTCAGGTCTAGTGGAAGATGCCTCTGCCCACGGCAGAGAAGTTGGAACTGGATAATCATTAAGGCACCTTCCAATCCAAACCATCCTACAATTCCATGATTTTTCTCCTATGTTTAAACTTGGATAGGGAGAATAAATCTCTCTCCACAGAGATGTAAGAACCACATGCAAATGCAAAGCACAAGTGTTGGAGCAATGAAGCATATGTAACAAAAAGCTTGACATATTTTCTGAGTAAGTCAATAGAAAACACTTTATTTACAAGGTACAGGAGCCAACATAAGGGATGTTTCACACATGCAGAAGAAGACAGACTACTGACCATGTGGGAAGTGGGCACAGCAGTCACGCTCACGAACACATATGGAAGGAAAAAGGCATGCTTCCCTCCTACTAATCTTACCAGTCTCTTCCCTAAAAAACAAGAGTTTTAAGGATCAAGTATTTTTAAAAGGACTACAGTAGACAAGAACTTAAGCATGATGGCATTTTCTGAATTGATAAACCTGCCTTATACGATGGCAAAGAGGAAGGAGTGCTTTGGGAACTCACATTTTGGCTGGAGAAGTGCTTTTCCCCTTCTGTGTCATCTTATGAAGTCCACTGTCCTGGTTTAGGAAGGGCACTCCCCTGTATAGTACTCCCACTAAAAAGAAAATAAGCACTCCCCTCCTCCCCCACTTGGTGGGAAACAAAAGGAAGAGATTATGGGTTGAGATAAGAACAAGTTACTAGAAACAGCAACGAGATAAGAAAATGAACAGTACCAGTAACAACACTAATAAAATAAGCATATAAAGAGAGGGTGATTTACAGGCAAAAATGCTCACAAGCCCGGGACAGCGAAAAACAGTGGCAGACACCCTCCACATGCCACGCTTCCCCACCCTGCAAATGCTCAAGTTCCTCCCAGGAGCAGGAGTCCCTTACTTCCATCCCTGGCAGTGATGTGGGTGGTACAGAATAGCAACCCAGATGTACACACATGGCTCCAGGCTCTGCCCCCTCATAGCTACTGCCAATAAAATACCTCTGTCCTGGCCAAAACCAGGACATCCTCTTCAGTCTCTTCTCAGGAGTCCTGCACAGAGCCCCGTTAGCAGGCCAGAGGAACAACCAAAGAACAAAGATGCCACACTTCCAAGTAAATGGTAGGGTTTCTTTAGGTTCTTTTCAACAGAAGCTCAGGGACTGTTTCCATTCTCATCCCTCAGTTAAACCCAACAACTCTGTGGCAAATAAGGAACATTTCTAATTTTCTAACCATTTTGAACACAGTTCTTTCTAAGAGGGTAGGTAATCTTCAGAAAGCAGATAGCTATCCTACAGCCATCATACTGACCAATTTTGCAGGTATCTCTACAGCCAAAAAATACCAATGCTATCTAAGATCAACTAATCAAACATGAAACAAAGTATTTTTATCAACTGTGTTTTTGTAAGGGGGACAAGTAACTAGTGCTGACTGTAACTACCCTGGCATTTTCCTGAACCCTTTTTTTGCATGTTCTTATAGGAACGGAAGACTCAGTGTGCAGTAATTAACACAGTTATATGTCAGGTTTTAACAGCAGCTGGGACTTTTCCATTAGCCTTGGCAACAACACTTAATATTCCACATGTACCATGCCTTTTTGTTACTGTGCAAATCTAAGACTCCAACCTCCCTCCAGGAAAGCACTTAATTTTGCTTTAAGGAAGTGTCTCTTGACTTTCTGTTTATTTTAAAGCTGTTGCTTTTAAAGTCTCTCAGAGAGGTACATCACTTACTTGGAAGCACTAGTCACAGTCACAGCTGTGCTCACCTACCATGTGTGAAAACCCAGCAAGCGCTTCTGGATGTCACTTCATGGAGAAAGTCTTCAGTGGAGTATCAAATGCCAGCAGGAATAAGGGGGTCAGGGAACTATCTACCCACACACATCCCTGCCCACAAAACCTAAAACAGCCTAGAGGGAGGGAAGGACAAGGTTTGACCATGATATCCAGCACTTCCTCTCTGAAAGGATAATGGAAAGACCCTAAACCGTTCTGGACAAGCTGGAAAGCTGATGGTTATGGGGAAAACATTCAGCAGATTTTATGATGACAGCCATAGGAAACACAAAAAAAATCCACAAATAAAGTTTTACAGGAAAATAAAACCATTTTAATGAAATCTGCAGACTGTTTAAGGATGAAACCAATTAAGTCTTGACTGGTGCTGCTACCTCATTTGTGTTTTGTTTCAGTTCCACCCACTCCTCAAATACCTACCTTCAGTTTGTCATAGCTACTTTATATCAGCATTTTCAAGAGTTTTTTTTAATCCTTCCTTGTTCTTTCTTTTTGCTTTTCTGAGGAGTAAGAGGACTTTAGTATGTGGTAGATCACAACAATTTCTCAAGCATGGTGTTGCAAGCATATCAGTGGCAGATAACATGAAAAATGTCAAAGAATTTTAGGAGAAGGTTAAAGATTAAGCATCTATTGTATGCTTCTCATAGATAAAGTTTGAGGAGAAAAACAGGCATTTTCAAACTGTTTAAAAATAACTTAAAGGAAGAAAAAAAATTGCAGGCTAAACTCAGCAAAAATTATTTAACTGGATATTTTTTATTCCACATCATTATTTCTTTAAGTCTCCAGACATAATCTGAATTGGGGGGTTTTCATCAGACAACTACCAAGCATGAGGAATCACCATTTCAATTTCAGCACAGTATGGGGGAAATGTCTATGAAGTGAAGGTATACATTGCATAAGGGAAGTAATTACTAACACTGCTACATCAGTCACACACAGCAAAGCCCCCTCTGCACTGCATTCCTCGCATTCGCTTGTGCAAAACTTTGGCACAATGCAACTGTTATCAGCTTTAGTACCTAATAACTTCCCTGGCTGGAGAGCAGGCAATTGTATGGACTGGATTCTGTTACATTCCCTTGACATGGCATGACAAATATCTCAGAGATTTCAAGGCTGTTGTACCTGTGCCCGTCACAGAGCGCGAGCAGATGTTGCATTAAATGTCCTTGTTTTTACACCTTGCAAGTTGTGGGTTCTTGACAGATGTGTTGGAGCAGATCCCTGTGCTTGCACCAAAAGAACTCCAAAATACTCCCACTAGACATCTCCATTTCCTCATGACTTTTTTTTTTTCAATGCACGCCTAAACAGCTCAAGAAAAGCATTTAATTTCCCACAAGGGAAGGTCCATGTGGCAAACTTATTTTCAGCTGTGTGCTTTACAAATACAAAAACTCATTTTACGCTTTTGTTTGGGAAAGTGCCTGACATTTATGTCAACACAGTTTTGGTAACAAAAGCGTAAGTATAGACACAAGTAGCAATCACTTAAAACCTTCCAAAAGTTATTCCTTAAAAAAAAATAAAACAAAGAAAAAGAAAAGCACAAGTATAAGATACAGAAAACACAGACAACAAGAAAATTGAAACTACTTTAGTCAAGAATTTACAAAAAAGCATTGAAGATCCAGCCAGTGTTCTGCACTACTTCAGACTTGCACGGTGTTTGTTGGCATGGTGTGTGCCAAGGACTCCATTCCAGAAAATCCTTACAGAAATTCTCAGAATCTTGAACTTAAGAAATTTTAAAAAGAAGTCTTCAGTTGACAAAAGCACCGTCTTATGCCATGGAACATTTGTGCCCAATCAGAAAACACATATAAATCCACAGAATTAAAAAAAAAAAGCACATGAAATCTCTCTTGAAGTGATAGCTAGGACCCAACAGCAGCCACGCGGCCAAGGGGGCTCCCAGAGGGTGTCAGCAGGCAAACAATGCTCACCTGCACCAGCAGCTCCACTGGTACACACCCAGCAGTAGCACTGAGAAGCCTCATCAATTTGTTAGCATGTAAGCTGGCAAAAACACAGACTAAAAGGTAAAGCCAGACATTGGAGAGTGCCAGTCAGCTGTGCCTTGCTGGCAGCATGAGGGAGCCAGATTCCTCCCCAGTTGGCCATCGGGGCAGGCTCCACTGCTCCAGCTCAGCAAAACAACCAATAAGCCCAAGTGTATGTTTCCAATACTGAGAAAACCAGCGCACTGCTCAGAACATAAACCTCCTCTGGCTGAACTCCCATCATTTACTCTGGGTTTGGATCTCCTGACCAGCTGCATTGTTAACACAAGGTGTCCTTTCCCTCTGTTTATCCACAAACCAGCACCTGGAAGGCAAGCCAGCTGCTTCCTTACTCCTGCAAAACTTTTGCCCTATTTGCCTTCAGTGCAATCCAGCTCTGATTTATGTATGGTTTACACCAGGGCAATTCTTGTATTTCCACTGGCATTGAAGGAGTGTATTCAAAGACAAGAGCTTTAGGCTGCAATATGCAATGATTGCTCTATGCACTTAACAGACATTAAAAAAACCCCAAACAAAATTATGAAGGCTGTATCTTACACTGGATACTTCAAATCAGTTCAAGAAATCCAGTCATGACCCAAGTACCAGCTAGCTTTGAACCACGGTCCTTTTCAACATCTCCCCACAGGAGAAAAAAAAAATTAAAAAAAAAAAATCCCAAACATTAAAGTACAAACACATTTCTGAAAGACCTTTTCTGTACATATAATTCTAGGCTAAAATTTCCAAGTGTGACATGCACACAACTCAAAGCATAAAACAAATATGGCCGAAAGTGATGCTGAGGAAGGCATTGAGGTTTGTACCTATTGATAGCTCTGTGGCTGGCACATCCTTCTGTTAATGAAACATAAGCTCCATTCACATTTTGAAATTTGCTGCTCATCAAAGAGCTCCAAAACCAGGGAGAATAAAAGATGTTGAATTCTCATAGTTCTTTGTGTTGCTTGTAAATGTTTCCCAAGCCACAACTCCGCATGCAAGCTTTTGAGCCTAAAACCCAAGAGACAAATAATTATGGAGAGGAAGACTGCCAAAGGACCAAGACAGAGCAGCAATAGAAAGCAACAAACAGCTAAGAATTAAGTGGTACATAGGATGCTACCTATTTATTACACTGAATGGTGCCATCTCCACTGATGCCCACTGTCTTTACAGGGAGTGGTGACAGGATTTGGACTGGCACAGCTATCCCTGCACCAGAGCTATCTCAAGTTCACACCTGCCTGCAGAATAAATGCTGGAAAATGATCAGGAGATGTGGATTCCTCTCTGGGTATTGTCAAGCCAAGTTTGCTTCCTTTGGGCCACAGGCTACATTGCACATGACCTGGAAGAAGCCAACTTATGAAATGGATGTGATGGGCTCTGTTTTGCCCTTTGACCACTGTGGGTATTGACCCAGTAATCCTCCCCACACAGGATTCTGTGCCTCTACAGAGAGAAGCTTGCAGTCTCAGCTGGGACCCATCACTTGAATACATCCATCTTTGATGATCCACATGGAAACTAAACTATCTTTCCTTACATTTGCTCACACCAATGCAAACCCAGAGGCACTTGTACATAAATGGATTTTAAGGAACCAGCCAGAAGAACAGAAAGAATCTTGATTTGTATTAAACCGATGCAGCCACAAGCATGCTTAAGCAAACCCTGGAAAATGACCTCCTAAATGCCTCACCACACACCTCACCAGAATGGAACCCCAGCGAGATGCAATGTGCTGCATCATCTTCCAAAACACTAACACTGTGGAGCCACAAAGAGATTGAATTTTCCACAGGCGGGCTCCAGGAAGGCAGCTCCATGGCTCTGTGCAAGCGCTCGGCACCTCAGCGGGAGTGATGCCAGGAGCTGCACGCAGGAGCAGGTGCTGTGCTGCCTGGGCAGGTGCAGGGCAGGCACTCATGGGGACCAGGCGTGTGCGTGTCTGGGGAAAGGCAAAGGGCACACACAGCTGGGGTGCCCAAGGGAGAGGTCAAACAGAAGAGAAGTCCATCAGTGGGAAGAGCAGCCATTGCAGGGAGTGAGGTAAGGCAGCAACACACAGCAGTTGCATCAGCAAATGCTCTACTTCAGGGAAATTTCACTGGATGAAATGCTCTCCCACTTCTGAAAAGACAACGACACATTTCTAACCAAAAATTAGCAGTGGAAATACAATAAGAGGAGCTATTTTGCATCTGCCTTCAACAACTGTGTACCTCAGAGAAAGGAAAATCCTCGCTCCTGAAAACGTGCACCACACAGACAACGTGATACTACTGTATGAGGAAAAAAAGACATACCAGGAAGGGGGCTTCACTGGCTTTGGTTTCAAGGTTTTTTTTCACCTAATCATGAAATGGACACTGGAGTTATTTTTTTTAGAGGAAGGACTTTAGCTATTACTAAATATTGTTCAGAGAAGTTGTGGATGCCCAATCCCTGGATGCTCCTTCCATGGAAGTGTTCAAGATGAGGCTAGGCAGGGCTTTGAGCAAGTGAAAAGATGTCCCTGCACATAGCAGAAGAGTTGGATTCATTGATTTTTAAAGGTCAAACCAAAATATTCTATGATTAGAAGACACCTGGAGACTTCAACTGGTTTTAAAAATTCTATAAACACTCTGAAAAAGACAGGCAATCAGACACTGACAATTCAGACCTCCCAGGGATGCAATTTATCATCCAGTATGTTTTTCTAAAATGTAACAATTCAAGATCAACCAGACACAGAATTAACACACAGGACGGAGGATATCCTGTATTACAGAACCACACACTTAAAAAGAGAGGATGAGGAAGAACCTGTAAATATAGTGAAAACACAGATTTTTTTAAGATACATAACATTTTCTTCTCCACCTCCTTCTCAGACAAGAAGGATTACAGTGAGAAGGCAAATTAAGTACCTTTTAACAGCATAAACAGGTGCTGTGGAAATAGAAGGGCAGCAGTATAAAATTTTGTATTTCGCAGGTTTTATGAGAAGACAAATTGAATACTTGTTTATTTTCTTTTAATAAGAATAAGGGTAAATATGTTTACGAGGTGAATGATTTAAGAAAATATGGACTACACCACTTGGCAACTGAAATCCAGCCACCCTTAATGACCAAAGCTAATCAGATTTTACTATTAATGTTAGACACTAAAGATTTCAGCTCCTACTTGAATGAAATGTATATCTGAATAGTAAGAAAGAAGACTGATTCTCTTTCAGGATTTGCCCCCAGCTGTTTATAAGAAGAAAGCCCGGTTTAGGGAATATCTGAACCTACTTCAGACACATTTAGTGTAAAAGCAAGGACCATTTCTGTGGGTGGCAACAGCCCCTAAGCTGGAACTCCTGAAGATAATAATGAAGAAAGTGAAGGTCCGCTCTGGGATTCAGGGAGGAACTACAGGGACACAGAAGCAAGTACTGGTGATGGAGCTGGATGGGCTGGAGAAGGTGTGAAGGACAGGAGATGGTCCCAGTATGATACCTCTGGGAATTCCCAGGCCTTTAGGCTCCACAAGGGAGCCGCTCCTGCACTGGGCCTTCAGAGAAATGGACCAGAACCCACATAAAGACAGGAAAAATTTCATCCTCTCTTTGTAGACAGTGTTCTCCTCAACATCTCTTTTCAAAAAACCAACCAACCCACACTGCTTCAACCTTTTTTTTTTTTTTATTTTAAGTAAAAAGCAACAATTTAGAGAGTACAAAGAAGAAAAAGCGTAAAATTACAAAGACACACAGTTCCCAAGAAATTACATTGTATCATGCTTTTTGAACTTTTAGGAACCAAAACTTTTTGCATGTTTTTGTTCATTTTGTAAAATAACAGCCCCACTCCCCACCTTCTAAGTGAAACACTATGTTTTAGAGAGTGTGTGCCACGATGCCCATGGGAGGGATTTCTCACAGGAGATGCACAAAGCAATGCACTGGTCATTAATGAGGACCCTCCAGCCAGCCAGTGCAAACCCCTTCCAGTGCTGGGAATAGGGTGCCCAAGTTTCAGAAATGCTGAAGGAGCCAAAAGCCCAGAGAACAATAATGGCTGCAGAGAGCTCTCAGCCTCCAAAAAGGAAAACAAAAACCAGCCTGGGTAAGCCAGTCCTACACAAAGGTTTTGTGTGAGCAAGGACAACTCCAACTGTCTTAATGAGAAGCAGTCCAACACATCCCTGCCATCAGGTCAGGAGGCTCAATAGCAGCACTGGGGCTCCACACAAGGCCTGGTGAGACAATCACATCAGCCTCAGTCTACCTAGTGCCAGGGCAACAGTTATGCAATGACAGAAACAAAACCTTGTATTCATGGGGGACTGGATCACCAGCTGACAAAGGCTTCTTTTTGTGACTTCTTTTTGAAGTACTTCATATGAAATTTCTGCTCCAAGTCCCCTCTCCTGACTGACCAAACTGCCATTAACTCAGGCACAGCTTGGTCACCCAACAATGCTTGTAAGCAAAGAACTCGGCAGACCTTGGAATTTTGTGTTGTTATTATCATCATTATGAGCAAAATGTTCAAGAAAAGTTTTCTTGTCTTTACTCCCCTTTTCCCAACTGCTACATTCAGGACAACACATTCTATAAGGACATAAATTATATACTTCACACACTGTTGCAGACCCACAGTGTGCAAGACTAACTTTAGTGGTTTTAAGATTTTACAACTGAGATAAAGATGGGCTTCTCTTTAAGGTGAATCACTCACAAAGATTTAAAACAGAGTTTTGATTCCAAACTGCTAGCAACTTAATTCACTGAAGGAAAACCAATTTCACACACTTAGCAGCAAAGACATTTAAGAACAATTTTACATGGAAATCAATACTCTTCCCTTAATAAGACAGTAAAAACATTCCTTTGTTTCTATCCCTCTTCCCTCCCCATTCCAAGATTTATTGGACATCAACCCATGCCAGTAAAAGTGTAAGTTAGGGGGAAGACAGTAAGTTATAAACAAGAGGAGAGGCTGCCCACTTTGCAGTTTCATTTAATACCAAAAATTCACACAGGAAAAGAATAGTCTAAAAAATAAGTATCAGACTGTGGATACAAAAAATAAGGTTTTTGATGCTGCTAACCAACAGCTGGTTGGTTGGTTTATTTCAACCATCAGAGCTGCTGAGGCTACAGAAATCAGTACTTTACTGTGCACTAAAAGGGGTGTAGAAAACTTCTAAAAAGCTTAGTAAAAAGACATTAATACTAGAGTAATACTGGAGTCTGATCCTCACTAAGCTAGGGAACAAACCAGTTAATAAGCATTTAGAAATTAGGGAATTAGGTGATGCGAATTAATTTAACAAAGTAGCAGCCATAGGAATTCCATCAGCTTCCTTTAGCTTTGGCTGAGTAATTAATTTTTTTTCTTCTTAATTAAATCAGAGACAGTGCCAGCATCAGTATGTGCATATTAACACTCGGGCACGCACTGATAGCTCTGCTTTAGCAGTTGCAACCTCTAAGCATTAATATGCCAGTGGCAAACCAGACCAAAGATAGAAAAACACGCCTGTATCTTTTCTTTTCCCAAACCTCCTAACTTTCAGTACTCCTTAATTAATTTGGATATATTGTTGGTTGAAAGAGAGCTCGCGGGAAGCAGCCCATATACTAAAACCCCATGCTGGAAGGATGGGAATGCTGAAGATGAGTGCTGACTGCCCACGGACCCATGTGCGCTACGGATCTTTCCCTCCCTAGGGCCCCACTTCTGCTCCTGTTAACAACTCACGCAAGCGCTGCCCTCCCCGTGAGCTCGGGAACAGAAGTCGCCACTTTCCACCCCCCGCTGCCGAGGGAACAGCGCACCACGTTACCCCAATGGCCCGCAGGATTCCCTAGCGCTCACACCTAAATGCATCACGCCCGGCACACGGAGTACTCAGCACTACCCACTCCACCCTCCCGCCTGTATCCCGAGGCTATTCCCCCTCTCCCGAGCAAACTTCCCAGCCCGGCAGAAGCTGACCCGCGGGTCTGGCGAAGAGGGGCTGCGCCCCCGCTCCGCCGTACGCCGCGGGGAAGCCGGGCGAGACCGAGCCAGTGCCAGCTCCGGGCGGCGGCACCGAGAGCCGCGGAGAGCCCCGGGCACGCTCCGGCCCCACGGCCGCCCCTGTCCCCCCGAGTGCGCCCCTTCCTCGGCTTCTGAGGGATGGACCACGGGATGGAGAAGCTCCGGGCCGGCTGCCTACAACCGCCTCCGAAACTACAGATCCCGCATTCTGATTATCATCATCATCACCCACATCAATGATTTACTTTCAGAGGAAGGGAGCGCTTTGCAGCTGGCGAGCAAGGTCCCGTTGTCCCGCCGGACAGGGCGTCCCTGCGCCCGTCCCCGCTCCCGCTCCCTGCGCGGAGTTTCTGCGGCAGCGGCGCCGAGCGAGGCGGGCGGAGGGGCGGCCGCTCCAGCTCCCCGCGCTGCCGGGGCGCTCAACAGGCGGCTGCCGCTGCCCCGGCCGGGGCTGCCCCGCACCTGCCCCCGCGCCCACCCTTCCCGCAGCCGCGGCTCCCCTGCGGCCCCGGGGCGCGGGCTCTGCCGCAGCCGCGCTCGCTTACCCATGGCTGGTTCGCGTGGTCCGGGCGGTGCGGGGGGCGCAGGGCAGGGGCTCGCTGTGCTGTGCCGGGCTATGCCGGACCGGACCGGGCCGGGCTGTGCTGCGCCGGGTGAGCGGGCTGGCGGAGGGCAGCGGCCGCAGCTCTCGCAGTGGCGGGCTCGCCTGCGGCGGGAGCGAGGGGCGGGAGGGCCGGGAGGGGCGGGGCGGCCCCGCCTGCGCCGCCTCAGGGGCCGTCCTCGGCGATGCCAGGGACGATGCCAGGGACGAGCCGCCGCGGGCAGGCAGGACCCCTGACCCTCTCGCCTGGGAAACCTTGGGAACCTGAGCTGCGGGCACCCTTGACCTTCAGAGGCACCTGCCCCTAATGTTTCTCTGTGACAATCAATGGCAAGGGCACTGCGTGCTCAAACACATAATTTCATTCATTACTGTCTGTACCCGTGCTCAGCAATGTGATTCTTATCTTCACAGCCCCTTCTGAAGCGTCTCATGCCGCTTCCCAGCGTCACGCAGCACTGCGGGAGCTGCCGCTGGAGCGGCGTTCCAGCCACACAGCCGGGCGCGACCGTGCTCGCAGGGACTTTGTCACTCTTTAAGCACCGCGAGGAATGTGGCTTGGCTTCGGGAAAATTCGGTGAACGGGACCCTGGAAGTAACAGACCAGGTAGTTCGGGGGCATTATGGGTGGCTTGTCCCTTAAGAGATTACCAGTAGCCCCTTTCATTTACCGAGAGATGTTGGAGGTAAAAATAACAGTGTCACACAGGAGTGATCCTTCACAGACACTGAAGACAGGTATGGAGCAGAGTGGCAAAGTCAGCTTTTTCAGTTTAGTTGCTTTCTTGAATTGGACTTTTACCATTAGAGCAATTTGATTGCTTCAGTTGCAAAGGCCCATGCTTTAGACAGAATAAGTGCATCTACAGTGACTAATATCAATCAGATTGCACTGATTTACATTAACTGGGTACTTGGCATGCATTTCCTTTGTCATTGCCACAATAATAATACACTAATCTTCTGTTATTTATGTGCAGTGTAAGGATATACTTCATTTCCTCCTATGATCATTAACACATCAATCTATTCAATTATGTAACAATATTTTTCACCTCAAATTGAGATAAATTGCTTAAGAACATATTAATAACGTTCAAAAGCAAAAGAGTGGCAGAAGTGTGAACACTAATTTTTAGGGAAATTAGTTCATACTTTGGAAATTCAGGCCCCTGCTCCCAAAATAGAGTGTGCACTCATTATTAAAGTTGCAATGTTAATGTGTGGTTTCTTGTCCATTGACAAAAAAATCACAGCCTCCTGGGCCAAAATGATCTGAGCTTTTGCATTGATTAATGAACATACATGTTTTTCCAGTAAGGTCTGTGGGCTCAACACCATGCAAGCACCATGGGATCAGGGAGTAAATGCCTCTCCTCTAACAGGAAATAAGTGGATTGACGGAATAAGCCATTTTATAAAGATAGGGGGAAAAAAAAATCATAGCTAAGGTGATCACTAGCAAGCTGCTTCCAGACCCCACTGGGAATTAAAGTAGATGAGCTATACACCTTTGAAAAATTAGATTAATTATGGAAATAGCACATGACACTAGAGTGGCACTAAATAGCACTGAAATATGGCACGAACAAGAGGCAAATGGTCAGAGCATCCCACTGTGTGCAGCACTATGTGCTGGTGAAGGTGTAAGTCAGTTTCCTTTTTTAAAATAAAAATAGGTTGAAATTTATATTCTTTGAAGTTGGTACAGCATACTGCTTGTTTTATAATAGAATCAGCTGAAAAATGCCCCTTAGTTCTGACTCTACTTGCACTTATGGATAACTCTACATCACTGAAATCCATAGGATGTTCTTCAAGGGAAGTTGGTCAGTGCTGTCCAGACTGGGTTTACTTTACACACTTGCACTGAAGTATGAGGCAGATATTGCTAAGGGAGTGCAGAAGAAGTCCATATCAACACATTTGCAGTGAGAGGAGGGACTCACTTTCTGCCATTCTCAGAAATGTTGGTCATTTTTCTCTCCAAAGGGTAAAGCAAAGAACAGCTGTCCAAATATTGGTTATGGCTCTAGTCAGTGAGGATTTTCACTCACAGAGGGACCAAGTCTCTGATAAGTGAAGAGAGAAGTTGACAAAAGTTTTGGTTCCTTAAGCAAAACTACACTGTAATATTCAATTGAGGTCAAGGAGACAGGAATACTTGAAATTTCTCCTCAGAATAGAAACTAATGGATTTCATTTCAGAACCAAGATGTCTGGAGAAACAGATATTTCCCTGTTTGGGAAAGGCTTATGGCTGGATTCTGGTCCATGCTCTTGCTCTTGTATCTAGCACACAATGTAGAGGACAAAGGCTGAAGCGTGCAGCATTTCAGCAAGTGTCCCTGTTTGAATGGCTCCTTGGGTGCCATAGCTGGTAGCTGTAAGGAAGGGATAAAGGCCTGCTGTAAATGATGCTGGAAGCCAGACTGATCCAAACAATCTCTTATCAAGGGTTATAAAACAACTGTTGCAGATTTAATCTGCAAAAGAGAAAGCAAAGGTTAGAATTCTGCATTGATTAATGTCATTGTCTATGTTGGGTGCTTAAAACCTTTTCCATAGTTTAGGTGAGAAGCAGCAAAATGTTTTCTCACCTAAACTATGCTGCCTCTCACCGAAACTATAGAAAACATTTTTCTATATGCAGAGTTACCCTAATACCAACATCGTGATACCAGGTGTTTCAAGAGACACCTTCACTCCCTGTAGCAATATGCTTGGATTACCTCCTAACTTATTCTGGAGCAGTATGTTCCTCTCTGGAGATGTTTTAAGGAGACCATTTGATGTTCAGAAGAAGATTTATCTTCAGTCTCAAGATTAGTCAAGAAGAGGAAAGATGGAATGTGGGGGGTGTCACTAGTTGACTGAAGGCATGGTGTAAGTATGAAATATCATATTTTACTGTATTTGACCATTTCGAGCAAGTAGTGAAGAAACAGCTTTCTAGATTAAGGAAAGACTCATTGCATATAATTATTTCTTTGCTGTTTTAATTCACCAGACTCCATCTGGCTGTCCACTGCAGAACATCCCAGGTCTAATACAAATCCCTTTTCTGTGGATGGAATGGTGCGATAGCTGCTGTTACCTGTTTGTCTCTGTTTTCCACTCCCACTCTTTCCTCAAGCTATCTAACTAGACAGATTGCCCTAGGTAGGAAACCTTCCCGATTAAAAACAGAATCAAAGGCAGTGTGTTTCCACTTAATGTTTCAGCTTTGACTAAACATTCTGGTGCATTAAAGACAGTGGTTTAATAAAAATATGTGCTAATGGGTTGTGTGTTTCAGTGAGTTCTCAGCTCCCACATCAGCTGTATGCAAGGCCCTATCCCATGGCTCCCTCTGCTAACAGTGAAGCTAATGGTTAATCATGATATTCCTTCCTCTCACTACTACATAGACAGTGTCAGTGGGTAGCAGTCATGGCCACTTTCCAGAGGATTAGAATGACTGTATGGGGTGCTACTCTGCTTTTGCAAAAATCCTGCAAATTTCCAAAACTTCATAAAATCAGGGACCCATAAACCAGCCTCCTCTTGAATGTTAACATGAATGTATTTTAGCTTTAAGGAAACCAGAAGTGATAAAAACTGGTTTTAGTTGCAGTGAGTGTTCTCTGAGGCCTTTCTCAAGGGGGATTCAGCCATCCTCTCTGTATTGAGCTTCTGTGATTCCATGCACAGTTGAGGCATACTGTGGTTTTTCTCTCCCATGTGATCTTCTGTTCACAGAGGCCGTGGATGTTAAAGAGGAGCAAGGTGACAGCTGGATCCCTTTGTACACTTTGTGCACTTTATATCTGTGTGTAAGGAAGAAGTGACCTGTGTGGTCACCTCTCAGCATCTCGAGGCAGATCAAGGGGAATGACTCATGCACTCCTCTGTCTTTTGTACCAGTTATGTGAAGCTGATCCACTGTAGACTCCAACTGCTGCTACCAAAACCACTTTTTAGTGCTCACTGCAGAGAGGTGTTTGCAAAGCTCGCCCAGCAAAATGCTGAACAAAATGGTTCAGATCATTGGCACTGTTTAGTCCAGGGGAAAAGAGAGAAATGGAAAGACAAAAAATGAAAAGTAATTTGATGCAGTTTAGCCAACATGTAGATACCCCTCCCAGAATTTAACATTCAAGTATGATAGTATAAAAAATAAATAATCTTCAAAATGAAAACTGCTTCTTATTACCAAGTAGGTCACATTTCCAACAACTGCTTCTCAATATGGAAATATAAGCAGTGATTGCTTTGAAAAATATATTATTATATGTCCAAAAAAATACATTTTTTTCCCTATGCACCACAGTTAATTTTATCTGAAAATTAGTGATTACCATTTTGGTCTTAACTATGGAGTACTAAATACATCTTCCGTGTTAAAAGATAGACTCATCTCTATTGCATATAACCCTTGTGGAACTCACTTGTGGAATTAACAGTGTTACTTTATGATTTTAGAAGCACAAAAAAAATAGGAGATATCACTGGAAACAAAGGATTAATATATTGATTAGGATCTCTGCTTTTACTTAGGCATACATAAGGGACCTTACCATATGCACAGAATTTTTCACTTACGTGCAGGGATGTTTTGTGAGTGCCCCTGAGAGATCCAGGTCTGGGGGGCACCTTATATCACGGTATGAGCTGTTTTTATTCAGGATACATGCAGTTGCTTCTGTGCCTTTCTCTGTCTGCATGTCACATATATAACCCACACCTGGTAGGGAACCATGTAGGAAATAATATGTGGTCTGAGAGAGTATGAGTGGTTTCAGTAAAGCATTATATAGAGCAGAAAGCTTGCGAGTGAATGAGTGCACCAACAATCTGAAAACAGATGAGTGTTATACAGAAAAAACCACAAGTGGATACAACCTTTCCTTTCATGTGTAGCCCATCTCATTTCATCCTCCTGAATGGATCTGTGAAATGTAGAAATGCTGACAACCCTTTCTCCTAGTGAGAGAGAGAAAAGTCTTACCTCCTGCTATGTGAATCATGATACAATAATCCCATGAAGGCATTCTTCCACATACCTCATTCTAAAACATTTGGGCTCAAAAATTCACTTGAGATTGATCAGAGATGATGAGTTCAGTCTAGAAGTCTTGGATATAAACACTTACTGAAGTGCTTTGCTATTGTGAGGTATGATCATGTGGGCTGGAGAGGCCAGCCTAGGGTCTTTAGGGGGAGCTGACTTAAATGTATGAATTATCCAACATTTTCATTAGCACCACTGGGGAGATTTGAATGTGGAATAATTTGTGAATGAAGAAACGAGAGGGGGGAAAAATGCATACCCAAGGAACATTAGTATTCAACTTCAGAGCAACCTCTGTGCGAGCATATATGCACTCATTGAAGTATTCTGAAAATAATTGCATACATATGTATGTTAGCCCCACCCTCCAGTGGCATCAATAGGTTTAACCTCAGTTTTCTGTTGCACTGCAAATTAAGGGAAAAGACTTTATTTTGAGAGTGTTGAACACATGGCTGCCATCCAACAACTTCAGCATGGCAACCTCCCAAGAAAGTGCTCCAAGGCAGCCTAATCAGGACAGAATTCCTGGCAAAGTACATTTTGAGACAAGGCTCTCTCTCTTTTTCCAAAGCAGAAAACTCCTTTGATGGCAGGCACAGAGAGCATTTAAGAACATTCTCAGGTGCCTTTTTTGCAAACTGAAAAATCAAACTCAAAAAACTGGGGAGGAAAATTGCAAGAGTCATTTTAACACTTTTCCTGCTTTAGTTGGGCAGTGGAGACTGAGAAACTGCCAGCTGATTTCACTTTAATTCTCATTTTTTTTTACTTCTGTCAATAGGTACAAGCTCGTAACTGATTACAGGTTTTAATGCTGCTCTGTAAACATGAATGGTGCCTTAAACTGTATCACAAAGCTGAGTTAAATTCTCTCCTAAAAGGCCACTCAGCTTTAGTTTTCTACTAACACACATTCCAAGATGCTGGTTTGGGTTTTGTGTTGGGATTTTCCCTCCCCACACTCAGTATATTTTATTGCTTCTGTACTGCTCTTCCTGCTTTGCACAGTGCACTTCTGGCAAGCGGCTATACCCAGAGCTGTGGTTTGTGGCAAAAATGTGATGTGTTGGAGGAAAGATGGGAAAGACTCCATTAGCCAGCAATAATGTGACATCCTTGCTGTGCCCACAGTGCCAACAGGCTGCAGAGGATGGGTGTCCTGGGCTGGGGGAGCTACAGGAGCTGGCACAGCCCTGCAGGTTTTTCACGGGGAGGTAACAGAAGCAGCTCGAAACACAACATTCTCCATCAGCTCTTTGAGATGTGGTTTTGGAAGGAAGGTGTAGCTTCAGATCTGCTGACATCATGGAAATGCTTCACCTTCTGACTTCACAGAAAGCCAAACACATTAGACCTGCCAGAAATGTGACACTCGGGAGTAAAAAAGCTCAAGCCACTCTGGTCAGATGACTGAGAGCCCTCCCAGAAAGCCCAACCTGATAAATGAAATTGAGGAACTTCAAAAATAACAAGATGACATTTTGATTTTTTCCTAAAAAAATCCAAACACCTATTCTAAACAAAAGCATTTTCATCGTAATTTCAGTACAGACAGCTAATTTTTTGCAAATGCAAGTACATGATTAAAACATAAAAGCAGAACACACTAGTCACCCATAGGTATCCATTCTTCAATTAGGAGAGACAAAAAAGTAAATGAAAGTGTCAAGTATCTTCCATTGATAATACTCTTATCCTTTATTTATAGCATATATAAATAGATAGGAGTGCCTGTATTTTTAAAATAAAGAACACTTTCTTAAGACTCTTGTTATTTGATTCTTGTTCTCCTGGATATCATCTTCAGCAAATAGAAAAATAATATTCCAAGTGAGGAATGTAATAAAACTTTTTATTAAAACTATATTAAACACGTTATACTGTCATAGGTGAATCTGGATTCTTACTTTTTGTACTTTTTCTTTTAATAAAGTTCAGGCTGAACATGAGTGTTTTGTAACTGCCAGATAGCCTAGAACATTAATTCTGCCATCCAATATTCCAAGGAAATAGCTTCTTTGTGTTTAAAAGATGAAAAGGGCACAGGAAAACCAAACATCACAAGAACCTGGCTGACAAAATGACCCAAGGCTGTTAAAGAAGCTACATAAACTGCAGCTTTTAAAATTATTGCCAAAAGACAACACTATTTCTAACACCCGTTGGGCTGTTAGAAGTGGCACTGTTTGAAGTCCACTTTGAAAAGGAAGCAGGAGGGCGTGCCCAGGCCTTGAAAGAGTGTGTAAGGGCTCATGCATATGAAGTATCAACAAGGTGATGCTGTGATGAGCTCGGAGGTGACTGCCCAGAGCCCTGGTGGCAGACGATGTGCAGGAGGAACCGGAGAAACACCCACCAGGGGTTATCAGAGCATTTCCTGCAGTTCTGTAGGAGAACAGAGGTTGAGGCAGAGGTAAATGAGCCTGGCAGGCTGGCAATTAATGCAACAAACCAAGCAGGAGCGGGAAAGGTACAGAGAGGGAGGCAAAGCTCTGCAGGCAAGCCCACTGAAGGAAATGGGGAAAGGAAGTGATGAGTAAAACAGGAGACAATATCTTTCAGAAAGGGAAAAAAAAGGTCCTACTACAGCAATTTTCTAAGGCACCAGGTGCTGCTCTATCTGCAGTTTCATCTAAACACATCTCTGAGGGAAATGGGTGGTTTGGCTCATGTCCTTTTTTTTCCGATGACTCCCACAGGTTTTGAACCCTACTGTTATAGACTTTCAGGTTGAAAAATTCCAGTGGTTCAGTTAGAAATCTGTAGTCATTAGAATAATGGGAGATCCCTAGAGAGAGCCAACACTGCTATGCAGAAAATTTATTAGCAGCAGGAACAGAGGCCTGTATCAGCACTTTACTGGTGGATAAATCAGTGGGTTTGCTAATGATGTTTCGGTTCTCTTGATTGAATTGGATTCGTGAGAGAAATGCAGCTGCAGACTGAATTGCTTTATATGACAAGAGAATAATGAATAGCCAATCCTGAACACCCAGGGTTTCTGTATATATGGGATAATTTAGCTTCCGTTCTTGTTGTTATTATTTTATATGCAAATGAAATTATCAATGCCTTTATATAATAACTTCCTGGATCACATTTATTCTAGAGCTTTTGCCTGTTTGTGTGCAAGATAAATTTCTTTCCCTCATTTTAGCCAGGGTTTAATAGTAAATCCAGCTCCTGCTGGAGCCTGTGGGAGTTTTATTGTGTTATAGATATGACCCATCCAGAGGACATTGAAAGTGAACAGAAAATATTGAAACTGCCTGTGGTTATGAGTGTGCTATTATTTATTTGGAGATAGGGCCCATTACCTTATGCTATTATCTGCATGTTACATCTACTGGGTTTTGCATATTTGATGTTTACTTAACATGCATATCAGGTTCTTTTAACAATAGTGTTTCAGAGATGGTCTGGCTAAGTGCCCTCATCAGCCTCTTGCTAGGTTGTTCTCTGGGGTTCCAGCCAGTCAGTCTTTATGTGTTTGAAGCTCTAAATAGGCTACTGCTCCCACTCTGAAGGATCACGCCAAACTGAACCAATGCCTGCTGGAAAAGTAAAAAACGGGATGCCAGCTGGCCAAGAGGGCTGAAAAGAGAGAAAAAAGAGATAAAATCATTCTTACATCGAGAAACTGCCTTAGCAACGTCCTCATATGCTGGGTGGTAATAGATCACAGTTGCCTGGTTGGTCTTCCAAATGGCTGAGCTCCCACATTACAGTTACTCCTTGCCCTTGGAGGTGCAGTTGACTGAGATGTACTGTTGAGACACATAAATTTAATAGATGGATTGTGCAGGCCAGGCACTGTATCCAGCAATTGTTTCTCCCACTAGGGGAAAGTCTTACAAAAGCTTTCCCTGGTGTTCAACAGGATTGTGGTGGTTCATTGCACTGCAACTTTAGAAAGGTTTTGGGTGATTGGCTGCAGTGGAGAGAAACAAACTGGCAGTGACACAATTCCCACCATTTGCACAACAGTGAGAAAATTTTCTTTCAGGTAGGAAAAGAGGAGAGAAAAATCTTCCCTTATCCACTGACAGGCCAGGAGCAATGCTGTGGGAAGGGTCTTGGTACTTTCTGCTTTCAGCATTTATGGTGCCAGAGGCATTGACCAAAAAATCTGGTCATCTCCTTTAGTCCTTCTTGTGTGCTCTGCTGGCAACTGAGTGTCCAGGCAACAGTTTTTGCCCTCCCTGTGCAAAGCAGACAGAAGTGCAGGAGCTGAGAGAGCATCATCAGGATCAGGCATCAGGACAGAGTGTGCTGGGGTGGAGAGACACAGTCAGGAAGGAGTCTTTGTGAAAAAGAACATGAGGGAGCAAGAAGAGTGGTGTGCTGAAAAGAGCTGAGGAAATGAGAAGCCCAGGAAACCACTCAGTTGGATTCTTGGACATATAAAGTGTCATGGATGTGGCCAGAAAAATGCATCACAGTGCATATTCATTTAATTCCAGGTAGCTTCATGGGGGTGGCAGTGGTGGGAGAGACAGTGTAGGCGTTTTTCCTACATTCACTATACATTCAGATGGTATTTCAGGCCTTGAAAGTGCAGCTGCTAAGCCACTCAATGTTTTAAAGGTTGCTCAGCTAAGAAATATATTTAAAAAAGCCTCAAATTTTAATCCTGAAAACCAGGAAATCAAAATAATGTTGGAAAATCAAGAAACACAACACATTTTTTTGGATACATTTTCTTTACAATTATTATAATAATTTTGGGCACCCTATTAGAATGAAAAAAGTCTGTATTGTACTTGAGTATCTCCTGAATGTTTTTAGCATTTTAACGGTTTTACATAAATTCAGACTTCAAAAGCCTGTCATGAAGGAAGTTGAACTAGCAAAACAAAATTGTTCAATTACTGGCTTTTAGTAAGGTATTTAAAAATTTCCAACAATATAAGCAGTTGGCATGTTTTATTCCAGTAGGACATCCTATCTTTTTGGATTGAGGTGAACAATTCTGTCATGCTGATGGGGACTATCACACTGCAGGCTGTGTCTGGAATGACAGTTTCCAAAAGGAACACAAATCACTAGTGCTCTAATTATTATCAATGCATTTACCAACCACAAAAAAGCTTTAGCTCTAACCATGCCAGAGAAACAGATTTCATTGTGTTAGACTTGAAAATGCAAGTAACACAGCTAGACTAAAAGAGCTATTGAAGGGAAGAGACAGTAAGGCAGCTCTATTTCTGCTTTTAAACAAGATTTAACTGCTGTTGACAGAGAAAGTACAGAACATCTTCCTAAAGCAGGTCTGCATAGTAAAACATACTCAGGAAGAGCAAATAACTAATCTTGTTAATGAGTTTTCTATAAAGCACTTTTGCACTCTGGAGATACATGTTTATGCTCTCACATTGGAGCTGTAGGTGACCTGAAGAGGGATCTGCTCAACACAAAAAGCAAAGGAGGGAAAATTTTGTCTGCCATTTTCTCTATTTTCTGTGGTGATAGAGCAGAGCAGTTCTGGAGTATGGAATTTCTATAGCACAACACAGCTGTTCTTTCTGATGTGTCCCTGAAAGAATTCACCATCTGGCATTGATGATATCACAGCCTGTTGCCATGGGACCATCATGTCATCACACATATCCCACACTCAGCATCCTTTCAGAGCAAGACAGCTGGCACATCCGAGTCCAGCAGCCATCAGAAAAAGGTGACAAGGACCTCAGAGCCAAGATATAATGACAAAACCAGCTGCCATGAGCATGCCCAGCTACAGGGCTTCTCTGAGGAGGGAAGACTTCCAGTGTACCCTCCACACCCAGGGCAGTTACATCAAAACAGGACAGCAAATCAGCTGTGGCACTGCTGACACAACTCTGCTGCAGAGCAGTATCAATGAAAATGTCGATGTTTTGCTCAACAAATATTTTCTTGTCTCTAGTGCAGTGTGGTCTGGCATTACTGGAAATCCTAAATTCATCAACACATGTAGAGAAAAATTGATAAAAAGTAGTGAATACTACTACCTTCCCATTACACAGTCTATTATTCATTTGACTGCTCTTAAAGTGCTTTTCAGATTTATATTCTGCAGTCATGTAAGAATTATTCTGTTTGGGGAAACTGACACAACTTGTGTTTCAAGTGCATTGCAGCATAACTGGCTGAAGTTTCATCTCAACCTCACCACTTTTCAGGAAAGGACAGCAGAAGGGGAGCCTTCAGCTGTTACTCAGCCACTTCATGGAATATGCTACAGACCAGGAGCGTGGCCTTTGAGCTATTGCTTAAGTAAAAACATACTTCAAACATTTATTTTTGTGAAGCCCCTGCCTTCTGTCCACATAGAAGATATTACAGGATCTTAATTCTAAAAAAGCCCAATTTTCATAATCTGTAACCATATTTACATTTTTTGCAACTCGCTCACAAAGGAAAACTTAAACTTCCTGGTACTTATTTACACTCTGCAAGTGAGAGCAGGCCTTGCAGTCTTAACAAGCAGACGTGGAGGTGACAGGAAATGGAATTTCCTCATTAGTTTCTGAAATGTATGAGATGATGTTGTTGCTGGAGGTAGCAGAAACCAGACATGATGACCAAGATCTTTTCCTGTCCAATGCAAAGGATGGGAGTAACACAGCTATGTGAGTATCAAAACTGCTGAAATACAGTGCAGAGACTTTTTCATGCTGGCTACTTGTACAAGCCTAGACCAAAAGAGTTTACTGAATCTCAGGCCAAATAACAAGTAAATGAGATTACATTACACAGCTTAGCACTAGGTGTCTTCCAACTTGACTCCTTTTGACATCAATAACAGTAAACTTTGGTGGAGCTGAGTCACCAAGCAGGAGGGGTTGCTGTAACCAGAAAATGCATGAGATAACTGAAAGTTGAACCTCAGGACTGGGATTTCAATCTTCATCTTCAGCAGAAGTGTGTGGAAATATTCTAAACGTCCCTATAAATGGATCAGAAATCTGGTTATCTTCCTGTGCCAACACCTGATGGCAGCTGTCTAGGAGACATGAATAAAACACTATTTTTTCAGCCCTCCCCAGCTATCAGTAAGGTCCAGATTATGGACATCCAAAGGCAGTGGTGTAATTTATTTTTAATAGCTCCTCATAGACTTTTGCCTCACTTCTTATTGAGTCAAGAAATTGTTGCTTTTATTTAAAACAAACTCTTAAGGAGTACCACTTGTAACTCTATTTAGAAGAAATCCCTACCAATTCTTTCTTCTTTTCTCATTCCTCCCTCCCCACAAATATGTGTTTTGGGGATGGCTGAAAACAACAGTCATGGGGATAGCAGTTATGTGTATTTTGGTTTTTCAAAAGGCTTTGCAGGCAAAAGATCTCAATGTAGTTTAGGGAACCAGCAGTGGTATTGGCACTATTAGGCTGAAAAGTATTTTCTTTTCAAAAACGATGTATGTTTGCATTTACTCTGCTTGCTTGCCGTCTCAGAAGGAGTCATGATTAAAGGGGAAAAATTTTCTTCTGTGACTGTATAATGACTGTGACTTCATTTGCAATGAAATCCATGCAGAGAATCTCCATTACTCCCTGCAAGCTCAAGAGAAGCAAGTCTTTTTCCACTTTTGGCCAAGCAAGTCAGTGCCATTCCTGGCCTCTCCATATTAACAGCTGAGGCTGATGCCTGTATGACCAGTTCCAAAGAATGGAATGAGTCCAAGCAATTCCTCTGCCACGATGACCAGGTCTCCAACACAACACCCAAATGGCAATGTCATGGTCTGTCACCCACCCAGCCTGAGCTCCTCTGCACGTGTCACTGTGTGCCAGCTCAGCAATTCCAGCTTTGTGAGAATACAGGAAGAGGTGTGAAGTCTTGAACACCCTCTGGCTATAACCACCCTTCAGAAGCAGCTGAGACTCCCTTACAGGCTGCCATTCTACCTAGAAAAGAGCTCACAAGAATTAGTGTACTTTGGACTATCCATGCAGGAACACAGGAGAAAACAGGTTAGACAGTCTGGACAGCTGATTGATTAGCAAACAAGCATGAAAAAAGATTTTTGCACAGCATTAATGTATTATTTATCAAATAATACATTTTCCAGGAGAAATTACACTTTACACTTTTAAGAAACCAGAAGGAAAAGAGTTGGGATGTTTCCTTTTGACAGACTGTATTTCACATTTTGGGCAATAATCTTGGCCCTTCACTAATTCTTTCAGCCAAAATGTTCAGCCCAGCATGCCAAAAATCACACTTAAAACTCAAAATTCAAGCAGCTGAATCTGTGTCTTGCTTTTCTCAATTTCTACACCAAGAGCTAGACTGCTATTAGTGCAACAAGAGATGAAGATACCAATATTTACAGCATATTTCACGTAATGAATTAGAAGCTTTTACTAAGAGAAAGACACAAGTGACCAAATCTATATGTGTTATATATGTTTATCCTTCATAAAGGCTGTTACAGAAATTTGGGTTGCTTTTTATTAACACTTTTTTTCAAGTGTGAGATGTCTGCAGCCAGCCATTAATGAGACCCCTGTCAAAAAGGATGAATACTTACCCATAATGTTGATTGAGAAAATGGTGCTCATCAAAAGGGTTTAATCTCTTCTCTGTACAAACACTGAGCTGTCAGCTGCTGTGTGGGGAAAAAATTCTAAAAGAACAAGAGCCCTTGACAACATCACCATAAAAGTAAGCAATTTTTCTTTCAGAAGGAAACAGGTCATTGCTTCATTTCTATATTACATTTATATCACACCAATTTTGAAAAGGTTTTTTTTCTCATTTAAGAAGGCTTTTAGTAGAAAAAACCTATTACATTTTTCTCCTATCTTCAAAGCATCTTCAACCAATCACAAACTCTTCTCCTGAAAATAAGGCTGATTTGTTTGTAACAAATGAGGAAACCAGTTTTTGAAATCAAGACTGATTGGATGACAACTTTTGACTTCAGGGTATAACTCTACTGGAGCTGGGAAAAGCTCATGAGAAACAGTACCACCAGCAAGCGAAGAATTCCCTTTGGGCAGGACTACACCAACAGTTGGCATAATTGAAAGTGAAGGTGCAACCTTCTGGAGAAGGAAGAATCAAGTCTGCAGCACCACAGTGGCATTCTAGCCAAGGAACATCGTGTCTTTGGGCAAAAAAGGTGTACATGGTCCCATGACTGAGGACTGCAGCATAATACATGTGTGCAAGAAAGGTGAATGTTACAGACGACTGAAGTGCCATTTTTGAGTTGCTGCTGCATTTCCTCCATGATCACATGCTTTTATGTGAGGTATTTATCAGAAACGTAAAATGACATGGAAGATAGAGTAAAAGAACTGCAGAATTTTCAAGTTCTGCTGAATTTCCAGCAAAATGGGACATCTAGGGGTAGTTGGCCAGATGTCCCATTTTGCTGGCCCATCCCCTGAAATGAAATTATTTGGCAGCAACATTTAAATCTGCAGTAGAGTATTTCAGGAGTTAGTACATAGCTCCTAAGGAACAATTCATCTCATTCTCTCTCCTTCTAACCTCACAGCATATTTAAGCACATTAAACCCTCTTAAAATACTTGAAAGAACTAAAGGCAAAGTAATTTCCTTTATATATTTCTTTTTATAGATTTTACATTTATTTTACATTTTATGTGAAGTAGGAAAGGAATTCAATGTTTGTCTTATATGAGGTCTCCACAAATACTTTTTGAGACCAGAATTTCTGCTTCTGCTAGCAGAACTAGCTGAATGAAGAATCAACCACAGCAAGAACTGGAATTTGTGTTGAAAAGTAAGAACAGCCCAGCCCTACTCTACCCATTCTTCTTTTTTTCTGAACTGAACTATACAGGGAAAACACCATCACCACACTGAAAACATTTCAAATAGGAACAGAGAAATTTATGCATGTTAATCTATGACAGGGTTTTCCCCCAGTGGATACAGCAACCCTCCCATTCATTTTGCACCACACCATGCATGTGTGGTATTGCCTGACATTGCTGTGAAAGTCCTGTCAACACTCCTTGTGCTTCTCCGTATGTTAAAAGCACTTCTGCTCTAAGTTCAATCTTCCTTAAACAATACAGCAGCTAAAAGAAAGCTTTACCATCTAAGAACTGAAGTGTTGTAAGTATGGAGGTTTGTTTATATAAAAAAAGGAAAGTACATTACAAGGTGTTAAGAAGAAAATTTATTTGGTCAAAGGAAGGAAACCTAAACAAAACACTGAATTTTTGACAAAACCTGCCAAAAACAAGAGTAACAACAAATGCAGGACTGTTAATAATCCTTTTCTCTCTCCTGTCTCACTGAAATTTTTCAGATTAATCACACCAGAAGTCTTGGAAAACTGGAAGCTTTTCATTTCAATGTTCAATTTAACTTCATCTGTGAAAGAGGTGGAACTGACATAGAAATTCTGCTTTGAAAAAACAGTACCTACTACTGAAAGCAAAGATATTCCAGACTGCACTGCAGACTTGCTTTGTTGCAGCTGGCTGCTGCAGAGGGCACAGCAACTGCTGAGTGTATTACAAACGACACATACTAAAGAGAAACTCTGAATACTCAGTCAGCATGAATTGAAGTTGAAATTTTAATTGTAACCTTCCTCTGTTGCCAGGAAGGCAGATGAGGATGTCTCTGTGAAACCAGAAGACTAATCCTTTGCCCTGGCATGGAAATGCTGCAATGCCACAAACTACTGCCCTTCAATACACAATGATATTTATCAGCAGAGCTTCACAGAGAGTCCTTTTAAGCGTTCAGGGTACCATTTTCTAAGGAGCCACAGGTTTTGAGGGGCCAGTTTGGCCTCTCTTACACAAACCACCAGTGTGCCTCACTCAGTGTGGGGCAAACACAATTGGCCCAAAGTAAAGAATGACAGAAGCAGAACCAAAACAGCTGTGTGGATGAGCACACACAGAGGCACATCTCTGTGCAGATGGATGAAAACACATCTACTTGCTTATGTTTAAATTTTGTGCATGTCCTATGCACTTGGCCATTGGAAACCAGCACCTAAAACAGACATATAGCCCACAGGGCTCCCTGGCTTCCACAGCTCTGTATACATTGGTCAGATATAGTCTATCACTCTAATAAGCCTTCTTTAAAGCTTCAAGCCTTCAAGCCCATTGCTGCTTTTTATTAGAATGGCAAAAATCACTCTAGGCACTGGTTTCAATAGCACTGTGTCCTCTTAAGTTTCTCTTCTGCTAAACAGATCTCCAACAGACAGGACCACATCAGGCTTCTGCCCGATCCTCCCACCCCTTCATTAAAACATTTTTCTATATAATGCTGCCAGACGAGTATCAGTCTGGAAGAAAAACTTCCTGCTTTATTATAAACCTTTGAAAAAGAATTCCAATGTCTGGGCTACGGTAATTTGATAAGTTGTATCTTGGCCAGTGGGCTCCTGATTCTCAAAAAAATCCAAGATTAGCAGACATAACAGTTCAAGCTATGCTGTGTGAAACTACTGTGTTAAATAAGACTAGAAAATGGGATCACTCAAATTCTTAAACAGGAAGAGCAGACAATTTCTAATGTGTTTTTCTTCTCTGCATTGCTTAAATTTTCCCAGTTCACTGGGTATGGATGTTGTTATGTTGCTTGCATGTGTGGTCAAGGCAAGCGGGTATCAAATGAGTGAATTTTAGACAGGTTTGATATTCCTGTCCCTCCTGTTACTACTTGACAACTGTATGTGTGTTGAATGGACTGTGAACATCACCGACAGACACGGTAAAAGAAAAAAAGGCCAAAGAAATACATGCTGTCCTTGCAAGACTCTCCCTCAAAGCCCAAAATCAAAACTTGCAGTTTGTTCTTTCAGCAGCCCAACCTGAGGCACCTGACCGTACAGCACTGTGCCACGTCAGAGCACAGTCCAGTACTCACAGCTTAAGGGGAATAATGGGCCAGTATTTGGGCTGCTTTTTGTCACAGTTCCTATCAAAGATAAGTTGCATGGCAGCCTCCATTGCTTGGATTTTGGCAGCTTCAGCACCATACAGCTTCTTCATTTCTGCCATGCGCCTCTCCCCAGGTCTTTCTGTGGGCGGCTCCACAGAACGCTCCACCCTCCTGTGCAGGTCTTGATCAGCCTCCACATAGGGGTCCTCAGCTTCCAGCTGCTGCTGCCTCCCTAGACAAATAAACCATAAGAGATGTAAATTACTGGGCTATCAACCAATCATGTTTTATTTTAACTTTTACAAATATTATATATTCATATTTTTGCTGGGTCTAAAAGGAAAAAAATCCACATGTTCTAGGATGCAGCTGCACTACTTTGCATAAAGAAATTCCTACTAAATATCATGATAAAGCCAGGCTGGAATAAATGGGGAGAAATGAAGAAGATCCTGGAACTGAATCCTAAAAGTGTAGGAAACCTCTGTATTAGTACTACTAAGCAAAAATCAACATTGCTCCATTTCTCCCTTAAACACACATAGCCCTGAAAAAACA
Organism: Pyrgilauda ruficollis; assembly: GCF_017590135.1. NCBI lineage: Eukaryota > Metazoa > Chordata > Aves > Passeriformes > Passeridae > Pyrgilauda > Pyrgilauda ruficollis. The sequence continues at coordinate 7,873,333 of NW_024524266.1, forward strand.
ACAAAACAACAAAAACCCAAAACACAATCCCCCTCTCCCTCCCAAGAAAACTGAAAAACCCAAGCAAAAAATCCCAAACCATTCCCCATACCAAAAAAATCAAACAAAAAGGAGAGTTGTTTCCGAAATAATGACTTAGCAGCTGAGAAAGGAAACAATACACAGGACAATGCAACTTTAGCTGAATGATAGCCAAGAGAAAATGTAATCAGTTACTACTCTGTGAAAATGAACAAATGGGTCTGTCATGTCAGCCATTAAGTGCAGTCAATGAAACACAGCTGTAAGCATCGTGTTTGGATAAACTGTCTAAACTCAGTAATTTCTCAAGACTTGCAAAGTTCAAAGCTGGCAGCCTTACTCTATTGCTTTGAAAACAAACTAAACAGCACCAACATAAAGCATGCATCAGATCTTTTAAAGAGAATTCAAAACAATTCAAGAGGTGAAACATTTGACCAATCTGTCAACAGAAATGCTCTGTGGTAAGCCTGACTGGAAGAAAGAACTTGGTTGTGCATGTCCAAATTTACCTCTGCTTCCTGGGTCTGCTAAGACGAAAGAAACAATGCTTTGTGCAGTTAAAACATCAAAGTGCTACACAAAACTACTCTCTTATGGGGACATTTCTACAAGAGAGAGAAAATCACCCAGCAGCTGAACTCCTCAATAACAAACAACCATCCTCAAAACCATGTAAAAGGCACAGTTCACTACTACTGACAGCAGTTGGGTTTTTTTAAACATCAAAAAGGACAGTGTCCACAGGTCCAGGATGCATTGGTCACACACAAGACATGCTCCTCAGCATTTGGTGCCATGTACTTCTTCCCTCTTTCACCCTAAGGCAGAGATTTAGCTTCCACAATACACGTGACATCTGCAAACCCTAACCCAAAGTTAAATATCCTGACATTTGTGTGTCAAACATCTGCAGTTTGTTTTTATACTGGAAAGTACTGTACTGAGCAGCCAACTGACTGTCAGCCTTCCTAAAGGAATTATCCCCTCAACAGCATTCACAGAAAACAGATATTTTAAACTATATGATGAGAAACTTCAAATTTGGCATATGTTAGTCTGACAGACACAGAAAGCTTTTGTCCTGTCATTTGAAACACCATTTGTGTTGGTCATAGAAGGGCTTGAGGAGTTATTAGCCATCTATTCCATAAAGCCATTTCTGTGATTCTGCTTTAAGGGCACACCCCTGCATTAGGCTGCACCGCCAGAATTCACAAGGAAATATACATTAGAGTCCATATGTGATTTTGGAAGAGTCAGATTTACTTGGTGTTGGGCCATTTTAACCAGAAGGTCTGAATTAAAGAAACTAACATCGCCTACAGAGGGCTCAGCACTTCGAGGACAATGTATAGCACCCAGGCTATGCCTTGCACCCCACTGAAACCAACTTCCTGGGACACCACGCTGCCCACAACTACATAGCACGCTTTTAAGTACAAACTGAATAGTTTTAGACAGATAAAACCAAACAAGACTATGCTGGCAAACCAATGTCTCCCACTGTAGATTACACAGCAAAACTGTCAAGGCAATGAATTGGACCCATATTTGTTAACTCTCTTGGGACACTAGATAATTCCTTGTACTTCTGTGCTGCCCATGGAAATTTTTAATTCTTTAGTTCCATAGCTGCACGCTAGAGACAGCTGCTTTCTCGCTTGTTTGCTGTAGAATGCTGTCTGATAGCTCACTGCTGATCCTTAAGAAAAAAAAAGTTTCGCTGGAGGTAGATAATGAATTCTTCTGTTTAGAAATTAAATGGATCTCTAGCAGAACATTCATGATGGATGAGTGGATTACAGTTTCGTGTGCATCAATCTCCATTCCTCAATACAGAGTCATTCATAATTCTGTAGATCCTAATTGTAACAATCAAAATAATAATACCAATTTAAATTCCATTCTCAGAATTACCTGATGTATGTCTGGAGTGTTTTACTTTACACTAATCAGATATAGTGCCCGTAACTTTCTAACTTGACTTCTGCTATTCCATAGCTACTGGTTAAAAAAATCCCAGAGTAATTGTATTACACAGCTTTAGACACATAAATCAGGTCTAGAATCCAGGCAGAGGCTCAGGATAGAAATGTGCTATAGGGACCCACAGTTTTTTGCACCAAAGGCTGGATTTGAGCACAGTACATGACAGCTGTTGCTGGTAATACTACTGCAGCTGTGTGGAACAGGCTGCATTTCAAATCAGTTATCTGTGCAGAGATACCACTGCAACAAACTCCAGAGTCATAGACAGAATCATAGAATGGCTTGGGCTACAAGGCACCTTAAAGATCATCTTATTCCAACCTCCCTGCCACAGGAAGGGACAGTGTCCACCAGATCACATTGCTCAGAGCCGCATCCAGTCTGGTCTTGAACACTGCCAGGGATGAGACATCCACAGCTTCTCTGGGCAACCTGTTCCAGTGTTTCACCAAGGGACAGTGTCCACCAGATCAAGTTGCTCAGAGCCGCATCCAGTCTGGCCTTGAACACTGCCAGGGATGAGACATCCACAGCTTCTCTGGGCAACCTGTTCCAGTGTTTCACCACCCTTACAGAAGACAGCATTATTTGCTTTTATAGACTATCAAGGAAAGAAGTCACGAAACTAAATGGGCATGTAAACTACTGCTTTTCCAAAACCAAAATATTTCCAAAAATAGACATAAGAAATAGATAACAGAGAAAGTATTGTCCTGTTGAGATGCATACTAAACTTTCTTTGGTGGGGCAAGGGCTGGGAAGTAGAAGTGCTGTACGTGCTGTAATTTGCAGCAGTCTGGGTTCTATCCGTTACCTCAGAGTTTAGTTTAAAAACAATACAAAGCAGTACAACTTGAGCTAAATGTGCAACTACCTCTTCATCAAAAAGCTGACAACTAGAATCTGACAATGGAAACACAAACAAAATTATAAGCTGTCTATAAGCACAAGCCTATGGAAACAACCAGAATTTCTCTGAAGCAAGAAACACATACTCATCCATGAAGCAGATAGCAAGGTTTATCAAAATATGAATTCTCAGTCTGCAGCAATGAAGTCCCCAGCTCACTCTCAGATCAGTTTCACATTCCAAATTCTCAAGTCATTGGGCTGCCAAGTTATAAATGTAAAACAAGCAATTTTTACACAATTCTAAGTAGTTCCTCCTTCTACTTCACACAGACTAAAATAAACATGCTTTCTTTTACAGCACTCATCTTCAAATACTGGCAAGCTTCCCCCAGTCATGGAACAGTATTTTGCAAATGTTGACAAGGCAGGCAGGCAGCTGCAGTGGTGGTTGGTTCCCGCACAAAGGAAAAGCACTGCTGATGTTTTCCCAGTTGGTCAGTTCCATTTCTTTCAAAGATGCTCTTTCTCTCTCTTGAAGCTCACTTCAAAGTTAACTTATTCCTACCAAATTCAGCTCTGCTGGGAAGTCATCGTTACCTGGCCAAAACCAGATGGGGTATCTTTTTCCAAACACAGTAAATAGAATTATTTAACCACTAAGAAAAGAAGTCCAGCTGTGTCATGCACCCAGTGTCCTGGGTTACCCCAAAGGTTATTGTATTCTGTATCTATCTGTGCCCAGAATGGGAAGTGCCTCTTTAAGATGCTAGATCTGGAACTGGAACCTTGGGGCCAGCAGGTGCCGGCTGTTTTGAAGTCGGGGTTGCGCAGGCAGAGCTCTCTCCTGCCCACAGCTCTTGCTCTTTGCCTTTCATTCTCACAGGCAGAGAGCTGAGGCACCACTGGTGGAAGCTCCCCTCTGGTTTTCTTCTGGGTTTTTTTTTTACGAGGCAGGAAGGTGTTCAGCCATGTCCAGGAGAGCAGGGCTCCATCACACACAGCAGTGACTTGGGAAGACAAACATCATCACTCCAAATGTCCCTGCCTTCCTTCTTCTTCCCCCCACTTTATGTACTGAGCATGATGTCAGATGGTCTGGAATATCCTTTGCTCAGCTGGGGTCACCTGTCCTGGCTGTGTCTCCTCCCAGTCTCCCATTCATCACCAAGGTCCTCACCAGCATGGCAGCAGGAAAGGCAGAAAAGGCCTTGGCTGTGTGTAAGCCCTGCTCAGCAATAACAAAAACATTTCTAGATTATCAACCCTGTGTTGAGTGTAGATTCGAAACACTGCCCCAAACCAGTCACTGTAAATGACAAACTCTACCCCAACCAAAACCAGCACATCTACCTAACTCATGCTACACTTCTGGGCCATCATTAGTAAATTCTCCCTTCACCACTTTTCCCACTTTTTATGAATGACTTTTAATCTGGTGTGTACTAGCCGAAAAGAAAAGTGAACAAATACAACACCTCCCCGCTCTGGAATTGCCAAGAGAGCAGACTAACTACTGTATTAGCCATTCACTGCATTTGGGCCTTCATATGCACACAAATGACCTCTTACTTTCAGCAAGACTATGACCTAAGACATAAGCTATTTTCCCCCTAGGTCCTTAGCAACTCAGATGCCTTGTTTCTCTTATTTTATAAAAAGGGAAAATGTCTCACCCTTTTTGTAAGTTTGATCCACTTTACATTTATTTCTTTGTAATATCCTTTGAGAAGCTTAAGTAGTAATAATAAAAAAATTCCTGTCCAGAACTTACCCTCTTCTTATTAAAAGAAAAAAAACCCCAGCAAAACAAACAAAGGAAAAGAAACAACTTCAAAACCAAAACCCAAATAAATTCCCTTATTTAGGAAGAAGTCTCCATGGAGAGACTTTGTAACATTAAAAGGAGATAGAAGTAGGAAGGGTAATTATCTATGTCAGATTTTAAATGAAAGATTTATACCCAGCATTGTGTGGTTTCTTGTACCATTTTTAGCACTCGGTATTTATACATCCAACGCTCAGCTCACTGCAGCCAGTGATAATATTCCATCTGACAACATTTCTTATACAGACATTCTTCCCCGCAGGTCTGGAGGTGCCCACACTCAGCAGCAGCCTGCCATGTGCTGCCCTACACAATGGTAGGTGTGGTAAGAGACCAAGGGCTTGCTCCTCCCAAGTGTATGCCATTACTGACTTTCAGTTGCTTGCTTAGTTAGCACACTTAGTTATTTTTCAAGGAAATATTGCACTTTCTCCAGTCTTGGTGTTTTCCATGATTTCAGACTGTGTATTCACATAGTTGTCTGCTTATTTGAAATGGTTAATTATTTTCTGCTACTGCTGCGTGTGCACTTAGTGAGCTTTTCATCTTAAATGCTACCTGAGCTGATCTTGAGCAGCCCACACTCACAGTTAAAACCATTTCTACTGATTAGAAACTCCTAGTTCTCCCTTTGAATGCCACTTCCCACAGCCTATCTGCTGTGTTAAGTGTTCTGCCCACACAGGCTTCTCCATGCAAAATGCCAGCTTCTTCATCTTCCTAGAAAAGCTAAATACCTTCACCATAAACCTACATAAGAGGTTTTTTCTGATGTGATAGAATCAGACCATTTTATTGTCCCATACTTGCAGGAACTGGGCATAACATAGGGAAAATCAAAATCTTTGCCTCAAGGAATTCCACCAAAACAGGGATTTAAATCAGGATTTGTACACAGGATATTCAAGGAGTTTAATTTCTGCAGAGCTCTGTATTTCCACAGGGCTGGAATCTCAAGTACTACTCTTTATCAAGTGCAAAGTTTTGCAGAACAAGTTTCCATCAGTGGGAGTCTACAAGATACAAACAATTGTGACTTACCCCCACATCTGTAAAGATAAAATATTCTTCGTTGCTAAAACCAGCGTAGTCCTGCTTGCTGGAAGGTTACTATGGAACACTAAGTAAACTGAAATTGTGGAAACATACTGAAAGAGAATGATGATTTTATAGCAGAACGAACAGCCTTGTTCTAGCTGTAAGCTGGCTTGGGGAAAATAGACTTCTTTTAAAACTTCTTAAATTTAAAACTTTGTGCTTCAAAAGATGTGACAAAGGGATTCCCCAGGACACCACGTAACCTTCCCCCTCCCATTTTCAGGAGAAGTCTGATCTCCAAGGACAGCTAGGCCCTATCTTACTGTGCAAGCATTCCCACCTATACAGAAAAATCAAATGCTGTAGCTGACTGGAAAACACTAATTCAGAATAAAAATTACTTTTGGTGGAAGTAATTGCTTGCAATGTTAAGCTTTCAGTTACCAGTCATGACAGTCATGAAAGAGAATCACCAAAAATCCTGAGGATATTAAAACCCCAAATATCTACACTGACAAAATTTCCATCTGCTACTTGAGGAGAGAATGAGTTAAAAGAAATGGACTATTTCATCACATATATCTACAAGCATGCAATATTCTCAAGAAAAAGGAAAACACTCCCGTTCAGAAATGTTTCAGGCTTTGAAGTAAGAGCAGATGTGATTCCTTGGCAAGCTTGTGGCAGCCTGAAACCATGGTTCCATGGACATTTTTCCTTCCTCAGCTACAAAACCAGCTTATGCAATTTCTGCTCTTCTCCCTTAGTTGCATGCTCCAGCTCCCAGGTCCCTCATGCTACAGTTATCTAAGGGGCAGCACAAAGAAGCCTACAAAAAACAAACACACCCCGCCCCCCCCCTCCCAATCAAACAAAACTTCAACACATTATATTTAGTTCTAGTACAGTTCAGTGCCCTGGAAACACCAGAGCAGGAACGAATGTCTAGGAAGAATAATTGCTTAGCCTGGCTTTGGCACCAAGATGTGCTTACTGAAGCACAGCCCAACTGAAACCTATTGCTAAGAGCAGGAAATAATCTCAGGTAAGAGAGTGCACTCCCTCAGACACAGTTGCAACAGGCTGTCTAAACAGACAGCAAACAGATTTTGCACATCTGACATACTCCAATACCTTCTTTCACTGTAATCCAATTTTTCTACACAGCCTGAACAGGTCAGCTCTCTAGAAACAGGGCAAAACTACTTACCAAGACAGAAAATGAAGAAAAATTACCTTTGAAATAAAAATGAATAGAAACCAAGGAAGTAAGATTAGAATTAAGGTGTTCCACTTTCAGGTTTGGTACTTAATGGTATGTGTCACTCTTAAGTTAATTAACCACATGCCTCACTGTAAATAATCTGTAAAATTAATCTAATACTTTAAAGAATTAATTATCTCGTATTATTTTGTTATTTGGGTTAAGCAACTGGCACAAAGCTATACAGCTAACTGGAGAATAAAGAAGCCGATTTCTGTTTTAGAAATATGATTAAAAACCAAGGATTGTTCTGTGGTCTCCAAAACAAACTACACAGAAACAATATAAGCCTTCATGTCCATGTTTACATTAGCACTAGGCTACATTGGTTACTGCCCAGCTAAACATCAAATCACATTTATTTTCTTCTATTACCTTCCACAATGAAAACCCTAAAAAGGAGTATTTTTAGTCCAACCAGAAAATGCACTGAAACAATTAAACCCCGTGAATATGAAACAATCAACGAGTCAATGGAACCTCAAGTGAAAGCCTGCTCTAGAATTTGATTGCTCTAAATGTAATTCACAATCAGGGACTTGCTGATGAAGATGAGAAAACTCAGAGGCGAGCCCTGTGCAGTCAGCGGTCTGCAGCACACCAGAGACACCAAGGTGTCTGTACCCTGGTGCCATCTGACACAATTAAACTGATAGGAAGTTGCTGAACGACCACTGCTAAGAAATTAGAACAGGATCAGGCACTGGCAGCTGCCTCTAGTAAGGATCAAGTCTACTTCAATAAGATTAAATACAGACCAGCTGACTCTGCATTCCCATCCCCCAAAACAACTCCAATCTGTCACTGATGGCAACAATGCTGACACCAGACAAAGACAACACTGCTAGAGTAAACAGAAGGATTACTTAAATCTATATATAACTATGTCTTCACATACATTTATGGCATAGTCTGGATTTACAGAGACTCAACAAGGAGATGTTAAAATTTAAAAGTGCTACTTTAAAAGCAAACCAGAACACAGAAGAAACACGAGTTTCACAATAGTTTTTTATGTGTGCCCTGAACAGAAATTAAACACATGCTCTTGGAAGAACATGTTTCACGATGCACTGAGCAGCTAGACAGCTAAATAATACTGAGTTTGGTACTTTCAGGAAAAAAAAGAAAGGAAGTAGCCTGTGTCAGTCTTTAGATCAAATTCACATTTGAACTTCACAATGAAATTTCTTTTGTGACTCCAGACACACTACAGCGCTGAATTCAAGTTTTGTTTATTGCTTGATATGAGAAAGCTACTTTATCAAAAAGTCTTGAAAAACATTTTTTTGGAGAGCAACCTGCAGCCATGTTGCTGATTTTCTGGGAGGAAGCATACTCAGGCTATGAACTGACCTTTCAGTTAACTCGCAGGTCCAAAACTCAGTATTACCACAGACACGCAGAATTAAATAGCAAGGTCTAATCCAGAGAAAATTAATTTCAGCAAGTAAATACACATTTTCTCCATGCTGCTAGTAAACTACGTGTGCTGCCTGACCAAGCATTTGGAAAGAGACATCTGGAAAAAGGGTCAAACTAAAGGAATTGGTTAACCACAGTTTTTGGAAGGAAGGGTTGAAGGGTAACTTTGGAAATATAAGTCTCCCTCTGACCTTATGAATTTCTCATTGCTCTCTTCAGCACTCTAGTAAATAAAATGTAATATACTTGAACTCATGAGGGTAACTGCTATGCCCAGTATTAAAAACACAACAAAAACCCCTGGGGACATATGCCAGAAAAAACCTGCAGATGTGCATCTATTGTACCTTCCACAAAATGGGAATGTTTGACTTCAAAAGTAGTTCCAAGATTTGGTGCTGGAGCACAGATCTGAGCACTCTTTCTTAAGAGAGACAGCTGGCATCCCACTTGTCAGAAAGTTAAGTTGTACTTCTTAGCACTTGGGAGCTTTCTGTCTCCTCTCTGTCACTTCAACAGGATAATTCCTACATTAAGTATTTCAGTGACTTGATGATACACACGGAGAGCCACCAGACTAAAAGCTCTAGTCTGACAGCCTGCTCATGACACAGGTCAGTACCTAATGCCAAGGGAAGGATGCAAAAGCAGAGAATGTAAATGTCTACATGTCACCAGCATCACCCAGTGAGAAATGGAGAGATCAGAAAAATGCAGATGCTTCTCCAAAGCCAGCCAGCTGCTCTGCAATCTACCACCTCAACACCTCCTCCATCAGCATGTTGCACATGATGCAATCTTCACAGTCTGGACACTTCTACATTTACCAGTGGCCAAAAATTCCAAGGAAATGACAACTGATGAATTTTAGAGTGATTCCGCCAACACTTTGTTCAGCAACCACACCAGAAACTGCAGACCTTCTAGAAATCAAGGTATTCTGCAAGGCTCATACAAAGTGAGCACAGCAGTATTAGTTTCAGCATTTGAACAGCCACAGAAAAACTGAGGCCCAGCACGCTCTTTGGAGACCTACATTCCTTTCTACAACTTCTGTGAATACAGAGCAACAATCACTTCAGCGACTACAAATGAAATTAAACCCAGGAGGTTCTTATCCAGCTAAATGTGAACAGTAACACTCAATGGTGTGACACCAGCATTATTTATTTCAGTAAAAATACCCATTTAGTATTTAGCCTTCATTTTTTACTCTACCTCCATGATTTCAGTGTACCAGAGCAGCGATCTGACAAATTCAGACGTGTGTCCTTGAAAATATTGTGGGAAATTTCGATAGTCACATAAACAGCTCTGGGTACTTTGGAGGCCAGCAACAATTGCAATAACTGTAACACTGATGAACAGCTGGATTGCTCTGTACAGGGTACTTTCTAGGGTTACAGCAGAAGTGTTTCTCATGTTGCTACATCAACCTTTTCTATTTCTCTAAGCAACAGGGAAGTTCTATCACCCCTAAAAGTCTAAATAAACAGAAAATGGAACAAATTCCTGGAGCAGGAGGTATTCTAGATTCCTTGGAATGAGATTCACAACAGATGACATCACATGGTGGCATAGGTGCTCAACCCTGACACTGGAAAAGACAAGAAGGACAATGTTCCCTGTATTCTTAGGGTTTAAGATGCATCATCCTTTGGGTATAAATGACTAGCTTTTTTCTTCCTGGCAGGCATGTGGAAGACAAAGACTATTATATGGGATATTTGTTTCTGAATTCTACCTATGCTGAAAGCTTTTGTGGATCTAGTCACAACCGGCACACCCAAAGCTGTGACAGAAGTCTGTACAGGCCACCCAAGTCTGAGATGGGTGGCCTAACAAACTCTGCCTGCCTCTCTCACTTGATTTTCAGCATCCAAGGAAATGAGTTTTGAAAAAACCCAGGCAGATGGAAGTCTCTGAACTGTCAGTTTCTGCCATGCCAGCACCCACATTTCCCTAATGACAAAAGATGTGAACTCCATCTAGATGCTTCTGATAAAACTGAGGCACAGTGAGAGATGCTGAAAAGCAAATGGTGCCTCTGAAGTCTTGGCACTAACAACACCCCATTAAAATCAGCTGGGGTAAATTACCAGCTCCAAGCAAATCTGTCTGTATGGGGGATTTGCTTTATAACAGAGAGACCTAAAATGTGTTATACTAGAGGTATTTTGCTGCCATGCTCTGTTGCAGCTTCTCAGCAGATTTTGTAAATCGTGAGTGTAGAAAGAAGACATCATCATTACATCAATTTCTACCTTGTTCTCTGGCATTTGCTTCTCACTATTACTCCAGTGCTGGACACCCTGAAACTTTAAACATTCTTTCTACAACAAATGTTCCCCCAGTAGATATCAAAATAGCTTGTATTAGAAAACACTTCATAGTCCACAATGTCACTGTCCACTTACAAGGTTGAAAGTATCACCCTAAAGGCAGATGAATTCAGATTTACCATCAGAGAACTGAGACACAGTGCTTCCCTAAGATCATTTAGAGATCCAGAAATGCTGCATGTGGCACCCAGATAGAACCAGTAATCAAGGCATTTTAGGGAAAAGGGAAAAGTGCATCAACTGTGAAGACAGACTGCCCAAGCTGAGTGATTGGCACAGAGATGCTTTTATGCCACTTTTCTCTAGAGCTGTGTCTGTCAGCATGGTCTCACCTGCTCTTTTCCACAGCAGCTGCAGCTGCTTTAACAACCTTCCCTGCAAGGACAAAGAATGAAGAGGAGACTAGAGGAGCCACTCAGAGCAGCTGCAGATGCTAATGGAATAACCTGCCTTCAAAAAATTACCAGCACCAGTTCTGAGTCTAAGTAGTGTCTGCATCTTCCCACACCAAACTGTTCCCACATGAAGCAGTCTTCCATAACAGCATTCTGAAAGAAATGCTTGCTCTTACAACAAGACTGGAGAAGGATTCCTTGCTGCACACGTGGCCTCAGCCCTGGGGCCCACCTGTTAGCTCTTTACCAAAACTTTGCAGAGCCCAAGTATGTCTCAGCAATACCTTCAATCTTTGGTAACCTCACGGACACAAAACAGGCGCTGACACTCTGTGATCTAAAACTGAATTACCACATGTATTCTCTTTGTAAAGAGAAAGTTCCAGTGGCTGAGCCATCAGAGAAAGGTACTGATGCTTCAGTTTCCATGGGATCCTTCTGCAACCAGCAACTACCAAAACCAGGTTTCAAATGGATCTCAGATGGTGAGGGACAAAGCTGCTGAGGGGAGCAATGACCTGTCTCTCCTGTTTTTATTCCCGTATCCTCAACACAAGTCCAGTCAGAAGGAATTTATCCACATTACTGATTTACCAGAGCAGCAACAATACAAGATTACCAGACTTCTCTTACTGAGTCATTAATAACTTAGGGTAACAGCTTTCTGGGAGAAAGAGTAGCTCAAATTCTGTGTTTGTTCAGCAAAGGTGTTGTCAACAAGATGCATTTTGGTCACAGAGACGACATCTAAGTTAACTGTTAAGCAAAAGGTCTATGAAGAACACTTGGATCAGATTGTTCATTATTCTAGCATATGAGGCTTTTGCTTTCTTCCTGAGGTCCTCAAAACCCCTTACAAAGATGAATAAACTGAACTTCTCAACAAGCCCCCTAGTGTATGTACTGTCTCACTACAATAAGAGGAACACATCAGGCAGACAAATAAAGGATGACTACTTCAAACACAGCTTTCTGAAGTTTAATACATATGTTCATATTAAGACAGTATTCTTCATTTCCATCAAATTGAAGAGGTAGTAGAGATGTTCAACATCTTGGCATTCCTCTTAAAGCAACACCTACACTACAGCCACACTGAACCACATGAGCTTCTTTTCCCACACTCTCAGCTATAAACCTCCTGTAACTCAAATACCAGTACTCCACAGCATGCTTAGAAAAAACCAAGACCAGTACAGCTACTGGCAGATAGGGAACTGACATTCCAGGTCCCAGCTCCACCCAGCTGTCCAGGCTGCACCCATGGGACCCTGGTACACAGAAGTCCCAGATGCCACCTAGAAGCTGAAGCCTATGGCATCCCTTAGCAGAAAACAAGAAGCCTGGCCTTGCTCTTGTGTACTTTCAGGGGTTGCCAACACTGTCAAACAGACTCAGCCTGAGGCACATACACATAAGAAAGACTTTATATATAATTTCTAGTACATGTATTAAGTCTTCTGCAACTCTCCAGAGCGCATAGCTCAGTCTCCTCAGTAGTACCTTGAGCTTTCTAATGTCTCTCTTCCATTACTTCCAGCAGCAGCAAGCCATAGGTTCACAGAGCAAAGACACACATTCTCTTAAGCTCAAATTCTGTCTTTAGCATAGGATCCAAGGACATTTTCTTGACAATATTTTACAAATTGATACACTTTGTATAATGATAACCTTGTCTGTCATGAAACAGATCTAAAACTGTGCCAATATTGCTCTTCAGACTCTCTAATTTTACAAGTAGAGATTAGTTTTCAATATTAAAGCAGTGAAAATTGTGGCACTTTTCCTTGTTTCTCTAGTAAGGAGGCATTTTCTCAATTGTTGGCTTCTGGTACTGAATAACACAGCCTCTGCTGGACACAGTGTGTGCACTTGGGAAGATTCTGCTGCCACACAGCAAAAGGTTCAATCATCAGGATCAGAGATGTAGTACAAAAAGAGTAACTTTCACATGTCTTCTTCAGTTCACAAAACAACATGTTTCAAAAGCATTTCCCAAGCACCCACACATATTGCAGAGAGCACTTGCATTTCACAGGCATTTCTCAGAAGTTTCAGCATCTCAGCTTCCACAGACGGTGGCTGAAGTTCATGCCAAACAAGGCTTTTTGGTTTGTCAAAAAGTTTGTCAACAAAGGCTGTTAAAGGCAGGGAAGTTGAGCAGATATTTAAAAGCTCACCATCCACACTGCTTGGACAGCTCAGGGTAGTGAAGAAGAAAGAAAAAGAAATGGTGGGGAGTTTGTAGTTCCAAGAATTTGAGCTACAGTCTTATGATGAAAAAGACAGAAAAAAAACAGGGAAAAGCATTTACCAAAAATGAAGGAAAGAACAAAAACATTGCGGCAAAAAACCTGAATCAAAGTCTATTTTCCTAAAGGCATGCAGGCTTTAAACAAAACCAAAAGCTTCATGGATATGGTACGATTCAAACAAGTTACAAAACATGGAAAATTCCATTACTTCCTCTTCACAGAAGAGACAGTGGCAACTACATCTTTCAGAGAAAAAGAAACCTGAGGGGAAAAGCCTGCAGACTGCAGTTTTGAAACAAACATCTTCATTCACTATTTCCGTTCATTTCTAAAAAAAATATTTTCCATCTAGCATAAAAAAAATTAAATTCAGACATTATTTTTGGGAAAAGCTAGAGGCTATGCGTGGGCAATAGAAACAGAGGCTTTGATGGAAAAACTAGTCAGAGCATTAACAAATGATAGACTATTATCCTTCGGTAATGAACTGACATGATGGTACTTTCCCTTGCTTTTCTTTGTTTTTAAATAAAGGATTCTGTCTACGTCCTGTTAACTACTACAGAATGGTTCTCAATGTACTTGCAATGCTGTACTCACTCAATTTTAGCAGTGATTTTCTCTCATATGCAAAAGGAAACAAGGAAAAATTGTATAAGGACAAACGACATGTTTCAAAGGCTAAATTTAAAAGTGTAATAAATATGTGCAATTAGACAATTTACAGAACTGTTAGGGTTGTGAATCTTCCTATCTTCATTTTTACCCTTTTAATTCTTGAAATGTAAAAAGGCAACTTACTGCATTCTATGTTTTACATCTAGGATGCCTGGAGAATCTGCTGCCATACTTAGGTCTGACAGGTATGGTAACCCAGGAAAACAACTTAATGATTTTCAGCTGCCAGAGGGAAAACTTAAATGCAACCATTTAAACATTCCCAAGATGCATAGTATGCTTGGATCACCAGGTACATGAAGAACCTGAAAGACAGACTAGCCCGACAAGAAAACCCTCTAAAAAAGAGAATCACTACATAATTACAACTGCATGTGAAGAAACAAATGAAGAGGAATTAAAACTGTCTGTAAGGGTTTTAACCAAATGCCATTTATCTAAAACATGAGATAAGTTTGTAGTGTATTAGTATGTCTGAGTTCATACAGCCTCAGCCAAACTTTACTCATAATTACATCTGGGCATTCCAGGAATATGTAATTGACTACAACACAAGATAAAAACACAAAAACTAGTAAGAAATTGAGGTGACTTCAAAGACAAAAAAAGAGATCGTTTTAAAAGAGGTTGGTTGTGAACTGTATCACTGCAGAAGTGTTAAATCATGCAGCAAGTTTGCCAGTTTCAAAGCCCTTGCTTTGCAAGTCAGCCAATCACTGCAAATGCCCACTAGAAAACAAAATCAAAAATCTTACAGAAGTTAGAAATCTGCTTGTTCTTCAAGTTTGTGGCAGCTACAAGAAATTAAATAAAGCTTAAGTTTTCTTCTTTGGCTAGTCTGACACAACATCTTTTTTATCTGTGGAGCTTTTCTCTTTGCAATTAGCATTAAGGCTTGTATGTCACCATCTAGGCCCAAATGCCTTTCACACAGCCACAGAATCATAGAATCATTAAGGTGGGAAAAGACCTCCAAGATTGAGTCACCTCATTCCCACCTGTATCTCAGGCCTATTTAAGTCTTTCGCAGTTAAAGTTTGCAAGACCTTATCCTCTGATGTCAGCGATCATGATCATTCACCTCCAGCAAGCTCTAGATGAGGCACTGTAAGTGAAGAGTCTGCCATCAAGTAGGATTCCTTTTAATCTATTTGATTATCCTTCCACATGTTGATGAGACATCTGTGGATCAGGTGTGGGAACCAGCTATATCTCACATGAAAAATCAAGACTCACTACCTATGTCCAAAATAGATCAAATAGATGCATTAATGCTGTGTAGTATTTCTTAACTTTGGATAGGTAGAAAAACACCAAACTAATGGAGGTCATTCTTCACAAAGATTGGTATCCCCCTCCTTAGGTGCCAAATTCCCATTCCTATTTGCCCCACTGATGCTCTGCTTCCTTGTGACTCCCACCTCATTAAGTTGCTCACAAGCGTGTCTCTAACTCTTGCAAACTCTTTTAGAAGAGCAAGCTGTGTGTCCCCTCCCAAGGGAACATCAAGGTGCAGGGGTAAGAGGCTGTGAATTCCACCCGGAGCCCCTTATTGATGCCAGAGGAAGAAAACATGAGACACAGCCTTCCCCTTAACGTCCCCTAACGACCGGCCTTTATTTTAACTGATCGTCAAGGTCCCTATTGGTATTCTACTGTGGCACACCCAAACAATCTCATCTGCTTTAAGTGCTATGTAAAACTCTTGCCTCACCCTTACAAATTTCTCTCTCAGAAGTGGAGGTGTAAATTTCAGGCATTACTGAGGTTTATGCTACCCAAGTTTCTCTATAAATCTGCTCCTAAGGACATGCAGTTTGGGATTAAAATGAAGTCATTAGAGAGAAAATACTCAAGTAACTGAGGGTTTCTTTTGCGGATGCGTTATTTCAATCTTCTCAAGCATCAATACAGAATGACAACTGTTAAACAGTATGAAAGATATAACATGATATAGCATCATTATGGATCACAGCTTAATGATCCTCTAAATTTAATTTTGTTCATAAACAGCAATCAGGAAAATTAATAAAACTACCTCTTAAAGCAGAGTACTACCGCCTTCAAACACGGTCTCCATACCAGCTCATTTCCACACCATCAGAGAAACAATGATTTTCCCCTCCTCCTGCTGCTTATGTTTCTTCTTTTGAGAAACTTTAACAGAATAAAAAATTTCTTCTATTCTCCTTTTCCCTCACCTTGCAAGAAAATATCTCCAAACAAGATCATACTGTGTTTTTAATTACTCACAAAATTAGAATTTAGAAAGCAACATTCACCCTAGATTTCTATGTCACTTTTAAATTTCATTTAAGTCAAGTACTTCTTTACTTTTTCATGCTTTGAGGAATTATAGATGTTTACTCAGCACTATGCTCACTTTAGCAGGAAAGCAACTAAAGAAATTGAGGCATGCAGTAGTGAAACACCAGAGTCTCCTTGAATTTGCATGAAGATCTGCAATAGTGCCACTGAAGCACATGGAGTTAAAACCATCCAGAACTAGGTTACTACACAGCACAGAGCAGAGACCAAACCATTCCAAAAGGCTCTGAGTACTGCAGTGGTGGAAGGAACAAAAGTAAAATCTGTATTCTGAGTCATAAACTTCTTCCCAATTCACCTGCTCATCATAAAGAACAAAGCATATTTTTAGCAAGCACAGCCAGTGAGGGGTCAGGAAGAGACTAAATAGCTAGACCAAGATCATACAGGATATTTGCAACAGAGAACAACATCTCTAAGACCTGATCTCCCAACTTCCAGGATACCACCTTTAATCACTCACATACCTTTAAATACCACTAATCATATTGGTCAAAAAATCCAAAGAAAATGTTCTGCATCCCCAGAAGTAGCCCAGTGTCTTAAAGCACCATGTATCTCATCAAAGGAACATTTCAACAGAGAACACCAAGCTGATTCTGCAAAAGCATGATGAGAAAGGGATCCATATCAGGCACTACCACAGAACTCCTTAACTCACTTTCTTCTGCTAACTAGATCAACTGTACATCACTTTGATGAGAAGTGTGAAGTAAGCTGAGTTATCAGCTCACCCTCTGATACCTGCTGATCAAAGAACTTAACATACTTTTTCTTTCCCTTTCAATCATTGCCTTTATTTTACGTTTTTAGAATGTTTTCTCTTTCACAGAAGCAGAAAAAGCTCTATTAAACATTCTTTACACTTATTTTCTACTGGAGTCATGTGAGGAGAGTTATTTTTATTAATCTGCCTTCTTAAAACAGATACATTTTTCTGCAACATCTCTGTATATGAGAAAGTGTCAATAAAGTACAGAAAAACCCTTTACCCTGTTAAGGATTTCACAGAAACAAAGATGACCAATACCTCTGAGGATCAAGACCTGAGAAAAATCTTAAGACTTACATTCCCTATCAAAGGATTTGGGTCCAGATCAAGATGCTCAACAAAGATAAACTTGTGATATAGTACAGAATGAAGAGGATGCAGGGGGTGGAGAAAAGGGTTATGAAATTTTACTGCCAGGTTAGCCAAAGAATAACAAATAAAATGGCTGCTCCATGTTATAAAATACATTGAGGCTTACTCTAGGGTTCAGTGATGTATTCAAGCATTTCCTGTGGGTTCCCCCCTCATACATATAGCATATTAACTAGATTTAACCATAACAATTCTGGAGCTCTTTTCCTCAGCACTGACTATTGATACTGTCTTCTGGACAAAAGTGTTATTCTCCTCTTTACAGTCATACTCTCTCTCTCGCCAAAAACTTTTAAACATCTTCTGACACTTAGTTGTATTGAGTGGTACTTAAGTGCACCCATCAGTTCTGCCTATTTTAGTCTGCTGGCTTGCTCACTTGCAGCACCTATTTCTGTGAATTCTTACAAACCTGTAAATGTTGAAGCCACCCAGCACTCAGTGTTATGGCCACCAAATACCACAAAACACAGGACAAGCATGGACTTACGCAGCTCTTCTCGGTGCCTCTCTGTCTCTGCAAAAAACTGGCGAAGCTCCTCTGTGATCTCCATGTTACTCAAGTCATATTCTATCTCTCCTTCAGACTCAGACTCTTCCTCCATTTCAGAGTCCCTTTCAGCATCCTCTTCCATTTCGGAGTCCTCATCAGCATCCTCCCTCTCCTGGTAGGCATCTGTGTACTGATGAGCTCCCCCGTGACATGGAACTCTGACATTTGGTCTATAGCTGGAAGAATAGTTTTGGATATGTGGGAGATCATTCCCATACCAATCTGAGTAGTGGCTGCTTGGAGAGGCTGCAGCAGCATGCCACGGATGCCACGGCATGCGATAAAAGGACTCCATGGCTTTCCTGTAGGCTTTCTGGTGCCTGCGCATCCAGCGCATGGCTAAGTCATAGTGCCTCCAGTACCTCGCGTACACCTGCTGAGAGTACCACGGCTCCGTGTCCTCCTGCAGGAAAACACACAGGGAGAGGGAAACAACACCAAAAATCAACCACACACCACAGCACTAATGCTCCCCCACAAAACGAAGGTATAGAGACAGAGAAATGAAGAGCAATTGAGGGGAGCAACTAAATGCAAGCACAATGCTGCCTTTTAATCTTTAGTCATCCTTTAGCTATGACAGAACACAGAGATTTGAAAAACATGTATGAGCACAGTGCATTTGCACCACACCTCATTACTCCTACAAGAGACTCCTTTGGCATCAACTACCACTGAAGAACTAGAAACAGAGAAGTTATAGTGTTCAGAAGTTATTTTCAAAGTGTTCATGCTAATACAGTAAGAATCAGGCTTTTTTAGGAAATATGCAGTGTGGATATAATCCACAATTCCTTAGACAATCACATGAGTTTTAAGAATTGAGTAATTCCAAGGTGTAGATATTATACCCTATACCTAATTTCCAGCTCCACAGACAGAAAACACAAGGGATTAAGATTCCTCTGCATTAAACAAATGCATTCATTTTATCCAGTAACATATTTCCTCCAGTAATGTATTTCCTCCATCTGCCTGCCAAAGTTTCTCAGAAAAGGTCAAACAGCAATTCAGACAAGTTCATATATCCACCATGGCCACAGTCAAAAACAAGACTGTATTTAGCCAAATGCAAGCTGCCAGTAAATCTCCCTTTTGTATCCATCACCAACCAAAACATGAAAAGAGGCAATAAAGTGCCACTGATAAAAGTACAGAGAAAAACAGTTCTATAGAAAGAAATGTAGTGTAACACACCTTCTCCTGTCTTCCAGCTAATCATAGTTTTCCTTAAAGAAGTTTCAGGCTGTTCAGATTTCACCAGCAACTACAAAGCCTCACAATCCCTGTAGCCTTAAGCTCCCTTCATACAAGCTATTTCATCTCCCACCTCATCCTGCTCTCAAAAAGCAGGATAATAGAGGATCTTAAAAAACAAAGCCATAAACTAGAGCCTAGAACAAGTAAACTAAATATCAAATATTTTCTCTCCCTTTCCCTCAGGTCTTAATTTCCATAGAAAATACTTTATCTGGAGTAAAACAGAATGCCTCTACTTTAAATAGGAAAATTTTAATTAAGCCATGTTCTGGCAAACACTCAAAACTATGGCAAAACTAGCTGACGTTTTCAGAGATGAATGTGACATTTACAGTCCTTTAGTAAGGTGGTTTCTTTTATTTTTTTTTCTTTTTAAGGACATACAGGACAAAAATCTTTAAGTCTGTTTTCTTGATCTGCCCTGGCACCATTTGGTCCCCTTAAAAGAATGGTTCTGTAGGAAAAAGAAATCCCAAGGCAAAACAGAAAACTCAAAACTAAAAAACACTTTCCATTTAACACTATCCAGAGAGGTTCATTTAGTTTACTTACATTTGTTTCACATTCTGGTTCTCAGACAGCAAAGCAAATGCTAGTGAGTTTGGAATAAAAATTACAACTCTCATGCTGCCTTTCTTTCTGGAAACTGAGCCCATTATTCCATAAGAAATCAAGGCTGTATCTTTTTAGGTAATTGCTATGTGCTCTCAGAAACAAAGTATCTTCACCTAACAGAGTACATAAAGAAAACCACCACAAATTTGCATTCCTTAAGGTATTCCTGATCAAAAAACTGCAGCCTATTTGTGAAGGGCTATGTAGTTCAGCTGTGTGATTTAAAAGTGCAGACAACTTATCTTTCCTGAAAAGAAAGAATTCATGGAAATGAAACTTCACTGCTATTCTCCTCTTGGTCTAACTGCTACAAGAGCATGCATTTGGAGCTCCCAAAATGCATCATTCCAAGATGAGTGGGTAGAAGGAAAGCATCTGCCTTCCATATGGAATTTCTTCATCCTTAATCATCCAACTACCTAACAGCTAGGATGAACAATACTTTATTTACTGTTTCCCTTTGCTTAAGAATGTCATACTGACTCCTCATCCTTCAGCAGACAGATGAGAATGTCCTATTATCAAACCTGATACATTAATAAGTTACTTTTAAAACATTTTGACTATTTTTTCCTTAAATATTAAAACACTTTTAAAAATCCAGTTTTAAAACACTATGAAGCTAGACAAAAGCAGGTATCTCCTACATTCTATATATCTGTAAAAAAGACAATATATTCTTTTAAAGCTCAAAAATTATCTCCAGGTCTTATAAAATGTTACTAAAAAGGAACCTGATGACGTTACTGAAAGCTCTGGAATCAAGCTGGTTGATTTGTCTGGCTGACTAGCTCCAGTTGTTAATTTAGGGGAAAGGAAGACAAAAAGCCAGTTCATGCAGGCAGAACTGTGATGCTGGTGCTTGTCCAACTACTTTTTGTGAGGGTTTTTGTTGAAAGAGACCCTTGAAAACCACTCTTATATTTGAATTTTAAAAATACATCTGTTAAAAAAGAAATTACAGAAATGTTTTACATTTGGGTGGAAAAGGGAAAGGAACACTTTTAGTCTCACTTAATTCTGTGTCTGTGCTTTTTCAGCTGTGGAATAAATGGAAATAAGAGATTTCCTCAAGGAAACAAAAGCTATAAATCTAAGGCAAATGATCAGAGTCCTCTGTTACTCTCCTGTAATTTCTCTGGAGTCTTCCCAGGAGTAGACAAATCGCTCATTGTTGTAATCTGAATTCTATTTTCAAAGCAATTTAGTGACTTTTACATCTAATTTTTACATGTCTGCACTCACAGTTCAATGAAAGTGTTTATATGCATTTTATATAAAAAATGTGATTAAGTTATTCCATAGAAACCTGTGAAGACCTCTTACCATCTCTTGTGGAGTTTGTTCTGGTGATGATCAAGGTGAACTAGAAAAGAAAAGAGTAGCTTTTTAATTCATAAAAATATATGTATTAAGGTGGTCACAGGCACTGAATTGTATTTTGAGTACTATGATCTACAGCTGTTAAGTATCCCTTCTCGGTTGGGGCAAGTTGAAGTCTCTTACTGACAGATTTTGATTAGCAGATGTAAAAATCCTATTCCTTAAAATTCTCCACTACAGTAAGAAAGTTAAAACAGAACCTTCTGCAAAAAGCGCCAGAAATGCTGGAACTGAAAATTTCTCCCATTGCTCTCTGTTTTTTCATGCTTTCCCAACCTTTATTCTCCAAATTAATGCCAAGCAAAAACCATAAACTTAAAGGAAACAAACTGTCCTCACTTTTTAGCTGTGTCTGCACAGGAACTTGTATAGAGTAAGCAACTGCCATAAAATGATTAAACCCATCCCAATTCCACTCATGCAGTGAGGTTTCTGTTTAACCTGTGGTGCACTTTTGACCACATACTGTCCCTTCTTTCTCTTTGATTCTCTTTTTTTCTCCTCTCCAGCATCTGATCCTGCCTCCCATGAAGAAAACACAGGTCAAGTTGCAACCACATTTTTAAATGTGAGGAAAACGCATAAGGAAAGAAGCACCTGGACAGGAAAAAAAAATAAAAAAGGAAAAAATGGTTGTGGGGGTAGAAAGGGAGAACAAGAGCTCTACATAGAGCTCTAATTATATATCTAGGCAGGATATATAATTACCAGCATATCCAGGGTGGTTTACCAGTACATATCATTGAGAAATATTCTTAATCTCCTCTTATCTGACAATTATTTTATTACACTAATAGGTTAGCTGCTCCATTCACATATTTCTCCTGACATTCTCACCCCCAGCCTGAACAAAAATAGAGTACACTAAACTACCTATTGCTAATCTTAAGATATGGTCAAATGCTATTCCCAGAAACACTGGAATATAGCCAAGACAACACTTAGAAGAGTTATAGATTCATACCAGGATAAAGCCAGGTTTTTTCAAAATGCATATGAATACAGTACAGTTGTGTTCTGCCTCATATTTAGCAATACTCACTAAAGAGCAACTTTTTGTCACTTAAGCCATACTGCATGAAAGGAGAATGGAATGGTCAAACAAAATGCAAATCATGCAGCAACCACAAAAGCAAATGACTGTCCTTTCCAAAGCCCACACTAAGCTGAAAGAAATAAACCCCTGGTAACACCATAACCCCGTGTCTGCAAGAAGCTCTACACACAGGAGCAGTCTCACTGCAGTTGATGGAACAACTCATGCCAGCAAAGGCTGCAGATTCAGGCATAAGGCAACTAAAGCATGTTGGATTCTCTCCTGCCTGCTCGGAGGAAGAAGGAAACCCAGCACTGAGATCACTGCAAAACACTGCAGGGAGTTGTAACACTCAAAACCCATGCATAGGTAGAAGATGGCTGTGCCATCCCTCTTTGTACATTTCAAAGGTCTCATTACCACCATTGCCTTCTTCAAAACTTTCATCTCCACTCTCATGAGGTACACATATACTTTTTGTCTCTTCCTCATACATATCTTTCCCAGATACATCTGGATACTGTCAAGGTTGCCATAAAGTCTTTTCCTCATACTTAAAAACCTAAGCCCATGATATCCAATTCTTTCACTTTCTATTTCAGAAAAGTAGGTGTGTTTCATTTTCAGGTTCACTCTAATTCCTACAGGACAAAAATTTCTTTGAAACAGCTTCAGAATGAACAGAAATCAGGACTGATCTCAATGTAAATAATTTTTTACAGCAGTAATTGGTAAAGTCAGATACTTTATTATTAGCATACAACATGTACCTACGCTTTCTGAAAGGGAAGGAAAGGAAAAACCCTGGCAAAACCATCCAAGTGTATTAGTTTACCAAATATGAAAAACCTGTTTAGCCAAACACATAAATTTTAATTATTTTCATAAATTATTTATGAAACATTAGACTACAAATATAAAGCAGAGCATAAAAATGCTGCAAGCAATGAAACGAAATTAAAAAGTGAGTTTGTTTTATTTTCAGTTGAATTACTCTTCCAAAACAAACTACATCAAATAAGAAACATACAAGAGCAGAAAAATAAATGTAATAGTTCTATAATTTATACTTAAAAAATGAAATATGTAACCAACTGAATGTATGAAACTCATGAGCAAATGTACAATTTAAAATGGGAAAGAGATTTGTTTGCTTATACTGATCATTAATGATGGACATTTTTTCTATTTTCTTGTCCCAGTTTTAAAATATTTCTCCACTGATAATGAACCAGGGATGTACTCCCTTTCATCAAAACATGTCTGTCCCCCTTACCAGCTTGAGGCAGGTGAGCATTAGAGAAGAAATAAATCCCATCAAAGTAATGACAGCATTTAATTCCCTTGGAGTCAACAGAAATTGAGACAATGTCTGTCATACCTTAGACTCAACTTCAAGGCACTGGGGTTTATAACTTGCTAAGTAAATCCCACTCTGGAACCACTGTGGGACTAGTGGTACGTTGGATACAGCGTGGCCACATGAACGAAACAGGGACAATCCAAGCCCAGTGCAGGATCAGTGAGGGCTCCACTATTCACAATATCCATCAACACAAGATTAACTTGTTGCACAATATTATGGTAAAACCACAGTATGTTATTAAAGGAAGGTGGAATTTCAATAAATTCAGCAGGTTTCAACAAAACACATTTTTACAAAGCTTTCAGGAAAAAGCCAACTACATTTGAATTGGAAATGTCCCTAACAAGAGAGCTGACCAGCCCCTCTGCCCACTGCTGCTTTTGTCCCTGCTGACAAAACTATCTTCAGTCAGGCCAGAACTGCCCTAACTCAGTATCCAGTTTCTGGCAATGGTTAGTTAGTAGGAGATACTCAGTAAAATGTGACTCTAACATAAAGGAATTACTTTTCCAGGTGCATTTCTCCTGATTTCAGCAAGAGGTAGTTCAGACACTTTTTTTTTTTCCCCATCCCCAAACTGGTTTTGGCATTTAAAGCCAAAACCCCCATGACTAACAGGTGTTTCCAATAAATCCCCTGGCATTAAGTTTCACAGTTTAAGAGATTAAACATAATTTTGTGCTGTATATTTTGAACTCAGTACATTCTAGCTAAAAAAATGTGAACTTAACATCAATAGTGTGCATCCTCCCATGAACACTATTTAATTTTATACTTCTGATGCTTACTCTGATGCAGAATTATCACCAGAAGAGGGAAATGTCTGAAAAGTGGTCTGACATTCTGTGCTTCAGATTAACGCTGGGCATTGCTGTGACGTTAACTTTAATACCAAAGTGCCCTAGTTACAGTCATGCAGAAACACAAGCCTGTGAGTGCTGGGACAGTTGGCAGCAAAAGTTATTTCTCTTCAAAAGAAGAGGTAAAAATTCCCAGCCCTATACCCTGCATTCTGGTTTGTGAATGGCTGTAAAGAGTTGTCCAGCCCTTAGGACACAGTTACAGCTCCTTCTCATCCCAACAGGAATGCTATGAAGACCCACCTATCACTATGATGTTCACATCAATGTCCTTGAAATAACAGCAGCAACTCCTGTGAATGAAAGGGAAACAAATTAGCATAACGCAAAATAATGCTCTCAAACTTTAGCATATGTATTACAGATCTTTTGGCCCTATCAGAAGCCGAGGCAGCGTGGCTCCCCAAAAGAAGATCTTTATTCTCTGAGCTTCAGGACATAAACCCAAAAGCTATTTAGGCCAAAAATCAGAGGGAAGAAATAAAGTGCTAAAAGCTGCACAATTATCAGTAGCCGAGTTAGCTTATGTTTCATATATATCTGGTCAATTCAGTCATAAACAAGGAACAGGATGGAACTTCTCTAGTACAGCTTTTGAAGGCGTAAGTAATTTTCTGGTCTCACAGATCTTGTGCCCAGACTCCGGCAAGTGACTGAAAGCCTCGAAAAGCGAAGAGCCTTGCTAGCAGGGCACACAATTACATCCAAGGGCTCGGGCCTTGTGTCCCGGCTGCCCACAGCGACAGAGCGCCGCTCCCGCCCGAGCTCGCTCATCGCCGCCTCGGGCCCCGGGCCGATAAACTGCAGAGAACGGCAAAGCCCCGCGCCCGTACCGGTACCACAACCACCGCCTGGGGCCACAATGCCAGGCCTTGGCCCCGCCAGGCGCCCGGGCTCCCACATCTCCCTCCTGAGCCCTTCGCTTTCCCGCTCCCGCCGCCGTTTCGCCGCGGCTGCCTCAGCCCTCAGCCCGGTCCCCTCCCTGGGAGGGAGGCCGCAGCCAGCGCGGGGGCACCGCCGTCCCCGCACCCACCCGGGCAGCCCGGGGCTCCGGCGGGCACGGAGAGCCGTGCACAGCCGCCTCCAGCGCTCGCTCCGTTCCGGCGGGGCCGAGCGCGGCCAGCGCGGCTTCCCCCGCCGCTTCCGCCCGGCGCTCCCCGGGCCGGCGGCGCCATCTCGTGGTGTTGTGGGGAGGCGCGGCCGGGGCCCCGCTGCCCTCATGGTGCTGCCGGCTCCTCACGGGGACGGCCCTGCGAGCCCACAGAGTGACAGGGTCAGACGGTTTGGGAAAGACCTGCGACATCGTCCAGTTCAACCTATGACCAAACAACTAAACCATGGCACTGAGTGCCACGTCCAGTCTTTCCTTAGCCACCCCCATGGGGACTTTATTCCAATGTCTAATCACCCTTTCTGTGAAAAACTGTTCTAATGTTCAATCTAAACCTTCCCTTGCACAGCTTAACATTATCTCTTCTGGTCCTGTCACTTGCTATCCCAAAAAAGAGAGCAAGAAGAGGCCTCACTACAGCCTCCTTTCAGGGATTTGTAGGGAGTGGTAAGGTCTCCACTGAGCCTCCTTTTCTCCAGGCTGAACACCCCCGGCTCCCCCCGCCGCTCCTCGCAGGCCTTGTGCTCCAGACCCTTCACCAGCTTCATTGCCCTTCTCTGGCAAGTTCTGACCCCTGGTCACCATCTCCAGTCCCACAGCATACACACAGTGCTCTCCAAGCGGACACATTACCCAAAATGTGTGTGCGCTGCAGTGGTGGTGGTGTGGCACTGCCATACTTTACCCTCTGGTTATTATATTTTCCATAGTTAACATCTTAATTTTGTGTTCAGGTTCTGCACTGAGCCAGTATTTTCACAGGACTGTGAATGAGCAGCCCCTTGGGGACCTGTCACAGCTGGCAGAGCAGGGATTGCTTTTTCCCCTGTGTAGCATTTTACACTCTCTGTATTAAATTTGCCAGCTATTACCTGGTGCCATAATGTTGTTGTGTGTTTCTTCATGGTCAATAAACCACTCAGCTGTACCATACTGAATAGCCCAGCATCCTCAGCAGATCGTGTCACCCCGTTGTCTGTGCCTCTCTCCGGATAACTCACGGATGGGCTGTAACACACAAGTATGGCTCGTGCTCCTGATCCCAGCAAGAGGGGAACCCTAGGGCTTCTCTCCACTAAGGCTATTTCTCTTCTCTAACTTCTGTGCTTTTAATTAATACTTCCGGCACAAGATTATTCCTGTTTTTCAGCTCTCTTGGTGAGCTTACTGCTCTAGCTGCTTGCTTGCTGAAAATTTCAGCAGATTGTATTGAGACAACTTCCTTTTGTTACCTGCTTCAATTTAAGAAGCCCATTGTGAAACGAAATTTCATATTGAGTCTCATTTGTATAGCAGATTTCTACATTTATTTCCCATATATCTACTAAAGTTATTTTTAAAAATAATTGTTATTAATTTGCCTGGTATGGGCATCACATAATAGTACACAAGGTCTTTAAAAATAGTAGGATGTTAATATATTTTCAGCATATTAAGAGCACTCAGTCATCACTTCTAAAATGCTAGTGGTTTCTCCATCATCTATGTATTCTTTTCTTCCAGCTACTGTGTCACTGTATAGTTTCCTATGGAAGTCAGGCATTTGTGCAGAGCTGAGAAGTCTAGATACTGCATTGGATTTTAATTGTGGTCCCATTCAGCCACTGCATTTTGTGATTCCCTGTGTATGGCCAAAAAACTCATAGAGAGCCTCTGTCTCCAAGAAAGAAGTGTTTTATACAATTACCAGCCTGCTTTGTCTGATGGGCACCCAGTGCACTCAGGGACTCTTCCAGCTTTTCTTGCTGTGATCTGTGTATTCCTAGAGGCAGATCTGCGTTGCTTTATGCTCACACATTGGTATGTGCTTTTACACAAGGCACACTGATGGCAGAAGGCTGTGGACAGCAGCACATCGAGGTTATCCGGGAGAGTCAGGAGGTGAAAGAAGGAATCAGGCAAATCATAAATGGAGTATCTACTAGTCAGTCATCAAGACACACTTCTGACTTAAGAAGTCCTGGTGCACTAAGAAAGAGCTGGTCTATGCTTGCCCTGTTCATTCCTGAGGGCACTGACATGGGTCACTCTCAGAAAAAGTGGTGATGGACTGTGCAGATCTTTAGTTGGAGTAAATTATGTTGATTATGGTGATTGTGTTACATATATATTAAAATCAAGGCATACTTTGTTGCTGAACTGCTGCACTTTGTATGGGAGAAAGGCATCAGTGCAACCAGCACAAAGGCATGGCATATGTGTTGGTTCTGTTAAACTTACCAGTCTCAGGCAAAGACTTCAAGTAACATCTTACTGTTGGTGCTATGTAGATTTTGAAAATGCAATCAGCATTGTAATGTTTTGTAGTTTTTTAATATTTCAGTTTGAAATACTACTTTTTTGGGTAGTCTTACTTATAAAATGTACATTCTCCTGGTTCACTGCTTCTTGCTTATTTCCTTCTCTCTGCCTTACTTATGCATATTTGCACTTACACAGTTGTTGTCTGGAAGCACAGAAAAAGTTATGCTACGGGATCTACATAAATATTGCATTAAATAAACCTCTAATTATACACATTTTTAAACAGTGAAATTAGTACTTCTTGTCTGCTGAAACCAATTTCTTCCTCTGTGTTTCATCTGATCACTTTCTCAGGATCGCTTCTGAATCTTTCACTTCACAAGATATCTGCTGCTGTAGGAGCTGTGTTTTCCTTGGAAGATGACATAGATATTTAATGAATTTAAAAATCAGTCTTATCATAAGGAGAAGGAGCACCTGGCAAGATCTGGTTTTAAAGGAAGCCCCCTTCATGGTTCCTCCCACAACCCAACAGTAGAAAAGGTGTCGCATTAATTTTGATTGGTAAATACATTTCTTCTACACTCATGAAACATAAAAAATGTAAACTGAGTCTAGAATGAAGTGAATACCCCTGCAACTTCTGTCTCAAAAGTAATGATTTGGTGATGAAAGCATAGCTCGTATTGATTCCAGCATGACATCTCTCACAGGCTGAGGGCCAGAAGCATCACAGGGGAGCCTTGGTTTTATTGATCAGTTTTGTCAATGGTGTCCCATAATGCAGCACATCCCTCTTGAACTACTTTCTTCCATGACTGTGTTCCTTGCAGCTTTCAGTGTTGCTCCAATAGGCTAAAAATAAGGACTCTCTTTGCTGGGAAATGTTTCCTGGCAAGAAAACAAAATGTTGCTACCTATTAGAGTACAGAAATTTCTTCATAAGAAACATAATTTCCAGTTGTCAAGTCTTAGAGAACATCTGTCAGCTACTCAGATTCATTAATTAGCCAATTAATTTCATTAACTTATTATTTAGGAAGCTATGAGTTCAATGACTGGAGGTTTGTAAAAAAAAGAGGTGTAGAAAGTTTAAATTTGCAGCACACTTACATAAGCTGAGAAAGCGTTCTGGGCATCAGATCTGAAGGGGAGGTCGTTTCCAGCACACAGTGGCAATGACTGGAAGTTGGAAAGTAGTCAGTAACCTATTTTTCTTGTTCCACTGTTCAAGAATCGTACATTTGCTACATCCAAGTGTGTGATTTGCACAAAACTTGTGCAAATT
This sequence comes from Pyrgilauda ruficollis, assembly GCF_017590135.1. Classification (NCBI taxonomy): domain Eukaryota; kingdom Metazoa; phylum Chordata; class Aves; order Passeriformes; family Passeridae; genus Pyrgilauda; species Pyrgilauda ruficollis. The sequence continues at coordinate 7,902,608 of NW_024524266.1, forward strand.
TGTGTGTAGACCATTATTTTGCAAAGATTGTGTTATTGAAGTGGGTTAAATGTAATTTAAAATAAGTCACATTTAGAACTGCATATTGCCCAAGGTGTTGCAATTATTGACTCCACTGGTTCAGACAAAATCATATTTTACATTGTCTCTAGCAGATTTTCAATCATTGTATGAAATATTTGTTTGGATTAAAATAAAACCTTCTCAGGTCTAGCTCTTGTATAATGTGAATCTACAATTCATAAAATTTACAGGAAAAGATACCCCTTTTGGGGGAGGGTAGGGGAGGGGGAAGGTGTGTCTTTGAGTGTAGGAAACTACATGTGAGACTTCTCTTACCTCTGCTTTCTGAGGGACCGGCTACCAGAGGTAGAGCTGGGGATAGATGAAATATCTTTTAAGACAATTTTACAGCCAAAGAAAATATGAAGTGGAGGTAGACTTCTAGATCAAATGCCAATACTTTTATCCAAAGTTAGATGTAGCTCATATCTCTCTTCTGTAGCTCCTGTGGCCCCATTGTACATGGATACATGTTGATAAATTAAATATCAGGAGCACCTCTAAAAACTTCCCCCACTGGGGCAGGGGGTAATATTCCTTTTGCTGTCTTTCTGTGCTCACTTACAGTCTGACAGTGATCTCTACACCTGAGCTAGTCACTCTTCAGGTATCATTATAGCCACGGGCAAAGCACAGTAATGCATTTTGGGTGCTGTTCAGCTGGTATATGTTGGTTATTTACTTGGGGTAGATGTGAATCACACCCCAGAAGTGCTTTTTTCTTCCAGTGATTTTCAAGGAAGCCCGAGGCAATTCTTACATGGTGCTGTTATTGCAGGTGTGTATGTTTAGTCAGATAAATCCCATCGAGAAAAATACAAGTGCAAATACAAGTGCAAAAAGTTGCTAAAGGAAAAAATACTGCCACGGATTGTGAGATAAAAGCCCACCGAGGTCAATAGATGGCAGCATTGTAAATGGTAAAGCAGAGCTTTCTGTCTGAAACAGCGGCACCGGGGAGTCTGAGCTGGTTGCTCTGGAGGAGTAAAAGATCTGCCAAATAGCCCTGCCTCGTACCTCTGGCTTACTAAAATGTGCTGTCTCCTCTCACCTTCCAGATGGCACAAAGTCTACCTTTTTCTTGAAAGCTAACACAAGAATATTGAATCATGCAGATTTCAAAAAAGCAACATTCAGCTAACTCTTAAATTTCTGTTCCTGGACACTTAACACTGGAACACGTAGCATAGTAGCTTATGATGATTTACATGAGAATTTTGTGTGGTAATAGTATTCAGTATGTACACACAATAAAACGTTATAATCTTATATTTTCATCTTTCTTTGAATTTAATTCTTTCTGTCTTTAGTAATTGGACTTATTTCATGTGTCATTGTTATTTTGTCATCATAATACAAGAGCATTTAGCAATTTTTATTAGGAAATACAGATGGCATAGTACTGTTTCTTTTATACGAAAAAAATGTGTTTCACATTTGTCATTATAATTTTTAACTGGGAAAACATTAATAATGCCATAAGAATGCTTTAAATTCAGGCACTCAGCAGGTAACATGTGGAAAGATCATGGTAAGACTGAAGACTGTAAAGACATCAGAAGATGTGGCCAGGTTTTGATTCCTTTGCCCCCAGAGAGACTGTGCCTTGTATCAGGAAAGAGTTGTGTAGCCAAATGCTGTGACCATGGCAGTGGGGATGGGACTGGGTTTCCTGGTAAATCCTGTTGCTCTGTCTAGCTTCCACCCCTTCAGCAATTCCCCTGGCTTAAGTGCTGCTGCATACAAAGTGTTTGATATTAGCTTCTCCTGCCTGAATGTAGCCCCAAGAAAGAGTGCTGAATCATACTGCACTGTGCCTATCTTCATTATTCCTCTTTTCCTTCAGTTCTTGTAACATTACAAACTCTGAAAAGGTTCCCAGATGCATACAGGATGCACACATACTGAAATACCACCTCCCCTAATTATTAGAACCTAGTCCACAGAACTCATACAGCCTAATTCCCTGGACTAATATTTAGTCCACTCAGTTATCTGTTACTGTTGTAAGAATTTTCAAATTACTCATAACCAATAATGACTACATAACCTTCAGCATTTTAATATAACATTGGTCAGGGTTTTTTTGTTTTGTTTTGTTTGTTTGTTTTCCTTTCTGATAAACATGGCATATTAGGGATACACCTGGCTACTTAAAATAATTTATAGATTTTTATTTGTTTTATTTGTGCACTGAATGTCTTTATTGGTTTTTGAAATATCATGTTCTGCCTGAGAGGTATGGATAAGCAGACTCCACTGAAATGAATAGGCATCTATGTGTGGAAAGTGTTTGTACAAGTCCTGTGTCTTGGGATCAGTTTTTTTCCATTATTGTGCAAGTGTTAACTTCTGCATAACCTCAAAAATAAGCCTTTGATTGACCAGAGGTTAATCACAGAAGAGCTGAATAACACCTTGAATCTAATTAAAGTCCCTCAGTTACATACTTTGTCAGGTCTTGTAAATGCTTGATTTGTTAGCACTGCCCTCCATCTTTCCTCTTTTCTTCTTTTCTTCTGTTATTTCTTGTAGCTACCTGTTGTGTTGACAGCTATTAATGATGGCTGCTTGTTTGTGAGCCACAGCTCGCTCTCACCATGAGTTGTTATTGCAGACTGCCCCATTGATGGTGTTTCCATGACCCTTTGCATTTCCACATTTGTAAATGGCTGTTCTCAACACAGTGGGTGATAATAATTCTACACAAAGCTGCACCGAGATCCAGAGGCAGACCACAGCGTGCTGACCAATCTCCCTGCTACAGGAGCTCTTTCACAAGGTGTTATCTATATCCTCAGCTATCAGTGGCTTTAGTCACAGTGGCTTTGAACTGACACTAGAAGTGCACTGGGAAGGAGTGCAGAATATGGATTGGGTGTGTACTCATGTTCACCTGCTCTAAATAAGTGGAGGCTGCCTGAACCTGCAAATGCATTGCTCTCAGACTGAGAATGACAGCATGCCTGTTACACTGCTCCAAAAGCTACAGAATGTTCTGGACACAATGACAGGAGATGGCAATGACTCTTGAGTTAAGTGCAAAGGTGGATTGTAACCCAGCAAAGTTAGTCTCAGCAACTCCTTCTAGCAGGCAAGGATTTAGATAACCCACTGGCTGTGAGGCCAGCACAGCCCTGGCAGGCACAGCTTTCATGTAAGAGTGACTTCTGAACTGCTCATAAGTATCCTGTAGTTGAGGAGATACACGTGGCTCGTTAGTATCAGGGATCTTGAGGTTTTCCAGGGTAGTTCTCTAGGGATCAACACTAGATGGTGAAACTTGAAGCTGACTGAGGAGCTGACTAACAGGGAGGAGAGGAGAAAAAAGACAGATGTAGTAGAAGACAGGTGCATGTCTTTTAAGTCCTTAATTCACAAGGTGGGATCCAAAGCTGAAAGCCATGTCCGTGGTTTTCTGTTCAAACCAGGAAGGCAGTTGGGTGTCCCAGGGAGTTTCCTGAAAAACATTTGTACTGCTACCTGTGTTTATTCTATCAACTTTAGCCTTCCAGCTGTAGTGCCTTGTACTTCCTTTACAGTCACTGAAGTCCTGCATCTCCAGGAGACAGAGGTCATATCTAGCCTCTGAGCTAAGCTCTCTGGCTGCCTCCAATGACCTTCAAGCAAACATAGATACCGGCTTAGGTACTTCTGCTGTGTATTTAAAGGTAGGTGAGAACAAGTGAAGAAACTGCTGCATGGAGGGATCTTTATCTGCAGCTGTTCTCTCAAAAAGCAACACATCTCTCTTTCTTTTAGGTGTCAATGAAATGAATGTGCCCCCTCTGATTATCAAATAGCTTGCTGAGTACATCACTTCCTTAGAAAATGAAATGTCTGGGCTTAATTCCCTTCTAAGCCTCAGAGGCTTAATACTTACCCCCATGAGAACAAACAAAGCACTTACCTCTCGCTGACCTTGAAAACCTGACTCCTGTTTATAGGCCAGCATCTGTCGTGTTGCATTTTATTGAAATGGTATGCTCTGTGCCCCCAAAACGAACCGCAACAAGCATCAACATTTTGTTTTTCATTCCAGCTTTTGTATGTGTCCACAGACATTATTTGGCAAGCCATTCTACTGGCTTAGCCAGGGATACTACAGTACTCCAGACACAAATATTTTGGCCAACATAGAGAAAAAAACCAATTTAGGGGAACAAATAGCATGTTTGTTGCAGTAGGAATGACTAATGGAAGAAAAAGTTAAGTATTTTCAGCATCATCAGTTTATTTTACTTAATTTTTCTCATCATGAATTATACAGCTCCTCTGTATAATTACCTCCATTATGTTATTTCAGTGAGAATGCTCTGCTGGGTTGTTGTTTGCATGGAAACATTGCCTATTCTCTCTGTGTAGTTTGTCCTTGTGCAGAAGTACCTGAGTACCACAGTGATGGTCTCCATAGGAATGAAGGCATAAGAAGGGAAGCAACTTTTCTCAAAAAAACTTACGTGAGTGCTGAGGGAAGTGACTCATGTCAGCCTTGCCTTCAGTATATTCTCAGCTCTTAGCCATGGGATCTGACTGTTGGTGATCTATGGAAAGCTGATTTCTGCTTCTGGGAAGGAGAGGTGAAATCCGAGTCTTGGAAATGTCAGAAGTATTTGTTCATGCATCACATGGTAAATGTGCAGGAAGATCTCTGCTACTGAGGTCTACTCAGGTTGGATCAACTGTTTATGGGGATACTGATAATTTATTTGTGTATAGGAACATCAAGGCAGTTTGGAAATACAGGATTTGCACTACAGGAGATCTCCAGCAGCCTATCTAGTTCTAGAGTTATCTAAGCCAGCACTCTAGAGTTGGGTTATGCATAGACAACATCACCTCAGGAACCTTTGTACTTACAGCAGTACAGAAACTCCAGACCAAATCTATTCCTCAGTTTTCCTCCACCAAAATTTTCCAAATCAGAAAAAAGAGCTTTTCCAGGAGATCCTAGCTGCATGCAAACCCAAAGGAGTGGCCTATGTGTAACATGTAGATCCTGTTGATTTGTGAGGCATAAGTTCCCACAAATCCTGAAGGCTTCACTTAATCTTTCTCTTTTAGATCTGAATAAAAGTTGCAGGAGAACCTCAGGTATAGAAAATACTGGTATAGAATAGTGTTGGAAACTCTCAAAATATTTTGGCATATCTAAATCAAATGTCTTTGTACAGAAGCTGGTTTTGTAACACTAGAAGCACATGTATTTTCCTTTGAGAATTCATTAATTGCTGCTTCTGGGTCTCATTATCTGGATTGCATTTCACTGAGACATTCTGAGGATCTTTGAAGGATGGAAAAATGTGAACTTTTAAAGAAGCTGGATATATGTCACACTGCTGGGATGGCTGCTGTTGATCTTCTGTCCTTTTAAGCTTTCTGCCACTTGAATAATTCTGGTGTAGTTTCTTTGCTCTCTGATAAATGTTGTCTATAAAACCTTGGCATCTTTCTCAGAAACAGGTCTTAAATGTCTAGAAGCTTGAACTAGCCAGGAACCATGATGATGATCCCTTGGTGTCCCTCAAACACCTGTTTCTCACTCCTTCTCAAAGTTCTGGCTGTGTGGAGATGCAAGTGGCAAGTGATCTAGAAAATGGTAATGCTTTGTAATCTTGCACAGGAAATCAGAAGCAGAATGTCTCCATATATACACATGCTCCAGTTTTCTCCTATGGAATTGTCCTTGGGCTTGGAGTGTCCAGAATTCTCTTTGTGTAGCAATGATATCTCTTTTCCTTCAGGGTCACTCTTCTGGCATGTAACTAGATTTCTGCCTTCTCTCCTGGATTCATCTCTGTCTCTATACTTAAACCAAAATTTTCTGTGTCAGTTAAAACTTATTGGCCTTTCAAGCTTATCTAGATCCCCACTCAACAATTGCCTGCATGGTTACTTCTCTCTTGATATTCAGGTTTAGGAAAGCAGCTGACCAGTGTGTTAATGAACATTTTGGACCATGAAATGTCCATGTGAACAGAGGATGAAAAAAATTGTAATGAATAGGAGAGTTAAATCATTCTGTGATTTTCATACTGACTCCTTTTATGGGGTTAGCCTGGAGATGGGGAGAGACTGAAGTGGACTGGATGAATTGCTCTGGGAGCTCATAGCCTATTCTCTAACATTCTCCCTTCTGAAGATTCAGTGGGCTCTTCAATCATGAGACTGTGAATGAAATGTATTTATTGCAGCTGACATGCTCAAGATCTCTTTGCTGTGGTCTGAGATGTGTGTGAGAAGTTGCTTAGAAGACCTGCACAGTCTCACCCCATGGCCAGAAGAGATGTCTGTGATGGTGCACACAGTGATCCTGGTAGAGGAAGGGCCTTGGCAATGCTCCTGAGATGCTGCATATGTGGTTTTATGAGTAATAAAGTTAGCAGTGAATAGCTGCCCAATATCTCCATAACAGGTTATGTGACACGTGCTGACAGAAAGATGGCATCCCTGCTCAGCTATTAGCCCTGAATCGCCATTCTTGAGAATTGCAGTACAAAATAAAAATGAAGAGATAAAACAACCAATGGTGAGCGAAGGAAAACTCTGCATGTGAAATGAAATTTCAGTCTTCATGACACAGGGAATTCATAATATCAAACTATTTTCAAATTGTACCTACAGAGATTACACAAATCATTGCATAACAATTTACAGCTAGTCACACTGAAATAATAAATAGGCACAAAGTTTTAATTTCCTGGTCTTTTTATCCATAAAGAACTGAGCACTTAAATGATTACTGACATCATCCTTCATACAACTTCTGCAGAGCAGTCAACAAAGAACTAATGCCCTGACTACATCTGTCATACTGTATTGGATTGGCCAGCATTCAGTAGTGACCCTAAAGACTGTAAAGACTGTAAAAAGCATACAAGTGCATGTATTGCCTTTGCAGATGTTTGATGATAAATTGAGGTGGCATTAATTCCCAAATAATTAATTATGAATTGTTCATTCATTCTCCTAATTAAAAAGTTCTTCACAAGTTTTATCTTCCTTGTTTGGTATCCTATGATTTACTGCTGAAGCATCTCTGTTAAAAGAGATCTTGCTATTTCCAGAGAGAGTCATATAGAATGAATAATGAAGTACTTTTTATTAAATGACTGTGAAAATCAAAAACTCACTACCAGTATTTCATGGAGGGTTTATCTTGGAAGAAAGGAGATACACATGGGATTGAACCAGTGTGACAAGAAATCTTCAGCAGCAGAGATGATAATCTGCCTCTACAAAATGAGAGACGTGCTGGTGTGATAAATAATACTTGCTTTGAAAAGCAAATGCAATACTTGTCCATTCAATTTTCCAGGCTTGAATGTACACACAGTCTTACCAAACAAACCACTTGCTTCACTTCTGTTATTTCTTATTATATTTACTGTACGTTGTACCCAGAAACAGCATCAAGCTGCCATACACACTATACAGACACCAGATACACAAACCAGACACAAATATGAGCACTGCCCTATTGTGGAAAAGGAGACAGAGATTATTATTTGTACTGTAAGTAGTTGGAAGGTGTTCAAATGGTGCTGTAATGGATGCAATATGGCATAAGTAGATAGATCCAGAGGTAGTTCCAGAGATTTATTCCTGAGAACATAATTCCAGTCTACACATCAGCATTCTGTAATACACTTTAAAAAAAGAAAAAAAGCTCTTGCACTTGCATTGTTATTTTGCAAGTTTATGGAGACATTATAAAACTCCTTCTTCAAGACTTTTTTTTTGGCTGTATTTAGAATACTGTTCCTAGGAAGTAACAATTTATGGGAGTACAAACAGTGAAAATCCTCTCAGAATCTTTCTGGCTGGCTTAGCTTGTACAGAATTACCAAAGCTAATTTTATTACTATTGATTTAATGGTGTTAGGTTTCCAGAAAGTATTTTCATGAATGAATGCAACCATGTTTATAGGTTTTATCCTTTTTCAGAACAGCTAGGGCCTGTTCTTACTTTGAACAATATGGAGGCCATGCTGTCATCACCTAAAATTTTGACAGTTTCCATAGAATCTTTGTAGTACTGCATTAATCCTCCGGTAAGGTAACACCTTTCCTTCCAGCTGCAGTTATGACCTGATGCCATTTACTCTCCCTGTTTCAGAAGTTGTATGGGTGAGCCAGCCCTGAGGACTGGTCAGGAGAAAGCAAAGAGGAGAAGCATGTCTACTTTCAAGTGTGAGCGTGAGAGGAGGAAAAGGCAGCAGTGTGACAGCATATTTATAGGGCAGCAGTAGGAGATGGCAACTGTTGGTGTTGTGTGCCAAGGTCTGAGTTACTTGAGTATGAGTTGATCCTCAGAACAGTTTGTCCTACCACAAAGAGCTGCTTGCTTGGAAATAAATAATTTTTGATGCATCAGTGTAGTTCCAGCCTTGTGAGTTGTTAACAGGATACAGCCTGCACTACATACTTTCATTATCTTTGTATCCAGGAGTTTCAGGGGCTTTGTGGCCCAGGGGTACCTCTGATCACTTTGTTAGCTAGGAGAAAGACTGCCACCTTGACATCCTTTTACTGCCATTACAAAGGATGGGTGCAGCTGCAGAGAAGATGGGGTAGTGATGGTCACAGTGATTCTCACACTCACTGTGCTGAGCAGCGATAATGCATGGGGCTGCTGCCTCTCCCTGGCCATCAATCCAGACTGGAGGTGGGCAGTCCTGCTGCTTCCAAAGGACTTTGTACTGCTCTCAAAGGGAGCCTGACCATTGTTTCTGGAAATAGTGGGATGTGAAAGCGGCCAAGGGAAGCTTACATCCTGTTGTGTGAGGTTGTTCAAGTGAGGCAGTGCTTCTGCTAGAGCATCTCCTGTGGTCACAATGGAGTCCCAAAGTTGAGTTTCAAAAGTAGAGTTCTAGGGTGCTGCTCTGACTTCTCTGTAAGTATGTTCTTCCTAAAGTCTGTATTGCAGCAAGCCTTTCTGGGTGAAAACATGCTGTACAGGTTATGTAACATCTTCACAGAATTCCTTAAACTTTTCCAACAAAAGTGCTGGTAAAACCAGAAAAACTACATGCAAATCATTGTATCATAAAGTTTTAAGAGATTAATTTCTTCCCCTTTCACTCCTTTCTTCTCATTTATCTCATTACTATTCTCATTGCTCTAGAATTTACAGAAAACTGTGATTTGATATTTTTCATTTTGAAATAGAATGCTCTGTCTTTTCTTGGCATCTAAATACTACTCAAAATTCATTGTCTTACATTGTCTGGGCATTGCTTGTAAGGCATCACATTTTTCAAACTCTCAAGACACATAGCTTTCAAATTTTTTAGTTTAGATGAATTTTGGCTCATTATCTCTTCCTAAAATAGATGTAACTGAGATCACAATGTCTTCATTATCTTGTAATGATTATAGAAGTCTTTCCTTAGCACATTAATACAAGTAACAGTCTGACATTTATAAGAGTTATCAACTAATGAGATACAGTTTTCACATGTATACAACTGAGCCACATTTCATCAACCTTCATTAAACAAGAAAAATAGGAGCACAAATCTAGTTGGGTTGTGCTGATGCACAGCCAGAATTTCTTCTCTTAATATTTCCTCCCTCTGCTACTTTGGGAATTTTGATGACAGAACTTAGAAGATAATAATATAAAATATATTAAATGATAAACCTTTAAAAAATAATTGTGAATACCAGTTCTGTTTAAATGTCCAAGGTGTGAGTGGGGCCATGAGGGGCAGCACAGGTGTAGGGGGGTGGTGGCAAGGGCACATTTCTGCTGGGGGATGTTGGTGCAGCTGGTAGGCCACACCAGGAATGGAAGCAGAAAGGGATAAGCCCTAATGATATGTGGAAAAGAGTGGGGTTTGTTTTTGGTTTTTTTTTTTTTGTTTTTTTTTTTTTTTTTTGGTTTTTTTTTTTTTTTTTTTTATATAGAGGGAGCTGGCTAAAAAGTGAGAAGGTGTTAAGACCTGGGTGAGAAGTGCCAGGAGCTCCTCCAGGAAGCTGCAGCCCTGACAGGGATGCAGAGAGTTGGGATGGACAGTGGACAGGGTTGGCACGGCTTGAACTGTAATGATTTGTTTGGAAGAAAAGAGGTAAGAGTTGCTACATTTGAGAGGGCAGGAAGAGACCAGCAGTTTGGAGGGGCAGAACCATAAGCCTGAATAAAGGTAACTATATTTATAAAGGAGGGGGAAGTAGGAAGGCAGACAAGCTAACACAAGGAAAGAGGAAGGGGACCCTGATGTAAATACTGCATAACTTTGGAAATGCATTTGTTACCTCTTTAAAATTTTTGCTATAGCCAAAAATAATGGCATGCTAGCTTTCATCACATCTTTTTTGAGACACAATTTTGAGACAACAACGGAATTTCAGAGGTTTAATTTCTTTAAACTGGGAATCTCACTATTATCTTTTTGTACTTTTCTAAAATGTCCAGTCCTGATGTAGGCTACCATAGGTCAAAGTATCTTTCAACTTACATTGACAAGAGAAAATTTTCAGCTCTGATGGTCATTCAAACAAATTATTGTATGACCCTGCAGCAAGAATGGACATAAAATATTCCATCTGTTCACAGTTGTTTCCTTGACCGTGAACAAGAGAGGTTTCATGATCATGCTCCCAAACATAACAAATAAGCTGCACAGGAAACTACAATAAACAATGACATCAAAGAAGGAAAGCTGTAAAAAAAAAAATCTTTATTTTTCAAAGCCTTATTATATGAAATCTGCTGCTCAAGTGCTTGAAAACTGTGCAATATATAGCTAATGTTTAAATACCGTCAAAGTAAGCCATCTCTGAGAAGTGCATCAATGTGTGTTCCTGTATCAAATTCAAGGACTCTCACAAAGAGACAAAAAACCCAAGATGACTCTGCATCTAACTAGCTGGGGAAAAAGTTTTACAAAATATCCGTGGGAACAGCTTCCAGTCTGGGTAAAGAGGAAGAAAACATTGATGCAATTATCATTTGATTTTCTCTGTGTACTGCCTTCTGGTTTCTAAAGAGTTTCTTTGCAACTGAGATATTCCTGGGGCAGAATTGATAAAGTCCGACTGTTTCAAAGCAAACAAACATGGGTAATTTCTGCCACAAAAGTTTTTGTGGGTGTTTTTTTTCTTATTTTTTTTTTTATTAAAGGCATTTCAGACTAAAATGGCATGATTCCTTTTTGTGGATTAAAAAACCCATAGCAATTCAATGAAATTATTACAGTTCCCAGCAAGAACATGCTGGTGGGTTTTTTGTGTTTCAATCAGGCATAATCATATCTTGCAGCAAACACTTGCAAGATAATCTGCTGGAGAGCAGTAAAACAAAGCAGAAATCATCCCCATCAGAATATTGTGCAACAGAACCTGTTTTATTGGCATTACCTATAGCAGTGGTTGCAGCTTATTTAGAAGTGCAGATGGGAAGCTGAGCTATGTTAGATATCAAATGTTGGAATACCTGAGTTATTTCCAAATGTTGCAGTGCAGAGGAATTGCTCTGAGTATGCTCTGTCAAGGTCTGGGTTTTACTTTTGCTCATAGTGTGGGTTTATTAAAAAAGAATAAATCTCCATTTGCTCCAGGTAAACACATCATTGGTTTTGAAGAGCTCCTATTTTCTACCCAAGAAAGCTATTTCCTTAATAAATATTTTGTTTACTTTGGCAAACATCAACATTTAAATGGCAATCCCTCTACATCTATAAAAAGCACAGCAACCCAGGACTTGTTTTTCTCCTATGTCCCCTCCTGGACCTATCCTACTTTTTTCCTCTGTTCTTGCCTTGCTTCTCTTAGCAATAACTTCTCTAACTTCTAGATCCTCAGAAAATCAGGCTTATTCCACAGATGTTTCTCTCTGCTCTATAAAGAGGGAGTAGAGGCCATGGTCAGCACATTATACAGCGTCCTCCTGAGCAAACTGCCTTGACTGCAAACTGTCCCCTGGAGCATGGAGGCATTTGAGAAGCGAGATGCTGATGGAAACAGCACCACGGAGTGCTTCCTTGGGAGTGGGAGCATTGAAAACTGGCTGGATCAGTCTGGTAGGAAATAAGGTTAACATCCCCAAGGGCATCGGTCCCCACTCTTTTGTGGTGTCATTTACACAGGGTGTAGAAGAATGTGAAATACTGAGGACCTGACTTTTTTCTTACTTGTGGCATTGGCGTCCCTGGGTTGATGGACAAGGACCTTCACCTATCATGTTCCCTCCTGGGCTGCAGACATCCCACTGGTCAGGAGCTGGGCTGTGTGTGAGAAGGAGACCAATGAGCTGTCTGGACCTGGGAGTGTTGAATTCCCTATATAAGAAGGCTCTCAACAATAAAATAGGCTGTTTGTCACATGAAGCATTGGGGTGTGTGTTGTCCCTGTCTCCAATCACTGACCCCACAGAAAACTGACCCCACAGAAAGCATTGGGGTGTGTGTTGTCCCTGTCTCCAATCACTGACCCCACAGAAAACGTGAATTTTTTAGCACTATACTTAGTAATACTGATGAATATCAGAAAATCAGAATCAGATCTTTATTATTTTATTGTGTTAAATAAACCATTGTGCTCTGAAACATTTTTTGCTATGCTTTCTGGTGATAATTATAGTAAGAAGAAGGTGATGGAAAACTTTGCCTGAAGCATTTTTCTCCCTTTCTTTTTCTTCCTTCTCTTTATTTAGCACCTTTCTACAAACACTGAGTATTGCATTGTGAATTTTAAACAGCCAAATAAAGGCTTATTTAGCTAGGAAATGTCAGTAGAACAGTATTTATGTGGCAGCATAACATATATCTGTTCAATAAACACTCAACCAAGGGTTCTGTCTGCATGTGGAAGAGCAGTAGATGGAGACACTCAAAGTTCAAAAAGCAAAAAAGATCCTCTGAAGGCTGCAGAGCATAGCTTCTTGAAAACCAAGGAGTGTTTTCTCCCCATCTCTGCACAACAAATGTAAGAGTGGTGGTGATCCTAATAAAATATTTCTAAAATGCAATTTGAGGGAGAACGTGAGGAACTGTGTTTACCCACTGTGCATTTTTTTAATAGCATTTCACTTTTCCCATGGGTACAGAAGTATGTAATTCCCTTTCTTTCTTTCTTGGTGTTGGATTTCATTTTGTGTACTCCCTAAAGAGGGAGTTCAATTTTATCTTAATAAAATTTTGACTTGAGGACTCCATATGGAGTCCAAAGTACTTAATGTTCCCAAGAGCTGATCTGAAATAAACCAAATGAAATAAATATGACCACGCAAACAGTCTTGTGACACATTCAGCTGACATTTTTTCTGGTTTTGATTTAATTTCTTATAAAAACTTTGACCATACACCCAGAACTCAGCACTGTAATAAATGCCAGTATCTTGCACTCCCAGAGTGTCTTGGGGCAGAAATTCATCACCTCTTGCTGTCTTTCTTCAGGAGCAGAAATGAGGCCAGGTACAACTCTTAGGACTGGAGCAATGGAGATGGAGCTTCCAGCTATATCTACACCAGTTAATGGAACTGCCTGTGAGTGCTGCCAGGTGTTGTTGCTGCCTGATGTAGGCACTGCATTCACCCTCCTCTCTAAGTCAAGCTGCTGTGTGCCAGCTGATTATCCCTGCTGCTTTTTGAACCGTAACAGGAAACTTTTGGATAGCATTAGCTGAAATGCTCCTGAACTGTACCAGAGATCACTAACAATTTAATGGGGCAAAGAATGGAGCCTAGCAGTGTTAAACCTGAAATGTGGCTTGGTGCTGTTTGATTTAGAAGATTAGGCATAGCCTTTCTGATTTTCTGGTCTCCACCATTAAATGCCTCATCAGTTAAATGTTGGATTTATTTGGTCAGACTACTTCTAAACTCAGGAACTTCCTGCTCTGTTTCTTTTCTCACAGACATGGCTCTTTTTCTAACACCCTAACCTCAGTTCACCTGTTCTCTTTCTATTTTGACAACTTATTTAGCAACTGTTGAATTAAGAAAACAATTTTTCCCACATCACTTAAAATATTGCCATGACCCATGGATAGAGCTGAACTCTGCTCTTCATTCACCAGCAGTTGCCTGGTTCTTAGTATATGAGAATGCTGCAAAACTAATATTTTTCCTTTCTTCTCTGGTGCTAGTCAAGGGCAGGCTGAAAAAGGCAGAGACATATATTTTATTTAGGCTAACATTTTTTAATGCTGATTAGAATGATCCAGAGTGAAAGACAAGCTCCCTTTTAGGACTTTAAATAAATAATGGCACACAGTGGCCCAGCCCATCATCATTAAAAACACTTTCATAGAGGGTCATGAACTCCATACTGGCCTCATTAAAGCTGTGAAAACTCGGTTTCTGTGTAATGATTTAATTAAATTTTCTTATTGCTGGAACTTGTCATTATGCCAGTGATTTTCATGCTGACTTCTAAACTCATAGAGTTTTGCTCAAGTCTAAATAGTCCAAAATTGGTTATATCAGTGTGTAGTCTGCTGGCAACATATGAGGCCTGAATAAGCAAGTGATTATTTGGAGGGCTGGGGAATTTTCTTAGTTTCGTCTTTTTACTTAAGGATTTAATATTCCACTCTGTTTCTTTTATTCTTTCTTTTGAGCAGAATACACAGCAGACTTTCCAACCTGTGATGGTAGCCTTAGAAAACTTCTGACATGTAAACAGGAGAAGCTTGGACTCATTAGTATGTACTAGATAAAGCTGGACTTAATTTTGCAAAAAAAAGCACATGTGACAAGAAGCTGAGTGACACTGAAGTGTTAAGCTCTAATCTAACATTGTTCTGGGAAGGCATAAACCTATTCAAGACACAATAATTTCTACATCAACAGGGGATTGTGGCTGAGAATTTAAATACCACAGAGCCAGAGGAATTTCCACAACAATCAAATTTTAGACCTCTGTGGCACTGAAGATTAATATTAGTCTGGGCAATGTTTTTCTGTGATGAACCCATTAAAAGCTTGGATGAGGAAAGACAGCTGTGAGGTGGAATAATTGAAAGACTTGGTGCTTACGTGTGAGCAAGCAGAGATCACAGACACGGGAAACTGACACTGAGTGTACATGCCTTGGCAACAATGAGGGCGTGAGCCCCAGCAACAGGGTGATTCATGCCTCAGCTGGGCACGGCTGAAGTGGCAAATCAGTGAGCCTACAGGCAGAATAGAATTCACAATATTTTATGTCTTGGAGTACGAGCCATGCATTTCAACTGACTCTGCAATGACCAGATCTTCACCTAACCTCAGCTCAGCGGCTGCATACAGCTTTGAACACCCAGGATGCGTTATAGATGATGGAGGAATAAATAGCAATTACATTTATGACTTAATTTTCAAATGTAATTTTCTCCATTTACCACCTCTCTAATTTGGATGGCATGATTTTAAAAGTTATAGCCTTCTCTCTGCAGGAGATGTGCTACATTTTGAGGGCAAAACAACTTGTGCCACTAAGCAAGTGCACAGCTGAATTTTATATAATCTTGATTTTTCTTCCTGACTTCTAGTTCTTGTCCCTGATACAGTGAATTTTATTTATGGTGCCTGAAAGACATTGAGCCCACAAATGATTATGGCCAGATATGTGGAATGTCTGTAGTTGACAAGCAGACATTTATCACATCTGGGCATTTGGGAATTTTTGTATTTGCTGATAAGGCCAGAGCCAAGCAAGTAGCTGCCTAGGAGAGAACATAACCTATGGCTGAAAACCATAAAATCATACAAAACAACTTTAATACTGACACAGATGTTCTGATATTTTTTTTTTCTGAAAAAAATCCCAACTTTGCAAGGGAAGAAAGTGATATTCTATGGGAAGATAGAAATATGAAGACAAGTTCTAGAAACGATGCTGTGAGTGACTATAAGAGGACTAACACAGGACAGAGAATATAAGGTCATATTTTGCATACCTTACTTTTGAAGAAAATGACTGTAAATTCCATAGACTTCTCTTTTAGTCATGCTGAAAGCAACCTGAAATATGTTTGTGACTTCATCAAATGAGCAGAATACTGCTAAAACTTAATAACATTAGGTGTTCATCCACATTCTCCACTTGCTAATGATGATATAAGCTTGGAGTATCCACTGAGTCCAGTAAATTTTTTCTATATTTGCCTATACTGAGTGCAATTCACTTTGATATTTATGGGCTAATATTTGGCAGAGCAGCTTAGCTTTAGTGTGACTTGTAACTATGAATGAAATTTATTTGTACATTTTACAAATTTTTAATTTGCAATGCCAGACCATTACATTGAATAAGATTAGCAATACTGGGAAAACCAAATGAAAGTCACAAAATGAAACAAATTAAATCAAAAAGTAGAAAGATGGGATTGCAGATGCTGCAAGACTTATGGTTGTTCTACATTTATGTTACATTTATTCATACTTAAAAATGCAAGTAGAGGAAGTAGAAGTTCAGTTTAACTGATTGCTGTACATTATTCCAACTCTTCAGGAAATTTTCACTGCAACACTATATTTTATTAAAGCCCATTATTAAATTTATTGATCCCATTCTGGGGGGTGGGATCAAGGTTTTCTTGAAGTGTCAGGTGCTTTAAAGAATGCAGCCCAGAAAGTCTGAAAGCAACTTCAAATTATTATTTCTTGGAATGAGTAAGAATTCAGTTTATATGTATTACTAATATAGAATACATAAAAATTTATAATGAATGCAACAGTTTGTAACATGTATGACATAATGTTTAATCTACATTTTATATATTGTGTAAATATATAATGCACATACTTGTATTTTATGGTGTGTATATATAGCTGTAGACACATATATGCCACGGGATGTATGAAAACAAGGTTTCATTGTGCTGCCAGGAGTGCATCAGCTCCTGGTTTGCAGTAGGGGCGCTAATATTGTCTACTTCACTTACAAATTGCTTAAGGAAATGTATCTGCTCTTCTGCTGTGGTGTGTGGGATGGTGTGCAAACAGGCTCTGCTGGACCACCTCCAAGGAGGTAACACATAGCCCCCCCGGGAGAAGAGAGCAATGGGCTCAGGTCCCCAGTGACTCCGTGTTTGGGTGCAAGGCATCGGGTCTGGCTCGCCCCGCGCCGGGCTCCGCTCTGCCAGGGCACACAGGAAGCAGAAACATCTCTGATGTGGCACCCACAGGAGAGGGCTCCTCTTTCTGAGCACCTGCAGACAACAAACAATGCAAAGCTTCCAGAGAAACACCTGCTGGAAGTGCACTCTCTCCTCTCCTTCAGACAATTGTCTATTCAGCTACACAGCAGTAGTCCCAGGGAAACTTTCAGGATTGTTTCTTCATTGCTTAGGGCCTTCGTGGCCCCAGTGGGAGGTTGGCATCCTCTTAGTGCTTTGAATCATTCTTCAGGAGCCTTCTTTCAGGCCTGGCTCTTTCTACTGGCTAAGTAGCCCTAATCTGGGTACTCTGAGTTATCTTTTTAATGATGCCTGCTGTGGACAGGCAGCCAGTTTTGAGATGTTCAGCACTCGTGTTAGGCAAGTAAAGCAGGCAGTCTGAATAGATGCCATTGTGCCAGAGGACTGCAGGGACACCAAGTGCCAAGTTTAAGATTATAGTCTACCAACAGGAAGCTTATTGCTGCTCTCTAACTGAGCAAGGCAATTGAAAGCCAATCCCTTGAGCCAAAAGTGAACCAGTTCTACTTATTTCTAATTCCAAGTCCAAGTACAGAAGGGAAGTAATTTGTTTTGGACTTGGATTTGGAGACAGGAAAACTGACGTGCTGCATCTGGATGTTTACTTTACATATTTTTCATTTTATTTATGAAAAGTCATGGAATCTGAACAACCAGTTAGTGAATTGCTTGCAAAACTTGCTTTTAAATTTGTATGTATTTTATCTAAGTACTCAAGTATGGGTTTCAGCATGTTCCTTTTTCCATTTTCATTGCTTTGATTTATTTTGTAAAAACTTCTCTGCCTGTCCTGTGAAATCATACAGTTGGAGATGGTTTATATGCATGCTTTCAATGTTAACCTTTTGTTTTCTGTTTTGTATGCTTATGACTGCCAGTGCACATTGTGAAAATAAGCAGTCTTCAAAAGGGTCTCTCCTATTTCCATCCACAGTGTATGCTTGACACTTCTGGGAAAGAGGAAAGGATGAGGGAAGTTAATCTGGAGTACACAATAATAAAGCTACTTTAACTCCTTTCCCCTTCTTCAGCAGGCTGAATCAATTTTAGCCAAACACTGGAGAATCATTAGGAGGGGTCACATGCTTTTGAATAAAACTGGTGTTAGCTGGCCTTCCTCAGCTCTTCCTCTCAGTGCTGCAAGGCATCTACTATGGCATGTGGGGAGTGTTGCACTCTGAGCTCAGCACTGAATCCACAGTTCTTCACAGTAGCATCTGGTAGGGAGGTGACACTCCAGATTTTCTTACCCTTTTCCCCCCCTGCCTTTAAGAACAAAAACTACAGGCCTTTCTCTCCTATTCACAACTGTCCCAAAATCTTTGTTTTGCTCTCCATGGACAACCATGTCTTTGTTCTTGTGCAAATGATGTAACTGGGTTTATCTGCCCTCTCTCTTTGCAGGTGACATAGACACATGCTTGCAAAGGTGGGTTGACAGGAAAGTTGTCCAAAAACACCTGGCGCATTGAAGAAGAAGGTGAGAAGGCATTCACTGTGGCTTCTGGACAGCTATGTTTTTACTAAAAAGAATAAAAAAATTGAAAGAATAGTGGTCCTGGTGGAAGCCGTTTTTCTGATGGTGCAGAGGATTCCCCATTTCCACGGGCATGTTTTCGCTGTAGCTGTGGTATGTTCCTGCAACTGTATAACTGTGCTATGGGAAGGCAAGGGCTGTCCAGGAGTAACTTTATCACCTTGAGCTGAGGGTTTGGTGACTGGGACTCACAACTGAATTTGTAAGACTGAATGGAGAGCTGGTTAAGGCAGAAGACCTCCAAAGGGCAAATCAGACCTCTGCCATAATCAAGAAATTATTTCTAAATGGAAAAAAAGTCTATTTTTTAATGGTTCGCTGTAAAATTAAACATTAATAACTTTCTTGCTTAATTTTCTAGACCTTTGCAATCCTTTCAAAAGCAATATGGACATGAACTGTTGCAAGAGAGTTTGAGGTGAAATAGGTTCCACTGTGGAATCAATAGCTGGGCATTATATTGTTTGCTTTCTATGCAACAATTAAAAAAGTTTGTCCTGTGGTTACTTTACTGTTCTGCTGCTTTTCTAATTTGCCGTTGTGGGAACACAAAATTACTTGTCCAGTTTGTCACTCAATGTGTAGCAAAAAGCTTGAAATTACTACTACTGAAAAAGCAATTAGGTAACGAGCAGAAAAAAAACCCCAAAACATGTAGATGTCATGTAGATGTCATTTTCAGAAAAAGCTGCTTAATGACACAGCACATGTTCATAAAAAAAGCAATAAGTCTATTTTACAGCCTTGTTGTACATTGGACTTCTCTCATTTCAGAATTCTTACTCCTGAGGAGCTTTTGTGTATGTGTGGGCGTGTGTGTGTGGGTGTGTGTGAGAATCAAAGGAACATGGTGTCCTTTTCTTTAATAGTTTATTTTATGTTATTGCTTTGTGTTCTGCAGTCCCTCTAGCCAATCTGCATTTACAAACTGAAGAGAATAGGAGCCAGGGGCCTAATATTACAGTAAATTAGGTCCTGAATTTCTACTCAAGCGATTTAGTTTTGAATTTAGCCTTTATTATAACTGCTTAATGTACAAAGATATCACATTGGGAGTTAGAAGGTTTGCCTCTTTCCTCAGCAACAAGAAAATGGTAGTCACGGAGTGAAGAAGAATGCTTCCCTTTTAAACTGTTTGATCTGGGTTTTTGGGATGTCTCTCAGATTTTTGTATGGTCTGCCAAATACTTTCAGTAGTCCTTACTAGGGCTACTGGGATCTTTAATTCTACATAGAGAGCAGGAGAATTATTTCTATCTAGGGAGATGAAAAAACAGTGGCTGTGCTTTTCACATTCATTTGGAGCAAAAGACTGTTTATGTTACCAATATTAAAAAATGTTATTCTTTTATAATTCTATTTTCCACAGTTGCTAAAAGCAAACTGGGTTAGCAGAGAAGAAATTGATGGAGTTTACCTTTTCCCGTTTCACAGTTTATGAGACACTTACTCTGTGTTGGTAATATGATCAGATTAGACTGCTTCTTCTGTTCCTTTTTCAGCAAACGTAATAACATGTTTACAGGCCTGTGTTTATTCAGATTCCTATTCCTAGGAATATAGCCTATTTTAAGGAAAACTCTGCTCTCATGTGACTGAGAGGGATTGGACCAATCTAAATAATTGTCTCCTCTTTTTATACTAAAAATATTGTAAAATTAGCTCTATCAAAGCTACTTTTGGTTTTTCAGTGGCATTGTGCATCCAGGTTCAAATTTTCACAAGCAATTGTCATGGTCATTTCATATAAAAATTTCACCCTCTCATTCTTACTGCCAGAGGTCATATCAGCAGGATTTTTAATTGTATGAAATTTTCAGGAATTGCAGTAACATGTTTCTGCTGGGATGATTAATGACGTTGGTTAAAAAGATACTCTGGTCCCATGTAATGACAGAAACTTCCAAGTGCACTCTCAGGAGCACAGTCCCAGACTTAAAAACTAACTGCTTAGGTAAGAGCAGTGCTTTTGCCTGGAGTGAATGCAGATGTCCCTGCTAACAAATCCCCAGGATCTGTCCCAAGACATCATCCTAGAAATCCAGAGAATGCTTGAGCACTTGGGTGTTTGGACTTTTGCTTTTTTTCCAGTTGACTTACCTTGGTGTTGGTCTCTTCCAGTGGTTAGGACATCAGGGATCCTGATTTTCTCCACAGTTTTTTTGCAGTGGAGGCTCAACACAAAGTTCTCAGGAGACAGACACCTACATCCACAATGCACTTATAACTTCCACTGGCTTAAATGCAGCCTAGATCCAACACACTTTGGGGAATAGGTGTGCATTCACTAAGAATCACTGGATTGTTCAATTTTCTAGTTATTTCAGCCAACACTAGTCAATCTGTCCACAGATATCAGCAGCCTGAGACCAGCCCCACATTTTGCAGACATTATCTAAGGTCATGGCCGTATTACTGGTTTCAGAAACACTTCCTATATCCTGGATCCAGGTGAATCTTCAGGCCCCATCCCACATGCCATGGTGGCAAGTTTTCATCAGTCCCTCCACACTCAAACCTTTTGATCCTTCTGTGGAGGTAGGCAAACTCTGAAGGGTAAGCGGTAACCTAAACAGCTGTAACTTGTGAATGCAAATGAATGAGAATGAGGAAAAGGTCCAAACAAAGGTTTTTCCCACTTTTCATTGGAGCAAGTTAAAGACTATCTCTGAGACAAGCTGCTGAAGACGTGTACTTAGCTTGGCATCCATGCTGCCTGTCTCAGACAAGTGGAGGCTGCTGGAGTGAAAACTTCTAGCAGGAGGTTTGAGTTAAACTGTCCAGGGTGTGATGGATGTGAGGCTGGGGTCAGTGATGAGTGATGAGGGTCAGCCCTCAGGTGTGGAGGAGCTTGGAATCCCAGTCTGAAGAGGATGGTTGACAAGGAGTTGAGGCCCATGGCATGTTCCTCATCTGTGGAGGCTTAACAGTGAGAGTGTTGTGAGGCAAATAAGGAATGGCTGATGAATTCCTCAGGGCTGCCTATTTCCTTCCAGACAAAACAGAGGGACAGACACAAAAGAGTTGCGTTTGAATCTCACATTAGGAACTTGTCTATGCATGGCTGCATATTTTTTGAATTTTTTATGTAATTTAAATGTTTGTGGTTTAGTTCATTACAATTCTTAAAAGAAGACTCTTGAAGAAAAAGTTGGATTTTATCCAGTGACCTACAAAAAGTAATTGCTCTTTCCAGACGTTCATTAAAAATTAATGGTCAGAGTAGTCCAGTAACAGAACTATTCTATTAAAAAGTAGGTAATTTTTGAAAAGTGCACACGACAGATACTTACACTGCTAATCAGGAAGAAAACAAACCACCTGTTTTGAGAACTGCACTAAGAAATGTAGATTACAGGAAACAATGTAGTCCCTCCTGTAAGCCTGTTTCTGGTTTGTTTTTTTTTTTTTTTTTTTTTTTTTTTTCAGTTAACCAAAGGCCCCAAAACGTTTTTGGGTTGTTTTTTTTTTTTTTTTTTTTTTTTTCTGCAGTACACCAAGGTCCCAGAAGCTCCCTCCCTGCCCCTTGAAAAGCCCTCTGCCACCTGGAAAAGTGGTTCTTTGGTGTCCAAGCTCCCTTGGATCCCACTGCCTGTTCCCTTGTGGTGGCTGCACACTGCACCCTGGCAAAGGGCACATGTCCCAGGCTTGAGCTGAACTCTGCTTCTCAGCAGAAAAGGTTTTGTACCTTTTTATAAATCAGAAGCCAGATACCAAAGCTCTTGTTTATGCTGGAGTAAGCCCCAGCAGCTCAGCAGGGCACGGAGGCGCTCGATCTCCACTGGTTTGCTCTGACCCCTGGGCACAAGCTGCTGCTTGGAGGGGACCTCACCATCCCTGCTCCCTCCTCCCGTGCCCCAGCAGGCTCCAGCAGCACCTTCCAGTGCTCCATCAGCTTGGGACCAAGCAAAGGTGCTTTGTTTTCCTGCATGGCCCACAGTGGTGCTGGAAGAGCAGCTGTGCTACCAGCATGAGCCCTGCTTTCCGCTGGCTTTCCGCTGGCCCCTGCTGCAGCCCTGCGCACGCTGTGGCACCCCTGCTGCAAGGGCACAGCCGTCCAGGCCATCTGTGCTTTCTCGGGGCTAATAAGGGATCAGCAGCTGGCCCTGTCAGCTGGGTCTGCTCTAATAAATTAAGCAGTGCCAGGGCACATCACTGGACCTGATTATTTATATTGTTAAATTATTGAAATGCCCTTTGGCTCTCTTTTGGCCGAGTAGTGCTCTCCCAAATGATTCTCAGGCACAGTCCAAGAAGCTGGCTTAGACCAGGGACTGCTCCCAAGTGTGATGTAGCTGCAGCCCCCTATTTTACAGACTAAGAGAGTTTAATAGTATGGACAATGGCTGTTCCATGCCATTTGGTCTCAGTGTCAGAGAGCAGCTTCAGACAAGCTTCATTCAGAAATCTAGGCATGGCTTTTGGGTACAGATATTCTTTTTGTCAATAGTGGAGCATGAGCTTGAATATCCAGTCCTGAAAAGTAAATCCATTTCATGCAAACAACTGGGAATGTTTTTTCCTCATTTCTGTTTGTTCCTGAAATATTTGTCCTATTTACTTTGAATATTTTTTTTTTCCAGCTGCTCATATTGCTGTTCTGTTTGTAAGAATCACAGGGAGGCATTAGCTTTTGCTCTTTGTATTTTAGGGGGCCTCTTTCAGAAACAAAAAGTGAGCACTAAAGTTGCAAAAAGAATTTAGGTGTTTTCTTCCATCTGAGTAAAAATCCATAAATAATAGCTCTTTGAAAGTCCTGTTTCAAGCACATTATGTATTTATACACCCATTATATATATATCTATATATCTATATGTCTATGTATCTATATATATCTATATATCTAATCTATCTACCTATCTATATCTATCTATCTATCTATATTCTCCATGAACACATAACATTCCCATAAAGATGAAAAACATCTTAAGGGCTCAATATTCCAATGAGCACCTTAATGTGCTTACAGATAGTCACAGATCTAAGTTTTTCTTGGATTTCCTTCTGCTTTTTATTTCTCTGTTAATTTCTTTTTCCAAAGGAATAAATATTTCTCTGCAGCACATACATTTTTTATAAAAAAATACATTTAATTTATTCTCTGTTGAATCAACCCAAATGTTCAAGCTTTTCTTTCTTGGTTACTGTTTCAAGTCTAAAATGATCTGTGAAAACAGAAGACTTAACACCCACTGTTTCTTGGACAAATTTAATATATTTCTGTATTCCAATCCAGGAATAACAAAAGAAGAGCAAACAGTTCTGCTTGTGTCCTTACTCCCAGCTGGAGCCACAGAAGTGTGCATGTTGGGGATGTGAATATTTTGATAGGGATTTCATCCTTATTTTAGGCATACATTTAGAAAACTTTCAACAATGGGAGAGACTTCATCTTGTCGAGCCACAGCATATTCTCTTGATATATCTAAGCTTCTTCTTCTGCCCTGACCCAGAGGAAAAATTTCATAGCAAAAACCCTGATGGAATCATCAAATGACAAACATTTGTTTGTCTCAGCTTTGGTTTGCTACGTTCCCCCAGGAGAATCTTGAATCCAAATAACGATTTTGGGGTGAAAGAGGCCACTTGCTTAAGTTTCCTTGGGTCCATTTGGGAAGGATAAGGCGTCTAAACTTAACCTCTTGCTCCTGGAGTTCATCAGCAGCTAACAGAAAGAGTTTTCAACAGCCTTCTGATTTTTACCAGGAAGAAATACTGCTTTTCAAGGATGGAATCAAACATCTAATTTTAGCTTTAGATCTTTACTTATTTTTATATGATATCATATATCTTACTTTCAGTATGAGAGTGATGTTTGAGACCTTTAGAAAGTACTCTCAGCCCCATGGATTTGGATTTTGTCTTGTAGTGCTTCTGCTCTTGGCCATGGCAGCAGTGGAGTGCCACAGAGCAGAGCTGGCAGCAAGGCTGAGCTTGAGAAGGGGGTTCCATACAGCTCACAAGAGAAAAGCAAAGATGTGGATCTCCTTGATAGTGCACTTGAGAGTGAAAAATACAGAAGGAGACAAGAAGAAATTTAAGATCTATGACTGCATGATGCTTTGTATTTGAACAAAAAGCCAGTTTAGAATTAAGTGCTTGGAGGGAAAACGAACAAAAAAAACCCCAACATTTTGGTTTCAAATATTGAGTCATGCTGTGGAAAAAGTGTTATGACTCTGATGACAAAGGGGAAGAGAAAGAAAGGAGACACAGAAGGCAGAGCAGAGGATTAAGAAAGAGTCATGCTCAACAGAAAATGATGAAGTCAAATCACAGAGTAAATTCCAAATCATAGAATATGCTGAGTTGGAAGGGACATTCAGCTCTCTGTGGAAAGCTCAGTGTTTGCAAAGAGGCTTCCAGGTGGGTAATAGGAGGAGAAAAGAGGAAATATATTGGGTTTAGATAATCCTGAGTGTGTGAAACAGGTGTATGGATGATTTAGGCTGGAGAGAGCAGCAGAGCTTTTGGGAGGCTTGGAAAAAGAACAGTTTTGGAGAGCAGAGATGGGTGCTGGAATTTTTTTTCTTCCTCCTCCTATTTTCTCCTTAAATACAGGTCTTCCACTTTCCCCTGAGTCCTGACAGGCAGCAGAGTACATCCTCTGCCTCATGTGGTGACTGCTGCTTCTCCAGTCCCCTTACAGGTGTCCCCCACTGCTCACCTGACTGTGCCTCATCCTCCTGGGCAGGGGAAGGATGGGGCCAGGCAGAGATGCCAGAGGAGGGGCTGGGGAGCCACAGCTTTCTTCTTCTCCTGCTGGAAAAGGCCACCTTCTCTGCCTGTAACTCCTCCCAGAGGACCACCTGGAGGTGTCCTACCTCTGACAACTCATTTCTGTGCCACTGGCTGACAATGTGCCTTTGTCTGGATCTGAGAGCACCAGGGCAAAGGGAGTCTTCATCAACTCTGGCAAGATCTGCCACTTTTTAAAGTGTAGGTGTGGGGATTTTTTAAGGTTGTTTTTTTGTTAGTTTCTTTTCCTATCAGCAAGAGTTAGAGTGCACTTTGATGCTCAGGTGTTGAGAAATTTATTTGATCTTAGAGTAATGTAAATAGTTCCAAGATTCAGAGGAACACAGACAATGTGCTACAGAAAACTTTGTGATTAAGTTTTGTGGATCAACAGAAATAACTTACCAGGGTGCTTTGGAATCTTAGAATCACTTTATTGTCCAAAGTAAAATCAAAGAACATGATGGTATTACCAGAAAACAGAAAATGTAATGCTTTTCTCACTGCTTTACCTTTACTTTAGAATTTTACTGTTTCTTTTAAATTTGCAAGATAACAGAGACAGTGACTACTGGAGACAGTGAACTAACCCAGTTAGCCTTGCATCAAGCTGATATAAAGCATCTGATGGTACATCCATGCCCTGCAATGTGGGTTTGGAAATACTTGATTTTGATTTTACAGATGGCTTAAAAATAATACTATCCTTTTGTGTAAAAACTCTGTCCACCTTAATGTTGTTTTGATTCTTTTGAAATCCCTGGTTCAGCATTGTTACTAACTTTAGATAATAAGGCTTTTTCCAGTTGCTTTTAACAGGTTTCATGACTCCAGCTTAACAAAACACCATGATTTGGTCATTTGTCCTGAGTTCCCTTTGATTTGAGGTGATATGAGGCATCTATTTCTCCTTTAGTATTTCTAGGTTTCTACAAAAAACATTGTCAGCCTTTGTATTTCTGTTTTTTTTTTTTTTTTTTTCCTATTTGGTTATGCTTCTGTGCTTTAAGAAATAACAGTAATTAATTTGTTCTTTACAGAGATTGAAAACTTCTTTCATCCAAGATTTAAAAGCCAGATTATTATTCGCACCAGGAACTAAGTCATGGACCAAGATGCTATTGTACTTGGTGTTTTAAAGTAGGCATAAAATGGTCTTTGCCCAAAAGAGTTTGTGACCCAAGTGCAAAAGAAGAGGCAGTAGATTAAAAAAAGTACTTGGGCAGCATGGGGAACTGATGAAATCCCATTGGTCATCTGGGTAAGTTGGGCTTGCACACCTTTATGCAGAAAGGAACCTTTGTTTTCCCTGAGACTGTGTGCTCACAAAATCTTATGGCAAAAGGATTAAAAAAATTCACAAATACAGATCCAGAACAAGTATGCACAGACAAAAGCATATTTGAAAACATTTCAAATATAAAATTAGAAACCCTCTAAACTGGGAGACTATGAGAATGGAATCATGGGGCACCCAGTTTCCTTTGCCGTGCAACTGTTTTTTATTCATCCTGTATCTTTAATAAGCTATGCAAGCTCCCAGCTTCCTACTCAACATTTGCAATGGGTAGCTAAGAGCTGAAGTCTTTAACTGAATCTGGCTTTTGATGGACTAGTGATTTCACAGTACAGTGTGGTAGACACTGTGTACAATGTGATTAATGCCCCTTCTAATTGTCTGACTAGAGGAAAGTTCTTAAAAGTGATGATGTCCTTTGTCTCTCAATTAGTACTCTTAGTACAAACTGTATGCTAGTGGGAAATATGATCTAACTAAACACTGAGGTAAGACAATGCAAGACATGGCCTGTACTCATGACTTTTGATAATTTGCTGTTTTCCAGAGTGAATTACATGTCTGAAAGTTAGTGTTACATGTCACAC
The DNA here is from genome assembly GCF_017590135.1 of Pyrgilauda ruficollis. Classification (NCBI taxonomy): domain Eukaryota; kingdom Metazoa; phylum Chordata; class Aves; order Passeriformes; family Passeridae; genus Pyrgilauda; species Pyrgilauda ruficollis. The sequence goes on from NW_024524266.1 coordinate 7,929,958, forward strand.
TGGTAATGAAGCTGAAATGAGAGAGATCTGGTCAAGTATTCAAAGAGACCAAAGTAGAGTTCAGCTGTTTTTCAGAGAAAGATGCCAGACAAAAATGCCCAAGCCAACATTACAGTCAGTCAAATCAGTTGATTGATGCTTCCCTGCTTTATGTGGGTTTGTTGTTGCTCCCTTAAGAACGATATCATCTGCCCTGCCTGGGACTCTTGGCTGGTGCTGTCTGTCTCAGGCTCTTGCAGACCAAATGTGTCTGGTGTGGTGGTGATGGGGCCGAGGTCTTTTTGAACTACACTGGGCACTAAATCCACCACAGCTGCAATACAGCAATAGTGAAAGGAAAGCTAATACCCTCTAAAAATTAGCAAACCTGACTCTTTTGGAGAAGTATCCAAGAACCAAGAATAGAATTACCTAAAGATTAGAGATGATAATAGTTTAGTGGGTGTCTAGAAAAAAATTTGTAATAAGCGTAGAAAGATTTGCTATATGGTTTCTAGTGACTAGAAGGGAAGAAATGCTTATATGTTTATATGGGATTAGTGGCAAATTTAGAGTGACATCTTTACTTCAACTTGCAGCTGCTTGGGTGTAACTAAAGGAAACAGCTATGATTCTAATATTTTTGCAAGTATACATTGTGATTTTTATTGTAATATCTATAGGATTGACATCTCCCAGGATAAAAAATCCTGAATAAATTAGTCAAGCTTATGAAACTGGCTCACAGGTAATGACATTTTAGCTGTACTTCTAGATATTTTTATCATCTATAACTGTTCAGGAACACAGGCAATATTCTTTGAGGTACTCAATAACCCCAAGAGCTTGATTTTGTTCTGACTGAAAGCTGTATCCTGATGTAACAAGCTGGCTCTATTGTCAGACATTGCAAGACTCACAATCAAGTCTGTTAACTCCCTTTGAACTGGGAGACTGACATCTGTCAGAATGAGATGTGCTGATCAAGGTTCTGGAGTGCAGGCAGATATAGTTATTGCATTTTCCCCAATGCTCTTGTAGATCTTGTCTACACAGGGAAGGTGACAGAGCATTTTCCATCTGAATTTTTCAGACAGGAAAGGGAAGCCATCATTCTCCGAACAGCAATGGTGGTTTTGTTTCTCTTTGTTTCTCCCTCACCTGTGTAAGTCTGTCTGCCAGAGGTCCACAAGGTTACAACGAGAAGCAGAGCAGTGATACAAGAGCCTGTGTTTGTCTTGGTGGTGTATCTGACATGTCACATACCACAGTGATTTATTAATGTTGCAGCACACACTGAAACAATTCAAAGTAGACTCATCTCAAAAGACAAGATTTTGTTGGTTGTCAATATCCTCTTGGAAACAGAGGTTCTAAAAGTGAGGCCAAGCTGTTTATGGATTGGCAGAGGCTAGTCTAATTATATTTTCATTTTTGATCTTGTTTTTTGTGGTGACTTGATCTACTTTGTCTACTTGGTGGTGGCATAGAGTAGTTCTAGTTCTCAATACAACATAGCAGGGTGTAATTTGTGTGGTGTATGGATCTGGATTGCATACAGAGCTTCCATTTTTTTAATGTGCCTAGAAGGCACAGATTCTGCAGTGACAATTTGCTGAACTGCTGAACCTTCACAATAGTTTCATTTCCATCAAATGATGCTGAAAGCTTTCTAGCTTTTTTACTTTTCTACTGCATCCTTCCCCCAAGACTAATATTCATGAAGAGAACTTCGCAGAATGTAAAAATGGAGCATCTGTGGTAGCTGATCTTGAAGTCAGCAACCAGAAAGAAAATGAGGCTATCTCATATGAAGTGGACCCAGCTGACAGAGCAGATTGATTTTTTTTTTTTTTAATATAGCAGGTAATATTTTTGTTTAACACAACTTTTCACAATGTGGTAGTTAAGGAACTATATGTATCTAGTAATTTCCAGAAAGATGAAAATTGAAAAACAGCAGATTGCATGCTTTCAATTTCAACTTGAATGCTTCTCCTTTTCTGGTTATGATAGCAGGCTATAAAGGATATATTTATCACTGATATTTTTGGGAAGTGTAAAGTCCTCAGTGTCTTTGGTTTTCATGGTGCTTTTGAAGAGCAAACAGGGAAGTTCTTATGTCTGTATCAGTCAGGGACAGCCATTTGTGAGTTACTTGACATCACAGATTTGAAGACTCCACTGAAGAAGACACCAGGAAAAACAGGGAGACATCAATAATTTATAAATCAGGATGAAGGAGCAATACCCAGAGTGCTTAGGAAAACATGCTTATTCAGTACCTTACTGGGCAACTTTTTATTATAGGCCAAGACCCCTGAGAATTTCAGTTTGATTGAACTTTTGGAAACCTGTGTCATTCTGCATCTGAGCAAGGCAGTCCTTGGAGTGCTTTATTATAGGAAAAGGCTTGGGAAAAGCTCTCAGAGAGCCAACATCCCAGCAATTTGACTCCTGATTTTTGATGTGCCAGCTCCATCTAAATAAGGCTGAAGACGTGCTGACCTGTGATGTCCACAGAATCACTTAGGATGCATGTGACTGACTGCTCCCTAGGCTGGTGTCTTTGAAAGGCTCTGTAGGGAACTTAACCTGGGAAAATCCTTCTGAGGACATCTCTATGTGGACAATTCTCTGCACAAATATTTAACTTTGCTTACCACTCTCCTAAGAAATCTAGCTTTTCCCAGATGTGTCCTTTCCTTTGGGAGAAAGGGCACATGGGAAATATGGCACATATCCACATGGGAAACAGTGTTCTCAGTTGGGTATAGAGCATGAAGTTTGCCCTACTGGACTGAACTGGGTGGGATGAAAGCACAAGGCATGCACATGTTCTCTGTATCATTTACAAGCTGGTGCCTACAGCAGTGATTTATCCACTAATTAGCTAAATAAAGAAAGGGAGTGTATCTTTGCTCATTACTTTGAGCAATTGAAATTAATTTTGCCAATAAATTAAATACGTCTAAGTGTTTGAAGCCTAGGAGAGTAGAGAATGACAAGTAATTGTGAAAGGCTTGTGAAAAACATGAGGATTTTCCCAGAGGAAGTGGATCTAAACATCCTAGTCGTGCATGAAAACTATTCTGGGGGAAAATCTATGGCTACAATCTTCTTTCTCTATGCCAGCTCTTCTACAGAAACTCTGGTTTTTACTTCTCACTGTGCTGTGGGGCTTAGTGTCTCAGTTGTTAGTGAGTATCATCCTCACTGATTATTTTCTTGTAGGGATATTTTTATGTCCCCTCAGCAAGTCAGTCTGGGTCAAGATGAGATGGTGCAAGAGGCAACATTCCCTTATACTTTCCTCCAAGAAATACCATAAGGGAAGAAGTCCCCCACCTCTCTCTGCTTTTCCCACCAACTCTGACCTGGTTCATAAAGTGGTCCGTGACCACTTGGTTGGACACAGATGTGGGTCATGCCACAGAGAGTGTGGCATTTCATTAGTGGCATTTGTCCCAAGAGTCTGCAAAACTAAAGTAGGTCTCAGTTACCTTAGTCCCCTCCTTTAAGACATTTGACCCTTCCAGCAGCATTCTCTCTCTTTTCTGTACTTCTTTTTGCCCATTGATCAATAGTTATAATGTGTCACTGATTTCTCATCATTAAATGCTGAAGGACACTACAACTCTGTATTTTTTTCATTATCTTTCATTTTGTTCTCTTCTATCCCTCTGCCATCTTCGTTTTCTTTCTCTTCTCCTCCTGTGAGCTTCCTCTTTCCAAATGCTGCCTGACTTATCAGTGCAGCGTCTGCAGCCAACAATACTATTTGGATATCGTTTGTTCTTTACAGACACCTCCTCTCTGATCTCCAGACTGGTGTCCTTGTTGCCTTCTTCCCTGTTGTGCTTGGCAGACTACAGCAAAACTCCAGCTGGGAGCCTGATTTAAGTTTAACACCATGCTTATTCGTTATTCTTTCACTCTGGCTGCAACTCTAACATTGTACTCACTATTGCAATTTTTTTTTTTCTTTTTTTTTTTTTTTTTTTTTTTTTTTTTTTTTTTGTAGCTACTGTGAGCCTGAGAGATAGAAGTGGGGTGTTTCTACACAATAATCCTATTATCTAGTGAAGTTTTATATGCCCAGCATGTTTTTGTTGAACAGCCTTTCTCTCATATCTTTCCTGGCTGTTCAGGAATGCTTCAGATCTCTTCTGTGCTTAATGTCTGCTGCGTGCTTGCCCTGGGAATGGGGCTGCCAGAGGGCACAGAGAGACTGGAGGTGTCCAGGTGCCTGACAAACTGAATTAAATTAAAATACAAAGGATGTGTATGGAAATGGCCTATAAATCACTCAGACCCTTATCAAAGCCTGCACCCCCATTGCAGTTAATTAAAGAATAATAATAAAAAAAAGATAAGTCTAACAAAGCAAGCTCTTGATTAAACCTAATCACACCTCTGCTCCTTGGTAAATGTGATGTACAGGAATTCTGAAATTTGCCTAATTGTATTTGGATTCAGATGTGTCATGTTTCCCTCCACCCTTAGCTTGCTGCTACATGAGTTCTAAACCCAGAAAACTTATTCATGGGTGGGATGTGGCTACTGAGGGCATTCTGAAGCTAAGCAACAGGTAGAGGAACCTGTGCCCTCTCAAGTACATAAACATGCATTTGTATGTATGAGTATGTATACAAATGTCCATAAGTGTGCATGTCAGTGTATGTCTGTAGGGTCTGAGTGAAGCACAGGACAATGAATGCCAACATTAATTTCAGGCAGGTGAGGTTAGTGGCAATCAGATGGTTGTTTTGTTTCTGTAATTATTCTTTATTGTAACTATTTTGTTGATGTTTACAGACTCTCTAGGTATCTCTGCCACCTGTTGCTCCCAGAGACTAAAAAAAGTGGCCTACATCTTTTTCTGGCAAAGAAATGACAAGCAAGGAAGAGGTCAGAAAGGTTGATAAGAAGGTGTCACAGTCTCCAAATGACTTGTGGCTGTTGAAACACAGGTCCTTATTTAGAAGATTAAATGAAAAAACTTGCTGGGTTCTGTAATGAGAGCTTTGCTTTTTCATCATCTGAAAGAGGACCATGGCCATGAAGGGTTGATTTGAAATGATGCCAATATAAAAAATAAATTCATGTTGATACTGACATTATTGTTAGCAACACTGACACTGACAATAATAATAATAGTAAAAACAACATTATTGTAGTAGTAAACTTGTGACAAGCACTTTGTATGTTACAGGAATTGATGCAGGAATTGTGCTTTTCAAAGGCCATGTAAGTATTTAAATGTCAACATGACTTTTTAAACTAATATGACCAGAAAGAGAATGTTCACTTGATACAGCAGGTAAAGTTGATAATTATAATAAATAGTACAGGACACTTTAAACAGAAACCTGTTTGCAAAATGCTGACAACAGTAAGCAGTATTAACCCTCAACTCCATCTGTTTATTGTTACCTTAGGTGTAATGAATGCTGTGCAACAGCAGTGATAAACTCCTCTTTAAAATGATCTGCCTTAAACATGCAGTTAGGCTATGCCAAAGAAATAAACCTAACTCATGTTTAAAAGCTTGCTTTTGGTAAAATTTATATTTTGGATGAAGTCTATGATATTTCTAATTGCACTTTGATTACCTTTTTGTGTTCATTGGTATAATCCAGTCACATTTCCCCTGTTCTTTTTTTTTTTTTTTTTAAATTAACAAAGGCAGGACAATGGCATTGTTTTGTCAATTCTTCATGGCCTTTGAAGTTTAAAAATGATAACAAGGACAAAAAGAAATTCTATAGGAATGTGCTCCTACCAAGAATTAGACTCAGTTAAAATCACTGTTGATATTAATTTGACACACCTTGCTAGAAGCCACACAAGTTTCTAGCAAGATAAAGAAACAATTTGGTACTTTGCATGAGAATACCCATTTTTCTTGATTTGGATGATAAATTAACCATCAAAATGATAAATTAACCATCTTTTGTCTATGCAGTAGCACTTTGTTAACTCTTCCTTTAATAAAAGTGAATATTTTGTCAAGATAACAAGTACAGACTTCCTGAGATAGAGCAAAGTACATTCTTCAAATGTCTGTATACTTTAAACAAGGTCTATGAGAAACAAGATGGTCTATTCCTCACATTATCGTCTGCTCCATCACAGTGAAAGAAAATTCTGTAAAATGGAAAATGAAGGGCAATTTTAATGTAAAGGATAAAATGTTTTATAAAATATATTTTAAAAATACACCAATAAGAAAAGCAGACTTTATCATCTAAAAATTGCCTATTTTTCTCCAATATATTTTATAGATCTTCTTTATACTTAAACTGACATGATATAGTGTTAGTTCTGTTTATTTTTGGCATACAAAAAGTATAATTTTGTTTCAGTAGAGGACCAAAATATGTATTTCAAAATCCAAGTTCTTTAAACAGTAATATGTACAGCAAATGCCCTATTTCAGATCTTTTTTCTATATTCATTTTCACTAAGTCAGGAGTCCAGGGAATTTTTGTCTCTGGAAAATAGAGCAGACATTGTTTCACCCACACCTAGACATGTCAAGTTCAAAAATAAGCAATTGGAAGGCAAAAACTTTAAAGATTTAAATTCACTTTACTACCAGAAAGAGAAAATAACTATTCCTTTGTCTATTGCTTTGGAGCACATGGAAAATCTCCAGAGATGACTGAGATAAATTTCTGCAGGTAAAGTGTCATTTGTCACTGTTTATGACCTTTTCCCCCCCTCTTTTTTGAAATCCTTTTTTAATATCCCATTAAAAATCGTAAAGGGTTTTTTCCTCATGGTAGCAGACCAGTCTACACTCAGTACAGCCCCACAGGACCCAGAAGAGCACCTTGAACTACACGGGGCTTTAGTCATTCGTTTGCTATTAGCCGGCAAAATTGATGGTTTTGTTTTACAAAGAAAAATGTTTTTCTTGATGCATGCCATAAATATACCAGTGCTGGAACAGTGCAGTCCTCTTAGGAACAGAAAATATTTGGCTCATCTTAATTGCAAGAATGTGATATTTTTTCTTGAGATACAAATAGGACTTGGGCCTCAGTATCCCGTTACAAGCAACAAAAACCACAGCTTTAAGCAGATCGATTTCTCTGCATCTTAAAATACAACCTTCTGACAGAAAGGTGGCTGCTCCTACAGACCTGGAGACAAGCCTACCTAATTTTTGTGACTGCCTGTATGTGTATAAATGCTTCTGTTTTAATATGCTGCCCCAGGCCTTGGGGTTCATGTTCTGCTTATAGGCTTATTTTTCTAATTGCTGAATCGCAGAAACTTTCTGTGATTCACTTGGAGTGGGTAAATGCTTTTGGAATAGGTTTTTGTTATGAGTAATGCTTTTAGTGCTGCACTTAAGGCAGCAGTCACATTGGGTACATAATTGCTTAACTCTTTAAATTTTTTTATTTTTGATAGCATAAATTTTCATAAAGTTTGAGTAACTTCAGTGGAAAATCAGGAAAAAAAAAACCCCAAACCAAATACCAACACCCTTTCTCTGTACTATGTGAAAAGTAAAATTCTTGAGAGCCTTTAGGGCTATTTGGAATAGTGGGTTTTGAATATGAATGCCATTGTTAAGCATTCTGTGTTTGTTTTGTAAATGTATTTTGCTTAGATATAGGTAAAAAATAAGTTTTGAACTGTATGTCTTCCCTTTTTGCAAGACCTTGAAGGGTGAGCTGCCCCCCTCAGTTTGCAGGAGATACCATCCTGAAAGGCAGTCCTGACTTCTTTCCAGTAAAGCATTTAAAAGGATGACAAAGAAATTTTTACATCTACAAGCAAGGTGAAAATATAAGGGGACCCCCCCAAGCTTGTTTCCATGCATACCCTTTGCATCCATGCCTTCAGGACTATGTGTAGGTTTAAATTCTTAGAAACTTGAAACAAAACACTTCTTCATTTGGGCTGTTGTAGCTGACAGACTGATAAGTAGCCAACTTGTCTGGTGCCTCTGAATCCCTCACACACTGAACACACAGAGCTGCTGAGGAGGGGGAGTTGTTCTGCAGGATTTGTGGAGTTTTTGGTGAAAAATGCACAGTCATTGAATTTAATAAATTTCTTTAGCTGTGGGTTTTGTTTTGTGACATTATTTTCATTTCTTTTGGATTTTTTTTGTTTTGTTTTTAATAATAAGTGTACTTTTTAGTCTAAAGGAGAATGACCTTCTGGAAACAGCATACAGTCTTCTTTATATCAGACACAAGATGTAGCTTATTACCTCTGCAGATAAGGGGTACACTCTTTGGGAACATAAGTGAAAGTATTCTATGATAGCAGGAGATAGAGTGCTGTAGTTTTTGTTATCAAAACCCATCTGCCATTGCTTTTGAAGCATAGGGATGTTCTTTTCTTGTGAGAGCAGAGGACTGCCCCTTTGCATAACAAAACTAAACTTCCATGAGAAATGCATTCTTATATCTTCCTGATATTAGGTCTTCACCTTGGACAGAAATTATATATATATATATGCATATAAATGTATACATTTATGCATAGGCATATACATATGCATACACAGATTTGAACCGTACATGGGAATATTTTGAAACTAAAGGAAGCTGCAATGAAACACATAGTTAAATCAGATTTCATTTCCTGTAGCTGTCTCCTTCTTCCCTTTGACCTTTAATGTCATCACCACAATGCTTGCCATGACTCAATGTGTATCTGTGCCTCATTCACTGGTGTTTACAGAAAGATTTTCTTCCATGACTTGGCCACACTTGTGGCAGACACCATTGGCTAAGAGTTTCTGGCTCCTGTCAGTCCAGGATCTGGCTTTGATTTCTTGTTTCCAAAAAAACCACAGGTCCAGGAGACTCCTCAGTCTGATCTACCATTTTCTTTGCAGTGCTCTGAAAGTCTCAGAACAAATTCCTGTATCTCACTGTCTACCAGAGAAACCCACATTTCCGTCTTTCTGAGACCCATTAAGTTCAGAATCACTTTTTTCCCCTTTTCCCCTCATTGTGAAGAGGCAACAGTTGTGATCAGGCTGCTCTGCCTGGGTCAGCATCCACTGCCAGCATGTGACTGCCCAGCAGAGCCATGCCCCCTCTCCTGCGAGTCACCTTGCTTCTCCAGAAAACTCCAGTCAGGAGACATTTTATCAGGTTTTAAAAACTATGCTGGAGGTAGTCCTGATGACTTGAATCTCAATATAAAATGCTTATCAAGGGGCAGATTGCAAGTCAGATTACTTGTTGATTAATTAATTTTCCTTAATTAAATTAATTCATTGCAATAGGAACAGCTGCTAGACTTCACAAGGGCTGGAGTTATTGTAGTACTGGAATATATTGGAGTATTAACCCTTTGCTCTAGCACAGGGAGTATTTAAATGCGTCTTGTGAAAATGAAAATGTATTGCATGCAAGACATACAGTTTCCAAAGAAGCAATTTTTAGAAATTCCCAGGAGCAGGATATGAAAAAAGTTGAAATAAAATAAGAACATAGCATTTAAAACTCTTTGCATTACTAAGGCAGTGTTCCTCCTCCTCTGTAAAACAATCTGCATTTCCCTGCTCACCCCTCTTTTCCAGAAACAACCACTGGGCAAAATAAATCACAGACTCACAGAATTAACTACATTGGAAATGACCTTGGAGATCATCAAGTCCAGCCTATGACCTAACACCACCTCATCAACTAAACTATGGCACTGACTGCCACATCCAGTTTTTTTTAAACACCTCAAGTGACGGTGACTCCACCCCTCCCTGGGAAACCCATTCCAATGCCCAATCAGTCTTTCTGTGAAGAACTTTTTCCTAATGTCCAGTCTAATCTTCCCCTGGTGCAGCTTGAGGCTGTGTCCTCTCATCCTGTTGCTATTGCCTGGGAGAAGAGGCTGACCTGCAGCTACAACAGCCACCTTTCAGGGAGCTGAAGAGAGTGATAAGGTCACCCCTGAGTCTCCTTTTCTCCAGGCTAAACACCCCCAGCTCCCTCAGTCGTTCCTCACAGGGCTTGTGTTCCAAGTCCCTCACCAGCCTTGTTGCCTCCTCTGGATGTGCTCAAGCATCTCAACATCCTTCCCAAACTGAGGGGCCAGAGCTGGACCCAGCACTCAAGGTGTGACCTCACCAGTGCCGATTACAAGGGAAGAATGACCTCCCTGCTCCTGCTGGCCACACTATTCCTGGTACAAGCCAGGATGCCATTGGCCTTCTTGGCACCAGGGCACACTGCTGGCTCATGTTCAGCTGCTGTCTACCAGCACCCGAGGTCCCTTTTGCTGTCCAGACACTCTGTCCCCAACCTGTAGTGCTGCATGGGGCTGTTGCAGCCAAAGTGTAGGACCCAGCACCTGGACTTCTTAAACCTCATATTGTTGGATTTAACCCATCAGTCCAGCCTGTCCAGGTCTCTCTGCAGAGCCCTCCTGCCCTCCACAGATTGACACTTGCTTCCAGCTTGGTGTCATCTGCAAATTTACTGATGGTGGACTCAATCCCCTCAACCAGATTATCAATAGAGGTATTGAACAGGACTGGGCCCAACACTGATCCCTAGTGGGGACACCACTGGTGACTGGCTGCCAACTGGATGTGGCACCATTCATCACCTGGATGCTCTCTCCAACATGCCTCCATGTGGCTGGGAGCTGGCTACTTTCTCTTGGATTCCTTATTCCAGCAGTCATCCAGACACAGATTCCAGCCCCTTGCCCCTTTTCCCCTGGTGTCACAACACTTGTCAGTGCCCATCTTGCTCCTCATTCTTCTCTCACCTCCTCAGTCCCTGTCCCTCCAACTGTAAAGTGCTCAGGAAGCCTCCTCAGGTGCCTACACATGAACTCATACGCCTCACTCCTGGTACAGGAGCAAAGGAGGGATCATCTTTGGGCTCAATTTGGCCTCTCTTCTGCAAGGACTCCCCCAGTGAATAGGGGGCTCCCGTATGACTGGTTTCCCAAATCTCTATTCTGCGTGGGTTTTCCGTTTCCAGCAAAACAGTCTCCATCAGAAAGGTTCGGTGTCCATCACCTCAGTATGGGGGCAAGGACAGATTTTGGATGGCTTTTCATCTCTCACAGGTTATTGGTCTGTGTTTCTCCTGCATGGACCCTTGTTTTTATTTCACCACAGATCTGTGACTTCGCCTGCTGCCCAGCCAGGGGAGCCTGGCATATTCCTTATGTCTGAGACAGCACTTGTGTTAAGCTTTTCTCACATTTCAAATATTTATACAGCATCTCTCAGGTGAATTTGTTCATGCTGTCTTGGGTAACATCTCCACCTCCTCTATAAAGGCTGTTTATGCAAAATTCCTCCTTGGGGAAAATCCCCCCCATGCTGAGGAAATTCTGAGCTCCCTCTGCAGGTTTTACTTCAGTTATAATATGGATTTGATCCATCTCCTGTGCAATGGCTGTCGTGATCAGGGATGCCCTTGTGAATGCTTTTCATGGTCAAATGTTTTATCTGATTTCTCCTTGGAGAGCATCTTTGCTGCTCCTCAAAGCTGTATTCACTCTGACAGTCTTCCCAATACCATACCCTGGGGAATTTTAATTTTCAATTGTCTCAGTAATCTGTGTATGTGTTTTAATTGCATGAAATTTTCCTCTTGTACATCCTAGTTCTTTTTGCTCAGTGTATACACACAGTGGAAAACCCAGATTTCCAGCAAGTGCCAATCAGAGGAACTGCAAAAAACATATGCATCCTGAAATCTTTCCTCCAGTCCCTGCACACCTACTCATCCAAATCCATGTAGGCTCCACCGAAAATCCATGTAGGCTCCAGAAAAATAATAAATTAGATAAGAAGAAACAGGATGCACTTCCAGTTTCCAGATGAAGTCTCAGGGAGAAAAAAATGGCATGGTTACTGCTAGAAAGTATTTATGATCATTAAAAAACAGTAGGAGGCTGAAGAAATTTGACTGAGTTTCTGCTGCAAGAGGAGAAACAGCCATAAGCAACCCAGAAGTCCTTTCTTGCCTCATCAGGGTATCACTTTCATGGTACACAAATTCTGTATTCAGATTCTGGGGATCTAATGTTCCTAGTCAAGTGTCACAACTAATTTATCCCCACCATTTCACTTTTAATCCAGTGTCTCAGCAGCCAAACAGTGCAACTTGAGCTTGGTTTGCATTGAGGGACTGTTAAAGAGATAAAGGCTGGTTTTGGTAATTTGCTGTGATCACTGGCATTGGGGGCAGAGCTGATGAGGGACAGATTTCTTTGTGTTTCCAGAAGGAGAACAGGAGGTCTGAAAATACAGAAGCAGGGCTGGGTCCATTACCAGCAGTTATTCTGTAGTGCTGTTTATGCAGCCTGATCAGCTGTAAAATTTTGGGCAGTGGCTTTTTGAGACTATTAACCTTTGGTATCTAAAACGAGAAATTGAGCTTAGTGTTTAAATGCATTTGATGATCAATGGAGGAAACAGTCATAACTGGGTCAAGATTAAAAGTGTGCACTGCAAATGTCCAAGGACTTTTGGATAAATCCCTCTTGCTGCTATTTTCACCTGTAGAGAGTCCATCCTGGGTTAGCAAGTAAAAAGCCCACCCTGGCTGTGAAACAGCCCGTGTCTATTTATAACCATATCTATTGTATAAAGACGTCAGAGAATGAATTCTCTGTTCCCTGGACTTTTGGTGTAGCTGTTGTGCCTGACTGGTCATATGACCAACTTTGAGTGATCACTCAAGCATTTAGAAGAACAGTTTATGGAAAATGAGATGCTCTGATGAAGAATACCCTTAGGACAGAGAGTTGACATAAACTGAACAAGCAGCCCTGCTCAGTCTCACCAAGCTGTGCCAATCCCACGTAACCCCAGAGGGTTGTTAAACTTGGGATCAGGAGAGCTGTGGCTGGGGGTTGTTAACCAAAGCTGATGCAAGGTGAAGGGTGGTGTCAAAACTAGGAATCCAGAACACAGTAACAAGATTGTGTTAGAGAGACAGAGACAGATCCACTTCAGCCCTTCTTTCACTGTTTTGCCAAATGTAAACATTGGGCTGAAATTTTTCTTAGTTCCTCAGCTCTTCACTCTCTGCTATTTCTCACCCCCACTTTGCTTCCCTATCCTTCTCTCACTGGTTTCTTTCTGTGGTACATAAAGATCACAGAGGGGCTGAACAGATGGAAATCATCTCAGCTTTTCTGCTCTGTTCAGTCCTTTTGTGGTTTATAAACAGGCCTTCAATAAGGCTTCTTGAGGAACCTGATCTAGACCACCCATCAAAGCCAGGTTTCTGTGTAAGTTCAGACAGACTCTTGCCTACATGACCCTGTCCCTAGCCAAGTCCTGCACCTGGCTGGGTGTGTCCCTTTGAGCTGCCTGTCTCACTGCCCTTTAGTCCCTGCTGCTGGACACAGGCCTGGGCAGTAGTCACAGGAGTCTTTTCTAAGGCACCTTCATTTGAGGCTGCCCCAGTTAGTGCAGACACCTTTGGTACAGCTGCCAAAATTCAGCAGACAAGGAGAAAATAACACTGCCTTAAATGCCATGGGAGACAGAACCATAGGGCGATTTTTCAATAAATCTGTATTCTGACTTTTGTATCACCCTCACTGAACCTGATGGGAAATGCAGGCATTCTGCTCAATTTGAAACCAGGCCACTGAATTTCAGTCTATAGACACAAGGGTGGGAATATATGCCTTTACGTTCTTAATAAATCTAAACCCTTTTGCATTCAAGGAAAGTGTTCTTATGACTTTTTTTTTTAAATGCAGTTGCAAAAAACATGCAGACATTAGAACCAAAATATAGGAATATAAATACTTTTCCCAGAAAGTTTTTTGTTCTTTTTTTTTCAAATTTGTTTTGTCAAAAAAAAAAAAAATTTCCCAGAAAGTTTTTTTTTTTTTTAAATTTGTTTTGTCAAAAAAAAAAAATAGTGTTTTTTTGGTATTTAATAAGTCTCAATTAAGCTCTTTACATAAAGTGAAGTTTCATGGAGCTCAAGTGAAGCTCTTTCCATTTTAGGAGACTTAGCCTACTGGCTGTCAGCTTCAGGCAAGCTCCTTCTCCTCTTAGATTTTTTGCCACTTTCTCTATATCTCCTCTTTAAGCAATTTGTCCTTTTTATAGTCCTCCCGGTCCTTCATAGCCTGTAATGTAAAATATTATTTTTTTGTATTTCTTACATTGATCATTAAAAACAGCTAAATATTTAGCTCAAGTGTGTGTTTTGGATCCCAAAAGTTAATACAGTTAATAAATCTGTTGACAGCTTCCATGTTTCACCTTTTCCTGGGTAGCTTTACTTTGGCTGTCATCTCCCTCACCCACAGGTTCATATGACACATTCTCCTGGAGCTGAACCAGTGTGGTACCTTCAGCATCAACACTGGGGCAAATCCCTCTCTGCACAGTTTCAAGTGCTTTCTCCTTTTCCCTTTTCTTCTTTGTGTTGTTTCACAGCTCTTTTCTACTCCTGACTTGGAAACTGATTACCTCTTAATTCGTCCATGGCAAAAAGGAGAAAGAGAATGGATTAGCTCAGTTGGTTGAAGTTTGATTCCTCTTAATTGCAGAGGGAAAAGCAGTGTTTCTTTTGCTTGAAAAGGTAGTTCCAGGTTAAAAACTGTCCCTTGTCAGCTGATGGGGAGTTCAGCTGACAACAGCCTTTTGTATCAGTGCTTGTTGTCCAACCCTCTGTGGTCAAAGGAGAAAAGTGAGCAATTCCCCTAATTCTGAAGGAAATATCTAAAACAGATGATGAAGGCCCCCAAATTAAACTCATGTTAAAGTCTGGAGTTATGTGAGATCATATCACCTCAGCAGTCTTTAACTGTCTTACAGAGAGGTTGCATTCTGGAGGAAATTTTAAAAATAGTAACTTCAACATCATCTCAGCAGGTATAAATTCCTTCTTACTGGTTGCCCTTTTGCTGTGTGTTTGAATTTCTCTTGGGCTAGACAGCTGTTTTATTTTGCCTAAGGTAAATCTCTGGTGCCTGCTAGTGCTGTCCTGTAATGCCACCTAGGAGATGTTGATGATTTTCCTCTCCGCACACAGAGTTTATTTCCTTCACCCTCTGTCTGAACTTTGTCCAGACTGAATCAGAGTGCTGTCTGCTTAGTTTTTACCATCTATGGTTCCTACGAAAATGATATTTTGAGGCAAAGTTCACTCAAAATGTGACACTCAGAAGTTTTTATGGAAATTGTTAAAACCACTATGGAGCTCTTCCCTAGAGAGCTCAGCCTAAATGCTCATGTTAGATTGGAGTCTTTCAGACAAGTGCTTCTCATGCATAGTGCTACCCGCTGAAAGGACATCAGGGTCTCTAGAGGAAAGGAAAAAAATGAACCAAATTCTGTCTGGGTGGAGTATGAAGGAGCCCCACTGATTTTATATGTTTTAAACAGGGTTTAGCTGAATACAGCTGGAGAAATGGTGGAATAAAAGATTCCTCAGAATGGTGGAATAAAATTAAGGCAAACTCTAATCCTCTGGCTGAAGGGGCAGTAGGAAATAACCTGGTGCTGATGGCAGAGGAAAGAAAATACAGATGAACCTTCTGGATTATCCTTCTGCCTTAAAATTTGAAGCTGGGTGTTTTAAAGCTGTGTGTTTTGAACTTGCCTTTTCTATTACTTGGGATTCCCTATAATTAACCTCCTCTCAAAAAAAAACCCAACCAAAACAAACAAACAAACAAAAAAACCCCAAACCAAAATTACCAGTTTATTTTTTCTAGGCATGAAGAGCATCTACAGGGGGCTACTAAAGTAGCACCTGTATTCCTGGCAAAGTCTGAAGCCAGCAAGAAATATATTTTCCAGCTCAGCCACCAGGTTGTTGAAGAAGCATGGGGAAATGGAGCTGAAGAGAGGTTAAGCAGGGATACATCTGTAAAGCACTTGATAGGTGTCTAAATGCTAATGGCAGATTGCTGCATGGCTTGTGGCTTAGGTGGCTTCCTCTTGCTTTCTGCCGGCCACCACCCTGTGAGAGGGCATCTTGTCTTTGCTCAGGGAGCAGCTGAATAGCCTCTTGCCTCCAGATGCTTTTTTCTGCCTTGAGTGTTGAGTCTGGAAAAGTAGAAAACTCCTGTGCCTTTTGGACAGGAGAGCTTATCTCTTGCCAGCAGCTCATGAAATGCATTACCTGACTGGCCCAGTACAGTGATCTTCTCTAGAGGAGCAGGGGAAGTTGTTCCACATACAGCTGACCAGAGGGAAAAAGGTTTCTCGGATTCTGCAAGGGTCTGTATTGCTCCTGGCTCTGTCTGTGCCCAGTTGTAACCATCTGTTTTTTAGAAGGGCTACTGTAGTTTAGAGGGGTGAGATTGGGAAGTCACATGACATTGTGGACCCAGATATGGACTGACAATTCTGAGCTCTGTTTTACTTTACCCTGTCCCTGTGTCCCTCTTGAGTATGATCCTGCCCACCTTGGATGAACAAAGGCATTTGTGTTTGTTTCTCTCATAAACACCCACAAAAAACTCAGAGCAAGCCTCAGAGCTGGCACACTGAGCACTGAAGACCTATCCTATTTTTTCAGGCAGGACTTTGGAAGAGCCTATATATTTGTCCAGACTGGCATATATCTGGTGAGCTGCAGACATACCTTGAGCACAGATACTGGATGAGTGTGCCCTGTAAGGACAGCAAAGCTGAAACTCACAGCCACCATCAGACAGCCTCTGAGTGTAAGTGTGAGCTGCTGGGCTTGAACCCCACGTCCTGAAAGCACAGGCTCAGCTGCGTGCACAGACCACCTGCAGGGTAGAGTAGCCACATCCCCAAAGCCTTTGATTTGTTGCATATCAAATGCATATCAAGGGCTTATTCATAATTTCTTAGCAAATGTTTGCAGCACCTAGCTGTGAAGGAATACTGGCAGCACAAAGATTGTGGACAGGGCCAGCACGCTGTGCCAGGAGCTGTCAGGGCTGAGCAGCCTTTCTCAGACATGAGCCCTTCCCAGCTCCTAGGGTATATTAGCCAGAACACAGGGACTCCTGGATTAGGATGCAGATTCCAGCACAAATAATATGCATATTTGTCCAAAACAAATATTTAGTCAAAGGAGTGTGAAAATAACTAATTAGAAGTGTGACTGTCTATTTTAGCTCATGCCCATCACCAGTATAACGAGGACTGATGTTACTCAAGTATCTACATTCCTCTGAGATTTTGGTTCCTTTTAAAAAGCCCTTCTATATATTTTTTGTGCTTTTGTTATCAAATTTTGTTTGTCAGCTCTAGGTAAAAAAACTCTCTTTAAAGATTATCTGTTTACAAATCACATATTGATATTTCTGTATTCGTATCAGAAGAAGGGTACTGTGTATTTGCTCTGCGTTATCAGCAGAATCATAAACCAGCAGCTGTTATTAAAGCTGAATAAATACGCTGGCAGTGCTGCAGTGGGAAATCAGACATTAAAGAATTCAGTGTTGGTTTTGTTGCTGAGACCTCAGCTGAATAGAAATATTTATGAAAATTTCTATATAGAGAATTCTAGACTCAAGTTCACTGACACTTGGTGACAGAATCCTCTAATGCCTCTGACTTTACAGAGACAGTCAGCAAACATTGCCTATCATCTCATGGAAATTGAGTGTGTACCTAATTTCATTGTTAATTACTAACACTAAATTAGGTGGGATATATGGAGGAGAGCCAAAATTCATTTATGTTAATTTTATCATCAGCTTTTTGTTCTTTTCTTCTGTCATTTAGCGATATCCTATCACACAGTGCACGTTTTCCCATGAAGAAGAGGTAAGGAAAGAATTAGTAAAGTATCATTTCCCTTTAGACAGGTCTTCTTTACCTTCAGGGATGCCACTGGTGCCTGATTTTGTGCTCAGGTTAAGGTTTCTCTTAATTTTCCTTAAAGGTTTCTGTAACAGTAGGTGTCCATTTATGGACTGATCTCTTGGAAACAGTCCTTTTAGGAATCTCCTTATTCATTCAGGCTGTTCAAGTAATTGCCTGTACTAATAAAAGGATTATCTAGATTGTATTTCATTGCATGCTTGTGTCTCACATCCTTACAAACAAAGCTGTTCTGACAAGAGAGAAGTCAGGAGGTTATTTTTAACACATCTGAGCAATTGACTCCCCATGGTACTTAGTGGTTATATTTATTTATTTATCTTTTGAGCAGCCAGGCTGCATGTAAACGTTGAGAACTGGGAGTGCTTCTCCATTTATGTATGGATACATATTCAGGTGATATGTCAGCTTCATCTCGAGATGATACTCATATATATATTCCTTCCTTCTTTTTCTCTGAAGGTTATTTTGTAAGAGAAAGGCCATTTCTCGGTACAAGTGGAATTACCTGCACAATAGTTTTTGAAAGAAGTCTCTAATCTTCCACAGCCAAGGAACAAATATCAGTATTGGATAACAGTGCTTTTTGTATTAGCATGATATATTTCATTCTGTTGTAGTGATTGTTATTATTTTAAAAAATTGAAGTATTTGTAAAGCCAAGTTGATTATTTTATATTTTTCAGGCTAATTCTCCCTCACATAAAAATGACATTGAGCCTATCCCAACTTGTATTCTGTAAAAGGTGTGGAAGTTTAGATCCTCAGGATTTTCCAAAATTAACAGAATGATGTTGTTTACTCTTTCTACAGACCCATACCACTGTTTTTTTTTGGGAAGAAAAGAGAAGCCCAGAATTTAGCCCTCAGTCTAAAACCAGGGCAGTTGCTTTTACCTGGAAACTTCTGTATGTCTGCAAATATCATATACTGGCATGAAATGTAGAACAAAGCATGGAAAGAGATATTTATAACAAAGGATTTGCAAACCTTATAGGAAATAATGGAAACAAAGATAGGTAGGAAGTATGTAAACACATGTAAGCAGCTTTCCTCCAGCCATACTAGCTGTTGAAAGAATGTAAACAAAATTTAGATCTTTAAGTCAAAGTTTTGGCTCACCTGTGTTGGGTAAATAAGCATTTCATCTGGATGGAAATACCATAACTTGTACTTAGGGTGTGCACATTCCTCTCTTCTCCTCAGAACTGGTAAGATTGTAATTTAGCGTTGACACTTTCAAATTTGACTTACCTGACAATCAAACAAAAAGTATCATTTACCAGCTTCACACAGAATGAGAAAAATATGCAGAACCATTTAATTGTTTTAATCAGATAACATCAAGATATTATAATGCAAAATATGTTTTCTAACTGTAACTTAATTGAATGGTAGTTTGCATATTTTACATAGCTAAGCAAAGTGAATCACACAAAGGTAATATGATTATAATCATGTCTGGAACAATATGCTCTAACTCAGAAAGTAATGGAAAATTGAAATTATTCAAATTAATTTATGTGGTTTTTTGAAATATTTTTTAAAATTGACATATTCCTTTGTCCATTGGTTTTAGTCTAGTTAAATTCTTTTAATGTAAATTGTGACTAGTGTTCCTTGAAAAAAAATCCCCACCCTGTTCTTATCTGGTGGAAAGAATTGCTGTGAAAGTCACATGACAAACATCCAGTAATTTTCTTTGTAATCTTTTGTCATTGGAGGTATGTAAAGGGTAACTTAAGTCATCCAGCAGATGAAAAGGCAATAAGGATTTGGATTTCAAGCATATGTTTTAATATTTGCAGATATCCAGCTGAAAAACTGCCACCTCCTAGTACCCTGGAAGCCCTAGGCTCAGAGTTTCTGACTTGAGAACCTTTGGGAATTTGTGGAGGTCTCTGGACTTCCAGGCTTCCCCTGTGGAAGATTCTTAGTCTGCCTGTATCTCCACAGGAATAACTTCCTGTGTCTGACTCATTTGAGAGACGAGAGAGGAAAAAAATTAGATTTTTAAACTTCTGATTTGATTTCTCCACAAGATAGCTGCTCAGCAGGACGTTTTGGTTTGATAGCTGTTTAGCAGGAAGTTGCAAGGTGTCTAAGTTATATTCTTGTAAAGATCTTGAGAAGGGAGCTACTGGGATCTGAACCACAGCGCTGCCAGAAGTTTTCCCCAGTTTCTGTTGCTTGTTTCAGGCTGTTCAAAGCTGTAGGACAGCTATCAGTGGGCAGGTGAAGTGGTGAGCTGTGTGATTCAGTAATGCTGGAAGTTCCAGAGGAAACCTCTCTGGCTGTGAGGGTGGGCAGTCTGTAGCTCTGCTGTGCCTGACAGCAGGCAGCTTGTTCAAAGCCAGGAAATGCACAACATCTTTTGTTTCACTCAGAGCACTCAACATCTCATTATCTCAAGATAACAGAATCCCAGCAGCAGCAAATTTGGCTGAGGCAGAAGTCTGTAGTAACTTCTCCTGAGAACCACTGGAGGCTGAGTAAGCTCTGACAGATGAACAAACATGATGTCTAACTTCCATCAATGTGAAATCAGGCCACAGTTCTAATTTTGTTTTTGGCAATAAGCAGTAAACAGAAAATTACCATGACTTTAGGAAGATCTCTGATGCTGCCATATCATATTCTTCTAACAGTATCATAAAGAAACTAAGGAAATCTGAATTAGCTGGAACTACTGCAAAGTGAAAGCAGAACTGCAGAGTGTGCCACATCAAGAGAAAGCTCCATCATTGTCATTCACTGTCACACCAGGGGACTGTGCAGAGGAAAGTACTTCAATGGAGTGAGGCTGTTCAGTATTTTCATGAATTACTTCAATGAAAGAATAAGGGTGTACCTTGCAGAAATCACACTGAAGGATAGAATTAGAAATCCAAACTACCTTGATAAACTAGGGTAAAATCTCACAAAATGTATGAGGAATATAATGAATACATTTGTGCACCATATGAGTGTACAAATGCTTCTAAAACTCAAAGAAATTTTTTGTTCTGTGATTTGATAGGAACCAATGCCAGAGAGAGCAAGATGTTGGACTGAATAAAGGCAAGATGGGGAAAACTGATGTAGAAAATCACCTTGTTATCTAGATGTATGTACTGAACGTGAGCCAGCAATGCTGTGCAACAAGATGCACATTGTGGTGAGATATAGAGCACAAAGCACACGGTCTGAGACATTAAAAATTAGAGAAAGCATAGAGTTCAGAATATTCACAAATTAAATGTTTAATTAAGTGTCCAAGATAATAAACCCCATCATTTTTAGAGCACGTTAGTTCAGCACAAGCAGGAGTTCCTGTGATGCCTGTCATCTCAGGGTACTAGTCACTCATGGACATAGGGAGAACTGTAGCAACTTTATAGCTGCATAGGTTTTAATCCTGCAATGGAACCACCATGAAAGAACCAAACCTCACTTTATGTGTAGGACAAGCTCTGCACAATCAGCATTACAGCAAACGCCAGCCATGTCTGTGGATTTACCAATGGCAGATGCAGCAGATCATTGCAAATACAACCTGCACGGATGCAGTGCAGCTTTCCAAAGGGTTTCACTGAAGCTTTGGAGGTTCCAGTACTTGGAGCATATTTGACAGAATGTTTTGAGAGAAATTCAAGCTGTGTGCACACAACACTTGTGAATATTTGAGGACAAAGGTCACAATTTATTCTTGAGATTACCCTGTTGTCTTCGAGGTTCAAGTTTGGTTTGGTCTGGCAGAGAAGAAATGATGGACATAAACAGGATACTCCAGAGGATGTTCAGATTAAATCTTAGAAAAACTTCATCATTAAAATGGGTGATCAAACACTGAATACCCAGGGAAGTGGTGGAGTCACTGTCCCTTGAAGTCTTAACAAAATGTAGATGTGGTGCTTAGGGCCGTGGTTTAGAGGAGGACTTGGCCATGCTCTGTTGACAGCTGGACTTGATCGTAGCGGTTTCTTCCAAACCCAAAGATTCTATGATTCTCTGACCTTCTGCTGATTGTTTCCTCATTCCTTTCAGAGCCTCTTTGGAAGCATCAGTGAGCTTTTCCACAGTAATAAAAAGATTAAATTCTCTCTCTTTTGATTCTCTACTCTATTATAACATTTTGTATGTGACGGGCTGTTCAAAATCTTGTGTTTGGTTATTCAAACACAAAGAGTCTGGGGAATAAGAGGATTATTATCAGAAAGATTACACTATGCTTACCTTCTTTTTTTTCCCTTGAATTTGTTAGACATAATTCTATAAGCATATTTTTTGCACTTACCTTCATATGAATATATGGAATGTTTTAGATAATTATATATTAATTTTATAAATACATAATTTTTCATATTAAGAGAAATTATTGAAAAGAAGTGGAAAAATATGTAAATCACTAAGCAAAAAGCATGGAAAACAACAAAAATTGTTAATGACCCAGCAACTTCTGGTCCATGCAGATTTTATTTCCAACATTTAGACAAAGCAGTAAAGAGAATAAGGGCATTATCTTAAGCTATTGCTGTTCTTCCAGTGTTATTGAAACAGCAGGTATTCACCTCATGATAAAATAGAGATGCCTGATTTTATTTCTGTTGTAGGTTTGTTGCAGAAGTTTTTATGTCTTCTTCAGTTTATAATTCAATGATACAATTCATTAATTCATTAATTAAGTTTATAGTTCATTGTATGTTTACAAGTTGAAGTCTTCTGAAGTTCTAACTATTTGAACTCACAGAATATCTGTCTAAAGAGCTTACTGAATGAAAGCCCATAGAGATTCTCTGCCCTCTTAAAGGACAAATTTCCTGTTCCAGCTGATCACTCCTATCTTCCAGTATAGTTTCTGCATACTGCTTGCTTAAACATCACAACAGATTAATGTTTACAGGATTTCACTATTCATTTCCACAGTTAGTGCTTTTATTCTAATTGATTCTTCTGAAATAAAAGTGCAGTCAGGACATTCCCACCCTGTGTATACATACTACAAATGGAGTTTTTGCTGCTTTCTCAAAATGAAATTGTTTGTTCCAGTGGGTTTGTGCTTTAGACCAGTTATACATATCTGTACATTGCAGATCTTGTTGCTTCAAAGACACAAATTTGAATACTGTAAAAAATATTCTATTATGTTTTTAAGCTTTATTATCAGTATCTCTTTCATGTTGCTAAAACCAGATTACTTTCGGGTGCAATATAATCAATTTATTTATATTTTCTTTGAGAGCTGAGCTTGAAAACACTGGAAAATGCAATGAAATTGTTTCTAAATTTGTAACAAAAAAGAAAGCCTATACTTTTGTTGAATTGTTGTTTGATTTTAAACCCTTATTTAGCATCTCTGCCAAGACATGTATACTGAAGTCAATGATAATTCCCAAAGGAAAGTTGATTTCCCAAGGTTGTCACAGACATTTCTATTTATGAGGGAAAAGTACAGAGACCAAAGTTTTCCATAGACCAAGAATTAAATCCCTACATTTAAAACTTTTGTGTGATGATATTGTCATCCTGTTTCACGTAAAAGGAGGTTTAAGAATATTTGTTTTGGAAAATTGCCTCTGAGGATTTTATTTTTGTGAAAGCAAAGACATTGTTTGGGTTGAATCAGAATCCTATGCTGGTTGAACTGTAGAAGTAATGTTACATGAGTCATTCAAGATGAATTGCTAGGGTTTTAAAGAGGAATTCTTGGTTGTTATGGTAAAGAAACTGTACTTGTGTCTATCACATTCTGAAAGTAGTTGTTTTATGTAGCTATTAATGCTAATTGCATTCCTGGAGCTAATGTGATAGGCTGTTCGATATCCTTGAAGGTATGAAGTGGAAAATTCAGTATGTCAGCTGATAGCATTTTTCTGAAGTATTTGACAATTCCCAAATTGTCTTCATAATTCTGAAGCTGGCTTAGATAACATTCTATTTCTTAGTGTTTTGGCCTAACCTTTGGTGGCTGAAGCCTCTTTAACTGTTATGTGATGAAGAGTGGATAGAAAATTTTCACAGAAGGCTAGCATTGTTCAACTTTTTATTATGTTTGATTGTCAGTAAATATTGTTTAGTTTTGTTCTATATTTTGTAGAACTGGCAGCTCTCAAGCTATATAGGTCAAGATCCAGAATTTGTTGTTCTTTTCTCAAAATTGAAAATAAAGTTCCATAAAAGGATCAGGCAAGTTCTATGATTTTCCTAAGTCCAGAAAGGCTTTTATGTAGAAAAATGCTTAAGATGACTGATCTGTTTGCCACAAACCTTGCACATTCTGTGGAATGAAAAGCAGCTCCTATTTCTCCCTCCTCTTCAAGGTTGACTTGCTAAGTGTATATATGCATATATGGTTTGAAGTTACTCACAGCACGCCTTAGCAGGATTGACTCGGAGATTGGCTTTTCTTAGCTCATGGGAATTTTTGTTGGCCTGAGCTCAGAGGATGAGTGCTCTGCACATAAGCCAAACAGAGGACACTTCTGGGTGTAGGGCAAATGTGCCAGACACAGGAGAGAGATACAGCAACACAATGTTATTCATGCCATTGTGAATAATATCTGTGACTCTACAAAGTAATGCTAGGGAATAATCAGTATGTGAAAAAGCTAAGGTAGTCAATGAAAGGGAATGGAATCCAAGTGAACTGACTTTTCCAGTTCTCTAAATATGAGAGGAATTCAGATTCTTAATAAGGAGATTAAAAGGCTTGTGGGAAATAAAAATTATTCTGAAGCCTGGATGCATTTCTTCTTATCAACCAATGTGATTATTGATAGTGAAGTTTCAAAGCCTGCTGATGACAGAGGTACATGACTCTGAACTCCAGATCATCTGAAAGGCATGATGGAAAAAAAGAATACGTGATTGAAGAACAAATTTCCACAAAGATGATATTTGCATCTGCTTAAAATTGTTTATTTTTCATATTTATTCAATAGATTATGTGTATATTTATATAAAACCTCCTCATTGTAAAATACTTCTTTATTAAAATAGCTTGTAATTAATAACACATTTTTGACCTCATAGGTTTAAACAACCATAGCAGTGAAGTTCAGCTAGAAAATAAAAATACATGTAGTTTATTTGATTTAAAACAACATAAGTGGCCTAAGATCACAGTGTTTGCTGCAACATGTGCCATTATCATTCTTGTGTTAATCCATTAAAATGTAAACCAGTGGGTTCACTTCTGCAACTGTACAAAAATTTATTTTGTCTGAAAATCCAGTTGTTTATGGAAGTGGTTATTTGCTTTGGTGCACATATAAAGTATTTTATCTTACCCCCCAAAATCAGCAGCACATTTCACTGTCTGGGAAGGATAATCCTGTGCTCTTTGCAGCCTTCCATGCTGTCCAGCAGGCATGATGGGAAATGTCAGTGTCAGGAAATAACCTTTACTTGTGTTATACACCCTTTAAAGCATTATATTGTCCAAAAAGTACCCTTCATACACCAAGTCTAAGCACACTGACAAAGAACAAGGTGAAGCAGTACTTAGTCTTACAATGCAGACACTCCAAGTGCTCCTGAAACATGCTTTGGGTTAAGGACTGCATGGAAAACTCTTCACATTAACTCCCTGAAATCAAACAGAATCTGGCAATCTTTAAAATATCTGCACCAAAATCGAAGCTGGTGTGTTGGCACTCTCAATCATGAATGGTGAACAGTGAAAATGCTTGGTAGGAGGATCACACTGTATCTTACTAATTAAAAAGTAAAAGCTCCAGAAGCCAAGGATTTGCAGTGTAAAGCTAAGGGATTTTTGGTGTACTGCAAAGGGAGTTGATGTGCAGTGCCTTTTATTGTTTAGATGGCAAACTGTTCCAACAAGCATATTATGAGAACTGTTGGAGAAGGGATTGCACATCCAGCTGCTATTGCTTTTTTAGGTATTAATTTGTCATGCATCATTTCATATTATTTCATGTAATGACATCTTCTATTAAGTTATTTTAGGACATAGGTTGTGACTGCAGCTGGAACCATATGTCACATTATATCACATCAAGTGGCACCATAAGGTAAATGCTTGGTTTGAGCTTCTAATTTTTTTTCACAAATTGAAGAGTTAGGACCATTCAGGTGCATGAAGTGTGCAGGATAAAAAATTAACAAACCACTTAGTGCCTTCTAAAAGGGTAGAAAACTCAAGAGCCTTTCAGGGTCCTATGCCCCCAGGGCTATATCCCAGTGCTGTCACCAAATCCGTGTGGAACCTTTGGTTTTGTATGAGTGTAAATCTGCATCTCTTCCAGAGTCAAGTCTGCTTTCCTTTTCCTAGGAGCCCTCTTGCTTTGGAGAAGGAAAGACAGATGTGTTTTGAGCTTTGGAGGCTGCAGACTCAGTATGGTCCCTTCCTTTACCCCACTGCTGGGCATTACAATACATTTGGATGGGCTCATTGGTTTGCGGCACCCATGGCTGGACACTTGAACTTGCTCACAAATCTGGGGCCTAAGGAGACAGCCATTCCTCACCCAATTCCCAGTGTATTCCCAGGGAAGTGTGAATATGTGAACTTGGGCTGATATTCCTTGATGTCAGAGTGTTATATCTGATTTTTTCCAGACTGATTTTTGACTGCAGCAAGCCTTTGGGAAGGCTCCAGCTGTCAGTGTTTACTGAAAACACCAATTTGAGAAGCGCTGCATTGGGACTGAGGCTGAGGTTTCTTACCTGTCCATGGTGAAGTCAGAGGTGCTGTCTCCTCCCCTTTCCCCTTCTGCAGCCCTGAAGTGTCAGACTTGGCTGCAACAAGAACTGCCAGACTGCTGTCCTGGCTGATGGGTTTCTCTTCGTGCATAACAGCTGAAGGAGAGACAGCCCTGAGCAAGTGGTTTGCCTTATTAATTCTTTGATGAAACATGCACTGGGTTTCAACTGCGGTTAAACTCTTCTAGCAAGACTTCTCAACTGATGGATTTTTAAGCATATATCTCCATGCAGATCTCTGGAAATCAGGTACCAGGTGTGTTACTGTCCTGGTTTCAGCTACAGTAGAGTTAATTTCTTCTCAGTACCTGTTACAGTGCTGTTTTGATTTCAGAATCAGAATGGTGTTGATAACACACTGATTTTTGGGTTTTGCTAAGTCGTGTTTACCTTAAGTGAAGGATCTTTTTTCCTTGGCTCATTCTCTGCCAGTGAGGAAGTGTGCAAAAGAATCTGAAGGGAGCATAGCTGGGACAGGTGACCCAAACTGACCAAAGGGATATTCCACACTGAAGAACATAGTGCTCAGTATATAAAATGAGGGAGTTACATGGAAGTGGGATCTGTCTGGGTCTGGGTTTGGGAAGGTTTGGTTTGTCTGGTCTGGCATCGTGCGCAGTGAGCAATTGTATTGTGCATGAATTGTTTTTCCCTTTTTATTATCACTATTTTTATTTACCATTATTAATCTATTCTACTTTATTTTCAATTATTAAACTGTTATTATTTCAACCTACAAGTTTTAATTTGATTCTTATCCTCATTCCACTGCGGTGGGCATGCAGAGAAGGAGGGGAGAGAGTGAGTGGCTGTGTGGTGCTTAATTTCCAGCTGGGTTTAAACCATGACAGTCACTGACTTTGTCATCCATGCTGTTTGTGAGACGTTTTGCTCACAGATGATGATGTGGATCTGCCAATGGATCCCCAGACACCAGTAAAATACTTTTTGTTTCTGAGCTGCTACCAGTCACTACTCTCAGCACTGACATTTTAATTGCCATGTATTTAGGGGCTATGAATAAATATAGACTGGAAATTAGAAGCAATGGGGGCCTGTAACTGCCTTCCTGAAGAAATGATGGGAGCAAGTTAATTACTTTTTAGATAGAACAGAGCGGGAAAAGGACTGGATAGTGTGGGTGCCTGTGATGTTTGTGGGTTTTATCACTGTGATCAATGCATTTCCTTCCATTACTGCATTTTCTGTTTAGAGAAGAAAACACGTCCTTCTGCTCCTGTGTTTTCAGACTGTTAGTGCCTTATGAGTGTCCAGTGAGATTCTGAGTCTTTGAATGGTAATCTCCTCCCACCTTCAGCTCTTACCTAAGTGTGCTGATGCTTCATATTTAAATCAATTAATCTGTCCAGTTAGGCTCAGATGCCACTTCCATTTATATTGGCTAAGTCACTCTCAAGAGCTAATGGTCCACTAATGCAGTCCTACAATTCCCCCTGTGAGTCCAGAAGGACAGCCAAGTTCCCAAACCATCCTCAGTGAAAAATCAGAGTAGCTCAGCATAATATAGTATCAAGAACCACAGGAGATGTCTGAAGGCTTAAAAGATAACATGCATAAGCAGAGTACCAGAGAAGACCCATTAAATGGATTGTGACTTTGTAGTGTGATTAAAATCAGTTGGACAAGGGTAATCCATCTGTGCTGATGCAAGAAAACTATTCCTGTGAGTTAATGGTGTGTTAAAGAACATGCAGCATTTTTGTCTTCTAAGAACACAGGAACATTTCGTTTAGACTAAAGGGCTGTCTAGTCCTGTACTCTGCCTTTGACTGCAACCAGCAGGCTATGCAGGACAAGGATACAGAGGGGCCCAGGGGTAAAAATTATATTTTTTTATCATAGGAACTGTGGACATCTCTGATGAGGAAATATCTCTTGGCAAGACAAAGAGAAGGACAGCTGACTTATAGAAATGAAACAGAGACTTTATTTGGGCTAATGGAAAATGTAGATTTCCATGGGGCTAGGATTTCAAAAGAAATTTTCAACCTTTGAATTTTTCACAGCAGACATGTCTGTTTTTATTAAATCTCTTAGAATCCAAAGCTACTTATTTTTATCCCTCTGGGCTCTGCTCTCCTATTAAGAAAATCACCAGTGTCACGACTCCAAGTGTATATAAAACCAGCCTGTTTTCTTGTAGTCTAAGACTGAAAGTGTCCAGTTAGTGGTGAACTGATGCTGTATCTCTGAGACAAGTGTTTAAATATAGTTTCATGTGTATGCACTTAAACTTGAAGGCAGCAAGGGCTCAATGATGTCTGCATGTACATGAATGCCCAAATGCTGGGGGATTGTGTGAACTTGGTGCCACTGGTGGGTATGGACCATTTTTGTGACACTAGGAGACAGTGAGACTGTAAGAAAATCCCAGTCTACTACAGCAACTAGTATGGAAACAAGGAAGACAAGTGCTGTAATCTATCAGGCTCAGCTTCTGCTGTTTTAATTCTATTTCACAGGGGGTGTCAAGTCTGGAAATCCTACCAGGTGTTTCAAGGCACAGCTGGTGACAAGACTGAAAAACAGCCATTCTGCCTTGCTTTACTGTTTGGTTTTGCCCTGGCAGCTGTGCCAAACCTGGTTCCAGAGTCAATTTGCCTAGACAAGTCTCCTACACTTTTCAGGATGCAGACACTGAATAGTTTCTAGTAAATTCTCTACCAAAGATTCAGGTGCTTTGTTTAAAGTAAGGAAAGTTATATTCAATGGCCCCAAGAACTGCTTTTCATCTTATAATTCTTGGCTGAACATTTGGAATAAAGTTAGTGACTTCAATTTTCTTCTGAAATGGGTGCTTACCCACACCACTGAACTCTAGATCAGAGTAGGTCTTTTGGCCTGACTTTGCTGTGTCTGAGACACACATTTAAGGTTAAAACATGCATCAGTCTTCACATATTCTCTGCAGTGGAGTGGTAATGGGATGCATTCCCAGTGCATGGGACAGATTATTTAATGTATGTTAATATTATGAGCAGGCTGTTGGGTTCTACTGCGCTGCACCAAAGGGTAAAATAGACAGTAAAAGTATAAGTTACTAGTAAGGATGAAAAATATAAGAGCACGTCTAAGAGGTGATATATCTAACTCAGCTGGCAAAAGAAAGGATTGTGTAGCTTTGCAGTGGAACACGCTGATATGAAGGAAGAAAAAAATTAGAATGCTCAATAATGCTTTTTAGCATCTTCATGCCCAATACCCCTAAGATCAATATTACAGCAGTCTGAAATATGAACAGTTTCTTTTTACACCATTGAATACAAACTTTGTCTTTTATCGTCTATATATCAAAACCAAATTAGCTGCTCATGTGAAAATGAGTGATTCAGAAGCAGCTTCTAGTTTTTTTGCTGTTTCTCTAGTTAGATTAAAGGCACTTTAGCCAATAAGAGGACAAGGCAGTTCTTTTATCTATCTGTGAAAGAGATCTTTGCATGTATTTTTTTTTCCTCTGGGCATATCAGAATTATTGGTGATTGATGAGGATCATGCTTTCAGGCAATCCCTTTAATAAAGTTACCTATCAGAGAGATCTTAAAGTATCTGAAAGGAAGAAGTGGAGAATAGTTCATTACAGGCTGTTACATAAATGTTCTTGGGTGAGGATCTTCCAGCACAAAGGCAGCCACAGAGCTCTCACTGTCATTTCCAGAGTTTTTGTAGCCTTATCACAGTACCTGTCACTGTGTCCTGCTTCCAGCAGTGACAGGGTTGATTTTTGCAGTAGCAAAGGGAGCATGGCTAGGACCTGAAAGTTGCTCTACACCACCTCACGTCATTGCCAGGGGTAGGGGACGGGTGTTTATTCCAGGGAAAAGGGGTTCTTTCCTGTCAAGTAAATGTGTTGGAGGGAGCAGCTGGGTAACCCTAATTCTGACCATTTGCATGTGAACCACTTGCCTCTCTCTTGTGCATTTTTTAAAATTAATCTTGTTGTTGGTACTGTTCATTTTCTTATCTCATTGCTGTCTCCAGTAAACTGTTATTATCTTAATTGGTGATCTTGGCTTATTGTACCTCCAGTTCTCCTCTCCAGTCACCTGCAGAGGATGGGGCACTGGGGAGTGAGCAGTGCATGGTTTTAGTGAGAGCACTAAACTGGAGAATACCATTTTCTAAACCACGACACACCAGCACAAACAAGAAACAAGCTTGGGATTCCTCATAAACTGGAATACATAATAGGATTCTTTCCTGTTGGCATAGACTGAGAAATTGGTTTTCCACTATTCATTAAACAGTAAAACACCCAAAAATACATCTTAAAGAATAAAAAGATTCATGCCTTGTTTTAGAATAAAGGCATTTTACCTTGTTGTGTCTTCTATGCCTTCCACAAATAAATGTTAATTATTAATACAAATAATAGGCAACACTGTTGTCTAATTTGAAATTGAACTGTTTGGTGCACTCTGAGTAATTTTGAAAGCAGAATGTATTTCTGAATAAAGAGCATGACACTAACCTTACATATTCAGAATTCAAATCCTAGAATTGCTTAAACCCATACTTTGAACCCTGAGAGAGATGTTGAAGCACTCGCATGTCCAAGATGTCACCTAAAGTGGGAAGCACGTCAGATGGAGTTTCAAAATTGCAGCTGGGGATAAAATGCAATGTGGAAACAAATGGATGTATTTCTGGGGACCAGAAATGCTCCAGGTGAAATGCACAGCAGATGCTTCTAGTTTAAAGAAGTCTAAGGAGCTGAGTTTTATACTCTGAAGCATAAGGTCTCCTACAACCATTGGTTAAGACTTATGGAGAGTGTGCAGACCCTGTATGCAGACCCTGGAGAGTCATTTACCCACAGAACTCTGCCTTCAGTGGGAATTTCATGCTTGCTCCTAAGGAAAGACTTAGACTTGTTATGCAATATGTCTTCTGATATTTTAGGCACCTCTTCCCTGTCTGAGTAAGGGGATTCATACATCAGAGAGCAATCCCAGCCCTGGTGTGGCCTGGCGGCCACTGCCTGCCAAGTTGTCTCTCTGATCACCAGAGAGCAATCCACTTCCATGGAGCAGGTAGATTAAATTTTCCAAAATAAAACCGTACAGAGTCAGATGTGAGTAGAAATGAAGAGGCATTTATTATTGATGCCTTTTGTTAAAAATTTATGAGGAGCCATAACTCTGCGTGGTATTTTAAGTATAGTATTTAGAGATGTATTTCCCTTTCTCCTCTTTGATTAGTACAGTTGATGTACTTTCATAGGCTTTGAATTAGCTCCACGCCAGCAACAATTGTATTTCTTCAGAGAAAGCTTTGGGGTGTGATCAGCTGGACATTTGGGTCTTTTTGTAATATGATGTGTTGTCTGATGAGAGTTAATGAGCTTCTGGATACTGCAGTTATTTCCACCTGGCCTAGGTCAAGGCTTTCTAATGATACAGTTCCCCACATCTTCCTTTCCCAAACAAATTTGTCAATAATACCAAGTAACAAAATCCCAGTGCAGTGGAGAGTTTCAAATCTATGTATGCAATCTCTTTTTTTACACTACCCATTAATTTATATGTCCAGTAGAGCCACAGAAATCAGAGTCTCTGGAGTCTGAGAGACAATCGGCTATCCAGACACAGATGTCTGCTTTAGGATGAGCTACTCTTGAGTCTCTTGAGTCTCCAGTTGCCTTGATTATGTTGTCGTGGACTGAAATGGGAGCTTAGACACCCAGTTCATATTTAGAAAACACACGCTCTAGGCTAAATCCCTCCCAAAATGTTCAATGTTACCTTTCAGTGCTGGTTTCAGTTCCCCATTCACAGGTGTCAAGTGCCATTTCAAATGCCCCTGGGGATACCAACTGGCCTAGGAGCCACTTCAGAGAGGTGATGGGCTCTCAGAGGTCCTATTGCATATCACCCAGCCTTTGGTTTTATGTCACTCAGAACCTGCATTTGAATGCCTGAATTCTGCTGTTAAATCCCATATTAATTATGTTGCTCTAGGAAAATAGATCCTTGAGAGAGATGCTCTTCAGTCACGCAATACAGAGAATTGTACACTATATTTAACAACCTCTTCATAATAAATACTTTATTATTTACTTGATTTTCTACAGTTTTTCTCCTGGCTTATTTTTAATAATGTATTTACTTTGAATGCATTCCTGCCTTTCATGTTTGTGTGTGTTTTCCTCTGCTTTATCTACACAACAACTATTTTTTTGGCAACTAATAACAAAAAAATATACTTCCAAAATTATCCATAAGCTATCTTTATTTTATTTTTTAATAATTATTTATTTTTGAAATGTGTTTGGCTTTTGTGCCCATGTTATTATAGCTGTTTACTTAGCACAATGCTTTTCATTCCACTAATAACTGTTCTGAAAGATGAGCTAATTTTGCATAACGGAGTGTGCAATTACAGTCTCTTTTCAAAAATTGTGAAAATCCCTTCACTTTCAAAAAATGTATTAGATGATGTTGATTATATTTTATGCATAAAATTGAACTGATTTATATGCATTTATTCCTTTAGGGCATCAGAATGGACAGAAAGCCTTGCAGTTATTCAGCAATGTAAGCTAACCTTAGAGTGCATTTAGTCCTTGTATGGAACTGCTTGAAAGTTTTTTGTGTAAGGATAATGAGGTAATGAATTTCATGGATAGCCTCAAGATCTGATAATTAGCCTGCTTGTTATGATTTTCAAATATTTGATTATCTTCTTTCTATCTAAAGAATCATTTAGGTGACTGATGCAAATTTTCTTGATGGGCAAGTATTGGTTGGACTATTTTTGTTGCCATATACAACAAAAAACAAGCCACTGCCACCATCATGACCAGATTTATGCACTGCCAGCTGATTCACTCAATCTAAAGCTCATACAGAAATTGCAGTTTTTTCATGGGACCTGAGACATTTTGAAGGACACAAGAGCTGACAGACTGCCTGATCCATAGATGTGACATTATTAACTTCAGTCACAAGAGGTTTAATCTCCAAATGCAGGAGGCAGAAAAACCTTTTGTTTCTGGATTTTCCTCTGCTTACATGAGTGGAGAAGAGGTGCTAGAGTTATACTCAGCTTTGTTACAATGCCACTGACTATGAAAGGCTGAATCTGAAGTCCTTCCTCAAAGTTCATAGAATTTTTTTCAGGAACTTCTCCCTTACATTAAGTTCAAATTCATTTCCTTTAAAAAGAGCTCCAAGTTGAATAGAAGATATCTCATAATTAAAAACATTGCTACTTCTTTAATGATCTAATTAGTTTTACCTGCCAGGGTCAGCTTCATTGATTTCAATTAAAAAGAAAACGAAAAGACCTGCCAAGTGACCTACTTTTTAATATATTCAGTGAGATCAAGGTTGGAGAAGCAAAATGTTTTAATGAACACAATCAGTGTTTGCTGAAAGCAAAACTATTACTGATTTCTTATTGATCTGAAAAAGGAAGGTACAAACTAGGTTGGAGGATAATTCATGTTTTTTTCATTAAAAATCAATGAAAACAAGACTGACCTGTTTTATTCCCCTTGTGTTTACACTTGAAACAGATTTGATCATTAGGGGAACAGTAATGGTCTAATTATTTAGACCATTCTTAATTCAAATTGTAGAAGTGGATGGAGTTGCCTAACTATAAATAACAAAATGCTTTTACATAATAGTATCTGGGGAAATGGTGTGCTGGGAGTCAGATTATGGCCACAGAACAGCATTATTAATTTATGTCATGACTTCAGAAGTACCATGTAACATTAGGTTGGACAGGAACATCAGAGTTAAGAAGAAAAAAAGCTTTCAGATCAGACTTTAGTAATAAGTGTAAGTAATGAGTCTCTCCTCTCTTTGAAGTGGGATGATGTTGTGTGATGTACATTACAGCTTGTAAACTGCTTGTCTAAAGGGCCATCTCCAAGGCCTGTAAAACAAATAACACACATTTTTAGCCAGATATTGCATTATGGAGTATTATGGTAATGGCTGTGTCTCTACAGTTAAATTAAAGTGCCAAAAGGAGCGACCCTGAGCACTGGACCCCAGCTCTATTTTGGGCCTCTCCAGCTGGCTCTTTCTGAGACTAAATTTATGTAGGTGTTGGCAGCGTGGCTGTGAGCTTGCCACTGCCACTTGGTGTTGGTGCCAGGGATTGCTTCTCTACCTTTTGTTAAAGCTGGCAGTAGGAACAGAGGCAGTTCAGCTTCTTTGAAGCTCAGTCCCAGTAACCCCTTGTCAAATATACCATGTTCTTGCTGCACTGTGACAGCAATGTCAGTGACATTCTTCTGGCAGTGACAGTCTTTGTAAATAGGGAACTTTCAGACTAGGCTTTAGAGCTGGGGAGATCAGTTCAGCTGTTGGGATCTGTCTGACCTTTCTGGCTTTTTTGACCTAGAGGCTGTTTGTCTCAGTGATCTTAGTGCAATTGTGTGTATTGGAGAAATGCATGTTGTTCTTTGTTAGTGATTTCCTAGCCTTTAAATGCATTGTTTTCTATTTGCACCTTGAGTTTTTGTGCAAAAGTCCCCTAGCACAGCACTACCATTAGTCTTAGCAAGGAGACTTGTCTTGTCCTACATTGAAGGGCTCTGAAGGGCTGAGGGACATGGACCACTATTCTCTTCCTTTCTGAAGCACAGAATTTTTCTAATGCATGCCTGAAGCTTAAAACAAGCTTAAACCAATAATGCCTCCAGCCTTCTTCTTTAGGCAGACAATCAATCATGCTTTGAATGACTGCTGTGCAGATGAAATCTAATCTATTTTTACTGATTCGTGCTACCACGTTTTCCACCATTTGTATCCACAGGTGGAAAATACCCTTTTTTAGGCTTTATATGCCCCTTTATATGACCCAAATGTTTTTACACATTTTGTTAAATAAAAATTACTTATGCCCATTTCAGTTCAGCAGCAAAATCCCCAAGTAATCTTGTAACAAAAATATTTCTTCATATAACTTCTTCAGAGCCCTATTCAGTCAATAATTTGATTAAAAAGCCTTCACACCCTTTTCATAACATTGCCACAGCCAGGATTAGACTAACAACCTGATAATTATAAAGCTAAGCTCAACTTTGGAGAAGCACAACAAAGTGGTTAACGAAAGAGAACTTTCTTGTTCTATAATGAATTTTTACACCAAAATTCAAGCGACAAACCATGGCCTGTTGAATTCTCATTATTACTGTTATTATTACAAGTTCCATGAACTTCTTATGTACATGACTGAAATGTCAGCTACAAAATAGAGTAGGCAGATGGCCTGCTCTATTTTGAAACATGGCATGCAGTTAGGTTACTTTCTTAGCAGTCTTTTGGGAAACCAGTGCATCTTTCACACAGATTCAAGTGTTGTTTAAAATCCTCAAGGTCTTTGTTACCTAGCCCTGTGCTTGGCCAGATTAGGTTTTGATTTGCACTTTTGTTTTTGCCTCCCTTTATTTTCGAGTGGTTTTTTATACAAGATGATGTTCAAGCAGTTTAAGTTTCATTGATTAAATTAACACAGATTTATTTTTTTAAACTAATTTGCCCAGGAACCAGCCTCATGCAAGGCTTTTGATAGTCTCAAGGAATTCTGTCTATGAGCACTTCTATCTATGTTTGGAGGAATACATTTGGATGAAGACCTTGCAGCACCATGTGTCTCAGGGCTTAGATGTGTTTTCCTCTGCTAATGTTTGGCAGGCATGTGAATGTCTTGGTTTGAAAGACAAGTGTCTGCTTAAGGAATGCAGGAGCCTCCCCTGAAATGGAAAATGTAAACCCCCTCCCTCCAAATTATTATAGTTTTGAAATTAAAAGGCTCTCAGGCAAAGGTATAGGAATAGGAATAACAGTTCTTTACTATGAAAACTAAAAATACAAATGTAATAGCTCAAACAAAAAAATCCTACTGACAGAGTCAAAATATGACCTGACACCCTGTTGGCCAGGCTGTTGGCAGCAGCCTGTTCAAATGGTGTCTGCAGTCCTCCTGCAGTGACAGGTGTGGTTCTGTTGAAGCAATGATCCTGTAGAAGGGTGGAATTTTCCTCAGAAGGTCCAGTGGTGGTGTAGATGGCCTGGTATTCCTCTGGGAATCCAGTGGAGAAAGCAGCTTCTTCTCTGAGAATCCAGTGGGAAAAGGCTGCCTGGGGTCTTCAAATCTCAGATTATATCCAGGTGGGAATGCTTGGCCTCTCCCTTGGGGAGGAGCTTCTCACAATGAGATGCTGTAATTTTATCAGTCATGCAGTGACACTCAATGGCCCATTAACAGCAGATGTCTCCCTGGAGGGAGGATGGGTTGTGGAAGAGATAAGGGAAGACTGCCCAATTAACAGAAGATAATTGCCCCACAGATAGGAATATAATACACACACCCATTTCCACCCTAAGGCAGTGAGATAACAGGAAAAATGCAATGTGTAGTCCTTGTCTGGGGAATGCACTATAGCAGGTGTAGCTGAAAGGCAAGACTTAAGGTTAGTGTCCTTTTCTGAGCATGAATGTGGGCCTAAATTTTCTTTTTCTTATTTTTTTTTCAGATTTGTGCTCCTTTGGACCTTTTCTTCCCCCTTGCACCACCTTTTCATTAGTCTTTCTTGAGATATGAAAAAACTTCAAATGCTCATAGGGCACAATGTCCTAATGTGTAGAGTCACTAACTACGTCCCACTCTAATTGTATCTCTAGCACTGCCCCATAGACACAATTCACCTTTTGTGCATGGGGAGGTGGATTCAGTTCAAAACATCTGAAGTGTAGTCTGAAGTCTGTGTTGCAGCCTATTGGAGAGAGATTTTTTCAGTAAGAAATTGAGGATATGCCTGGCATGATTTGGGGTAGTGCATAATGTGGAGTGGAGGTGTTTGAAGGTGAAGAGCTCATTGAGAAGGAGTTGAAGGAGTCTGGAGGAGCCCACCCACTGAAGGACTGTAAGAAGGCTGAGTTGTGCCGGAGATAAGGGGTCTCTAATACCTTCATGTCCTCCCTTTGGTTTTCCAGACTCTGTGCCTTCCTTCTTATCTTCCCTCTCCTTTCCACTGCTGCAGACTTCTTAAACACTCAGTCCCTCACAGTACACATTTCACCAGTATTATTCAATTACTTCCTTAGAAGCATTGGAGCTCCTTCTGAATTTTCTGCTATGCTCTATTTTTTTTTTTTTTTTAACAGCTCAAAGCTGTTTTCCCAAAGCCCTCGCTGGAGAAGATTGCATCAAAACATTTGTCTTTCTTCCTTCAGCATTAAGAGGCTGGGTGTGAATTGATGACAGGAGGATGAGAGGCAGCTGCACTGAATGCTGATCTGACTCACATACTACCTAGCTCATATTAAAGACCTCACAGTTAAAAGTTTGAATGACCTTTCATGTTCACAGTGTGCTTGTAAAGTGTGATCCCTTTCCCTAGTGAGCATTGATGAAAACTGTGCTCTCTTTTCCCTCCAAGTGTGCACCCACTGTGTAGCTGATATACTTTGGTGACAATTAGAGCCATGGTGCATCCAAATCAGTTAATCCCAAAACAAGTGAGTGAAACTTGCCATTTAAAAGAAATTTTTGTTTGTTTTATCTCACTCTTTTTGCAATGTATTTCTCCAGAATTGTGTTTGTCAAGTTTGCTTTGTTTGAGTACTCCCAAATCTGGAACATTCATGGTAACCAGACATCCATATAAATTTTAAAACACTTAGATCATTGATAAGGAAGAGTGAGCAGACTTTTAATTCCAGTACAAGTGGCACTCTGCTATAATAATACTCAGGGCATTATTGAAAGCATGCCTTTCTTTTAGTACAAGTATGCTAATTGCTTCTCAGTCTGCAACAACTCTAAGCACTATTTTAGTAGCATTTCTCATCAAAATTGCTTCAGCATTTTAATTAAACAGCATTTGTTTAATCCCCAGTGTGTATCTTTTAAATTGGTGAAACACTCCTTAACAAGTGTTTTTTTGGCTCAGAAGAACCCCACTGGAACTGTTTCAAGGATGCAGACCTGGCAAGCAGAAAGGGAGAAGGCTGGTTACCTCCCAGGTGTTTTGGATCTGCAGTGTCTTACAGCAGGGGCAGGTTCTGAACCTGTCAGAGGAAACCACTCCTGACAGCCATGCCAGTAGCTTACTTTTCTCTCCCTCTTCCCTCTTTGTACTAAGGTAAATTATCTTTCTCTATAATTTTGTGTTCAACACTCCCTTACCCTGAATTTCTTCGATATAAACAATGTCCAAGGAAGCTACGAGTGCTTGTGGCAGCATTAACACTTAGATTCTTGACATTGTCCACTCTAAGGACTACTATTCAAACAGAAAAAATGCAGAATTGCTTTTCCTCTGAGGTACAGCCACGAGCAAAGGAAGTGATCCACTTCATAACCTGCTAAGCCCAGACACTCTAGACACTCTTTCAGATATGTAAAGTAATGGTGCTGTTGGGAAATGGACATGCTCACATAAAACACATGGTTGTATTCTGTTGTCTTGATTTCTTCCACTTGCAATGAGAACTGCTATTGGATTGTAACACTGCCTGAAATATATTGGTTGCTGATGAGTCATCCCACTGGAAAGGGCTACTTGCATCATATTACTCCAGTGCTGCTCTATTACTCTCTTGCTACCCTGTTCTCATGCTGAAGGGCCGTTATGCCAGGCCTTTGGGAGGAAAGTCTAGGGATGAGATGTGAATATATTTAATAAAGCAGTCCAGAAGCAGAAATAGGCTTTTCATCTGGCATAGTACATGACATTTTTCTAGAGCATGTATTGAAGGACACCATCTCTGCCTTCTTTAGAATTTTTTCATTGTATTGATTTATATTAGTTTGCAAAAGATGGAAAAATGCATTATTCCTCAGTCCTCTAGGAAATGACATTGGATTTCATTTGGCATTGCCTGTTGAAAGCTGTATCTGATGGCAGACAGATCTCACATTCAGAAAAGACCTCTGGGTTTTATAGGTTGATATTTGGTTTTGGAAGACAGATCACTTAGTTAATTCCAAAGGCATCAAGGTGAGTCACCTCTTTCTTTTAAATTTCTTGTTTATGTACTGTACCTCCCTGCGGTTGTGTTGAGGTTCATGTTCCTGCCGTATTTGGAAAAGGCTTTAAGGAGATACTTTACTATGGTTGCAGTCCAAATTCCCTGCCACCCCTGCTTCCAAAGGCAGTCTCTATGAGTCATCTAACAGGTTTATGGGAACATATTCTCTGCAGGTGCTTTTGGGCTTCTTTACAAACAACTTCATCTTATTTCATAGAGACAGGATTTTTTAATAATTCTTTCTGGTTTCCCAGGAAATTTAGACAGAATCAGATGTAGATATTATAAAGTTCTAAATCAAGTGAAACATCACAGGAAATACCACATTCAAACATTTATAGATTGTGTAGTGAATGATTTTAGAGAGGGCACAAAAATGCTTGCTAAATCACTTTAGATAAAAAGAAATAAAACAGAAGCTTCATCTTAAGAATCTTTACCATAATAGTACATTGTTTGGAGGAGTCATATGGAACAAACATCACTTCTGACATTTACATTAATATTGTCATTTCCAGAGGGATATTTCAGTTAATTTCTTTTCCCTCTGTTTTCTCTAGTGGCTGTTCCTTAGGCTGTGTCTTGATATAATGGATAATATAAATTCCATGATTCTTCAAATGTAGAAAGTGATGCTTTGCAGGTTGTAAACACTTCTGCCCTTTAAGTGTTCAAAAGACTCAATTTTCTGCATGCAGTAGGGACTCCTGCTAACCCACTGATCTGCATCCACCTGCTATTCAGGACTCTCTCTCTTCCTTTTAACTTTTCTTGGCCTCCTGTGTTCTCTCAAGGAGCAAAAATTAAATAATGCTGCTGTCTTGACTCCAGGTAGATCCCAAAGCAGCAGTTTACAGGGCCAAAAAAAAAAAAAAAGTACTGCTTGGTTTTGGTTATCCATCTATTTTCAGGTTTGCTTGAAGTACTTTACATAAAAGAAAGAAGGTGGCATTTTTGGAAAGGTTAAGTATCCATGTGGGTTTAGAAGCAGCTCTGTTATTTATTGATCTCCATTGAAAAAGATACTTCACATT
The DNA here is from genome assembly GCF_017590135.1 of Pyrgilauda ruficollis. Lineage (NCBI taxonomy): Eukaryota > Metazoa > Chordata > Aves > Passeriformes > Passeridae > Pyrgilauda > Pyrgilauda ruficollis. The sequence continues at coordinate 7,970,475 of NW_024524266.1, forward strand.
TTCAGGAAAAATGGCCAAAAATCATCTGAACATACAAGCCAGGTAACCTCAGGAAGCAGTCTTAGGGAAAGGGCAGGTAACTATGATGGTAGGAGTCTGCCTACGGTTGGGACCAGAAAAGCCTGTGGCAAGAAGGAGGGAAATACTTGGGAAATAATCCTCCTGTGAAAGGCAAATGAGTAAGGGGATTTGTTTGATTAAATCCTACCTCTGCTGCATAAGTCTTGAGAGATTGCAGAAAGTGTTAAAAGAGTGAGAAAATTTTGCTGCTTGAGAACAGACTGAGTTGACTCTACTGGAATGCTCAAGGAGCCAATCCTGCCTGATGGAGACCCCCTGACAAATGCTTCTTTTTCTTTTCTTCCTTCTTTTATTTTTGCATCTTAGCTGGAAAGGAGTAGGAATTCAAGTGGAAAGTAGCAACATTGCTTGCTCTGCACTGAAAAAGAAGGAATGTAGGATTTTTTTTTTTGGTGCATTTTTTTGTTGGTTTAGTTTTTTTTTTGTTATTTTTACTTATCTCTCTTTCTCTGGATGAGTGATGCTTTAGCTTTAATTAAATATTGATGTAAGCATCTAACCATTACCGGGACATGTACATAAGGAGCACATGTGTCTCTAAGACATTTCCAACATTCAAACAAACCCAGAACAAATTAGGCAAGTCTGTCTAATTCAGTGCCTTTGAATTAAGAGAATCTGGATGGAGACTCTTCTCACACAAGGCTTGATATAATCAGATATGGTTCCTTTTCCCTTGTTCCACAATTTCTTAAATAGAAGATCATCCACTGCTGGATGCAGGCAGCCCATCTTAGTTTCAATAAGAACTGTCTGGGTACATCTCTGGAAGGCATCTGGCCACTAATGAGAAAATGGGGACATAATAAAACAGATTGTTCCTGTTCTCCTCACTGAGTACAAACGTGTACAAAGTATTGCAGTTTGCCAAATGTCTCACCAAGACACTTTCTCAGAATATGAACAAAGATCCCTCAGAAATAATCTGGTCTGTTTCTGTTGCATAGAGTGGATGGAGGTATTTCAGTTATCTTAAATGGAAAAGAACTTGCCATAATTCCCAAATTTGATTAGATGGAAAATCCAGACAGTAAACTGACATACATTTTATTTGAGCATATGAGTTTATCAAAGAAGAAGCAGTCTGTGTGTGTTGGAGGAATGCAAAAGACCATTTGCCCTGTCTGTCTGTTTGTATAAGCACAGCCAGTTTAACTACTGCGCTGCAGCAGTACCATCTGTCAGATCAGCTATAAGGCATGTTTTTATGTCACAATAAAGATCCAGTGATAGTTTGCCTTTCATCTTAAAAGGGGTGGGGAGAGAAAATAGGGATTTTGTCTATCATTTATGTCTAACTGCTGCCTCACAGGTGTCAGACTAGTTTCTACGTTTTTCCCCAGGAAAAAAAATACAAACAAAAAAATCATCAGCATCATCATTACCACCACCACCACCATCACCACCATTACCAACCAAAACCCAAACCAACCAAAAAAACCAAACCAAAAAAACACCAAAGCCCAAAAAACCAAAGCCCAAAAAACCCAAAACAAACCCAAAACAAAACAAAGAATACCCACCAAAAAAACCCCCAAAATAACCACAAAACAAACCCACCAAAACAACCCCCCCAAAAATCCCCCCCAAACCACTCATTACAACCCTTTCCAGATTCCTCATCATCCCCCAGAAAAAAATGGGTGCCTCAAACATTCTCCATTTTGACCAGCAGCTTCTGAACTGCCCTTTCCTTTGTCTGATGAGAACCTGGAACTCATGGGAGCTGTGTCACCAACCTTCTCTGTGGTTTCTAGCACTGCATGGGATGTGGTGGGTTCTCAGCTTCTGACATATAACACCAAGTGTTCAAAGGTATTCCTGAATTATTTTCTGCATTTTTCATACTTGATTTTCAGACCCAAGATTATTTGCTCATATACTCCCATCATCTGAGTTGATTTTATTTTGTTAATGAACATGTATTTACAAGTGTCCAGATATTTTAATTTTCTTCTCCTTTTGCCTCCCTAGAAAGATAATTTATGTCATAAGAAGCAGAAAACTTTCTCCTTAAGAGTTTCCTAGTAGAGGAGGAGTCCTGAATGAGAGCTGGACTTGTGCATTGTGCTGAAGTCATCACTAGGTTCATACTTTTAAAATGAAGTCTAGAATTGCATGGTGCAATAATTTATGCCTGGTGAAGCATCTTATTAGGGCCATGAAGTTATACAAATTAATTATCCCCTAGGCTTCTAGGTCTGTTCTGTGTGTGGCTCCAGAAATAAATTCCTACAAGGGACAGAGGCAAAACTGCTTCTGCACTTATAAAGGGAAATGGCTCCCATGTGGCTGGGAGGGTGGGGCATGCAGCAGGGCGTCGGCACATGAAGCAGCTAAGGTCCTAAACAGATTCCTTTGTTCATGATCATTGTGTCTTCTTGTGCCTCAATTTGACACCCAAGCAACTGAAGTAAGAGCTCCTCCACACTTTATTGTTCAGTAAAGTACTACAAAGTATTTTGAAGAATGATGAATAGCAGATTCCCTGAGAATATAATCTGAAATAGATCATCAGATCTTTTAGTGAAACTTTTTGGCTGCAGCGACAATGTTGAGAGACAATGTTTTAAAGTTACAAGGCATGACATAAGAAAACACTTTGGGGTGTGTGAGGAAGATGCCCTTTCCCTGGGAGGGCTCATCAGACCACTCCCATTTTCCTGGCTCTTTGCTCCCCTCTTTGCCTGGGAACAGCTCCTCAGCTGGGTGTGGATGGAGATGTGACATGGTCCTTTTCCCTGAGGGTCACCTGTCCAGCTGTGCCTGAGGTCAGCCTCCACTGCTCCCAGTAAGTCAGCAGTAGCTTCCATGCAAGTGTTCACTGTCCTGGGATTGCCAAATGGCACTGCTTGGTGACCTTTCCCAGGATGGTGCTGAACACAGGGGCTTAATCACCTCCCTGCTTCTACTACAGCATCTGTTTCCCTGTAACACGGCTCCTGCTCACTCTAGCAGGCAACTTCCTTCTCAATCCTTTTGAAGACGTTGTATTTCAGTTGCAGTACTTCATAAAAAGCATATTGGAACAAGCTAACCTTTAAGAGAATTTTGCTGACCTGCATTGAGTTCTTTTATAATTAAATCTGGCACACTCCAGCTATAGGTTCTGAGTCACCTCTTCACATCACAGCAAGGAGCTACTGAGACCTCCAGCCTTTTGAAATTACAAAAGCATTTTGTAAGACCATTTTCTATGTTGATTGAGTTGTAGCTACCTTGGGAAAAGTCTCTGGAACCTTTAAAAGAAACAATTTCTTGTCAGCTCAACTGACACTCTTAAAAGACTGAGTATTAGGAAATGATTCCATTAAAAAAGAAAAGAATTCTTACTGAAACTTTTAGATGTGCCAAATCCCTATTGACAAGACCTTTCACTTACCACAAATGAGATAAATGGAAATATCAATGTCATATTAGGTAAGCAACTAAACGGAAAGAGTGAGTTTGAAGAGTCAAAGAACCCATTGGGAAAAGCAGAGCATATCTTCAATGGGCTGAAGAAATGAAAAACATTCTTCAAACGGTTGCTTTATCAGGATGTGAAAAGGCCAAGCCTTTATGCTGCTATAATTTATGGATATCTCCTGTTTGTAGGACAAAGTGAAAGAGAAAAACTTAATCATATTTCTGCTGGAGGAAGAAAAGACTCAGCCCCCCTTTCTGTTTAAAAACTCAAATTAATTTTAACTCAACTGTTGTCTGTATGGCTACCAAGTATGAAAAGCTAGGCAGAGGTGCACAAAGTAACTTTGGAAGAGCACTTTGGAAGAGCACTTTGGAAGACAATGTTAGCAGGAACTTAAAAAGCACATCTAAAATTAGGACATGGCCCTAAAGCCCCAGCAACCAAGCTCTTCCCTCCTTTGGGGGGTTAGAAGTAATTGCAATCTGGTCTCTTCAGCTTTTCTTTCCGTTTTGGCTTTTATACACATACTATCATCATGATTAATGAAGACATCATCGTGCACTAAAAATGTTACATTTGACAAGTGCTCCAATTAATGCATCAAATATTTTGCTCAGTTCAAATTCCCTGAACCTATGGAGTTCACTTGAAAGCAAATCCTTCCTCTGGGCAAAGCTCCCAGCTTTCATAGCGCTCTCATGATTGCTATAATGGAGAGTGGAAAAAATTACCACCCCTGCCCCCAGCTGCAATTTCTGAAGTTTACCATTAAGTAATTTCTAGAATCAAGAGAATATATTGCTAGCTTTATTTTTGTTCAACAGCAGTGACTCCTGGTAGGTCCTTAAACTCAGCCTAAACTCATTTCTCTGTGAGATATCCTGAAAAATGAATGACTTCCCTATGCTGTTGAAAGAGCATACTCAGAATTAACTTGGAGAACCAAGTCACTGTTGTGTTGTACTGCAAACCACATGGTTTTCCCTGCTCTAAATTATGACTTAATCAAATATTTTTTTTAAAAAAACACCATTTTTCTTTTCTGTTCTTAGAAATGTATGGTAGGATTCATCCTTGGATGGCTGTGAAGTGCCCACCCAGCCACGCTCTCACTCCCCCTCTTCAAAAGGACAAGGGGACAAATTAAGACAAAAAAGCTTCTGGGTTTCGATGAGGACAGGGAGATCACTTACCAATTGCTGTCATAAAACCCAAACTCATCTTGGGGAATGATTTATTGATAGCTAAAAATTGGTAGTTGACTAAAATAGTGAGAAACAAAAAATTCTCATGCTTCTTCCCAGGCTCAACTTCACTGCTTCATTTTTAATTCTTCTACCTCCTTCCCTCTGAGCAGTGCAGGGGAATAGGGAGAGGGGGTTGTGGTCCTTTCATAGCAATCTATCCCTGCCACTCCTTCTTCTTCATTCTGTTCTGCTGCCCTGTGTGATGTTCCTCCAATGGGCTACAGTCCTTCATGAACAGCTCCAGTGTTTGTCCATTGCACGGGATTCAGTCCTTCAGAAATGGACTGCTCCAGACTGAGCTCCCACATGGGCCTCAGGTCTTGCCAGAAAACCTGCTCCATGGGCCTTCCACATGCTGAAGCTTCCTTCAGGGCGTGTCCACTTGCTGAGGTGTGGGGTCCTCTATGGGCTGCAGGTGGTTGTCTGCTCCACTGTCACCTCCATGAGCTGCAGGGTGACATCTGTGGTCACCTATGTGGGTTACAGGGGACTCTGGAGCATTTACTTCCCCTCCTTCTCCCTTGATCCTGGTGTCTGCAGAGCTGTTTCACCCCCATTTTGTTTTCACTTCTCATTCTCACAGCTGCTGTGCACCATTTTTTATTCCTTCCTGAACATTTTATCAGAGAGGTGCCATCAGTATCTCTGTCTGGCTCAGCCATGTCTGGGTCCCTCCTGCAGCTGGCTGGGACACAGGTGCAGCTCATCTTTTTTTCTCACAGAGACCACCCCAGCACAGTCTCTTACTGTCAGCACCTTGTCAGTAAACCTAACACATCAAGGTCATTTAGGAATCTATTTTGATCTGCTTATTAAAATTATTAGAGAGATGCCTCTGCCCAAATTATGGTGCAAAGGAGACCACGTGCCAAAGTCAATAGTATGGATGTTATTTAACAGCAATTGTGAGGTGGAGAGAGAGATAGAAAGAAATAACAAAAGTGAGGGGGGAAAGAAAGAGAGTGACAGAGACAGATAAAGTAGAAAATATCACCACTTCATGGACACTAATGGTGTCACCTTTATTTCATCTCAAGTTCCCTTAGGTGGCTTAAGTTGGAGCCCAAAGTTCCAGTCAGGAGGCATGTTCAGGGAGGGATGGGCTTGATGGTCACAACTTCTTTATACAGTTTTGCCATAATGGGCAATAAGTCCTTCATAACAATGTTTAAACCATTAGCCATGACATTCCAGTCTCTCACAGAATCTTGCTGGATACTTCAGATGTGGCTTAAAGGTGAAAAGGTGATCCTGTCCATACAAGCTTCTCCTGAGTGTCAGTAGAGCACATCAGTAATTTTCCCTTCACTTATATCTCATTACTTATTTTATAGAATTCTGTTATTAAAAAACATATTATCATCTCTGTACTCTTAGCAAGCAGTCACTTGTGGTTTGAAAGGTAATGAACTCACACTGAATGATGTTCACACAAGAAGTTGTGGTGGGGAGCTGGTGTGATACTGGTGATAGGTGTAACAAACTAGATGGGTGATTTGTGGCCCTTGTTTCCTGCAGGTGCTTGCCATTAGCTGGCATTTGCTCAGTTTTACCTGGCTGTAGCTCAGAATTCTGTTTCTGATGGATATTGAGAGTGTTTAATTCTGAGGTTCATAGACATCGTGTCTCTTCAGGTCTGTGTTGGCTGTGGCCTGCCAGAAGGAATTTATCTTGACAGCATGGCTGTCAGTGTTCCCAGACCGAAACAGGCCTTTCTAGAGAAGTGTGATATGTGTGCCCCAATTTTCTGGGCTTTCCTAACACTTGCTGTATGAAAGGCCCTCTGTGAGTTTGCGTATTCATTCTGTTCAAACCACTGCTCAGAAGAATGGGAAACCTTTTTACTTGTCGTCTCATTCAGAGCTGGCTTTTTTAATAGATGAGCCTTACAGATAAAAGAAATCAGTTTTCTTTATTCTGTCAAAGTGAAGGTTAAGACAAGGGTTCACAATTTTGAAAACAAGACATAGGGCAATGGAATGAATTATTAACAGTGCCCTTGTATTTTGACTCATAATCTTTTCACTCCTGTTACATTTCCCTTTCGAGATATCATTTATCAGCTGGACTGAGCGTAAACCTTTGCATCCTTTCCATCAGTGTGAGCTGCTGAAAACCTTCTCCTTCAGAATTTGACCTTTCTTTATTTCCCTCATTCCCTTCATCTCTTTCTCCTGTCTCTACTCCCCCCTTCAAATCCCTTTTTCAATCAATTCGTATACAGATTTTTTTTTTTTTTTAATATGAAAACTGGAATCTGGGGAATACATCTCTTGCTGCATAAACTCAGCAGCCCAGTCTGGCTTATTCTGAACATAGATGCTAAAACAGGCTAATTTCACTGATCTAATTTCCCTGGTCTTATGCCAAGCTAATGTATTGTGGGGTTTGTCCATTGCACCATACCAGCCTCACCATAAGCTACTGCAGTGGGTTTTCACTCACCCAGTTCATCAGACCCACTCCAGATGCAGCCCAGATAGCTTGCTAAGTCATTTGCTAATGCAGCAAGGCTTTGCTTTGTCTAGCTGCACTAATCTTATGCACTACAATCCTTTGTGAATAATACAAATAGGAAAACAACTATATAAAGACATCTGTGTGTTGAGCCTGAGAGCTCTACCTCTTCCCATATTTTCACTGAGCGTGTACAACAACTCAGAATAATTTGTCACAGAGTTTGATTCCAATCCCTTCTTTTACTGTTGTCGAAGTAGCTTGGCACAAGGCGAGCATTTGTTCCTCATACATTCAAAGCCTACTATTTTTCTGATTGTAATTTATGTCCACTGTGCAGAATGTATCTGACTAGAGCAAACAGTTATTTATATTCCAATTCCAATCAAAGAGGCACACCAGAGTCTCTTCCATCTCCTGCCTCTAACTTAGCCGTATATGTTGTCACTAAATATAACATTTCAGCTGCTATCAGACAAGCTGCTTTGTATTCTTATGAGTTTTCTGCTACAAGTAAAAACTCCATGGAAAAAGAACTGCATATGCAGAGCACAGCACTGGAAGCAATGATTTTGGTTTTTGTTGTCCTGCTTGGATAAAAATTGGATTCATGTCTACGTCTTGGGTTTTTTTCAGCAGCTTCAAAGTAATGAATGAGGGCAGAGTTCAAGATATTGCTATTGTTCCTTTTTATGGAGCAGAGCTCAAATTCAGCCTACTCTGTCCCAGTGCCAGTTGTAGCAAGCACAGTGTCCCTGGGTCTTCCTCTGCCCCAGGGGCCAGTGGGCACTTGTGGTCATGTGCTAAACCCTGCTTCCCGCCAGGACACAGTGGCTCATCCATGTGATTTTCAGGGTAAGTGTGGGTATGAGTCCTGCAGGCTGCTTGCCCTCCTGTGAAGGCTGTTTGGGTGCTTGGTCTGGGCCAGGCACATGGGCTCACAATTCAGTGGGATGGATGCTCAAAGCCATGCCATGGCCATAGCCCATGGGGCTTGCAGTGGCCCCATGGGTGAGGAAGGTCTGGGAACACAAGCTGCCCAAAAGGAATACTCTGGCTGACATGAGGGCAATAACCTCTGCTCTGTGCTCTGTAATGGACAAGCAGCTCTGAATGAGTTCCCCAGTCCTCCTGTGACCACAGGTTAAGGCTTATTGAAAAACCTTCCTTCCACACCCACATTCCATTTGACTCCAACTCTCTTGCTAGGGAGGACAGTAAGAGGTACAAGGGCTTCCAGGGACCCTCAGCACTGCATGAGTGTGCTGGCAGAGCCAGGCTGTGCCAGTGTGGCCCCACTGTGGTGCTGTGAGGGGTGACTGAGGTTTGGGAAGACAAGGTTACGCTTTTGCGGTCAATCCGCATCTCTCATTCTGGCATCTCCGAGCAGCTCTGGGCTGCAGGCTGTGTCTGTCTGCCCTGGGGAGATAGCTCATTACTGCAGAGAGAGCTGGGCAGCCCTTTCTCTGCTGGGTTGTATAAGTGAATGTTTCATTTCCTTTGTTTGGAAATACGAATTTGTGTCCCCAGCTACCTCGGTGGTTAGCTTCCTCTATAATTAACAAGTGTTTATGCTTTCCCCATGGGGTACAAGTACAAGTCAATCTTTACTTCCTTTCCACTATATGCAGTATATTTTTGCCAAGGCTCAAATGCTTTCTAATGTAGTACACTCCATCTCTTTCCTAGAATCAATGTTTCCAAACACAATTAGCAGTGCTGTAATAGACCTCAAAATATCACAAAAGAACTGCGAGCTAGAGGGCTCCAAGTTACCACTGACAGTCTAGATAAGAATATGTTAGCTCTACTGTTGGACAAAGAGGTTCAATCTTCCCTCTTTCACTCAGATAACAAGTTTCAATATTGTATGTTATAGAAATAATTTACATAAGTACAACTGTCATTGATCTGTGCTGCTTTTCCATACTGTTGAAAGAAAATATATTTATCAAGAAGACACAAGATAGCTTTTTTCTTTATACAAGGTTTGCAAGCAACTAACTGAATGCTTCAGAAATTTTAACTCTACCTTCTTAAACTTTTATGACCTTTGGTAAGTAAAAAAAAAAAGGTGTTACTGATTGCAGTGTGTCATGTAAAAGACCTGTTAGTACATTTATTCTGGTGACATTATAGACTATTTTCTTCCCTATCTCTTCCATGAGACCTAAATCACTGGTTTGGCAGTAAGCTTAATGAAAAAATGCTAGTTTGATGGAGATGGTAAAGTATCTGGAGAGCTCCTTCTAGGTCATAGAGAAATCCCTGTCATCTGCTACTTCTTTCTTTTAGCAAGAGGTACCTCAGGTTTTGCATGGAGGATACTTGGCCAGACTCACTCATTGGTTGCTAAAGGTGGGACTAGAACCCTACCATTCTGAATAGCAGAAATATGTGTACTTTGTTGTTGAAACCAGTCTCTTTTCTGATGTTGATGGTCTTTTTGACTCCTAAACCCATATAGGTGTTGTTGGTATCAGGCTACCTTGACTTTAAAGAACAAAAAGGCAAAAAAAAAGCTCTTCTTACCTCCCCCTTTCTTTTGCAGAAGATGCAGGATATGCAGAGCTTTTGTTTCTTTAGGCATCTGAATTTGGCTATAAGAGGACAAATCTGGCATCTGTTTTAAAAAAAAACAAGTTGTGGTAAGAAAGCTTTGTGCATATTTTTTAATAGATTTGCTAAGTACTCCTGCCAATGTAGTAATCCTCCAAAATAATCCTGACAATTCATTGAAGAGGCCAAGAGTTTGAATCATTATTGATTTTATCCTTTAAATAAAATGCATAAATACGTTTTTAATTTGCTGTGACCAGTGAAATGGAATTGACACATTGCAAAGGCAGAAATCTCTCACTTGGCTGTAGCTGGGGTTTTGCTACAGGCAAAAAAAGAACTGCAACAATCCATTGATTTCAGTAAGCTGTTAACAAAACTTGTGATCACTGTGGTCAGGTACATTATTTCCAGTCAGTTCATAGATTTTCACAACTTCAGTGCATTGACATTTCAAACAAAACTTCTAGCCTAGCTCTGAGGAAACGTGATCTTGGCTAATGCAGGAAGCTGTGCATGTACATGCAAATATTTGCAAATGCAACTTAGGAATGCTGTGTTAAATTTGTACTTATGGGAAGGGAAGAACACATATATTAGTAACCTGCAGTGCTACAGCTGATCTTTAATAACTTAGTTGTGGAACTAAATAAATTTCTTCTTCTTCTTGTCAGTGTTGGACAAGTTTCTATCTTTTCACAGAATCACAGAACAGTTTGAGCTGAAAGGGACCTTTAAAGGCCCCTGCAATCAGAAGGGACATCACTTATATCTCGTTCAGCACATACTATTATGAAGTTCTGATCCTGCTAAGGTTCGGTGTGCCACTGAAAGCCAAATCAGTCACTGTAACTTGGTATGGATCTTGTTTGCATCAGTGCTACCTGTAAACTCTTGCTGGGGAATTTCTGTCAGCCATAGGAAAAGCCAGTAAGGCTTTCTCAGGTCTGGTACCAGTCACATCGAGCAGCGATGCAACAAAGGGTACTCATTGCAACAGAAATGCCACTGTCAGGTGCCCTTCTGAGCTCCTCAAGTGCCTGAAACTTTGAGAAGCCCAGGGGCTTCCCCTTGCATCTCTGCCTCCGTCGCCCTGGGGTGCTGCTGGCTGCCTTTCTCTGGCAGTGGGGTGAGCTGTTAGCGCTTTGCTGCTGCTGCTGCTGCTGCTTTTGTGCTGCTCTTCTTGTAGTCTTGTGTTTGCACATCCTGAAGGGCTGTGTCTCTTTTGCAATCTTTCTCATTGAAAGTGATTGCCACCAGCATTAGTGAGAGTTTCCTTCTCCTTTTGTTTCTTTATGTGTTTCCCTGAAAGTCACTTAAATCACTGGAGTCTACTGCACGCCATCAGCTACAGATTATGCAAAGACATTTTTATGTACTTAAGCTTGTCTCAAGCCTGTCCCTATATTTTTTAAGATGTACAGAATATCAATTTTCTTTCACAATCTGTAATTTACTGGTGAAGTCCTTAGACAAAGTATTGTTTAGATCCAGACACTGAAAGCAAATATAGAAGACAAAACATAATACCATCCCTGAGGCACTGAGTTTTAAAATGAGATTTTTTTTAAAAAAAAAAGCTCATGAGCATGAATCAACATTTGTCAATGTAGGCTTAGGCAGGGATTTCCTTTGTGAACTATTACTGTTCGTTATGGAATTTCTCTGAAGACTTTGCACCTAAGCAAAAAGTGAGAGATCTGAACTGGAAAGGCCATCCACAGGCTGCTTAAGACACATGACACCAAACAGGAGTGTTGCTAGGGAGTGTTGCCATAGAATTTCACAGAGAGTGTTGCTGCAGACAACAATTAGTAATGAAACTGATTTGCAAATTTTGAAATGGGATTCAAATTTAAAGGACATGGCTGTTTATGTGGACACAGGGACTTCATTAATTGCATTCGGTGAATGTTCTTAAGGAGATGAAGATGCCCCTGTCTCTTGATTCCAAGGAATATTGAAGCATTTTTACCCAAAGGGCTACCTTTGCCAAATTTCAGGAGAGACCTTGTTCATACAAGCAATTAAGAACAGTCATTGAGGAAGTCTTGGAAGATGTGAGGCCAGTTTTAAAATCCCTTTTCTAAAGCACCAAAGAACTTTTATCCTGGGCCCCACAATGCAAGTAGTAGTATTGACAACATTATAAGAATTACAAATATATAAATATTTAAGCAGGAGGAAAGGAGGAATAAGTACAATAGTTTCTTCTCATGTGTTTTGTCTAGATTAGGACCTACAGTGCTGAAAATCCTCCATTTAGATTTCCTCTGCATTAAATAAAAGCTAGGTGCCAAATACCTCAGCTTATTTATGACATGGGTGCCTACCTTCTCTTTGAAGTGATGTGAACAAAATCCTGAAGGTCTCCTGGGAATTGTGGAGTGCTTTCAATTGCCCATGACTTCAGCAGGTTTGATGATACTGAACATTTCACAGGAACAATTTCTATTGCACCAGTTCTCAAAATTACAGAGTGCAGAAAGCGCTGACATGGTGTCATGGGGTTCTGACAGCTGGGTCAATTACATACCAGCATTTCAGTGGCCAATAGCTTAGATCCACTTTGTTTTACTAAATAGCATGACAGAAATGGATAAAACACCCACTGCCTCTACAGAGTGACCCATTTCTTTTACAAGGAAGGGTGGCCCAGCTTTGGGAAAAGATATGTTTATGTGGAGTTTAGAAAATCAGAACAAAACAAAACAAAACAAAAAAGTAATTGTAAGATTAATATTCTGTAATGCTGAAATCCAGAATAGAGGTACAAACAAACAAAAACCTTTCATTGAAATATGTAGATTATATGAGGAAAATGTAGACTGAAGACTGAATCTTCCTGGAAAAACCAGAATCTTCCTGCAAATTACCAGAATGAGAATAACATAGCTGCTTTTTTTTTTTTTTTTTTTTTTTTTTTTTTTTTTTTTTTTCTGGAAAAGCTAGGTCTTTAGTGGTTATAATAAACAAAAGGTAATTTGGAACCATCACACTATGAAACACTGTCACTGTGTGTGTTTTGGCTGGGATACAGTAAATTTCGTTGCTGAAAGGGTGGTTAAGCAGGGCACAGGCTGCCCAGGGAAGTGCTGGACTCACCATCCCTGGACATGTTCAAGAAATGACTGGGCTGGCATTTAATGTGGGCATTTGTGCTGGAAAGAGTGTTGATAACACTGGGATGTTTCTGTCATTGCTGAGCACTGCTTGCACAGAGTCAAGGTTTTTTTTTGCTCCCCACTCCACCAGAGAGTGAGCCTGGGAAGTGCATGATTTTGGAAAAGAACACGGCTGGGACAGCTGACCCAACTGACCCAGGGGATATCCCACCCCATGTGGTGTCATGCTCAGCAACAAAACTAGGGGGAAGCCTGGCTGGGAGGCTGCTGCTTGGGAACTGCCTGGGCATCAGTCAGCTGGTAGTGAGAAATTGTTTCCATTTGCATCACTTTTCTCTCTTTGCTATTTCCCTTTCATTAAAGTTATTACTATTCATACTACTATTACTATTTTATTTTATTTCAGCCATTAAATTGTTCTTATCTGCATCCATGAGTTTTTTCACTTTCACCCCTCTAATTCTCTCCCCTGCAGTGCCACTGAGGGAGAGTGGGCAAGTGGCTGTGTGGTTCTTAGTTGTCAGCTGGGGTTAAACCACGACAAGCAGCTATATGGGCTTTCCAGTAATAAAGCACAGTTGATAACAAGCATTGCTGCTACAGCTGCTGTCTTCCATTTTTGTCCAATTCATCTGTCTCAGTGCCTGAAGCTGTTCAGCAAGACCAAGGGAAACAACATTAGCCTCTTTATTATTTATAACTCATTTTTCCCCCTGATAACACTGCAATACCATAAACACTGTTTCCATGGAAACTCAAATAAGACAAAATTACCATGGATATTGTTGTTTATACCTCTAGGAATATAGGTATCTAAAGTTTCAACCTGTTCCTGCATGAAAAAGGAATGCAGAAGTGATTGATATTTTTAATTACTGTGTAATATTGGCTGAGATGGGGAATTTCTTGAATTGCAGTGCTGTGTGTTGCAGTCTTGTTATCCAATTACATCTCATGCTTCTCACCAAGTTTATTTCCTTTGAAAGCTGTTCTTTTAAAAATGCAATTAGGAGTTCCTTTTGTCTGTAGAGTTTGGTGATGCTGAATGGTGCATTACATTTATATGATATGGAGTAACAGCATTTAAGGATTAGGAAACCAAAAATGTCTTTTTGTAATGTGGGTTTTGTAATGCAGATGGATAAACCTGAGGCTGTATGAGAAACTAGAAGCAAAATTAAGTGATCTGGACTGTAAAGCCCATCCACAGGTTACTTAAGGCATGGCTGAAAAGGAAGTATTTCCTTTAACAGCTCGCTGGAAAAGTGAAGACCCTAATTTAAACTTCAAAGGCCAATTACCCTTGGTTGAATGACCTAACTAAATCATGGACTCAAGAATTCTATAGTAGAATCTCAACATCTAAAAGTGGGCCAAAGGAACAGCTTTAGCCATACCACAGTGGTAGGTATTACTATCCTAGTAGTAGGTAACGAGTTCTTCTCTTTCTTTCATACAGAATGTCACACAACTTCAAAAATGTTTTTTTTCCAGTTATGTGAGAACTAAATTTGTGCTGAACTGGGTGATCCACTCAATCACATTATGTGAAAGAAAAGGGTGTCTGTCTCTCATTTCTCCTAGTAAGAGACTTAGTGCCCTGTAGAAATAAATCAAACAAGCTTTGGTTCAAAAAATCAGAGCTTGAAGAAGGATGTCTCTCTCATTTGGTGGATTAGACACCTGAAAGGGGTTAACTGCTGCTGCACTGGACCATTCATTATTTATGCAAGGTGGAATGTTATTAAAAACGGGGACTCAGAGCTAGTCCTCTCAGCTGCCAGTAACAAGCATGGTGTTCTGAGCACTGCTCTGTGAAACAAAGCCAAAACCATTCCTGCAGAGAAGAATTAAAGGAAAGTTCCTTGGTGAAATAGCAAATCAGAGCTGAGGCATTTTGGAGAAAGCATGGGACAGAGTTAGGGAATAAAAGCAGCAGCTTTTTAAATTTAGGCCATCTTTCTTTAGTTTTCTTATCAAGTGCTTAGAACTGAAACATTTGCTCTTGTGGCTTAATGGAATATGTTGCATATTGAATAGAATTTTTAACTCTGACTGTTTTTTTGAGAATTTGCATTTGTTTGTTTGTTTTCATCAGAGCCAAATCTATTTTGCAATCAGTTGCTTTGCAAGCATATAAGTTATTGACAGTGTCAATCTGGAGAATAATGTAATTAATATTTCTGCTTCTCAGCCAGAATAGCTGCTGTTTCCTGCTCAAGGAAACTGGAATAGCTCTTCTCTCCTTGGAGCAGAAAGCTGTCTTTTTTGTTTTTTTTTTACCTCAGTAAAGGTATAGGTTTGTGGATGGGCTAGTAAAACATATTTTTTTTTGTCTACTATAACAAGATCCAGAAAAATTACTGCTCTATTCTAATGCCACACTACAGCTTTATATTGGCAAAGATATATTTTTTGCTTCAGAACCGAACAGCCAAAGAGGAATCTACCCATCTGAACAATTCTTGATTCATAGTCTACTCTTGCACATTGCTGTATTTCACTTTAGATGTTCTTGTTTCCTTCTGTTTTATTCATTCATTTGTGTCTTTTGAACCAATTCTCCATAGAACCAAGGATGGCAGGATGACCTCATTGGAATGGCAGGTGCATTACAGGACTTAAGGGAAACTTGTGCTTTTTGAGAACAGCAATTGAGTCTGTGGTGTTTGCTGAAAGAAGAAAAGAAGTTTTGAATTTATGTGCTGTATTGTCTTGTGATGAACTCAAAAAATATCTATTTACTGTAGATAAAGCCTGCAGAAAAGTCTTCTTCTGCAAAACTTCAAAATCTTGGAAGAACTCCTTGCAATACATGTGTAACTCCTGCATTGGACGTGCTCTAAATCAGTGAACAAATGTGCCTGGGACCTTTCTGTGACACCAGTTCCCACTGGCATGCAAACATTTCTGACCACACTTTCAGCAGCCTTGAAAAGGGAGCTACACGCGAGCGGTGTGTGAGTTGTCTCCCCAGCTGTGCCCATGGACAGGTTGGCAGACTGCTAACTGGGGCAGCCCAAGGCAATGCCAGGGGCTGGTGTTTTGATTGAGATGATTTAGTTCGGCTTCCCAGAAGTATTCCTTACAACTGTGTTGTTTGCTGGTGTACACGTAACCAGCAAACTACAGACTACACCAGTCAATTTCTGTGTTCAATCAGAAAATAATTCAGGAGGAAAGGAAGCTCTGGAGCCCATGTGGTCCAGTCCCCTGCTCAAAGCAAAGTCACTTTCTTGATGTAGAGCATCAAAACTTCTCCATCCAATTACTAAATTCTCTGAGGATGGAGAAATCTGCTTGGAAAATCTGTTCCAATGCTTGGCCACTCTGAACATTTTTGTCCAGGTAGGTATGGATCATGCTTATCTCACTGATAAGCATCCTTCTAATTCTTCAGGATGTCCCTCTGCAGGCAACATATTCTTGCAAGTAATGGCCTGGATTTTGTAGTGTGCAGGCATAGGTGTGAGTTGCTGCATGTTCACCTTATCTTCCATTAAGTGACAGAATGGAACGGGCTCTGTGTGTGCTTTCAGCCCAGCCCAGCACCTAGGTGGAACCCAAGAGGATTAAACACCCGTTTCATGCAGTGGTGAAGAAAGCCAAGAGGCGCACACCAGAGCAGGTGGATGCCTGAGAGGAGGCTGTGAAACCCTGGGAAGCCCATGCTGGAACAGGGTTCTGGCAGCAATCTGCAGACCTGTGGTGAGAAGAGTCTGTGTTGGAGCAGGTTTTCTGGTAGGATCTGTGACCCTGTGGTGGGCCCACACTGGAGCAGCATGTGCCTGAAGTACTGCACCCTGTGCTGGAGCAGTTTGTGAAGATCTGTCTCCCATGGGGGGACCCCATGGTGCAGCACGAGAAGGACCCTTCTCCCTGAGCAATGACAGAAAAAAATGTGATGAAGTGACCATAACCCCCATTCCCTGTCTCCCTGTGCCACTGGTGGGGAGGAGGTAAAGCTTAGGAAGGATGTAGGGGTGGGGGAAAAGTGTTTTTAAGATTAATTTGACTTCTCATTATTCTGTTCTGATTTTGTTAGTAATTCAGTTAACACCTCCAAGCTGAGTCTGTTCTGCCCATGATGGTTTTTGGCGAGTGATCTCTCCCATACCTTATCTCAGCCCATGAACCCTGGGTTATATTTTCTCTCTCCTGTCTGCTTGTGGAAGGGAGTGATAGAGTGGCTTTGATGAGTGCCTGACACCCAGCCAGGGTCAGCCCACTACAGTGTGCAGAGCATCAGAGAGAGCAGTCTCTGCTAGAGTGCCTCCTGCCCAGCTGATCACCTGCAGCAGGCCATTTCAGCAAGCCCCAAATTCTGTGGGCTTTGATGTCATCTCACTACCACATTGGGAGCTGGCTATCTCCTTGAAGGTGTCTTCTATTACATTCTGTGATGTCACACCATTCCTAGCTTATTCTTTCCTTAGCAAATGTTAGCATGGCTTTGGCTATTATTTCCTCCAGAGGAAAGAATCAACAAAGAATCAACATCAGACTTTGCTATGGAACAGACTGCATTGTTTTCAACAAGCCAGGGCAGAGGATTTAAATCATTAATTTAAATCATTAATTAATTTAATTACACTGGAAAACAGACTAGCAATGAAGATGTTAGACCAGCCTCTTGATTTCAGCTGTAACAAATTCCTCTAATTCCCCACTCCACAGGTGACATCTATCCCCATGTCAGCAGCTCTGCCAGGGCTCTGAATGTGGCAGGGTAGGGTGGGAGGTGGGACTGGGGCATGAGGCCAGGGACACTGGGATGGGCAGGGCCCAGGCTCAGGGTGGCATTCACTGGAATGTGTCACTCAGTGCCAGACCCCTGCTCCCATGGTGCCACTGGGGTCTGGCATGGCCTTGAGGGGCTGCTCTCAGCTCACCACTTTCTTCAGTCTTCTCTGCCTGAGGTCTCCTCACAAGCTGAGCCATCCCTGAACTGTGCCATGTCCATAGAAACTAAAAGGAAACAAAAGCAAAACTCTGACATCAATCTCTGTGTTTATGAAACACCAGCTTGTTTCCACTTTGTCATGCATCTCACTCCTGCCCCTTCAGTTTGGTTGTTTTTAAATATGAGTAGTGGTTTCTCTGAGTTCATGCTAATATGGTTTAAAATATCTCTGTGGAAAGAATTTAGATGATTCTTCCATGTACAGACAAGGTCTAAGGCTAGCTCTGGTTTTTGTTTTTATGTTTTCTCTCTGACTGCATGGCAAAGCTTTATGTTATAAGATTAATCATTTTATCTCCTTGTGTTAGCCTTTCTTATCCAGATTAAATAAAATACTATGTGATTATGGATTGCTTTATTTTATAGAAATTACTTTTCAGTTATACTCTGTAGCCTTTAACTTGGGATATTTCAATACTTTGGTATTTAGACATGCTAAATTGCTTGATGACAGAATGAGAGGAAATGGTCTCAAGTTGCACCAGGGTAGGGTTTAGATTTGATATGGAACAATTTCTTCACTGAAAGGGTGGTCAGGTATTGAAATAGGTTGCCTAGGGAAGTTGTGGAATCACCATGCCTGGAAGTGATCAAAAGGCACTTGGATGTGGTGCTTGAGAACATAGTTTAGAGGTGAACAAGGTTGTGCTGGGTTATCAGATGGACTCAGTGGTCTTAAAGATCTTTTCCAGCCTTAATTCTTCTATGATTCTATGATGTTTCCTATGGGAAGATGAAGATGAGAGTGAGAAAGTAAAAATCTTAAATGAGTGTTGACAGATATTTAAATAAATAAATATATTTAAATAATATTCTTATTAATAATATATGTATATTATATAAATAATATATATATTTAAATATAATCACAGAAGAAACAAAATATAAATTATTTCCAGTAGCATTGCTTAATCCTGGAAATTTTACAGACTTCTGGCACCATTGAGACTAACCATTTGGTTTATTATGATTTCTTTAGTGACATCATGGTACCATAACATAGGAAAAACAGTATACAATTTTCAATGAGGATGCATCTGATTAATTTGGTGCAGACTTTTTAAATACTCTCAGTAGATAATGATTTATTTCAAGTCACTAAATTTTTTCATAGCTTTCTAAATCTTAGTGGATTTCCTCAGATACAGTTCTATGGCATTGTGAAGGAATGGGAGCATGTTCGGTATGGTACCTTGAGATTATTAAAAACACAGTTCCATTGTTTTCCAAATGTGATTGAAAATGGTATTTCTTTACTTCTGAATAAATTTAGTCTCACCTGTCTTTTGCCTCTGCCTGCTACTATTTTTCTGAGATATGAAATGGGTTTTTGAGATGTTTTGTCTATGAAAAAGAAATGAGCTTTATATTCAGGTCAGCATTGCGGTCAGGGAAAAACTGCTCTGAGATTATTATTTTTCCATAATTGCCCTCTGCTTGGTCGTTTTTGAACAGCTTTCCTCCCAGCTCCTTCTTATTCAGGATGCTTGAGGTGGAAAAACGTCCCTTAAATCCTATGTATGGCGTGCACCCCGTGCCATCTCATTCTCCCGAGTGTGAGTAGCTGGAGTCTGAGGAGGGATTCATCCCTTGCACTGCCTTGCATCCATTATCGCTCTTGGCCGGTGTGTTCAGTGTGAGGGGAGCTGCAGGAGGCTGGGCAGTGCTGCTCCCGCCTGCTACCTGCTGTGAAGCCCCAGGCAGTCAGTGTGCACAGCCAGTGGGGAGCCTTCCTGGGTCAGTGACCCCTAATGCACCCAGGGCAGAAGCACATCTCCTATGCGGCTGTGTAAAAGGCAGTGATTTCTTTCACCTGGGGTCTGTGGATCCCTGGAGGTGTGTGAAAAATTGTGGAGGAATGTGTGAATTCGGAGCACACGCAATAACGCCGGTTCCAGGAAATGTGCAGAGCTGCAGTTCCTGGGCAGGTGGAAAATCACTGAAATAGTCTGTGTTTGGAAAATACTTTCCCTCACCACAGGCAGACAGGCACCACTTGTAGGATTCTTTTGTAGGAAATTCTTCAGCAGTCCTTCAGCCTGTCTTACCCTCTGAGTATTCCTTGGCAGGCAAATGTGAAAAGGATCAGAAGAAGAGTGTGTGGTAAAGTACAAGTGGAAATATTTGATAAAAATGGAAATTTATGTCTTATTGATTTGTGCTCTTTCAGGGTACGTTTAATGATGTCTGATCATTCGAACTTCAAGAGTGTAGCATTTAGAATAAATCATGTTTTATATTCATTATCATGACAACTCTCCTCCCTCTCCACTTCCCCTGTTGAGGCTGCATGTACTTTGTTTAATAATAGAAATTCTGATCGGTTTTCTAAGAGAACAAAACCTCTGAGAGCACAGTTCAATTCATAGTTACAACTGCTGCCTATGTGTGGTGCTTTTTATTAATTTTTGAGGCAGCAGTCAATTATTGAGTCCTCAGAATTTTTTTTTCCTTCTGTGTTGAAGGGCCACTGGAAGGCAGTACATTAAGCATCCCCTCTAACAATAAAGATATCTGAACCTCTCCATCAGAAGGATTCTGTATCCAATTATTTGCAAGCTCCTTGCAGATATGATTCTGTGGAGTAAATGGAAAGCATGCCTCAGTCGTTCTCTGCACTGATAGTAATTTAATAAAAATAAAAAGCTATTGATTTTTTTGTTAGCTGTGTTAAAAGACCACTGTAATCTTGGCTTCACTCTGCTGTTGGCCGAGCATTTGCCAGCAAGTAGATTTTTTACTTTTCCTGGGGCACCATTTATTAAATGCTATCTTAATGTGTACAGATTATTAGATTTGTTGAAGTGGGGGAAGATTTATAATACCTTCCTGTTATTTAACTTCTCTTAGTCGATTCAGATGTTAGAAGCATTTGCAGAGATTTATCTCCTGTACTTTGTGATTTTTGTTTCTTCCATTCCTTAAGCCAAATGTGCCTTTGAGGTTACTGAGCCAGCACTTACTGGGCAGGAGCTACTTTTGACAGAGATAGAAAATAGCATTGTATTTGCTGACTGGTATTGAAGGAACCACTCTGGGATGACAGAGGAATGTCACTTAAGCTGTTCAGTAAACCTCAGCTTGAATAAGGAGTTAAATCAGTAATGCTGGACTGATGTAAAATAATTTATTTGTCTGAAAGACTTGGTCTACTCTAAACTAAACTGCTCAGGAATATACCTTCTCAAAAACTTTTCATATAATCTATTCCGTTTAGTAGTTTATATTCATCTGCATTGACCATAGCAAGAGCCTACACAATTCTTTAAGTGAGTGGTGAATTTCAGATGTTGAAATGAATTTCAGATGTTGAAAAATTAGTTACACACTTTCATTGCATTTTAGGTGCAACTTGTATCTCTCTAAAACAATGTTTTCTGTGGTGCTGGAACATAAAAATTTGAAATCCATTTGTCAAATATGATTAATCCTGATGCAGTCCCAAAACTGCATTTATGCAGGGGCATGTCTTTGTTCAGGGAAGGGCAAAGAAGCTTTTGAAGGGGTCTAGAGGGTAAATTCTCTGTGGAGCGGCTGAGGGAGCTGTGGGTACTCAGCCTGGAGAAAAGGAGGCTCAGGGTGTCCTTGTCGCTCTCTACAGCTGTGTGAAAGGAGGCTGTGATCCCAGCTGGGGGGCAACCTCTTCTCCCAGGCAAATTAAAGGATAAGAGGACATACACCCAAGCTGCACCAGGGGAGATTCTGGGTGTGCATTAGGACAAATTTATTCACAGAAAGGGTTGCCATACATTGGAATGGATTGCCCAGGGACTGGGTGGAGCCACTGTGCCTGGAGGTGTTTAAGGAAAGACTGGACATGGCACTCAGTGCCATTGTGTAGTTGACAAGGTAGTGTCCAGTCAAAGCTTGGACTTGATGACCTCAAAGGTCTTTCCCCACAGAATTGATTCTGTGCTTCTGTGATCTTCACCTCTAACTCTTCTAAAGATTTAGAGCTATTGGTTGGGATCAGAGTCCATCTTTATTTCCACATGTGGCGGTTTTGACTGGAATAGACTTTGTTTTCTTCATAGTAGCTGGTAGGGGAGCTATGTTTGGATGTGCTGGAAACAGTGCAGATAATACAGGGATGCTTTTGTTATGGCTGAGCAGTGTTTGCACAGAGTCAAGGCCTTTTCTGCCTGTCACCACACCCCACCAGTGAGCAGACTGGGGGTGCATAAGGGTTGGGAGGAGTTACAACCAGGACAGCTGACCCCAACTGACCCAAGGAATATCCCACACTGCTCATGCTCAGCATGCAGACCTAGGGAAAATGGAGGAAGGCAGAGACATTTGGAGTTTTGGTGTTTGTCTTCCCAAGTCACCACCACATATGATGGAGCCTGGCTTTCCTGGAAATGGCTGAACACCTGCCTGCCCATGGGAAATGGTAAGTTCCTTGTTTTGCAGCAAGGGCACTTGCAGACACATCTCACACTCAGCTCTGCAGAGAGTTTCAAGCAAGGGAAAGACACACCTGGCAGGTTCATATTAGATTTTCAGTCCATCTCAAGGATAATGCCAATTGACTGTGACAATTTTCAGTGTCAGGGACATTGTTCTGAGCAATGCCATTTGTAGTTTTGTTTCAGCTAATACACTAATATCAGGAAAGAGTCACAGGATATCATAAGCCTTGTGCTCAGACCTGGGTATGTGGATGATTTTGTGTACACATCCTCATGAGTTAAGGATGGTAGCACATAGTCCTACAGATGGTTGTCACAGAAAGGACGAGGTTGAAAGGGACCTCTAGAGGTCTTGACCAACCCCCTGCTCAGGCAGGACCACCTAGAGCTGGTTGCCCAGGACCATGTCCAGACTGGCTTTGAATATCACCAAGGTGGAGACTTGACAGCTTCTCTGGGCAACTCATGCCAATGCTCAGCCACCCTCACAGTAAAAAAGTGTTTCCTGATCTGGAGAGAAAACCTCCTGTGTTTCAGTTTGTGCCCATTGTCTCTGGTCCTGGCACTTTGCACCTCTTTTCTGTCAGTCCCCATCATATACATGGGGTTGCTCCTCAGATATAGTCTGAAGAATAACAGAATTGCAATTTTCCTTGTTGAACTTCATGATGTACCCTGACCTCCACCATCCCATGTTTACTGCAGGCAAGATTGCCTTTGAGCCTCACAATGCCAGCAAGACCCTCACTGGTACAAGGTCCAACTCAGTGTTTTTCTTCATTGAATCCTCATTTGGAGGAGAATGATATGAAGAACCTCCTGGATTGCTTTTGTCCTGTCTTGTTGTTTTCTAGAAGATTTGGGGTGATTGAAGTTTCTGTGAGGGGCAGGGCCTGTGAATGTGAGGCTAAATGGATGACTTGCAATAGGCTAGTAATCTGTGACTGCCAATGTCCTTCCTGACCATATGTTAGGAAGTGGTATAGGCTCTTAAGGAACAGGACACTTGTTTCAATTGCCTCATTGTGGTCAGGAAGCATCTGGTCATCTCTAGATGGAAGCTGGCACTGATCTCTTGCTCTTCAGCTGTGGCACAGCAGTGAAGTACTGGAAAGCCTGCTGTGACAATTGCTGTGATGAGTTATGCAAAGCCCGATTGTATCTCCTTTGTCCTGAATTGACACCACCAGTAAGGATCCTAATTCTAAAGTTTGGCATGCCCAGCATTATCAAGTAATCAAAATCACATCCAGTGTTCAGTGTTCTCTGAGAGAAGCTATGACTATTGTAATTGTGAGAAGCACTTTCTATCTTGCATTTGGAAAATCAGTGATCACACTGTAATTTATGCATGCTGATACTGGACACACCGTGCATATTACATCTGTGTGTTTCAGAGCGGGGTATTTTCCTTCAGAAACTTGTGAATGTCCTTTCCAAACCATGTAATCTGTAACAGTGAAACAAAAGAATGTATATATATACAGTGCACATGTCCTATGCTGATTACTGCATCCCCAATTAATAGTCCAGGTATAGCCCAGCTCCAGTCAGTTTTCCCTCTTCTACCAGTGAGGCAGCTGCTATGACACACTGAAGGGAGTCGAAGACCTGACTGCTATGGGTGCTGCTAGAGATGCCCCACTAAGGTCAGATGGATCACCCAAAAAGGTCCAAAGAGATCAATATCATGTGACCTGACAGTAAATTTATATGACTGCTAGCCATGAGATCAGGTGGGTCTGGGGCTAGAATTTCTGGGGAAGAAAATCAAACATGGGATAAATTTTGTACTTGATGCTAAAATAGCGTCGTATTTAGCAGATACAGACATTCAATAATAGGTCATAATCTGGTCCTGCTACTATCAAACACATACATCACAATAGATATCTTTTTACTTCATGTTGCATTGCCATTTTTCAGGAAGAAAAACAGAGAAAGCCTTCACAACCTTGTATAGCAATGGTCAAATTATGAATTTCCTACAAAGTTCAGTCAAAAGCCCATCACTTTTTGTAAAAAGCTTTCCTGTTATTATCTCTAAAAGTACATTAGAAAATAGTAAGAGCTGGATAGAACATTTCCTACAGCATGCTAAATAGGAAATGAAGTGTTCTTTTAATTCTTCTACATCTGCTAGCTGTTTACTTCACTGAAGCAGGGTATAGTTTTTATGAATGATGACATATAACCCATTTTCTAAAAATACTTTGGATTTTCCATACCATTTCAGTGTCCCTGGGTAACTGATAGGAAGAAATGGTATAACAACCTTTTATGTTTTTTCCCTTGCTACTGTGGGAGAAGCTGTTACATCCATCAATTGATAATGAGGAATATACCTTCCATCAGCCTATAACGGTGAAAAGAAAACCTTCCCAATTACTGTTCAAATTCACTGCCTTCCTTTGCTTTAACCTAATTTCCTCAGTGCTCAGGTCTTTTTCTGATGCACAGTGTTTTTTTTTAGCACATTCCCAGGGAGTGCTTCTGCCCCACCCTATTTTCTTTTGTTCAGTGTTTTTCTCAACAATTTTCCTCTGATTGCAGCCAGTAATCAGCCAGCAGCATCCTGCTATGGCCCATTCCTGTACTGCTTTCATTGCTTACACCTGTTATGTTGCAAAAGAACGTCTAGAATAAAAAAGTGACATTATTCAGGCTTTTTTCAAGTTCTACTCAGTATCTGTCAGCAGTTGCAAGGTTAGTTTGATACTTGCGCACTTATGACTCAAAAGTAAGTGTTGTAGTTTGATAGCCAATCACCAAAAGCATAATGAAAATATGTAATTAAAATGCTTAGTTTCTCTAGAAAATCTCATTTTTTAAATTTAAAAATGTATTATTTTCTGGTGAACATAGCTTTTTCACTGTTAATGAAACTGCTTGTGTGCATTTCATGCCTTTCTCTTCAGAGTGAGTAGACAGCAGCAGAGACAGATCTGATTAAATTCTTACTTTAGATCTACCTTACTTTGTATCTCAGAAATGCAGGTAACTAAATCTGAGGAAGGCCTCCACAGCTCCCATCAAAGTCTTTGGTGAGAAATAAGCATTTCTGGGACATGAGTCATCTGGCTTATTTTAGACTGCTCCTTCTGGATGACGTGAATCACACCTAAGTGGCTCTTTCTCTGAGCTGATCATAAAAGACACTGATGGTGACCGGGTCAGTCAAATCCCATCTCTGCTGTCCACACTGTGCATCGTGGTGATTGATGTGATTGCAATTCACACTAACTCAGCATCTGAACTTGACATTTGATTGCTGGTGTCTGAAATCATAAAATCATAGCATCTTAGAGTCATTAAGGTTGGACGAGGCCTCCAAGATCATCAAGTCCAACCTTTGACTGAACACCACCATGTCAACAAAACCATAGCATTAAATGGTACATCCAGTTGCTTCTTGAGCACCTCTTGGGGTGGTGACCCCACCATGTCCCTGCACAGCCTATTCCAATGCTTGGCAACTCTTTCAGTGCAGAAATTTTTCCTGATGTCCATCCTGAACCTTCCCAGGTACAGCTAGAGGCCATTTCCTCTCATCCTCTCTCTTGGCTGCCTGGGAGAAGAGGCCAACCCCCACCTGGCTGCAACCTCCTTTTGGGAAGTTGTAGAGAGGGATAAGGTCCCCATATACTCTTTTTCTCCAGGCTGAACATCCCCAGCTCCTTCAGCTGCTCCTCATATTGTTTAGTCTCCAGACCCTCCACCAGCCCTGTTGCCCTTCTCTGGACACACTCCAGCACCTCAAGGTCTTTCTTGAAATGAGGGATCCAGAAGTGAACACAGGATTTGAGGTGCAGCCTCTCAGTGCTGAGAATAGCAGGACAATCACTGCCTTAATCCTGCTGGTCACATCATTCCTGGCAGGGTGCAGGATTCCTTTTGCCTTCCTGGCCACCTGGGTGCTGCTGACTCATGTTCAGGTCCTTTTCCACTGGGCCACTCTCCAGGCACTCTTCCCCCAGCCTGTAGCACTGCGTGGGACTGTTGTGACCCAGGTGTAGGACCTGGCACTTCACCTTATTGAATCTCATACAATTGGCCTCAGCCCCTTGATCCAGCCTGTCCAGATTCCCCTGCAGATCCTTCCTACCCACCAGCAGATCAACACCACAACCCAACTTGTAGTCTGGGAACTTGCTGAGGGTTCACTCGAAGTCCTGATCCAGATCAGTGTTAAAAATATTAAACAGGACTGAAATGAAAGAGCAGAAAAATTTTTGTCTACACAGATGAGAAAATTATCTCTTGAATATGGTCAATTATATTTTTAAACATAATGGAAGAAATTATATTAAACAAAAATATAAATAAACAAATGGGGTAATTGTAGCTGAACAAAAATTATGAGCTCTTTGTGGTATCTTAGGCAGCTATACATTCTTCAGGAATCATAGAGAACTGCAAATAATGATTAGCTTGATGATTGATTCACCTATAGAGTTTGTTAGAACTGTAAATGCAATGAATACTTTCCCTCAAAAAGCATCAGAGAATCTTTGACAGATACAGTGAAAAAAATGGATATTTTTAAGGGTGCTTGATAGGGATGACATGAAAAAGGACGCTTCCTTCTTGCCCCAAGGTGAGATTTGAATTCCAAAAGATATTCCTGATAAAGTCTGATACATAAAGTCCTGAAACAATCTTGTATGGCTTTATTTTTATTTTTTTTTCCCAGTGGTATTTAATGGCTGCTTGAGTTTCTAGAAATCAAGCAGATGGAAAATGCCTGCAGTTCACCTGCTGTTTTTAAGCAACAACAGAGGTCAGAGTGGATTATATTTTCTTTAGTACAGATATCCAGAAAGTTTTACCTGCCTCTGGTGTTGAAAGAAAACATGCAATTGGCACTTCTGTGAAGGAAAATAGATGTGTGCAATCATGGAGTCTTTTTATTTTTTATTTTTTTTTTTTTGAGGGCAAGCCATAAGCAGAGGGAGTGAAGGGAGTCTTCCAAATCATGTGTGAGTACCACTAGCTCAGAAACTGTTGTGACAGTCTTCTGCAAATACAAGGACTGTATCACAGAGACAATTCACATTACAGAGGACATAAGCTTTTTCTCAAAATACTTGAAGAATCTTCTGGAAGCACAGCAGTACCACATATGGGGGGTTTACTACAAAATCTCCTAGGTACTGAAATACTGCTCTGTTTTCCCTAACAAATTAATCTCTACACATAGTGAGGTTGTAAATGTGTCAAATTCATTTGGAAAAGGACCTGTACCAGTGAAAGTGCCTGTGGTTGTCCCACATGGGCATAAGTTCCTGCTCTGGTCTTGCTGTCTTCAGTGATGAGAGTTCAAAACACTTAATAGGATCCTAAACTCTCCCAATCCAGACAAAATATGTGTCTTCTCAAAATAGCCCTGGTTGGAAGATTAAAAAACCTAAATCTTATTCCCCCTGGACTATTAATACTGTCTCCGTAAAATTTCCATTGCCTCCATTTCCTTCTCCACAATTAAATTTTCATTAATTTCTTCAAAGAGAAGACTTAAAAAAGACACTACAGGTAATCTCTGGACTTTGATTTCTTTATCTTTCTATTACTCTTGCCCGTTCACAAGTACAAACCTCTCTTTTTTTTTTTTTTTCCTCTCCATTTCACTTCTGTTATCTCCCAGTATCTTCAGATGCCTTTCTGGTGCTCTGAGTGTTAGCTGAGAGAATTTACCCATATTCCACACTTAAGATACCCACAGCCCTCATCTACCATTCTAACCCTTTTCCAGGCCTTCCTTTTCTTTTGTTCCTAAGCTTGTTATTACTCTAAGATCTTTTCTTGTTCCCATCTCCAGTCTCTCCTCTATCCCTGACATATCTCTAAAACTTCTCTCACCAAGGCCTTTGATGACAGCACTGCATCTCAGATCCAGAGTCAGCTTATCTTTTTCAAGCTGTCAGGTTCATGCAGCATGTTTAACCAGACTTTTCTACCTTAATTCTTGCCCCTTCCCCTATCCTTTCTGGGCTTCTTTCCTACTCTCTAATCATGTTGTTTGGAGACAATTTCTTTAACATTCTCTGGATTTTCAGTAGCTCTTTTATGACCCTATCAGCATGTACTGTCTTTGAATAATTTAATCAGAAAACAAACTCAGCTCTGGTCCCTAAGAAGACAGACAAACAGATTTTCTCTTGTACTAAATCCTGGTTTTTCTCTTTGGCACTCCCTTCTGAGTATTCAGTGATACATTTTACTTACCTGTGACTAAAGGCAAACTCATCCTCTCAGGGCCACTTTGCAGAGATAGGTCTCGTTTGTTCCATCTTTAGTCAATGGGGTTATGGCTGATGACTGGAATGCTGCAGCAGTATGACCATTCAAATTACAACTGTAGACTTGAACTAGATGGAAATAAATCAATATTGAAATGAATGGTGCATTATCTGTGAGAGCACTTACATAAAGAATATTTATTGGCATTAAAAAAATCTGCATTTGAGTCTATTGTTCCCTCTAGTTGAGCCAATGTCTTTAATACTTCCAGAACCAATATATTTTGGTGATGTTGAATCAAAACATTTTATGTAAATGTTGATCAACAGTATCAGATGACATGCATGCTAGGTTTTGAATGCAGTTTAGAAACTAAACCGTTGCAAATAATTTGCTTTCTTTTGGTTTTTCCAATCTTCTGAAGAATTAGAAGGTCTCTAGATGTAAAATGGAGATATATCATAAGGATATGGAGTCAAGGTGATGCAACAAGGATTTGACTGTTCCATTAGAATTACAATGTTAATAAACTAATAAATACTCTATTCCCATCTTAATTTTAACACTAAATTTGAAAGCAGTGTACCAATAAATAGTAATGGCTTGTAAAAGAAGTGTTTAGGTCCAACTAAATTTCCATCTAGGTTTTCATTTCAAAATCAATAATGTGAAAACATTTGCACACAATCAAGTAATTGCGAGGGGATAAAATAGCCTATGAGCTTGAAGTGATCATATTGGATAAACCGTGGCTTTATCTCTCCCTATTGATTCTTGCTCCTTTCATTTACTTTATACTCCATGGAAATCTTCTCATCTAGGCACCTGTGTTTTCTTAAGAAATTACAATCAAGCCTGACAAGTTTATGTCCATTTTCACCCATGCGTGAAAGTACTGGAGGAAGATATGCATTTTTCTATCTTATTCTTCTGTGAAGCTTTATTATTCACTATGTAAGACAGCATCTCTTTGATGTTTCATCTGTAGAAAAATAACACATTTATCTTCATTGCCACCTTTTTATTTCCAATGCGTGTTGAAAATAGATGTTGAGTGAAGCAGACTTCCAAGCTGATGGTTTGAAATCAGAACCATAGAATCCTTTAGATTCTAAAAAGACCTCTTAGATAGTAGATTCTACCCACTAACCTAGCACTGGCTGCCACCACTAAATTATGTTCTCAGTGCAACATCCACCCTTCTTCTAAATGCCTCCAGGAATGGTCACTCAGCCACTGCCCTGGACAGCCTGTTCTGTTGCTCGGTAATCCGTTCAATGAAAACATTTTTCCAATCTGAACTTCTTCTGGTACAAGCTGAGGTAGTTTTCTCTTGTCTGTCACTGTTACCTGAAATCAACTATCATTTGGCTATAACTTCCTTTCAGGGAGTTGTAGACAGTGCTAAGGTCTCACCCTGAGCCTCCTTTTCTCCACAGGCTAAACACCCCAAACTCCCTCAGCCACTCCATACCAGATTTGTGCTCCAGACCCTTCACCAGCTCCATTGCCCTTCTCTGGACTCAGACCAGCACCTCAATGTCTTTCTTGTAGTGAGGGGCCCAGAACTGAGCACAGAATTTGAATTGTTGTCTCACCAGTGCTGAGTACAGGAGGACAATCCCTGCCCTGGTCCTGCTGGCCACACTATTGCTGATCCAGGGCAGGATGCCATTGGCCTTCTTGGCCACTTGGGCACACCCTAGTTCATGCTCAGCCAGTTATCAGCCAGGACTGTCAGGTCATTTTTTGCTGAACAACTTTCCAGCCACTCTTTCCCTTGCCTGAAATGTTGCCTGGGGTTTTTGTAACCCAAGTGCAGGACCTGGCCCATTGATCCAGCCTGCCCAAATCCCTCTGCAGACCCTTCCTACCCTACAGCAGATCAGCATTCCCCCAAAACCTGGTGTCTGCAAAATGGTTGAGAGGCCTCTCAATCCCCTCACCCAGATAATTGACAAAGATTTTGATTATGACTGTATCTAACACTGAGCCCTGGAGAGCACCACTTGTGGCTGGCCACTTGTTGATGTACCTCCCTCTCTTCATACCTCTCTCAGGCCCCAGCTGTCCTGCCAGGTTTTTACCCAGGCCTTCCACACCACTGGAAGACAGTTTCTCCTTGAAAATGCTGTGGGAAACTGTGTCAAAGGCTTTACTAAATTCCAGATTGGCAACATCTACAGACTTTCTTTCATCCACTCAGTGGGTTACCTTGTCACAGAAGAACAGATTTCTTATTGGCTGGGTCTAATCACCTGATTATCCTATTAAACTGTTTATTCATAGAAACATAAACCCAATTGGTAGCTAACGCTTCATCTGACTATTAATGCTGGATATAAAAGAAAATGACACTTATGATTACTTGCAAGTCTCAAACTAGTTTCAATAACACACCACATTTCATGTCACTCAATGGTGTATACTGTTATTGTCCTTTGAGGCACAAAATACCTTTGATTCAAAGCATGTGAAAGCCTTTATCTGTGAGAATCTAATAACTGACATTTAAAAAAAAATCTATATTTTTTAATTAACTTGATGTCATAATTCACTTCTCTATTCAGGGAAAAACCCAGTTGTTTGTATTAAAATTGCTGGGCCAATGCTCTCAGGGCCAAAATTTCAGCTAGACCAAACTATGTGGTTTGAAGGAGCTATGCAGATACCATTTGAAAGTATAGATTTTGGCTTCCATCTCACAGAGTCATTGTCTTCTGTGGGCTTCCTGAAATGCATGTTAAGCAAGAACTGGTGAGAAATTAAAGCACTCAGATAATCTTACATCTGTGCATATAGGGCTTTCCACGGGGTAGTTTAATGTCTGTAGTGAATACAATCTTTAGTCCAATAATCAAACAATTCGATTAATATTGACAAGGTAGGCAAATCTTGTAAAATTTTACATATCTGTGGCAAGGTCTTTCACAATGTTAATGTTAACCAATTGTAGACTATCTGAATGCTGGTGTTACATTTAGGTAGAGATTTAAAATAAATCTGCTACAAATGTAAATTTTGACTGTCATGTGTTTCTGAAGTTTCTGTGATTTCCGGGGAGTTGTGTTCTGGTCAGTTTGTTGGTGTGATTTAAAGCAGTGCCTCAGTTTAAAGCTGCAAGGCACAGAAGAAACATCTTTTCAGCATTTTGTTCTTGTTTTGAACCACCAGTTATCTCTCAAGGTCCTAAATATAGAACAATTTTCTTGTGAAATTGGGCAAAATCATAGCAGAATCATCAGACCTCAGATGTGTTGGGTTTTTTTGTTTTGTTTTGGTTGATTTTTTTGATCTGATAGTGATATTTTGAAGAGCTGGTAACCATAGCAACAAAATAGGTTTTACAGGCTGCAAACAGTTCAAGAGTCTGTTGAACTGACAAAATGGCATGGCGCAGACAAAATAGAAAAATGAGTTGTGTTTCTTTTGGGACTGCTGCAGGAAGTGATGAGCTCTTTGAGCTGTTTGAGAAAATTTTGACCTTGGATATGAATTTTTTTTTCCCCAAATGTGAGTATAAAGTGTGTCTAAACACTAAAAGAAATGCTGTTGCAAATGGCGTTGTAGATGGTGAGATCTAGTTGGATGTATTTGAGTTGCCAGGAGAATATGTCCAAACCAGGGGCAGGGAGTGCAAGGAGGTCAGCACAAGGACAGGTTTCTGTCCCCCCTGGCAGTAGCACTGCAAGCAGGGTGCCTTGGGGCACCTGGGCTGTGCTGGTGAGCTGTGCGTGACAGAACATCTTGAGCATGGCACAGGGCACAGTCCTAGAGCCAGGAGAGGGGCACTGTGGCAGCCTTGAGTCCTCATGGCTGGAGTGGGGGATCAGGGACCCAGGACAGCCACTGACACAGCTCCAGAAAGGCTGAGCTGAAGGCATCCAACACCTCTTGTGCCCCTTGGCTGGCTGCTACTGGAGGAGCTGGGTACATTTTTTTTTTTTTTTCTACAATACATTCAACTGTGTTATGAATGTGGGTGATCAATTAAAAACCTGCCTCCTTGAGTGAACATGATCCTGGGATTTTCTGGTCTGTGAGTCTCTGTGATTGCTTTTTTTACTTGACTGTCAGTATTTTGGGGAAGGTCATAAGTCTAGCTATACTTTTTTCCAATTCTTTGTCCTGGCTTACACTATTTTTTTCTAATCTCCTAACTAAAATCCAGTACTTTCACCATATTTCTTTTTCCTTCTGGGGCATTAACTTATTCTTTCTGATTCTGGCTGTCAATGAAGGTTGTCCTGGGAGTGCAGAGGAGGGTTCAAGTGCTGGTTTGCTGAGTGTACTTAAGCTCCAGAGAATTAGCTTGTGGTAAATGTAGTGTTGCTTTAACAAAAATCTTTTGAGTCCATTGCTTTAATCCCCATAGTGAAACTTTCTTTCTTTTATTCTATATCTCAGTTTTAAGATTGCATCCACTTCTAGAGTGCAGAAACCTAAAGGGAGGTGGAGGTGCAAGGAAATTCTTATCATACCTATATCATCAACTAATCCTTGATTAATCCTTAAATGAGATTTTCTCAAGTCCATTCTTCCTCTATACTCGACTGTACTTGGAAGCATTCATGGAGAGTCAGGTTTAGATTGAATTCTGAAATATTCTTTAGGGGAAGAGACTCTCTCACCCAATTCTTGTTCACATGTGATAAGTAGAAAAGACCTGGTCTAGTTGAAGAGCTGACAGTCTGGGTTACCAGCAGGTATTCTGGGCTCAGCTCACCTTCAGCCTGTTAGGGATGCAGTGGATCCAAGTTCAAGTTGAACAGTACCCAGTAGCCTGGAAAGTGGCCAGGCAATGTGACTGGCATGCTTGCATATATTCCTGAAGCTGTTGTTTCCATTTCATGGCAGATGGAGCTGGGATTTTTCAATTTCCTGTAAGGGAGAAGTATCTGGGGCCAGAAGTGAAAACCTAGTGAATTCCAGAATTTTGTAACAAAGCTAAGCCCTGCAGTAAACCAGCCAAAGCAGAGGTATCCAGGCAAAGAATTGACCACTTATTATCACATTTCTATCATTTATTTCCTTGAAAGCAAGAAGGAAGTACAGGAGAAAAGTAGAAGCAAGGATGGATGTCATTCACACATGACTAAGAAATTCTGATCTAAGATAGTAGGTTAGAAAGTTAGAAAAGATGGTAAGTTAGAAAAGTTAGGGGAATACAGCATCTTAATCCAACAATTTCATCTTGAGTTCTTAGATACAGCACTTTACTTAAGTAGGAGATTGAAACAATCTGTTTTTGTTTTTGTGTGTGTATAGCTTTATATTTGGAGTTAGATAGCAGAAAATTGTTGATGGGTAACTCAGTCACTAAATTATGGAACAAAAGCATTTTAAGCATACATATTACAGAAATGGTTAAAAATACCTTTATTTTTGTCTAACCCCATCATATGCCTATGTGTGTGTATAGAGATATATCTACACACCCACCCACCCACCCACACACACACCCCTTCAGTAGCTTTGCTTGAATTCATCATCAAGTCCCTCAAGCCAAGTGACTCTGTGTCCATATCCTTTTCTCCCTGTATCCCAAGGCTTGTGCTTCCCCAACGGTGCATCTCCATTCCAATTTCCAGACAGCAGTGTACTTAGAGACTTGCAAAATCTTGAAAAAATGTGATCTGGGGCACAAACTTGAGACCCATGTTATCAACATGACATGGTAGCAAATGAACTGTATGCAAATAAGTTCCTGTTGCACCACAATTCTTTCATGCTATTCTACTCCTTTATCTTCAATTCTGTCTGCAATAACTTTTCAGCAGCCTTATCTCAAGCAGCCTGCTCCTTACAGAAACTGGTGTCCTTACAAATCAATTACCTTTTGCCTATTCATAATCAGTTCTTGAGGTCACAACAAATGCCTGCAAGCATACAGGGAGTGTGAGAGGGCATAAACAAGAGGTGGGTTGTACCAGTCACCAACAGGGCAATGCATCTCTCTGGTCTGTGTCAGATGGATCATCCATTACTACCTGCAGAAACATCTGTAAAATTGTGTGGAATAAACTGAGGGTATAGAAACTTGAATGAGGGCAGCAGTCCCAGGTGGACAAATGTATTACCAGAATTTTTTTTTTCAAATATAAAAAACCAGATGGCTGTAGTTATCTTGTCTTTAGTATGTTGCAAACATTCTGCCTCCAACACGTTCTGACTCCTCTGTCAGTGCCAAGTGGCAGTATAAGCCACCTCACTTAACTTTGAACCCATAACAGCTAGATATGAAGTTTAAGCTGGCTTGGCTGCTATGGACACACTAAGTGGATCTGCAGAGGAAGCCTAATTTTGCCTTTTCTGGATACCTATCTTAAAAAGAGGTGGATTGTTATCCATATTGAATCACCTCTGCTCAATATATAGGGAATTTAAGCTTTGACTTAAGGTGATATGACTAAGTTTTAGGGGGCTGATTATAGACAAGAGGAACCCTGACTTAATAATCCATGTAAAGTGTCCCATGCATTGCTGTTCTTAAATATAGATCACAGTTGGCAAGGGCTGAGCTTATCTTTTCTGTGTCTTTTAAAAAGGATGTGGTTGTCTCATTCAAAATATCTTCCTGTCCTGGAGGTGGTGGTCCCTTATGATCCGTGTAAGAAAGGCACTCAGACTGCATAAAGCATCACTTAAAATACCATTTATTACCACTAACACTGGAGGATAAAGCAGTATTGATAATCTTATGTCCTTTTAGGTGCCAGAAACCACAGTTTGAGCAGTTGAAGGGGCCTCTGATCCACAAAGTGCAGACCTTGTCTGTGGAAGAGGTCAGTCCATTTTGATCATTTGAGCTATTATAGAATTTTCCTACCAAAAAATGGCTCTTTTCATAATTTCTACTGTCAAACTTAGGGATTTCTTGCTATACTTTTAGAGAAATATGGGGTTAGGCTGATGGCCTAATCCCTGGTACCAAGTGGGAGCTGCCTGCAGGTTCCTCTGTTAGAGCAAACTGGCTGAGTTTATCCTGTATCCAAGACCTTTGTGTGGAACAACACTGCCCAAGGGCCAGGCTGGGCTTGCAGAACAGCATTGCACAGCACAGCAGGGGCCTGACTGCTCAGGTTAACTGCTGTGGGGATTGCTGTCTCCTCACTGTACAGTACTCTTCAGTCAGGACCACTGTAATATCTTCAGAACAGCTGTGGAGCTCATGCAAGCAGTATCTGCTTTTTGGGGAAGCTTTAACCATGCATGTATGTTATTTTGGGGCATTTCTGCTCAATGTCCTTGCTCCCCTTCTGTATGTCCTGGGCCTTTTACTCAACAGCTGCTCTTCTGCAACAAACTGATGCACACTAAACTTTGGAGGCCTCAGCAAAGCCCCACACATGAGATGCCTCTGTGAAAGAAACCTAAAACATTGCAATGTCAAATTGAGACCTGGGACAGGTGCATAGAGCAGAGATCCAGGCTGATTGTTTTAGCCCAGCATAAGAAAGGCACATTCTAAGATAACCTTTTTGTCAGACTTACTGTTAGGGAGTTTTGCACTGAGATGTGTGCACCTGTTTTTATGAGAGTCCCAGGGTGACTTTTTGAGTCAAACTGACATCTCTTCCTGGGAGGCAGGTTCCATTTAAGATGCTTTTGTATCTCAGTCTCCCAAGTACAGATGTGCACATGCAGAGGTTGTGAGTGAATGGCTTTGGGACTTTTGAAATGCTACTTTTGCAGCTAGCTAATTCAATGAGTAAATAGATTTTCTCCCAGTGAATGATCCAATATCCTTAATGTACATGGTAGTATTTTTACTGTAGAGACAATCATCATGGCAGATGCTGAACAAAAATACAGATATTCGCTGCCCTAAGCATACCCAAAGCCCTGGGCACCATCTGCCCTTACAACTTGTTTATGGCTTCTCATCTGGTAGGTATTTTTTTCCTGTCCTTTTCTTCAGATCATTTATTGTACCTTGGTAATAAGTTTTTCCTTGAAATCTTATGCTGAGGTGTGTGTATTTGGTCTCTTATAAGGCTAAACAGAAAGGAAGAATGGTTTTAGGGCTTGACAATGACTGTATAGGGAAACATTAGAGAGAATGCCAAATTTTTTGTTTTAGGTAAGATGATTCTTTTCTCTTTACCTTCAGCCATCCCAATCTTGAGCTAATAAGTCTCATCTCCCCAAAGTCACCAATTAGTTTCTAATTCTTTTTGCTTGGCACAATCTCAGCTATATTCAATCCTCTCTATGCTTTAACCCTGCCATTACATTTTTTATATGTAGTTCCCATTTTTTTCCTAGCCTTGGGGTCCAGATAGTGCAACCTACTCTTCATACTTGGCAGATGAGTTTCTCCTACAATGATTCTATCTGATCAGGCAGTCATGAATTTTTTATTGTTTGAGGAACTTTCAAAACTTTTCCAAGGCTGTTTTTAAAGTGTTTCCAGTCCTTCAAGTTTTCTTTTAAAAGATCAAGGTCCTTCAGTTTTGTATCTGACTCTTTACCATACAAGTTGCCTTCAAAGGTTGTTTTCTTCTATTAATTTTGATTAAGAAGTAATAATTTTCAGCTGTAAATTGAGTGCATGCTCAGATTGCTGAGGGAAATGTGTTGGGTTTTTTTTTTTCCTTCTTTCACAGCATGTATCTAAACTGATTTTGTTATCATTCATTCTGTTGTGAAGGACAGGACAGAAGTCCCTAGTTTGGCTTTGGTGCAGGTTGAGCCTAACTTTAAAATATTGATTCAGCATATGAAGGCTTGATACAACTTGATCTGGTCACTACACACCATTGCTCAGGGTCCTTGACTTTTGTCACTCTCACCTGTAGGCTTGGTCTGGACGAACACCAGGTGCTGCTCCCAGAAACCTGCTAAATAAAATTTGGTCTGAGAAAAGGGGTCACTTGAATAATTTAATAACTAACAGATGGACTTCCTTAAATACAGAAGTCATCATGATTCTATGGACATTGTCTGTTAAGAAGTGGGGAAGGGTCTGTGAAAAGGAAACACTGTCAGTTTCTTTGGCTGTAGGATGTTGAGAGCAACTTGGCAATTATAGTTTGTGGGTAAGTAATTTGAAATTGGAGGTATTTTCTTGCATTTGAAGTTTCTAAAACTTCAGTCAGCTGTGACTGAGATTTTGGACAGAAAGATTATAGTAATTACGAGTGACATACTTGTTTATCCTTTTAACATAGGCAGAAAGAGGTTGTTAAGTCATTGGAATAATTCAGATAGAATGAGGAGAAATGTTTTATATAATCAAGAATGAATTTGCTGCTCCAAGGACTAGCATTTATTATGGAAAATTTTTGGTACTTATGTACCATGCAAATTTACAAGGGTACTTACAAATACATGCACTCAAGTACTTTGCATAACACTAATGGCTGCAAACTAATGAAAATATACTTAGGTCAGACATTAAAACCTACCAAAACACCCTTAAAGTAAATCTCAATAAAATAAACCCCACCATTTTCACCTGTGTTAGGATTTAATAACATAAACCCAGATTTGTGTAATAGTATTTTATTTTAGATACAAGAAAGGTATTCTGACAATAGTCTATTTGATTGACACTGTGGTAACAGAAGAAATGTGCTATCAAAAGCAGCTTTCTCCTACCAGAGCTGGTGCACTAAAGTCCAAATATGTGTTATTATGATTATAGATGCAATTTTTGACGGAGCTTTTCATTTTTTGAAACTGTTCATTAATGACACACAGTGCCTACATAATTTTTCAAATACTTCCATATTGACCAAACAGTTACATAAACATCTTGGGTCTTGATTTTACCTTACAAAGAATTTGCTAGGAAAATAAGAGCTACTTAAAATGACCACTTTTTCCAATACTTATCTACATGTAATGTCACAGATACCCACAGACCTCTGGAAATTACATAGTTATTATGGATATTTAGGAAAAGACAGCTACTATATCTTCCTAGCTAGCTCACATTGCATTGTGGACTTGAGTGCCTTAGATATCTTAAATATTGCCATCTCTGATGGTAACACTCTCATTTCCTCAGGAGTTTCCTTCTATTACTGCAATTCCATGGTTTTCATATTGCTGTACCTCAGTCTATGTAAATCTGATTGCTGGGTTGGGTCCTTCCTTTGTGTAGGTTTGATTTCACACATCTGGATCTGTTTGTACTGAAATATATAAAATCTTTTCCTTGGGGTGTAATAAATGATTTTAACTCAGCATGGTGAAGGAGCAGAAATTCCTTCTCCTTCCTCCCACTTACTGCTGTGGCTTATTTGGAACCTCAGAACTCACAGAGATCTTATTTCAACTGTTTCAAACTTTTTCTACAATCCATGTCATTAATTTGTGTTATTGCTTTTTTGCCTTCTTTCTATTTATTATGAGGGTCTGGCCTCAGTATGAACCTTGAGAGATTGCTATCCAGGAGCATTAAAGAGATTTAAATCCCTTAATGTTCAATACTTTAAAAACTATTTTATGATATGCCAATTAAAGGTGACATGCTGCAATCCCTCATTGAGTGGCTGCCTAAAGTAACAGGATCCCACGGAGTACATTACAGATATGGCTCAAGAGAAAATTGACAGTATGTCATATTTCTCTTCTTGCCCTTTCCTCATTCCCTGAAAAATGCAACTTAAAAAAGGTAAGGAATTCAATACAGATTATTACTGTGTTGAAAGATGCTGTTTTTGTTGGCGGAGACAAAAACAATGGCCCTCCAAAGTGGATAATTCCTGATGCAGGAAATGTAACTCCTGGGATGGGGGGCCCTCCCTTCATAAATACTTTCCAGAAAAAGATATAAACTCAAGCATTATTACTAGAGAGGATCAGTCTTAATATTCAGGTATCCTTTCTGACCTGTGTTTGTGGTCCACTTTAACTGTCTGCAGCTATGACCACTCCATAATCATTCTGGGAGGGTGGATGGCAACCACCACATTTGGGGGACAAGAGAAAACATAATCACTTTGGCACACTTGCTACCATGTTCTCTACGTTTTTGAGAATTGTTTAATGTTTCTTCTGTACCATTCAACCCACTACTCTGATTAAATGGAATAAAATTATGAAGGAAAATGTATTCTGGGCAAACCTGAAGCCAAATCTACCTTTAGTGGAACGAGATGCAATTTCTCATAAGTTAGGAGAGCTGCACCCTCATATATTACAGATATATTTGATGAGTTTGCACTCTCCTTTTGTTTAATCAAATGGATGGATTAAAAAAGGCTTTACACATAGAAAAAGAGAGAAGACTGAAATGGTTGCTTTTAGTGCTCGTGTGGGGAGTGCTATCCTCCCTAAAAGTACTACTCAGACATGGCCTTTCTTGGCTTCTCTGTGGCCAACAAAAGTGGCAAAACCCAGATACCATTGCAGATCTGCACATTCTCCATCTATTCACTCATAGCCATTGCCCAGTTTAACTTCTGAAATTCTGTCAGACCACAGCATGGTGCTGAGCAGCTGACAAATTTTAAAGACTGAAGGAGACACAAATGAGTCTTCCTGTTTCTAAAGTTCCTTATATGCTTTCTGTTAACCTCTAAATATTAAAAATGTAGTATAGTTATAAATTCCTGCTCTGTTTAACCAGCACCCAGGAGTAGTACAGCTATTGCAAAGGGGTCTTGGCTGAGCCCTATCAAGCAGCTCTTTCGGAGATGCTCTTAGTAGGCAAAGCATGAGTCTGGCTGTTGGGTTTTGGGGTTTTTTGCTTGGGTTTTTTTTCACTTAAGGAAATATAATGTATTCATATTATGTATCTCTTATCTTTGCCTTGCCTCATGCTGGAAGGCTCTTTAAGAAAACAATTTAAAGGCCCCTCTGTATGGGATGAACCAACACAACTCGCTGTGAGCTGCAGAATGCCTGTGTATCTGGTTCATCTCACAGCACTGGATAGCACAGGGGTAGGGCTTTGCTCTCTTCAAAACCAGAATGCCTTTTCAGAAAGTGCTTGATAGGAAAAGTTCCCACTTTTTGAAATGTAAAGAGGCCAAAAAATGTAACATTTTCTGTGCTGTCGATATCTCTACTGTTGTCTGGGGGAAGAGCTGATAATCAGCATGTCTATGTTGCACCTTATCTGTAGCTTCAGTCGAAGGTCTTGCAAAGCAAAAGCTGAAATTGTGAACTTTACAGTTAGTGAATACAAGATATTCACTCACAGACTGAGATAAAAGTGACAGATGGGAGTAAGAAGAAAGTCTCATCACATTTAACCTTTTTTCTCAAGCCAGAGACCCTCTGTCAGACTGTGATCTCATAGCATCACATAGTTGAAAC
Source organism: Pyrgilauda ruficollis (assembly GCF_017590135.1). Lineage (NCBI taxonomy): Eukaryota > Metazoa > Chordata > Aves > Passeriformes > Passeridae > Pyrgilauda > Pyrgilauda ruficollis. Next base: position 8,011,241 of record NW_024524266.1, read on the forward strand.
AGAGATTGTATTTGGTTACTGCTCAAATGGGAGACTTTGGGGGTGAAATCCCATGGTGGTGTAGAAGCAGAGTAACAGGTGTCACCCTCCCCAAACCAGCTGAGATCTGAGAAGAGTTCAAGGAAACAGGGGTAGTTCCATTTGCAGCTCAGTAAGAAACCCGAGTTCCTGGGGCGGAGATCTGCATGAAAACAGTCTTTAGTAAAACCTGTCTGAGACATGATCCTTTCAGTTTCTAATTTCTGCAGCACTTTGTGACCCTCCTCAGGTCAGTGCAACCATTAGTTGGCCTGTATAAATTACATCAAGCAGAGGTGGGAATGAGAGTGTAAGGCAGCAGTAGCTTAAAGAGATTTTTGCAAGCAGAGCTATTTAGCCCTCAGGGAGTTGACACTAGTATAGTTTTTATCAATCACATTTTGCAAAATGCAGAAGGTTGTGATTGGGATAGCATTGATTTCAGTTTCCCTTTTCAACCTTATATTTTTATAAAATTTATTTTCTGCTCTTATGAAAGCATTTAAAAAGTTACACTGAAGACTAATGGACCAATGAGATTCCATCTACACATATTTAATTAATCTCCAGACTTTAGGTGTCCCTATATAGATATTTGTTGGGGATCTAGGGTCTTGGCTTGCTTCTTCACATAAAAGGACCTGATGCCAGTTGAGGCCCTCAGTGATCTCTCCTTATCTCCTGCTCTTGGGCCAAATGGGTCTGGGGCTCCACTCTCATGCCCAGGAGCCCTTCACATGCATCTTTGATTCACATCATGCTTCTACACAAGTTTAGTAAAAGTAAAGCTGTTGGATGTGCTGATTGGAGCACTTGTCCAGTGGACAGAAATGGGTTCAATGTGTCTTTGTATCATTGGAATACAGAAAAAAAAATCAGCTCCAAAAAACCAAAAAACATGACAAGAAGTGATCTCACTGCTGCACTACCCCAGGCAGATCCAGTTGTGAGCCATTCAGTGTGGTGGCTCCACGCTCACCAGCAAGATTCACTGTGAAGCCTTGTGATGAGGGACTTTGCCTGTAAGAGATGTAAATGTGGCTTCAATGCTTAGCCTGAAATTTTTTGCAGTAAAAATAAACACAGAGGCATGCAACTGATGTACCATAAAATGTGGTGTATGTTATTTATGTGCTCATGTTTCTCAGTCACTGGACTGATAAATTCTGAATTTGTTAATATAAGGTCAAAAAAAAAAAAGAAAAAAGCTCCAAACTGTGACGATAGCCTGGCACAGACTTTTCTTATGCTAGTAAAGCAAAGCTAGCTTATTACTTAAGTTTACTAGTATTTATAGGTTGTTATGGTTGTTATGTACAAAAATTTTTAGTTGACCCCTTTTGCCTTGGTCTCTTTTAGAAACACACATTTCTTGATAATCCTTCTTATGCTAATAATGTCTTTGTTAAACTCTTTTGCCAGCAATGTCTTTGTTATCTCTCCTCTTATCAGAGTGACCAGACATGACGTCTTCACTTCTGCTCTTGCCTTGCTTTTCTCTCTCCCTCGGCTTTCACTGTACCAGGGCTAAAAGGCTGGCAGCACTACCCAGCTCAGCTTCTGTAGCTGTCTGATCTCCAACAGCAAACAGGGACACAAAAGGGGTACTGGGGTGTTCATGTGTACTGCTACACTCCTCTCCTGCCATTCTCAAAGCCCTGCACTTGACGCACCTGACAGAAGGGTAGGTGATTTGGGTGTAAACACTAATGACAAGGAGGGAGCTCAACCAAATCACTGCTCTCTTGGCAATCACTCCTTCAGAAGAAATGCAATAAGAGCAAGAAATCATGGGCATAGTCTTCAGGGGTAATATTTTGAGCATTCAGGTATTGCCACTGTTTCTGTTTTAAGCTGAGATCAGAAAAGATCATCTTTTCTTTGTGTAATGTAAGTGCAATGATTTGAACAAAATCACAGAAAAGAGTATTCTGTAAGGGAATTATACTCCACAAGATTTTCTGCAAAGGATGGTTTCAAATACCTTGAATTGGTATGTTTCTCATGTCTGCTTAGTTTTACAGTAATTAGTGTCTTCTAGGACCCCAAACAATGTAGGATTCTGGCCAAGCATTTTGCTAAAATGCAGTGCAGGAAACAGCTCTGCAGTGAAGTAGCACCTGTTTTGCAACAAATCTGCATTTCTCTCTTAAAATATTAAAACAGAAAATGCATGAATGTGAAGTCAAAGAGTCATCTTAGTATCTGGTTTTAAAAAATTTACTATTTGCACAGATTGATTAATCCCTGGGTTTCTGTTATTTGAGTGCTGACCATAATAACTTCAGAGCTGAATTATGGTGAATGAATTAGGTGTACCAAATCATCTATCAGAAGACATTCTTAGGTCAAAGGAAGGCTGCATCCAGCCCTAAGAAGAGATATTACTAGTCTAATCAGCCTAACAGGGGTTAAAAAATCTCTTTTCAAGATTTCTTTAAGCACATCTGTTATTGGGTGATATATTTCAAGAATAAAATTTGTGAGAACATAAGTGATCTACACATACAAAGCTAACTAGCTATCACTAGAACAGAGTATGTGGTATTTTCTGTTCTCTTGTTGGAATACACTAAAGCTAGACTTCCATGTTTCACTGCAAACTCTTATGTCATAGCCTTGAGAAATATGCAACAGCTCTGCAAATTAATCAACAGAATTATGCTGTCCTTTTAATATAGCTTGCTCTCCTCCTTGACTATGGCAGAGAAAGGACATTTTGGATCAGTATTTAATCAGTAGGTTCTCAGACTTGGTCTTGAAATGTCAGCTCTTAATCTCTCTTGCCTTGAAAAGTGAAGATATTGGGATTTGATATTGGGATTTAATAAAATAGCTTTGTCTGAGAGGTATAGTCCTTCTGTCAATACTCTCCTCACAGAGCAGCTTGCCCATAACCCAGGGCCCTGTATTTCTACTGCCCTGGAACCAGACGCTCTTTCCTGAGACTCAATGGCAAAGTCAGAACGTTTCTCTGTACATTTTCTTCAGCTTCAAACATATGAATTTGCAGCCATTTAATTTAAACCTGGGGTCAAGAAAAAAAATAATAGCAGTAAAATACTAGTTTAGGAAAATTGCATGAAGGATTTATTAATGACATGTGTGGTAAAAGTTATCAAATCACAAAGATGAATTAAACCCCATATTTTTAATGTTCTATTAAAACCAAGCGTTCTCCTCTGTGCCCCAACATATCTTTATATAGAGAGAGCAGTTAAGTAACTGATTTCATGGGGGAAGTTGGCACAATAAGCAAGGAGAGAGCTGCCAATCTCTAATGACTTTTTGGTGAGCTCTGTGGTGAAAGTGGGAAAGACAGACAAAAACAGTGAGTAGGCTCAGCAGAAAAAACAGTGGTTTCATGCATTTTGAATCCAAATACCAGTGCCTCTGTCTGCTTTATAACTTGCTCATATTGCAGTAAATCCTGAACTAATTTCTTAAAGGTTCATCTGGAGCCTTAGCTGGTCATTCTGTTACTGTAAACCTTTCAGGCAGAAAAAGTGTCAGCAAATATGGATCACTGATTTGATAGCTTAGATCAGAGCAGGTTTTGGAGTGACCATGTCTTGCTAAGGAGGACTTGTGAAGCAATTCTCTTTTCCATGAGTTCAAATGGTACTAAATCTTTGTTCCCAGCTGTACCAGTTTTAATTATCTGAAGCGTTTTTAACAGTAGTTAAGAGAGTGAGTACCCTATCCAAAGCTGAATTGCTGAAGTCGAGGAAAGATTCACAGATTATGTGAAGAGTGCAAGTGGCTTTGTGGGCACCACGCACAACCGCAGTCCTCACACGTCCATGCTGGAACCCTGCCAGGGTGCCCTGCTGCTGCCTTCTGTCCTCTGAAATTTGCTTTTCTCCCACGGAATTGAATTTAGGGATTAAAGGTGGAGATAAACTGCCCAATATTTTGTCCAATTAAACCTTCTGGATGAGAAGAGCTTTTGAATCGTAGCATTAACATATCTTTAATGATTTCAGTAAACTTTGTGGATGACAGTAGACCAGCACTGAAGGTCAAGTCTGAAAAAATAATATGAAATTAGAGGAGATTATGCAAAAGAGATTGTTTTACCTAGTACTTTATAAATAAGCAATAACACGTGCATCTTATTTTCCAGGGTATCATAGAAGTATTTTTCAAAGTTGGTGTTTTTCTCATTTCCTGTGCAGTCAGGTAGACAGTTTCCAATTATTTCAGGTAAGAGTGCTTTGTATTTTTCCTCACATGCTGATAGCAATGACTTCAGACCTCATACCTAAAAATCCCACACCTGTTTAATCTGAAGGACATTAAGCCTACAGAAAAAAAATGCAAAAGAATTAAACAAGCACATCCCTACTGTCACTTAGCTTGTTGGTAGAGTGAAGATAATTTGTGCTGCCTTCTGTATTTGTTTATGTTTTTGTGTCAACTTTGGGTAACAGAAATGATCTAATTTTCTGCAGGACATTTCTATACTCAAATTCTTCATTTCTATACTTCAAATTCTTGCTACCCTCCCCTCAAGCTCCTGCTTCCTTTTTTGTTAAATATCATGAAAGCTTTGGGTATCAATGTCGTGGTAGTGAAGGTAGAACATGTCAGCCCAACAATAGGTGGGACCTACTGCCATCAGCTGAGCCCAAGGCAACTTTAAACAGACCATGAAGGACATCTCCTGAAGAATGTAGGCTAGGAGAATCACATGGTCCTGCTGCAGGCTGTCACTGGGAGCATGAGGTGTCCAGAACTCCCAGTTTCAGATCTCATGGCATTCAGATAAATCATCATTACCTTTAGACAGAGCCTGGAATCTCTGATATTGTGATTTACTTAAGAAAGTATGGAGTAAACACCATAAAGTAAACTCCTTAAAGTAAACTCCAGATTGAGTTAATGTTGCCTTTCATACAAAACAAAGATGCTTAACGGCTTACAAGATAGTAGCCTTGAAAAATTAAACTCTAAAAGTTAGATCCTTATATCCTATCTGGGGGAGAAATTTTGTGATTAGTAAGGTGGTGTGGGAACATCCATTACTTTTCCTTGACAACGTTCCAAAAACATGATATTTCAGAAAAATTCAGATGAAGAATCACATAACACAGGCTGAAATGGTGCCTCTGGAGATTTTCTTGTCTGACCCTTGCTCAAGGCTAGCTACAGCAACTTGCTCAGGACTGCATCCAGTTGGCTTTTGAATATCTCAGAGGTGGAGTTGCCTCTTTGGAAAACCTATTCTTGTGTTTGGTCAACTTCATGTCAAAAGAAGTGTTTTCTTGTGTTCAGGTGCAATTTTATGTGTATTCAGTTTGTGCCCATTGCCTTTTCTCTTGTTACTGGACACCAGTGAACAGAATTTGGCACTCTCTTCTTCATTCTCTTCTACCAGGCATTCTACACATTGATGAGTTTCCCCTAAAATTTTCTTCTCCAGTCTAAGCAGTTCCAGGTCTCTCACCCTCTTCTCAGATGTTCCAGTCCCTTCATCACTTTCATGGCCCTTTGCTGGACTCACTCCAGAACTCCAGAACCCCTGGGGAGCCCAGAGCTGGACCCAGCACTACAATTGCTGGATCCCCCAGTGCTGCAGAACCCTTCCCTCAGCCTGCTGCCTGTGCTGTGTCTAACACAGCCCAGGAGGCTGCTGACTGTCTTTGGTCACAAAGGCACATCTCTGGATCATGGTCATCTCAGTGACACTGGGGATGACCAGATCCTTCTCTGCAGTTCTGCTTCCAAGCCTGTAGCCCCCAACCTGTCCTGATGCCTGGGATTATTCCTCATCGGGGCAAGACTTTGCATTTCCCCTTATTGAGTGTCATGACATTCCTCACAGTCCAACTGTCCAGCCTGTCCAGATCCCTCTGAATGGCAGCACACCTGACTGTTACTGCCACCACCTGTCCCAGTTTTGTGTCATCTGCAAACTTGTTAAGGATGCACTCTCTCCAAACATCTAGATAATTAATGAAGATGTTAGCCAATATCTCCCTCAGCAGTGATCCCTAGGATACTCTACCTAAATAAGTAATAATGTACTACCTAAGTACATTGAGGAGGACCTCAGTTCCACCACACACTTTCCTCAAGTCTGTAATACGGTTTTAGTTGAACTAAAATAAAGATTAATCATAACTTCCCTAAAATCAGAAATCTCTGTCACTACAATGCTGTTATGTTATGGTTTCAAGGATGTTAACTGTAGGTTTTCCATATTTCTAGCTCGTCTCATGTTACTGAATCCTAGCTAATTTTATACTTACTATTCTTTTTTTTTTTTTTTTTTTTTTTTTTTAGCACAATTATTATTGTCATGTGTGAAGATGGAAAACAAATTTTACCCAGTAACTTTGTATGAATGACAAAATGCCATCCTCATAAGATTTGTAGGGTGAAGTGATTCCTTTTTCTGGACTGACTGGAAAAGAATGTAGAGAAGCTATATAAGGCCCTGATAGATCTGAAATAGAAGATGGGTGGTGGAATAGGGAGCACTGACCTTCAAAGGTAAATACAGTGTGAGAAGAGCTGCTTTGACTGTAACTGAACAGTTAAGCAGAAGTTAGCTTGGAAACAAAGGAGCACGGGGAAGGAAATTAAATTGTTAGAGTTCAGATCACATACACTGAGACAATAATTTCCATATATCACGTGTGAGATTCTTCTGCCAAGTGAGAAAGTATCATTGATTTTACTCACAGAGAGTTATGGCAGAAATGAGAAGAAGCATCATAAATCTCTACCAAACACTGTAAGTGAACTCTGTTCATCACAATTTCCTCCACTGTCCAGGCAGGGCAAGAGTTCTTAAAAGACAAAAAAGTGGTGCAAGAGTTATAAAAAAGACAGTACTAGGACAAAATAAAAGGGCATTCAGTGATTTGCCTCTAAGTGTGGCTGTGATGCCTTACACAGATGGAAACAAGTTGCAGGCATTAAACAAGTCAATAATGACCTTCATGACAGGTGTTGGCTGGATTTCTTTTGTGCCACTCTCTCTGCTCCATGCTCTGTGTGAGCAGTGAGAGGGAGACAGAAACATCACCTGCTTGCTCAGTAAGAATTACATTGTCACTCAAACTCTGTGAAGCAGAAGCTGGAGAATATTTGCTGCCTGCTCATTGCCAGTTCAGGTATGCAATGCTGTGAGCAAAGAGTGATGGAGCCTAAGAACACAACTGGCCTTTGGAGAGTCTGGCCTCAGTTGTCTTTGAGAGGAGCTTTCCCTACTATGGCAGTAATTGGTGTACAATCACACTGTGATTCATATCTCTGGGCTAAAACATATTGCAAAGGGAGTAGAAGCTTGTAGTTTTGCTTTGAGGGCTGATAAGAGGGTGAAAAGTGAGAGGGAAGTACCCCTGTCTAATCTAGGGTAGGAAGTCTGTGCCTCAAATAGTCATCTACAGGTTAACAGTGGAAAATATTTCCATTTGTTATTTCTCTTTCTCTGTGTCTGCTTGGAACATTTTGTCCTCCATCAGCACATTTTCCCTCATTGCTTCCCTGTTGTACAGGAATGGACTTGGGACATGTGGATCCTCCAGTGCTGGAATGGTCTCACCCCAGTCTCAAATTACAGAATACTTCCTATCTCTCCTTGCCCAGGGAAATAGAATGCCTTTTGTCACCACAAGTGATTTTATTTTCTCTTGCCCAGAGTTTTCCTCTCTGGATTGCTGATTTTTGATTATTTTCACTGATGTTATGCTGGTGAAAGCTCTGGGAAACACTTCTTCAGCTATTATTTTGCCTCTAATAATCTGATGTGACCTTCTGATATGAGAAAGTGAAGAATCTGCTTTCTGTTTTGGTTTCTCATAAATGTGTTTGGACACTCATTCAAACATCACTGCAGTTTACATCACACAGGTACACAGAATGCAAACAGTAATATTTGTGGTAGCAGCCAGGAGAAAAAGGATGGCTGAAAAGGCAGAATTGAGAGAATAAAACAAAAATATATGAAAAATGTAAGTTACCCATCCCTGAAGTTCTTCTCTCTATGTTATTCATTGTACCTGTTACTATGGTGCTGCCAGGGTGCATTTCTTCAATGGCCATTTCTTGGAATCACAGAATCTGCCAAGTTGGAAGGGAGCCATCAGGATAGAGTCCAACACCTGACCCTGCACAGGACACCCCAGGAATCACACCATGTGCCTGAGAGCATTGTCCAAACTCTCCTTGAACTCAGGCTTAGTGCTGTAAACACCTTTCTGGGGAGCCTGTTCCAGTGCCCAACCACTCTCTGGATGAAAAACCTTTTTCTAATAAATATACCCTTTCTATTAAATATAACTTATATCCCTTAATGTCAATCTCAGACAGTCAGGCAACAAAAGCCCATGGCATGTAAACATTGAATCTCCTGTGAGAAGAAAGGTCATTCTGTCCCATTTTCCTACCTTTCCTCACAAAGGCCTTGAGCAGGTGGGAAAGCAGTGCTAATCAAGGCACACAATAACAAAAAATCCACAGTGGCAGCATGAAGATATCAGATGAGGTCTCTCACACCCTGTGTGATATACACAGACTGACAGCTCCCAAGCACTGGCAGAGATGTGAGCTCCTTGAACATATTTCACACTGAAATCAGAGGAAAGTGTCTTGAGTAACTGCTCTGTGCATACTGGGATACCTGGCTCCTGGATCCAAGTCTGGGAACGGAGAGTCTGATGTGCAGAAGGATATCAGAGGCACTACCCAAAACTCTGGCAGGTAGGTAGGAATGACTGCACCCAGTGGAGCCTTCCTGGTGGCCTTCACTCTGGGAATGCCACAGATCAGCAGCTCCTCTTGCAATAGAAGAATGCAGAAAATGTGGACAGGTGATATCACAGCACATCAGCTGAGGTTCCTATTGCTGCTAATGCTGACCAAGCTGAATGAGCAGAAGAAACAACTTAAAATATGAGAGACCCCTGGAGAGACCCCAGAGTAAATACTCCCCACAGTTCTGCCACTTTAAAGCTGATATAAAGGGGTTTACTCACAGAAGTATTACCATGTATTAAAATGGGATTGCTCATGTGAATGAATCAGGTCTTAGGCAATGTTTGGGGTAATTTTTTTTCCTACATATCAGGTTTTAATATTACTATCGTTGTCTTTTCTTACAAAGATAAACAGATTTTTAGCATGACATGTCATATAGTTATCTCTTTCTAGTTAGTTTTATAAATATTATTTTACATAGTGTTTTTGATATTATTTTCCTCTCTTACTGTATTATTGCTATGTCTGTATTTGTTTCTAACTGATGAGAATGTTTTTATCACAATTTATTTTACTGACTATAGTGAAACGAGTTGCAAATATATCATGCACAATTTCCTCTTCTATCAGTAAATTCTCATTCCTTTTAATCACTTTGTATGATGGCTTGCTTCCTCAAATCCAGTGTATTTTGTTTCCTGCTTTTATCTTTTTCTCTTGTAGATATTGCTGACCTTCATCCAAACGCTGTTCTCATAATCAGGTAATATAACTACAAACATTAAGCTTCTTCCCAGCTTTATCCTTCTCACATATGATGGATGAGCTCCATCTAAGCCATAGCCTCCAGTATCAGCATGCAGGTCCATGCACTGGAGATAATGGGGAGCTTTGCTGTACCTGAGGGAGCTGAGATCCAAGGGAATGAGGCAAGCTGAAAAGAAGGGCTGCAGGAAAAGGGTTTGGCAAACTTTTTCACAGGACAATGACAGTGACTTGCTCAGTGTCTTCTATTTGAAGATCATCTAGAAGTAGGCTTGCTTAAGTGCAAGCCACAGCGCTTGCTTAAGCTCCTTTGAATTAATTACTATAACTCTCAGCCTTATTATGCATGTGTACTTTGTCACTGATCATCCAATTCATGTGTGTTACACCTCCTCCTTGGCTCAAAGTCTCATTAAATCTCCAAAGGGACATGTGTTGTCTTCCAGTGTTCCCACATATTTATGTAAACCTCTGCAAAATCAGCTCTAGGAGCCCTGTCTTGAAAACATTTTTACTGACAGTCTGCCATGCAATGTGGTTTCAAAAATGTATTAAAAGAGAACGTGAACAATTTGTTTAATGAACATTTAAATGTATTATTCTGTCATATTTGCATGTTTAAAGTGTTTGTAGAACTGTGATACATGAGCCACAAAATTTTATGTACAAATCATGCAAACATTGCCTAATATAGACTCCAAACAACATCTGACTATTGCATCTAACTATCTGAATATTGCATCTGACTCAGGTGAATCCCAGTGTTTAAGACATTACTAGTAAAGTAATAGGTGACTTTTGGGAAATTAATTGATGATCTCAGACGTTCTCCTTCTGGACAGTTCACATCATCATATAAATGAAATCATTATTCTACTGTTTTACAAGCTCAGGAGAGAGATAATGAATAGGTCAGGTAAAATAGCTGAACGACACCTTGTCTTTAAAACAAGGTGGCAGCTAATTAACAGAATGCTAGGGTGATAACTTTTATTCCCATTGCCCTTCCATGTCTTCTTTAGGTTGAAAAATAGAGCTTCTAAGCTCTCTGAAACAGATACAAAGCTCCACACAGTTTTCTGCAATCTCTACATAAAGCTGATAATTTTCATCTCAGAATTGTATACTAAATGTTTTCTAAACCCTTTACTGATTACTGGAAAATGAGGTTTTATTTACAAACAACCTAACCCTTGGGAAAAAATAAGGTGATTAAAAAAAAGCAGAAGTAACAATATGCAAGAATGCAGCTTTAATTAAATAACTTACATGAGGGGAAAAACATTCTAGTATATTTTTCATCTGCTGAGGACTGTTAAAGAAGAGCATATTCTACTAAAAAGGGTTCAGCTATTTTCAGTACGTAAAACCATATATATATATTATAAAATTGAAAGGTCAGTAGGTGCCTTAAGATAACATCTAAAGATAAAATCTACTCTATCAACCCCTTGGAAGGCAGTATCAAGATGTATCATTCTTGACCCTTTTTGTCTAACCAGTTGCTGAAAGTCTCCAGTAATGGAGATAGATACCCTTTAGGCATCCAACAGCACACCCCAATGTTCAATTTAACTTGCTTTTCTCATTTTTCCTCACATCTGCACAAACTCTTCCATGCATTAGCTTAAGCTGCATCTTGTCATACTGACTACAGGTTTGGTAAGCAGTTTATTCTGTTCTTCTTTGGACCAGCTTTTGATGTACTTTTGTCTTTTTCTCATATGCCTTGTTCAGCATTCTCCTCTTACTGCCAAGAAACCTGAGTTTGTTATGTTCTTCCTTGAAGATCATGTTTGCTTTACTTCTAATGGGTCTTGCTACTTTTCTATGGGTTCTGCCTTAAAACCTTACTAAAGTTAATTTATATATTAACTACTCCTTCCCTTTTTACTTCCAAAACCTTGTCCTGTGATTGCATATTTGCTTTTCTTGACAAGAATTTTTCTTGACAAACTCATGACCTCAGTAATGACCCACGTACTTATTACTTACAAGGCAAGAATCAAATCTTCATCTTTCTCATCTCTAAAGCATAAGGCAGATGTGAAGTTTCTCATTATTGATTAATAGTTTTTTTCATCCTTATTGTTATGGCAGCATTCAAGGTACTGAGAACATAAGGATATGGCATGGAATGTGGGGTTTGAACATTCTTCTGAGACCTGTCAGTAAAAAAATCAGCTCAAGTATAGTGTATGAGTGTCAGTGAAACCTGTAAAAATTCCTAAAGTCTTATCTATCTGGCGTCCTAGAAGATGTGGTTGTCTTATCATAACAAACAAAGAATTTAAGCATCTGTGTCAAGAAAAGGTCAAACAGAACTCACTTCTGTGTGCCCACTGCAAGGCTGAAGGTTATTGCTTTCCCAAGGACCCTCTGCTCAGCACGACAGTGATGAAGGGTCAGATAACCAGTGGAGATCAGCAATAGTGTGGAACTGTGTAACCAGATAGTCATAAACCTTGCCAAGAAATAGAACATGGTTTTATCCATAACAATTCATTATGCAACTGGAATTTTATAATACAGGTAAGACAATAATTACACAAGCATCCTGATAATTTCATTTCCATTTAGTAGTTTCTCCTCCGAAGTTTGTTCTCCCATTGGAAAACTTTCCTCCTGGGTTATTATAAAACCACTTATCTTGCCTTTAATAGTTTTTCTCCTCCCACACATTTTCATAGCCTTCTCCCTGGATGTCTCTCCTTAGAGTGTGAGTAGGAAAAATAGAGCAACAGTGAAGCCAGTAAGACTTCTTGCTCCCCCATGAAAAACAAAGCATAGCAGCAGATAGAGACAATTCCTCTCACTTCCTTGCTGAATAAAACTAACAAACATGCAGTTGCATGAGGGACTGCTCTCCTCAGTTCCTCTGAAGAAATAAAATACACATGGCATTAGTAATGAAGTTCTGCTTTGTCACTTAGTACATTCAAAAACATGCTATTGTTGCTAAGAATCATATAGAATAGAAGTAAAAAGGCAATAAACAGCCCTTAATGGGGTTTGGCACAATTTCATCCTTGAGAAGGCTCCTTCAGGGGGGCTCCAAGCAGACATTTGTGCAAGGAACAGGAGTGCTGGAGATGGAATATCACATCTGCTGCAGAGTTTATACCCTGCATAGCACTGCTGGCAAGGAGGCACAGAGAAGGAAATAGCGCAGTGCAAATGTGGAAGGTTTAAGTGGGATTTAGGGGAGGAGGGAATTCAGGTGTTATTTTAGGCCTCCTGTGGATGCATGTAGGCTGGCAACCATGTAGCTGTAATCCTCTTCTCCCCTTTCACCAGACCACCACTAGATTAATTCTCATGTCTATTGCTGACAGGTTTACGAATTACCTCATTAGCTCCTGTGAGTCTGCATTCAGTGTGCGAGAGCAAACAAGCAAAGACAAAACAAAGACAAAAATTCCACAGCAGCCTGGAATTCATTTGTCAGGAAACACAATAGTATGGTATAAGGAATTAATGCAACAACAACAACAAAAAAATCCAAAAAAACAAAATAATTACATGTCATTTATGCCAGCTGCAGAAAGGGCTATGTGGTTTGATTACTTATTGGAATGATATATTGATTAATCTTATAATCACATTTTCCTGGAGACCATGCACTCAGACTTTACCTGCAGGCACTCTCTGTGTATTAAGCTACTATTAAGTTACCATGGAAAATTTTTTTTCCTTTTTTGTAATTTTTTACAGTATTATATTTGTGTTAGGAAACTCCAGTTCTATATGAATGAGTACCATTGTAAAAACACATATTGTAGAAATATGTATTAAAAATATAAACAATAGCTACAGCTGTGCATATGTTTTAAAAATGAAAGGAACTTCTTTCCTGTATAAAATACTTAAAATATTTATGTACTACATATTAATCTTATAATTCCTTGATGAGCAAACCTGTTTTGGGGAAGGCAATCCTGCATATCCATTTTTAAAGCTAAAAAGCCTACCAAGGTTCCTGAAGTCTTATAAGCTTTTCTTATGGGAGGCAGTTTTGAGTCATATATTTATAAAAACCATCTCCTTATTGCCCATGTTCTGCCAAGTTTACAGCTTAGCCTGAAGTGTGGTTTTGTCTGCAAAATAATGTGCAAAAAAATTGTGTTCGATTTTTATGTGATTTTCTCTATTCTGCCAAACACGAATGCATAAAGTCCATCATTAAGTGCCTGAAAAATTAGCTTTCAGTAGCATAGTCAGCAACTCACATGCACATTTGTGAGGTATTTTGACACTTCTGAAATACACATACTAATTTTTAGAGCAAAAGCATGTCCTTTTAATTTTTTTTTTTTTTGAGATGACAAACTTACACTGTAAGTCTGAGAGTTAAAATGGGTGAAATAGGATGCCTGGATTAAAAAATGCTTTTTAGACATCTTAGAAAGTAAGTGGAAGGCATAATTTCAGAAGGACAGTACTAACAGTGCACAAATCATACAGGAATGAATACATTGCAGAAAGTTTCAGACAGTATAAATGAAATTAGATGATGTACCATGGGATTTTGTGTGTGGAAATGTTACAGTAAACAGGCAGAGAAAAACGTGGCAGCAGTGTGAAAAACAGTCCATGCAACCAGTGGAGCCAGCAACCATGAAATGCTACTTACCAGGGAGCCATCCAGGTGGGAAAGGGGTTTGGAAGGTCTCTATGCCAAAGTAGGGCCACCTCTCACATTAGACTGCATTGCTCAGGGCATTGTCCTATTGGGTGTTTAAAAACACCAAGGACAGAGGTGGCACAGCCACCTTTCAAAAATAACTGAGCATGGCCTCGCAGTGACACTGAGCAGCTCTCTTGCCACTCCTGGGTGTACTCACCAGACACCACTGATGTGGGTATTTCAAGAGTTCCTGAACTTGATTTTCCTCTAGCAAGGGTGACTTTTCTTTGCTTCAGACCTTCTCACTGGTCTCAGGAGCCTGGGATTAATTCCTAAAGGCTGGTGCTGCTAGGAAAGACTGAGTCAGGAAGAACATTGAGAACCTCAGGCTTTTCTGTGTTTTTTGCTGATGACAACAAATGGGGCTGCTGCCCCCTTTGGAAGCAGGTACACATATTCCCTCTTTTTCCTTTTTCTGTTTATGTACCAGTAGAAGCCCTTCTTGCTCCCTTTCACCTGTTGTTTTTTTTCAGCTCCTATGCTTATCCTGTTTATGTTAAAATTTAGTGAAGAGCTCCTTTTTCATCCATGCTCATCTCCTGCCACATTGGCTTGATATTCTCCTCATTGGGTTGGTCCATCCTGGATGGTTTTCCACACCATGTCACCCTTTCAGCAGCTATCAGGGTCTGAAAACCTGAGATTTCTTCCAGTTATCTGCAGGACTCCATTTGGGAGGCTGTCCCACATGCCAAGGGGTCTGGTGGCCTGCAGGTGCACACAGACCTCTGTTCCTCCTGGTCTTCAGGCCACAGGCAGCGCTGTACAGCTCTTCAGAGAGGTGCTCCGATGTGCTGATTTCCCAGAAAGTGTATGAGATTTTTCCCCATATGCCTGGGAGACATTTCAGCAGTCTCAAGCAAAGAAGAAAACATGAGTAATATCAAATGTTTCAGATTGAGAAAATTATATCACCATGACACATTTGTTCAGTGTTCAAACCCCATTGAATCCCTTAGAGATGTATCCCTTAGAGCACGTTGTCCTGGCTGTAGAAAAACAGCTCCTGATTTAATCTTGGACAATATACAGGGTCTGGTTTAAGACAGAATTATCAGTCACCTATAACAGTGTAGTCAGATTTGATATCCTGGTAAGCAAAAAAAAAAAAAAAAAAAAAAAAAACAACTAACAAAAAAACCAACACCAAAATGTACGTTTGAGTAAAACTATCAAAAAAGTTCGCAGACGCTTAACTAGAAAGTGGCAAAAAGTGTAAAAATATTGCAGACAGCATGGACACTGTTTGATGGCTCACACTAATTTTTTGTGTCAGTTAATGTGCATTGCAAATCAATGTTTTAGGTTCAGAGAAAGCGTATCATTACTCAGAAAGGACTTGAAGAGGATCTTAAGAAGGAAAAAAGGCCATGCTAAAGGAAGAGAAAGAAGGAAACTCTTGAAAGTAAGAAGATTTCTCTAAAGCTCTGCTCAAATGAGGAAAGTACAAAGAGACACAAACTCTGGGAAGGTAAAAGTTAATTCACAGCAAGTCAAGCCAAAAAAGATTTTGATGAGAAAATTGCTAAAAGCATTTAAACTAGCCATTAAAAGACAACTTATAAAAAGCATCGGAAGCAGGAAGCCTGCCAGAGAATCCATGGGGCTGAGAGCTGACATAAGCACAGAAGGATTACTCAAGGAGAAAAAGTCATGAATTTTCTGTATCAGTGTTTGTTATACAAAAACTTAGCAATATTCCTAAATCGGTTATAATCTTTAGTGGGACAGGGGTTTAAAGAACCCACTCAAAACTAAGGCATGGAATATATTGTAGAATATTGTCAAAAATGTTGAAATTTTACTTAAATGAGATGATATTTGCTCACAGGTTTGTAGAGAGTTAGCAGAGAGAATTGGTGGATTGCAATGGATAGGAGTATATGAGCTTCAGGCAAATATGAAAATGGCACTAATTTGGTTAAAATTAATCTAAGAATGGTCAAAAAAATCACACACTATAAAGAAATGTATCTGTAGGACTGACAAAAATAATAGGAAAATATATAATGAAAAGACACACAAAATATATAATGAAAAGACACACAAATAAATATTAATATATGATCAGGAGTTTTGTAGAAGAAGGTAAGGATACCTTACACCATCTTTCAAGTTTTGAAAGGCTCAAGAGATTCAACAAAAAAAGAGGGTCTGTATAAAAGAGGATCTAATACACATGAGTTTTGAAAAATCTTTGGCAAGACTTACCAGTAGAGGCTCTTAAAGAAAAAGTCAGAAAAGGAAAAAAGGAAGGTGCTCTCATGAATTAATAACTGGATAAAACACAGAAAACAACAAAAAGAGATTTGTAATTGAAACAGGAAGAAAGGTTGAGCATGATCAGTGACATTGTGATCAGTTCAACTCAAAATTTTTGTCAGTGAGTAGGAAGATCACCTGAATGAAGAGGTGACAAAATCTGATGACAGTATAAAATTATTCAACATAATGAAAATTAATGCTGCCTATGAAGATCTACTGAAGGGTCTTGCAATATGGAGACTGTAAAAATACAACAGCAGGTGATAGGACTGTGCAAAGAGGCTGATGGGAATAGCAGTTAGTCTTCTAATGGATAGTATTTGTTACTTTTTCACTTAGTTAATTTATTTTGATCTAAAATGAAAGATAAACCAGACCAGGGCTCTTTGTGGATGAAAACTCTGGCAGAACATTGCTAACCTTTTCAGTGTTACCTGGCTGTGCTGTGTCAGTGCTTTTACTCAGTGGAACATTGTGGAAGTCAAGCAAGAAAATGATATTTTCATGCTTTCCAGTATCAAGAGTTAGAGTCCAAATCAATTTGTTTTGATTTTAAAAAATGTCCCAAATGATTGTTGCAAAGATCAGAAAATGTTTCCTATGATTTACTTTAATCTCTTGGCAAATTATTTGAAGAGGAATTTTTTTTTTTTGTTGCTTAGTAGTTGGCAAGAATTTTCATGCTTTCCTCCCATTGATCTGAAACTCCCTTTTGAGAATAAAGGCACCATGGGGATATGTGTGTGCATTATTGCCTTTCAGATTCATTATGTAATAAATTTAATCTGCGTGCATCCTCAGCAGAGATTGAATTTTAAATGTCAGATGGATCCACCAAGGGCACAAGGAACTGGAACAGTAATTCAATATACTTTTTGAATGTGTTAATGCAAAAATATTTGAATTCAGTAAAACACGATTAAAGTGCTTCAATGATGATGAAGATTATTTTGGAAGATTTGTTCCCAGTGTAGGTGGAAAGGTCCTGCTTTTGATAGATATCTGGGCTGGATTTTATGGTTTTCCCTTCAAAGCAATGGAAAGCCCTTTTGTGGGAATTTTAGCTCTTCATAGTCAGACTGGAAGAATTTCCTTGCCTGTCTCAAACCTGACTGTGCAGGAAATGTAATATCTGTGGGTTGCAGCATAAGCCAGTCCCCTTGGGGCAGTGCACATCCTACTTCACTAAGCATAAATGTTTGGCAGAAAAGTGTTTTTCCTGGACAGGGAGGAACTGGTACTTGGAGGTCAGCTATCAAAACCCTACTCCTACAAAACCTTTGACATCACTGATATCCTGCAAATGCATTTGTTTTGCAGATGAGAAAAACATACTAGAAAATATAGTCTTGATTGTAATGGAAAATCCATAAGAAAAAAAGCTTATAAATATATTTTTCATAATATATAGAAAAATGTGCATTATTTTCTCAAATAATGAAAAAAAACTTGTTTAGTCCATCCACATCAGCAGTGAATTTGAGTGGGGAAATTTAATAATGTTTTAGTATCAGCAAGATATAAACCGTATGTAGTGTATCAGAGAATTCAGTCAAAAGAATAGAAAACAGAATATTGCTTTCAAGGTGCAATAACCAATAACATAGTTACTAGGCCTTCTCCTGTATGAAGGAAGAACTCACTCTTTGAAGGGGGACCTGGCAATCTTCAAATGCTTTTGAGAAGCTGGTGGCACAGAGCTGCTCAGGTGTCCAGCAAAATCCATGGCCTTGGTATGTTCTGCACTCAGCATAAATCTACATCTGTGCTGCAGATTAGAGCACTACACTAGAGAATGCAGAACAAATTTGCATCTGGAATTTGGCAAGGCTAAAAGCCACTGTTCCCTTAAAAGTAAACAAAGCAAACCCAAAAATTCATTATATTCCTTTGTCTCTGTCTGAATGGCACTTACTTACATGTAGCCAGAGCTCTGCAGACTATTACAGACAGTGTGTTTTATGCGGGGTATGGGGACTTCCAGGTGAAAGATTTGCAATGTTTTGGCCTTCCAGCTGAAAAAAATGCCCATTTCTTTCATTAATGGGTTTAATTCATGGCACCTCCTTCACAGGAAAGTGAACTTTGGGTGATATAAGTTGCTTTCAATATTTCAATATTGCTTTTAATTTCAATGAAAAACATTTATACTAGTCTTGATGCAACAAGTGGTATGGATTCATAATTTAGTATCCTTTCCAGTGAAAGACCTGAGACATCAGAGTTGGTGTCAGGATAAAAACAAACAGAAATAGTAAAGCTAAATAGGTATGAATTCTAAGATCGCAATAGAATTTTCCAGGTCAGAAAACAGGACTGAACTCTTCAGAGAGGAGAAAAATAATTTGTCAGACATTGTTTCTTTAAAACCCTAATTAAACCAATTAATCTACCCAGCATTCAGACAGAGTTGTAGAAACCTTGGCAAAAAAAGAGACCACTGGAATGAGAATTTTACTTGATGAAATAAAATGTCTACATAATTTTTTTTCTTAAATGAGAGCCATTTTCTTCACTCAGAAAAATGCCTCCACAGTGTATTTGAGAGCTCAGGGTGTGTAAAGTTGTGCAAATCAGCTTTTCTGGCAGGCTGTATATCAAAGAACTCACCTTTTCAGTGATGATAGAGAGTGATGTTAATACTGAAATTACTCACTTCCAAAATGTAGAATATTGCTTTCTTTTAAAGGGAAAACTCTTCAACCTTCTTTCAATGACCATTACCATTAGGTATTACTTTGATTAGATATCCCTTTGATCCATGTGGCCCAGTAGGAAACACATGTAGAGATAAGAAAGAATAATTTTCTTTAGATCTGTGTGCCATTACCTTATGTATTCAGATGTTAGTGCAGGTTTTTTAAGTTTGTGAAGGATGTGGAGGTTTGTGTGTTTCCACTTGAAATTATCATTGTAAGAGAGAAACTACTACTGCCTTTTTGGTAGAAGTC
This sequence comes from Pyrgilauda ruficollis, assembly GCF_017590135.1. Lineage (NCBI taxonomy): Eukaryota > Metazoa > Chordata > Aves > Passeriformes > Passeridae > Pyrgilauda > Pyrgilauda ruficollis. Next base: position 8,030,636 of record NW_024524266.1, read on the forward strand.
AGTAAGTGCTCAGTAGCTCTGTAAATACCTATCACCTTTTTGTTTTTTTTTTCAAGCTCTATACCATTCTGTTGGTATCAGCTGTGTTAAAACCACAGAGGTTTTGTGCTGGAGTGATGCTGCAGAAATCTTTCCATCTATCTGAATGTCAGGTGAATTTTCAAATCTTTGCATGTACAGATTAGCTCTGGTAATATTGTAAGATCTTTTTGCAACATTTATCAGCTCTACTGTCATTTCACCATGGAGCTGCAGAACCTCTGTAGGAAACTAGGGCAAAACCCATGCTCATGAGATCCTGAAAAAGGTGGTGTGAGGACCCTGACTGTCAGGAGGGACTCCATACATTCCAGAAAATGCCAGCAGGAAAAACAGACTACTACTGCAGAAAATTAGAAAGAGCAGGTCCTTTAAGTACTGTAGACCTTAAAGTGTCAATAATGTTTTGAGCTGGTGTTTTGTAGAGCTGGCTGCCCTGTTCTGTTCTGAGTTGTGATGTCATTTCTGGAACATGATAGCAGAAGCTGAGCTGTTCTTGGACATAGTTTCTGGCCAAGGCTTGTTCCCCCTTGGGAACAGAGACACAAGTTGTCACCTGGCAGCTATTATATTTAAAAAAAAATCCTGTGAAGAGAGAGGCTCCACACTGATAGTGCAGGTTCGTACCATGGACTGCCTATATTTTGTGGTCGGGCTCTTTGGTGTCAAGCAGTTAAAACTGTAGTAAGTGGTGGAGTGCCTTTGTCATTTCACCAATGGAAAGGAACCTCTCTTTACCCTTGAATTTACCTGAACTTTGAGCTGGGAGGAACTGGATCAGAATCTGTGTGACTCATATCTACCTAAATCAGATCACGGAAAGAACAGAAAAGGGTTAAGTTCTGCTCCTGGTCACATAGAATGCAATCTGGCTTTGCTGAATTAGTGTTTTTTAGGAGTGTTGATGTTGAATCTTTATTGAGTACTGAACTTGCTGTAATTTTGTCACTATATCTTACAACCCAAAGTTGTGGGGAGTTGAGGATTTTACAAACCCCCAGTCTAAACTCACCTTACCACCAGGTAGCTCTACCCAAATCCCTTGACTGGGCATGGTTATTTGACAGCAGAGGTATAACCACATGGGAGAGATAAAGATGTCTTTGACAAGCTGGACAGTCCCAGTGGGGTTTGCTCACAGTCAGTGTGACCTCTCATCCTCCTGCCTTGTTGTATTTTCTTGATGATGTATTTTCTTGATGGGTGTAGGGGTGAGCTCTGCACACACCTACACCCAAGCTGGTTCCAAAGGGAAACTAGAAAGCTCTTCCATCTTATACAAAATCCAAACCTTGCTACCTGGAAAATTTTCTAAAGTGTTCCAAACACCCCCAAAAGCAAAGGAAGCAATCTGAATTTATCTGCTGTCAGAACATCAGAAGATAAAGGAGAGACTCTGTGCCTACATTTTCCTACCTCTGAATACCTATTGAAAAGTTTAATGATATAACCTGAAGTGTCACGTTAGAAAGAAAGCATAGGTGGAGGTTAAAATCAGGATATTGTCATGATGAAACTGACAACAGCAAGAGATCTAAAAAGATCTGGAAAACAATTTCAAATAAGTGGTAAAAAACAGTGTTATTTTAGAAGCTCCCATCAAGAAAAACAACCCTCCAGAAGATGTTAAAAAAAGAAAAGTATGAGTTTTGAGATTAACATTTCCAGCTGAGGGAATACCCAAAAAGAAAAAAAATTAAATGTTGTTGCCTGAAAGGTTTTCAGTTATCTGTGCAGATTAAAAAAGGAATTGAGATTCTGTGTGAGGCTACAGGCTCTGCTGCTCAGAGAGCCTCTTTGTAATGAGACTTCTGAACGTTCTGCTTGCAATGCCAAGGAAATTATCCTCAGTATGAAAGCAGGATATTCGGGATCCTTCTGAAGTGATGAAAAAGTCTGAATTAGGGAATTGGTTAGGAGTAAGAAACACCTTAGTGTCAGGGTCCAGTTTTCTCTAGACTTAGACCTATTTAGAGACTGACAAGTGTTTCTTTTTCCTTGCGTGGGAGGCAAAAATGTTGTGAAAGAAGTTATAGTTTCATTCACAAATTCAAACTGGGCACACAGCTGTTGAAATATCTTAAAAATGTGTCATAGCACCACCTCAAAGAGACAGACCAACACTTTGGTGCATCAAGTATTAGGAGAGGTTGCAATACCTGGGGCAGGTGTTCTCACCCTGGTACTTCTGAATTTGCACACCACCATTCTAGGTGGCTGGTGAGGTCACTGCTGTCATGTCAAAAAGAGGTCATGAAGCATCATTAAGGTTTATTATTCCATGCCTGCTCACACTTTGCTAGGCATCTGCTTTATCAAAGCCCATGTTCCTTGAAAGAAATGTTCCTTTTCTCAGCTGCCTTGCATGAAGAGCTTGTGGGACATGGTGTTATTAAGTATGATTAAATGTGAGAGAATCTGTCCCCTGTTTTGAGGACATAGTGTTCTTTTTTTTCCCCTTCATTTTGAAAAAGCAGTAGAATAACCAGGGAAATGATCTAGTCTGATAATGATCAGCCTGGTGAGTGGCTGAGACATTAACACACTAATTATACCTCCTTACACTTGTTTGTGTTTGTTCCTGTGCTCACAGTTCCACGAAGTGTTTGATATATACCACAGAATGGAAGAATGAAATGGCACACAGGGGCTATGATTACCCTTAAGGGTAAATAAATATCACTCTCAGTCCTGTAGCAGTAACTGTCTCTTCAAAAGCTGCCCTTTCCTGATAATTAAAGGCCCATTGGAGTCAGTGTCATTGCTCCTACTGATTTCTGCAGGAACCAAGCAGGCCACTTCTTTTCTACTCTGTTGACTGGAGGCTGCTTTTTCCTGACAGAATGATAGAAGTGGCAGCAAATGTCTAACCCTGGCTCTCAGTTCTCACCATGTCCAATATCCAGAGCTTTCCAGAAGCAGAAGAGTGACAACAATTTTCCTCTCTTTTTTCTGTGATCATAAGCTCTTGTCAGATGGGCTCAGTGTTTCCAATTCCTGCTCCTGCAACTGTGGGAGCCTGGATCTAGCAGGGAACCACTGCAAAACTCCTGTCTCTGTGCCTTCTGTGATGGTGGGAGCAATAAGGGATTTAGTTGTTGTAGCACAAGATAAAAAAGGAATAACCTCAAACCCCTGCTATGTTGGAAAATGGCACAAAAATCACTTTACTAACTGCTTTAAATCCAAGTCATTCCTGTAGATCTCTTCCCAGTAACAGAATAACATCATGTGCTCGTGAATCAACCTTGCCCTTATTTCCATGGAGTGGTTTGTATTCACATGTGTGAGTGGTACGTCTTGTCTGTGAATGTCTGTGGTGCCTGAAAGAATTGTGAGCTTTTTTTTGCTCTTTGTTAAATCCACTTTTCCAAGGAATCCTTGATGCTATTTTACTACATTTATAACAATTTGGTTTTTGGAGCACATTCCTTTTTAACATTGTGCTGAATTCAACCTGATACCAGGCAGAGCCCTTGCCATTTGTCAGGAAAGGCTAATTTTGTGATTACATATTAGACTTATGATGTGGGTAAAACTTGCTGTTATTACTGCCATAAGCTGTTAGAAAAACACAAAAATATCTCAGATGTGTATTGTGAATCTTCTTATTAGTGACAATTTATTGCAGCTGAGCCTTTGCAATAACAGGGGGTTTATCAGTGGGAGAAATAAGGAAGTGTAAAAAATGAATATTCTTAAGTAAGCTGTAAGCAGAGGAAGTCCTTGCTGAGAAATCAGACCATATATTTGTCCAGGAAACAATTTTTTTTTCTTAATTAAAATGATCTTATTAAAAATAAGCAAAATAAACCTGAAGACAGGCAGTAAGGAGTAGTCTTCTTCCCCTGTTTAGCTTTTGATTATCACTTTTCAAATCTTTTTGCCATGACCATGGCCAAGGGGCAGAATCCTACTCTGAATACATGAATGAAAAAACCATGTCATCTGCAGAGTGGGGCAGCGAGGTGCAGTGATGGGGCTCCTGTCAGCTGAACTGGGGATGTGTCTGCACCCAGATGTGTCACCCACTTTCACCCTGCCAACACTGCTGCCTTATGAGGGGTGTCAATCACACCTCTAGAGAGATGTGAGAAGCACAGAATTACTTGTGAAAGGGAACTCAAAGCAAGCCTGAGCTTCAGTGAGATACAGCTTAGATCACATTGCTCAGGGCCTTTCCTAGGGAAATCCTGAATAGTTCTTCAGGAAATAGATTCCACAGCCCTTGTGGAAGAACTTGTCCCAGAGTTTGACTATTCTTCCTGTCAGAAGATTTTCTCCTAATACTTAAGTAGTATTCCCCTTGTTGCAATGTGTGTCTTTTGTCTCTCATCTTTTTCACTATGTATCTTCAAGACAAATGTGACAGTTTTTTTTTTCTAGCCTCCCATTAGAGGGTTGAAGACTGTAGTGAGGTCCCACCCTTAGACTCCTCATCTTGAGAACAGTCCAACACAAAAAGGCAAATAGAGCCTTTCGTAAGACTGTTGAAGGAAGGAAGGTCATTGATAGGCTGTCACATAAAAGATGGAGTATATGGTTAGGAAATATTAGTTACAGAACTAAAAATGTCAATATATGTGGAGTGCAGGTTGAATTTTGTTGTTTGTCAAAGTTCTGAGAAAGAGAGGAGGGCTCTTCTTTTAATCACATCTTGCTGCGTAGCCCTACTTGCAGTACAGATTTTCATGTCTCCTAGTGTGACCAAGAGGTGTTCCAGGTACTAAGACAAGGGAGGGTTTATAAAATACATTGGTAATATTCTGCTCTCAGCAGCTCTTCATGTAATACAAACATCCAAATCACCTCTTCTTCTTTTCTCTTCACAGGCATCTTTCTGCTGCAGAAGTGCTTCGATATGTATGCAGTGTAGCAGCTGATGTTTGCCCCTGTGATAAACAGCAGATTTTATCTCTGTGACGTGTTGCAAGACCATCACTCCCTGCAATCACAGTATTTTATACAGCAATACCACATTGCAAGCAGATACCTCTTTTGATTTTCACGCACAAGTTAGAATATTTTTAATGCTGCATATTTTAAAATACTTCATACAGGTGAATATCTATGTTTTGAATTATTCCCTTCACAGTTTACCTATTTACAACCTGACCCAGGTTTTTTTTTTTTTCTTCTCATTGTTTTGTCATTCATCCTCCCTCCATTATTTTAGTGATTGCAGTGTTTTCTATTCTAATACAGCTGTTGACTGATTCATCTAGGTATGGAAGATTTCAATCAACTGAGTAGCATTGCTTGCACCAGCTGGAATATGCCTGTCTTGTTTGATATTGACACCTTGTCAATATTTCTTCTTTTTGCTTATAGTCCTTTACTGACTTCATTATTCCTCTAACTTGTCACTCCATGCAAAACAAGCCATAATAATTTTCACTTTTCAGAACAATTCTCACCCTGAATTCTCAGACTGAGAAACATTTTAAATTATTTTTTTGACAAGATTAACTAGTAGTGAAATACTGTGATTTGTGATTCACACACACTGTAGACCGCAGTAACTTTTTTAGACCTAGAACAGTTGCTAACCTGCAGACCTGCAATAATGCTCATTTTAACCAGAGACTGCATATTTTAGTAGCTGTATTTTATGAAATACATTCTGTCTTCAGCAACTTTGGTCTTTAGGAAGGTATCTGCCAGTGCTAATGAGTTCTTGTTGTTCAAATTTCCAGTGTGTTCCAGCTTCTTATACTTCTGTTCATGGCCTGTCCTCACTACTTGAAATTTCTCATACTGGATTAGAGGCTGCACAATTTTGTTGTGAAATGGTGGGAAATAATTATTCCAAAAATTATTTTAATTTATTTTCATTGTTGCTTCATTTTAGTTTTTGCTCATCTTGTCTTGAGATTTGCTAATTCATTAAGGATCATTAGGGTAGGAAAAGACCTCCAAGACCAACCTTTGGCTGAATACCCCTGTGTCAACTAAACTACAGCACTTAGTGCCATGACAAGTCGTTTCTTGAACACTTCTAGGCATAGTGACTTCACTGCTTCCTTTCCTGTTTCTGTATTAGCTGAAGACATTAATGAGACTTTCGTTACATCTGGTAATTATTCTTCCTATTCCCTTTTTTCTGTTCTGTCTTCTTTTCTGCACAATGCCAATGGTGGCTTCCTATTTCCCCAATTGGCTTCTCTTGGGTCAGTTTTATTTCTTCTGAATGAGGTCAACTGCACTTCAGTAGATTTTTAACTTTGGTATGTGCCCAAATAATTTCCTTGGTTATTGGCTTATTTTTTCTACTCATCACCTAATTTTATCCATGAGGATAAACCGTCAAGACATTCTGACAAGAAGAATGAAATTTTAAATGATCTGCTGGGGAAACCCCAGCTATTCATTAGCTGTCTAGAAACCCTGTTGCTCAGTGCAATAGGTGCACTTCTGTTAATTAAGGATAAGAATGCACTTCGCCAATGGAAACTGAAGAGGAAATATCAGGAGATGAGGAAATGAGAAATTTTTCTGCATGGAGTATTTAAAGCAGTGACCCTAGAGTGAACTACAGACAGCAAAAAATTCAAAGCAGTTGACAATAACCTTTAAGGTGAAGGATGAATGCTGAGGGAGGAAAAAAATTTCACCCAAACCACACACACATAAAACCAGTTTCTGGATTTATAGATTGCTACAGGGTACTGAAGGTGGTTAACTTGTTCAATTTCTGTAAATCTCTCTATGTGGAATAGTTCATCCAGACAGAGAACAGTAATGCTACTTCTATAGTAGCTCTATAGTGTAAAATATTAGATAACTTTCCTAAAGATTATTGATAATATTTTCTTATAATTACTCAGAAATCCACATATATTTGTGATTTCTAAGAGTAAAGGAACTTGTATTTATACCCAGAAGAGAATACTTTCTGAACTTCAACCCTAGCCTAAGAGATCTGTTTTCCTAGCTTTGTTATTCCTGGCAAGAACAGAAGACCACAAGGGCTTCCTTCTTCATAACCTAGAGGTTTCTCTAGCCTGCAGCCATTCTGAGTACTTAACGAGCTAGCTTCTGAGTCAGATGTAGGAAGGTGATATATTTACAATAAAATAAAATTGCCATTGGAAGTCTGAAAACTGAAATAGTTATCACTTTATTTCTCTCCCCATTTTCATCATAATATCATAAATTAAGTTACCTTTTATTCTCTTAGAAAGGCCTTTGTAGCTACAAATCCAAATGGTTATAGCATGAAGACAGTTCATTCCTCCTCCTAGCCTTTAATTCAGCTTGCACCTCTGCCACTGGATCTCAGCTGAAAAATAAAGCATGATGGAAAAACACAATAAGGCTTTCTAATATTTCTAAGTTATAAACAAAGATTTAACATTTTGAATGGATAATCATAACTAAAGGATCTTTTGTTAATTTTCCTTCCTGAATTCTCAAATGCTGAACCTTTGCAGCTCTCAGCTTCATTAATTAATTATGTTGAACTTGCCCAGAACCACGATCTGTGCCTCAGGATTTTCCCTGACTGTACTTGGGAGCTCACAGATCCCAGTGTTGCTGCACTACACTGCATCTGATGGCCACAGGAGTGAGTTGGTTCTGATAGTGCTTCTAATTGGAAAATATGTTTAAAGAAATAGATGCATGAAACGGCAGTCTTCTTACTTTTACATTCTTACATGAAAAATGACCTTATTAATTTTCAAATGGTAGCATATTTTACACAAATGTTAAAAATCACAAATTGAAAGAGAACCTTTCAAATTATTGACTGGTTGAAATGACATATTTTGAGCATTTGTTCCAATCAAGCAGCAATTCAGGTTTCTTCCCAGACATCCCATTTCTTCTCTTTTACTGGTGGAATCAGGCATTCCTGATTCCTCTCACAGCCTCTGTAGTCTGATGTGTGCATGAGAGAAGAAGCAGAATGATTTCTATGCATCAGATGAAATGGCTGGGATGGCTGGAATGAATGATGATTACCAGGATTCCCATTGTGAAGGCAAAGGAGCAGAAAATACTATGGCAGAAAGAATCCTTCAATCTAATCCAAGCACTGGAGCTGTAGCCTTCAAAGGCCCCTATTCAATTATTCTCATGTGTGACCACTGCCTTAATACCATTTTTGTTCATTAATATTCTAGGTCTGTGAAAAGCTAAAAGGTACCAAGACACAACCTATTAGCATGTCTGAAATGCCTAATGCAGGGCCTTGTTTGAGCACAACAATGTGATGTTCCCATGCAATGTTCACTGAAGAAACTGCTGTGTAGTGGAAGAACAGCCAGCTGTGCTTTCTGAGGAATAAGTAAGAGGGGTGGAATGAGGCAGAGCCCAACCTGTCTGTGAGAACACACATGCAGATGTTCTGTCCAAGTGTTGTTTGAAAAAAACATCTGATTTTGCAATGAAGCTTTCCATATCCTAAATTCTTTTCAGCAGATATATACTATGAATTTAATAATTTATCCGTTCTTTGTTTTTCAAGAAAATGTTTTGAAGCAGCTTGGCTTTGTGTATACACCCAGAAAGGGCTAACACATCCCAGCTTAAGTATCTCTCATGTCATTCTTAAGGGGGACAACCAAAAAAGAAAGACATTAGCTTAATTTAATGCTCAATGCTGCCTAGCTTTATTTTTTTTTTTAATTAATTTCTCAAAGCTCCTCTTAAAAGGAACTATTTTTATTTCAGTTTTTAAATTTTACCCATTGGAGTTAGGTAAGGTCAAGATCCTTCCTCTCCAAACACATTTTTCCTATCTAATTGCAGGTAACTCTACCATAATCATTGTTCCAATGACTTGTCTTCCATGACCAAAATTAACAAGCTCGTACACACTATCATCTTTCTCCCAAGATGTTGTGGCCATGCCTGCTAAGAAATAGGATATCCAGTCTCAGCTTGTGCAGTCTTTCAGGAGGAATTCTCCACATTCTCAGATGCTTCTTGTAAATTGATTCTTTTATTGATTCATTATTCCCTGAATGTAACATATTCCCTGCAAAGGGTAAACAGCAGAGTATACTAATGCATCTCTGAAGCTTGAGGGAATTTCCTGATATATAATCCATTTACTCATTCACCCCGGCTAATTCCTAAGCCTAAAATTTAAAACTTTCATAGAATTGATGATTAGGAGTTTCTCTGATGACCTTTATGTCATTCACAGATTTTGAGAGGATCACATGAAGTAGAAATGTTTCCATTGTTTTGTCATTGTTCTACATCCTTACACGGTTTTGGTCCTGATGCTTTGAATTTAGAAGTTGCAGTAGCTTTTACAATGAGAAGTTTATTGAAGACACCATTTCAAGATAGCATTTACTTGAACTCATACTGCTTTGCATGCTGGTGACCTATTTCAAGGCAGTCTACAAAGTCAGAATGAACCAACACAATACCATCTCTACAAATTCATCTGAGAGAAAAATTGAGCTCTTATTTTTAATTTCAGACATCTTCATTAATCCTGCAGCTTTACAGAGATGTGATATGGATAAGAAAAATAAATTTGCAAACAAAATATTTTGGTAATGAAGATTTTAATCATGTTTTTCACTTCTAACTCTTAGGCTGCCTTACCTTGATGTAACTTTAATAATACTTAATATGAACATTGTCTAGAAGTATATTGAAGACTGACCAACATCAATAAAACATGAAAGAAACAAAAAGGGCAAGTCTTAAGAAAAAAACAAAAAGAAACCACTATAGGCCAGGCTGGTGCTGCTTGCTGGAGCTCCGTTTCAGAGAAGATGGTGATAGGCAAAGGGAAGTGACAAAGTTGATAGTCACTTGTTTTTCAACAAAATGGATCAATGGGGATGTACAGAAATGAAGCCAAAACTACTGACAAGTCTGCACTGAGCCATTCTACCCATTCAGATTCTGTCTTTCCATTTTGTGAAAATCATCAGAGAACATGCCATTACAAATCGAGCCAAAATTAATGCTCATAAATATGTGATCAGAGAAAGGCAGAGTCCCCAGATAAAAGATTAATAACGGCTGGATGGCCTTAACATATTTCTTTTGATTAATGGGAGCATGGTTATAGCACAGGGAACTGCCATTGCTTTCAGATGAAACAAATGTCTTTGTATTGACTATCGAAAGCAACAGATGTTCTGCAAACCAGTACTTCCACAAAGGGACAGCCTTGGAAATATTTGTAAACAACCTAGCTTAAATTTTAATACATGCACTTTGAGGATGGCTGTGTGACAGATGCGTTGGGCAAGCTCTGCAATGCAAAGGGCATCTAACTGAAATTGGAAAGCCTGAAGCAGCCTGGTTTGTTATCCGAAAAATAAAGTCTGAGAGCCTGTGTGTATGCTTGTACATTTCTTTGTGTGTGTGTGTGTGTGTCCTTTTCTGTGTATATATTTATGAGAAAATGAGAGTTCTTTCTTCAAAATGTTTCAAAACCATTATGGATCAGTACAGATATATATATATTTATATATACAGATATATATATGTATATATATATGTGTAATTTTCTGAAAGCATCTTTACACGTTTGATTGCTTTCTTTCTTTAAGTGATGAGCTTACAAATAGATGCTTAATGAAAGCATGGCTTAAAAGTAGATGGAAAACTCCAGTGATACTGTGAAGCTACTAAATTAGTGTCGTTGGGGTCTGTCCTTCAGGTGTAAATCCTGCTGTGTGCAGCTTACAAAGGCACAGCAGAGCACCATGAGGTCCTCTTCAACTGAGTGTTTTCTGATATGTCATAATGAGAATGGCAAAAAAGAGGTGCCATTTCAGGAGAACTGCTGGGATGGACAGGTGTTCAGCCTGCATCAGAGACACATACATCTGTGGGATGGAATTCTTGCCAGCTCTACCTGCTTATAGTCAGGGGACAGTGCAGGCTGCCCACTCCCTGATGGACTGGTGCTTGTGGCAATCACTGGATCAGGGATGGATGGGCCCAGATGGGGTTGAAATGGGACTCCTGAGCCTCTGAAAGGTGGAGATGGTGATGGGAGCAGGTATTGAGGCCCTGTTGGTACCCTCAGGGCCCTGACACTTGGTATGTCGCTGCTCTTGGCTCTTGCTGCAGCTATTGGTGTGCTCCATGGAGACCTTCTATTATAATGACATTTTCTAGTTCACCTGGAAAATAAATCTGCACTTTCAATTTACACGTTGGGTCTGATGGCACCAGGAGATATGGCAGCTTTATTTCATAAGAATTTTTGTGTCTACCCATTATTCACAATTTTAAGTCATTGTCTTTCCTGAAAACTTCCACCTCCCATTCAGTTTCAAGAATAAAATTGATTAAACCCTTTTCAAATGCCCCTTTTCAAACAATGAAGAAAAGAACAAACCTCCTCTGGATAAGGCAACTTTCTATGTTTTTTCCCCAGTTTCTTTCATTTTTTTCCATTTTCTAGGGCAAAGATTGCAGAAAGATGAAGCGTTTTGAAGTTTTGCATAGCCTTTGTGCCTCTCTCTTGCAAAAGAGAAAAAAAAAATGAAATTATGTACTTTTAAAGTCAGTGAACTCTGATTTGCTTATTTCAGCAGTTATCACCATTGACAGACATTTCCAGGCATCACTCTGCACTTCTGGTACGCATATCACTTAAATGTCAAGCTTTAACAGGGCTCTTGTGCATGTATTTTAAACAAGAGGAGTAGCCTGTTGGTTGAGACTATACACAGGCATGCATGGTTGTCTGGCCTTGAAGATGGAGTTAATGCTTGCTTGACTGAAAGGGACATAAAGCATACTTTTAATTTCACTGAATATGTGGGCTTTAAGAATGTACTTAAGTGCCTTTCTTGTTGCTTTCAGAGCTGAAGCTTTTGAAAATTAATGATGCTGACTTAGGTACCCAGGCAAAAAACCAGAAAAGCTTATTGACCTGTCACTTGTGAAGCTGGTAGATGAAAAATACCTGGCTGTTTTGGGTAGATTGCAGTCCAAGAGGAAGTGTTAAATCCTTCTTAATAAAAGTAATATGTATGAAAAATGGATTGCTGCCTGCTTTGACTGATTGGGAAAAGAAAATATGTTAAGGTGAACCTGGTTATGGTCTTATATAATACTGACTGAATGCCAGTAAGGTAATGTACAGGTAAAAAAAAAAGGCAAAAAAAAACCCCCCCTAGACTAACCTCCAAATCTTCATTACAATGCATAATTCCCATTTTCAGAGAAACATTGCTTGGGATATATTTGTGTCAATCAAGAAAGTTATTGCTCTGGTACTGCCCTTAGGTAGCACATGCAGTAGTGTCTTATTACCTCCAGGGACAGCTTGAACAATTGCTGTGCTAGTGCCTTTCTCCTTCAAAGATAGAAATTTGCATTGGATTCACATAAGGTTGCATCCTGAATGCAAATATGATCATAATTAATACAAGGAAGGGACAGGCATAGTACTGCGCTATTATGGTTATACTGTAAAATCCATTATGTTTATAGGAAGCTCCTGACAGAAATAGCTTGCCTTCTTAAACAGCACTAATGAAAAAGAGGACAAAAAGTCATTGATAAACTGCCACCACCCCTATGTCCTTGCAATATATTAGCCCAAAATAGCACACTGACAATGTATAAATCTATGGAATTATGATGGAGAAACATGAAGGGTACAAAAGCATGCCTTTCCAAGGGCATTTCCATTATGCAACCCACTACAGTGAGTCAATAGACTTAATATGTCACTGTCTGATAATTAAAAGGGGAGGGTTACTAGGGACTTTTTACTTTATTTATTTATCAAGGTATCAATGGGAAATTAGCATAATAAGAATTCTGACACCCAGAATGGCTTGTCTTTCATTAGAGTTTCTCAATAGCCAGTGAAAAGTTTCAGTTTCCTCTGACAGGCACAGTGGTGAGTCTTTCAACCACTGATCAAGTCAGTGGCAAAATTCCCACCGATACTGGAATGAGATTTCTTGGAATAATATTGAAGCTGATGTTGTATATGTCTCTTTTCACCTAAAGACAAATTACCTTATCTCTGGGCTGGGAATCTTGGTGCTTATGCAGAAGATGCTGCCAGTCACTGCCCTAAATCCTGCCCAGTGACCTCAAGAAGAGACAACCTGTCCATGTTCACTCCTGGTACCACGGTGCCTCGTAGCTCCTGTTGGCATTAACCTGACCTACACTAGGGATGCTTCCAGGGTCTGCCTTGTGCCCACTGATCCTTCTGAGCCCCAAACTTAATTCTGTGGGATCAGGGTGGATCCATGGCCCGTTCAGGCACAGAGCTGCTCTCGATGGCCCAGTTTGCCTTAGTGACGTCTGCACTGTGCATGGTCTTGAGGTCCTGAAATGAGCTTAAATGAGCTCGGTTTTGCTGTGGTCGCAGCCAAGCCCATGCAGTAAATGAAGAATGAACAGATTGTGGAGGCACTGCTATCAGCTGAATGGCAGGCTGCGGTGGCAGACTGACGTGGGGTTTTGGCAGGAGATGCAGGAGAGAGATGTATGAGTAAGAAATTAATTGCTGGCCCAACAGATGCCATGTGCTTCATTAATAAGAGTTAATACTAGTAACACTAAATAAAGTAATATTAATCTCTCAAATCTAGTTTTGAATAAATTTATTCAATTTTAAAATTAAATTAATTTTGGTTTAAAATAAAATTCTACAGAAGCTGGTGAGGTTTTTTGCAGCTAATTTGAGGCATTCTGTAAGAACAAGGACTCACAGCAGCAGCCTCAAGAGCACATTTGATTTAATGCTTTCTAAGTATTATTTGCTTTCCCTCTGGCAGATATAATTAGTGTCTCCCTAGCACCCTCAGAGTCTGATTTGCCTTAATTTAACATAAAATCATGAATCAATTTTTTTAGCTGTGCCACATATCTGTAATTCTGATCAAGAACAATCTACATTGAATGAGCCTGCACTTGTAGGCAAACGCTGGGGCAGACTTTGCTTGCTATTTTTGTCTTTGTGTGTTTTGGTTTTCTTTTTTTAACAGAAGGCTCATATTGGCACATCTTGACGTTTTGGGCAGTATTCCAGTGGGATTTAACTGGACTAGCTGCATAACTCAAGTGGACATTTTTTTGGTCCAGTCAGATACATGTGAACACTCAACATGAAGGAAAAAGGTTCACCGTTCCAGTATGTGCCTGGGCTTACAGTTTCTGGGAACTGAAACAATAAACTCTCCATCCTCTTATGTTTTTTGCAGTTCCCCATCTTCACAACCCTGCCTGTTCTGATTAAACATAATTTGCTCTCCTAGCCCTTTGGGCTGGCCATTTTCAGTATTTTTCATTTTTTGTTTTTTAAATGTCCTTTGTGTGCTACAAGACATTCTGGGTAATCTGGTGACACGACAAGTGAGTGTCTTTCAGCAGGAATAAAAGTACATAGCCATTCCCTGAGACACAATACAGACAGCTTTCTGAGTGTTTTGTTAGTGATGCTCACAAGGCAATGAGAAGCAATCAAGCCAGACTGGCAATCTAAAACTCAATAGAATAGGGACCAAAGACTGAGCTATGCAAAATGCAAGCTGAAACACAAAGGGCTAATGCTATTTGCACAGACAAGAGCTGATTCAAGAAGGCCCCAAATGATCCCTTTTCAGAAATAGTGAAATTATCTCCTTAGTAAAATGGTGCCTAAAGTCTTTATTTTTTTGAAGCCACAGTTAGAATTAAATAGTATCTTTACTCTGCTCTGTCTGCAGCGCATTTACAATTCACTATTTCATTTTACCATGTTGCATCTTACCAAATCAAGTTAAATATTTTAATACTTACTGATAGTACTGTATCTGACACCAGTCTGTGAAGCATTTCAAGTTTAAGAGGGGTTGATTACATTGTGGCAAAAGCCATTACTGTAGGAAGCTCTCTGGTAGCCCACCACCAGTCATGGAAAGCATTTGTGCATGGTATTTCCAAACAAGAGATTGTGTCTGTGTCCCTGAATTAAATAAACATTGTAATCTGTGGATGTTTGCAGGATGGCAGGAGGCCTGAAAATGAAACACTGACTTCAAAAAAGTGGGTTTAGGGGGAAGTCTTGTGAATATTGCCATTTGCTGGGGCAGATGGAGAGCCAAGGAATGACAGTAGACAAGCTATTTGAGACAGGGAAGGCACCTGGAGAAAACATCACTGTCATGGCACAAGACCAAGGAAAATCATGAACAACCAGCTCTTGTAGGGCACAGGTTTCAAAACGTTCACTTCCTTGATTCTAAAGAGACTTGATACATCTGGCTTCCCTCAGCAAACCAAAGGGGAACCTGGCAAAGTGAAAGGGGGACGGAAGCTGGATCTGTTGATTTCGTAGAGACCAGAGGAACTGAAGGAGAATTTTGCAGGGAAGCGATGTAAGAGCACAGCAGGACTAAGCCTTCGGGCCCGCAGGGCATGATATCTCTACTACAGCAATGCACAGATGCTCTCCCTGTCACTCAGGCTGGAAAAGCCAGACAGCAGGCCTGGCATATGTACAAACGCCTGTGCTCAGTTTATTTAAATGTAGACTTAAGGGTTTTGTGTACTGACGGCTGCACACTTGCTCTGTGCTACCACCGTGTTTTGGAATGGAAGAAAGAATGGATCTTGTCAAGATCCCAGCGTTCTCGCAGTCTGGCTCTGCCCTGGGGAGCCCTGCAGATGGCCCTTGTCATCTGCGAGGGGACAAACCAGCCTCCCCGCGCTCCTGACACTGGCTCTGCCTGTTCGCAGAGTCCTTGGTGGGGCTCACTTTGCTGCTGCTGCAGGGAGAGCTGCAGCTCACTTAAACCAAGAGACTGCAAGCACTGCAGCCTGTAGGCAGGATTTATTTCCTTTTTACCACTCCAGCTGGTCTTAAATAGAGGGGTCACTCTGCTCTACGCTCCTGTGCATACAGGTATGCTTGAAAATGCGTTCATCCATTTAGAGGATGAAAAGCACAATACATCAGTCATTCCTGCTGGTCTACATTGAAGGTATTGAGTGAAAGAAAAATATGTGTTAATGTCACAGTGCGTGGGAAAAAAAAGTAGGATGTGATGACTAAAACACTACTTTCTCAAGGAAAGAAGCTACCCTATGAAATATTTCATAATCCAGAGGAAGTTCACAGATCTGTTTATCCCTCATCTCTCAAAATATTGTACGTGTAAATCATCTGCTTAAGATATGTGTGATTCAGCTTGTGCTTGAACTCGTTCTTCACCTTGTCGGTTGCAATATGGACAGATTCCAGAGAAATAAATATATTCTGTTGTGGATATTAAAAAAATAATGCAAATTATCATGTGCTGAAATTTGACATAGGATATAATTTCCAGTAAAAATTCTGTATATAAGCTTAGGCAAAGAGAAAGCACATTCTCTCTCTCTTTCTGTATGTATATATGTATTTTGTCAGAGTCTGTTTGCTGAATGACTGAGTCTTTTCTAATGGATTTCATAAACAAATTTCATTTTATATATAAAATTATATATTACAAAACTGTTCCAATGTGGTAGATTGGTTCTTTTTTTATTTTTTAATTTTTAATTTTTTAAAAAATAAAATCTGATTTCAGTCATCCCCCTTGTGATTAAACTTTCAAAACAGGACTTTATACAGTCCTAAAAAAACCCTCCTCAATCGAGATTTACAGAGCATGACATTGCCTGTGTTCTGTTGCCAATACAATAAACTTCCACATGGTCAGAAATCAGGTAGTTTTATTGAGAATGTAGTTGCATCTACACGCTTTAATGGGCATCTACCAGAACTTAATGGCAATGCTTATAAACTGAGCATAGTTTAGAAAATATTTTTATTATGAAACACACACACACACATATATAAAGGACTATGTACGAAAAAAATATTGCACACCCAGAACTTTTTTCCTGATTGCAACAGTGATTTGCAACTTCTTTTCATGGCTAGTGACAAAATGGCTAGGAGGAGTATGAATCACATTGGGAGATGGAGAAACAGAGGCACTGTGAAACTGAGATTATTTTTCAGGCCACTCACTCACTGGATATGAGGATCTTCCATCATGTTTAAAAGCTTACATGAGACGGCATTGGGTCAAAACATGCCCTGTATTACAAGCCCCAAATCAGCTGGACTTTATTTTGTTCTATAGAATCTTCATATGTTTTTCAACTGATTTGAGGCCTCATGGTCAGAAAATACAGATTATTATATAGTATAAATGAAATCAAAATAAAGCTTGAGATGCCAAATTTACCTTTAGATCATTGCCTCTCCTGTTACAGGCTTGAGATGCTACAGGCTTGAGAAATGTTGTATTATAACAGTGACAGGGAGCTTTTCCTAACAGAGTTCCCCCTTGGGTGTAAGCATGATTCCTCACAAAGCTATTTATAGAAATATGATTTGTGGCAGAACATCAGCCCTAGATATTACACTTTACACTTAGCAAATAATCTGAGAAAATCCATTTTTATGAGAGTTGTATTCTGGCAGTATAACTAGGTGCACATTCCCATGTGCTAATAAAAATTTACATTAATATTGGGTTGTCAGCAGTGTGCAAAAAGGTTACCAACATCACAAAAGAGAAAAAAGGTCATCTTTCATTTGCACAAATGTATCTTAATTAATCAGATTAATTTGCATATCCTGTTGTTTCTGGCAATAATCAAGACTGAATTGTGCCAAACATATACTAGGAATGTGATAGAGAGAGCTTTGGCAGCTTTGCATTCAATGATTCACAGCAACATGCTAAACCCTAACAACTGTTCCTTCTGTGATGCTGTAGTGCAAACAAGAAAGATAAATTGGAATTTAACTGGGCTGGATAAATGAGCCCATTACCAAGGGTTTAGTTCACTGTCATTCTGAGATGACAGTTAGATAAAAGATCTGTACTTTACTTGGTATCACAAATAAGTCATCATTCCAGAATTTTTCAAACAGACATGCCTTTGGAATTATTAATTTACTTATTCCCATTATCTTGGTTTGTCTGGGCAACATTCTACTGGCTGCATTATGAGCAGGAACACAAACAAGCAAGTTGCCTTTAGGAGTCTATTGCAAGGTCACGGAGAGCCATAAATCCACCCTTACAGTTTCTGTGCTTGCATCACTTACCTTCTTCTGTTCCTTTCTTTGCCTGCCTGGAAGGGTTTGCCAGGTAGAATTCACATGCTACAGTTGACAAATCACATAAGTATGGCTTTGAAAAATGGGTGCCACTGTGCCATCACCATCATGATATGTAGCATAGGTATTTGGAAAATTCTTCTTGTTCCCCTCATTTTCAATGTGTCAGCAACTGCTAAGCAGTTTGTCTATGACCAGTCATGAAGGGTCCATGCTTTTGTAGGAATCACCTATGACAGGTTTATATGTTATCAGGGATTAAAAGAAATGTCTGAATTTCTCCTCTGGAGGGAGCCTAAGTCCCAAGTCACAGGCTTGTTTGATTTTTTCTCTTAGTGAAACAGAGACCAATCTCTCCAATGAATTATACAATTCCAGAATAATTTGTGGAATCAAAAAGAAAAAAGCCTACTCTTACACTGAGTTGAGGCAGTGTTGCGTGACAGATACATATCAGTGTTCAATGTCCAAGGCAGCTATCAATATACCCATCTCTCCATATCATGGACATTGACAGACCCAAAGCCATGACCAAAGCTGATGGGTGAGTAAATGCTTCTGACAGGTTCAGAAAATTGCACTGTAGATCCAGAAAATATGTGCCAATAGAGGAAGTTCTTCAAATGGAAGCCATTGCCACCAAATGCAGACATATAACGTGTAGGCTTCCTTCAAGCAATCATTGTAAAATCTCTGAGCACTTAAGACTATAAAGAAACTCTCATAATTCCTATGGCTTTATACAAGTATTTTAGAAATCTTGGATGGTCATTTTAATCATTGCTATTGAAAATTTTCCAAAGGAGAATTACAGTTTTAACTACTCAATCCCGCCACATCTTATACATTATCTTTTACAGTGTTTCCCGGAATGCTCTTTACAACCTTTCACCCCGAGCTATCTTTCTGGACCCCAACAGGTAGCCAGGTCAATATCTGAGTTGTAGGCACTGTGACTGACCCTTAAACCTGTGCATCATTCTGCAGCTCTAACAGACAGCAGACTTGAAATTCACCTCCAATGTGCTCTCCTGACTCACTATAAACAAATCAATCACTTGCTTGCCTTTTCCCTGAAATTACAGTCACCCCTGAAAGAAAAGGAATCTGCATACATTAGATCTTTTTTGGAGCTTGGCTTTATTACCCTGACAAGAACATACCATTTCTGGCTGTCACTTCTTGCACATTCAGCTGTAGATGGGTTTCCTAAAGGTCAAGTTATCTCATCTGAAAGAATATCAGTATGGATTGAAAAGCATGTTAGAGTGTAGCTGGCATAGCTCTCCAGTGAGACAGCAAGGCTGACTGAAGCAGAATTCAGAGGTTATTTTCTTAGGGTGTCAAAAATATGCCAAATCAGAAACCTGCAAAGCAGTGACATGGTGTAAGTCATTAATCTTTACAGAACGTTAGGAACTGGAATTAGGTGTGGGATCATGTGCCAAGTTCAGAAGGGCAATACAATAATTGGTGTTCAGCATAAACCATGAATAGTCCCTTCTCTCATCTTTCTTTGTGAATATCTATAACAGGACATATGCTCAAGTGTACTTGGAAAAAAAAAATTCCTCTGCAGCAACCATGCTTCTTCAGTGCTCTATATTCTCCAAATCTCTCCTTTTCCTTGCATTTTGCAGAACTGCAAGGATACAGGGAAATCAATCCAAATCCTTACACAAGAACATATGGAAGCTGAATACACATATTCAGCTGTGGTTAGCCAGAAGGAGGTTTTTTTTCAAAACTTCAGCAAGTGCTGCCTGGAGGGCAGCATCCTAGTGGCACTAGAAAGAGCAGCAGGTCATTCTTAAAAGTTGCTTGGTACTCGAACTTGGTTTCACTGACTTCATGCATGAAAAGTAAATAAAATCTCTTTATACCACTGTTACCTTTGTGATCTGAAAGGTATCCTTGAGAGATTGGGATGTACTGATCAAAGAATCATTTAAGGCACAGAGAAAACCAGAGTTCAGCTCTATTCTATGCACAAGGTTTGTCTACTTGATACATTTGCTCAACACCACAAATGATTCTGATCATGCAACTGCCATCAGTGGAAACTGATGAGAGTGGTCTTTGCGAAGTGGGAGTGGAAAAGCCATGCTGAAGAAGGAAGGTGCATAAAGAAGAATCTTGTGCTTTTGGTTCCCTCTACTGCTTTTTGCTGTTGTTCTGACAATTTCAGAGAAAATTCAATATAAAGCATAAATACATGGTTTCTATATGTAATTTTGGATAACATACAATTTTCACCCCTAACACATTTTTTCTCACTTTTTTTATTCCATGCAGTAATTGAAAAATTGTAGAACAAATAGGAAATGCTTGCTTACTTACTTTTTTTCCAGTTCATCAGTGATTCAGTAGTGGATTAGAAAACAAAACCAGGGAAGATGATGTGTCTTGAGCAAGGGATAATGAGTTGTCGCTGTCTGTCGTTCAACAGCAGTTCTGCTAGAAAGCAAATCCCAAGATTGTTATGAACCCAGGAGAGGCTGCTTGGAAAGCTCAATAGAGTGATATTTGAAATAGCATATCAGAACATTGTGTTCTAAGAAAAGAGTAAAACTGAAGTAATTACTGTGGTTCTATAAGAAAATGTAGGGATGTTGGATCATACAGAACACAAACTCCCATTTTATCAGAGGTGATGTAGAAACGTTATCCAGAGGAAAAGCTTTCTGAGTAGCAGCTGGTGTCTAGACTGCCTCTCCTCTCACAGATTTTCCCACAGAAATGCTGGAACCTTATTGATGGAAATGCTCCTAAACCTGATTTAATTCAGAGAAATGAAAAGGGAATGTTGGCAAGTTTAGCATTGTACAGATGAGTATGTACAGAGGTCAGTAGGCCTGCAGCTAAGCAGGCATTAGCATACTTTTTTTTCTGAACTAAAGCAGATAAATCCACAAAAATGGTTAATTTCCAACATTTGGATATATTTACTACATTGGTAAACCTAAGATAGAGTTCATAACTTAAATGTCTGATAGCTACCAGGCCTGATGATGTTTGCAACTTTCTATTTGCAAACGAGAAGAGAATATGGTTCTATTTGTGCAGCATTTGTGGAATAGCTGGTTTAATACAGATTTAATGTGAAGCTGCCTATTTGTCCACAGACAAGAACTTGGCTATTTGTTATTCATCATTCTTTAGCTTAAAATATGGGAATAAGAACCATGCCTTATGAATTCTGTTATCTGTCAGATGCATGGAGCAGTCAATTAATCATGTTAAAGCACTCGTTAAAAAGGATTGAGTTCTTAACTGTGTGAAGATCCAATTTGAATAAGCAAATCTTTAACACAGATTTGAAAGGCTATGCCTTGTTTTCATGTTTTATATATTTCTGAAAGGCATTTCTACTCTGTGAATGTAAAGCTTCTTTCTTACCCCTCTCAGAATAAACATTGCTGCACAAGTGCAGAGAAAACCAAGTCATCCGTAGGGTATCAGGAAAAATTGCCCCTATCCTTCAGGGTGATCCAACAGGGTATTTGGTCTATGGGACTGACTATCCAAATGGCTAAGGGCTGCCTGGAAGGTACTGAGTACTTCAATGCTCATTGAGGCATATGGGCCTCAGTCTCCATTATCTTAATGCTGGTAGATTTGAATGCATCTTTAAAGTGAGGGGAGCTGCTCTCTTTAAAGCAGCTTTAAAGAAAGCTTGGACATTATGACAAGATGGAGTATTTAGCATCCTTTAGAGTCGGCTTCCCTGCCATTTTCTTTCTCTGATTGTCACTTCATCCTGAAAATAAGTTAATGCAGTTCCACATGGAGATGATTTTATAGATTTAGAAATCTATAAAGAAAATTGCAGAAGGGCGAGGAGCTTCAGAGATCAGTAGAATCACAGCAGTGCTCCTGTATAACTCACGGCGTGGTGCAGCAGCGGGTGCAGTCACAAGCAATCCAGTTTCTTTGGAAAGATGATGGAAGACAGGTTTTATCACACGCATGGCACTTTGCTTCTCAAATGCAAATATGGATCTCCATAATTTACAGCTTAGGTTTCTTTTAAAGTTTATTTTTTATTCTCTTTCTCTTCGCAATTGTGCAGGTATGCTGCCTGAGTAATTGCAAGAGTGGAGCTGTTGTTTGCAAGAGGGATCTAACTCTATCTTAGATTATGCTGTGAGGCTTGCCATAACTCGACACACTGTGGTCATTTCACCAATTTCCATTTCCAATTGTCACATGGAGAATTGTGTTCTCCACATACACAAAAACCAGAAACCTTGCGTAGGGGTTGTCTGTTTTCACTCACAGCAAGGATGTGAGTGAAATTTCTTCAAACAGACCTAGAATAAGTGTTTCTTGAAAAACCACAGTCAGCTCTGCATGCGGCCAGTTGGAAGGTAGAATTTCATCCGGTCCTTCTGCTAGAATTGCATGGGGACACCTCATAAATCAGAGGGAAGACAAGAGCTATGTGTCTTGAATGGATCCAACGTGTTTTAGCTATAGGCTGGGACTAGAAATCTGAAGGAAATAGCACAAATTGCTCTCAGAAAAAGAAAATATGATGATCTCAGAAATTTAAGTCATTAGAAACATCATACAGAATCTGTCCTTGTGACTTTTTCCAGGGGATTTCTTAGAACAAAGCCTTTTGAAAGCATGTATAACAGAGGAATTATATTGTAAATAAATGGGAAGAATTGTCTTCTAACAGAGAATTGCTTCCTTGGCTTTCTTAGTAGCCTAGAACAAATTATCTGGGGCTTCATTTTCTTTCAGTAGAGCTGTTCCTCTCCTACAGCCAAAATAATCTATCTTCCTGGCTATAAGTATTGTGAGGAGGTTTCATGTGTATCTCTTCACTGAAAAATAAATCCACCTTCTCTGTAGGATCATGTACCCTCCTGATATGAGCTTTTTGTTTGAAAGGAGGGTGCTATTCATGGAACATGCAACTCTCAGAGACAGCACTGTGGAGTAAAAGCTGACCTTGAAAACGCAAGGACATTTGCAGCTTCCAGTAACGAGACAATACATGACAGATGAAGGGAGTACCTGAGAAAATGGCAGGATGGTAGAGGATGGTTCATTTGCTGTCTCTGTGGAGCAGTTGTTGAGGTCAGCAACTCAGATGAGTTCTGGGGAAGAGGGAGGTGTGAAGGAATTCAAAAGCCTGTTGACACTTACTGTGCCTGAAGAGAAGCCATTTTCTATTTGCCAGTGGCTGGAGTCCAACTGAAAATAAAATTGCTGATAAAATGAAGCATTAATTTACCTTCCTAGACCATCCACTTGCTGGTGCAGCATTGTTCTCAAAAATAGATCAATTTCTGCGTTTTGCCAAGGCATAATTTTGGAGCTTGGATGATTTTGCTTCTCAAGGAATTACCTGTAGAAAAAAAGCTTTCAACCATCTGACACAGCCAAATTTATTCTGACTATTATATACCTATTTAGACTGCTATACTGTTAAAGATCATCTGATTCCCTTCTGCCCTTCACCAGTGTACTGCTGTTTTGGCTACTGATAGCATGTGGTATCCATAGACACAGACACAATGACCCCAGGCATGGAGCAGTTGTGGAGCTGAGGCAGCCAGCAGACAGAGCCCTGGCTAACCCTTGCCTAGAGCACACAGGTCAGTCCAACAGCAGGAGGATACTGAGCCGTCCCTCACCTGCTTCCCTTATCCTTCCCTCAAGGGCCATCATCAATACAGACCTGATGCACTGTGATCTGAGCAGAAGCAAAGAGATTTGCCTTCTACTTTTTCCCCTCTCAGGCATATTTTTTTGCCTTAGCAATTCAGCTACATCATATACTGTGCTATTACTGATTTCAGCTGCAGCCATGGAGAGGCAGGGGAACCCCTTTCATGGATGTTGCAGGAGTAGAGCTTCAGGATGCCTGGGAGGGCAGCCAGAGTGCTTCAGTGTGTCCAAGAAAGCCTTGAAGGATTAAGCCTTGAGGTATCTCTGCGCATGGCAGGGGGCTTGAAACTATATAATCTTTAACCTCCCTTCCAACCCAAACCATTCTATGATTCTATGATTCTACAATTCTATGATTCTCTGATTCTATGATTCTACGATTCTGTAATTCTATGATTCTGTCATTCTACAATTCTAAGATTCTATGATTTTACAATTCTATGATTCTATGATTCTTTGATTAGAGGGGCAGACAGGGCCCTGAGTCCCTGCTCTCTACTGCCTTTGTGTCTCAGACCTCAAAGCAACTGCTGAATAAAGCCCAACATCTCTCCCAGGGAGCTGAGAGAGCTTACACTTCTTTGGGACACAAGGTGATTTGCAATGCAATGGAGACACATGAATTCATATCTTTCTGAAAAGCTTAATCTGGCTGTGATTGTGTGTCACTTTTCAACTTTTCAACTGTATTTTGAGGGGGGCTGATGACTTTCCATGTCCATGTCCCTGACAGACAGACCCCAATGGGATCTGAGCTGATCCAGGAGGAGCACGCACAAGCTCAGCTGTCATTGGACTCCACATCCTGTTACCATTTCCAGCATTATCTCCTATCTGCCTTCCCCTCCACCTCACGTACTCAAGAAGATAACTCGTCACTGCTAGAATAAATATAGCACACAGCTCTCCTGTCAGGGTGCTTACTTCATTAGTCAAAGGGAAAAAAATGATCCTCATAGTTTTTCTCCTTGTAATTTTCCTGAAAGGCACTTTTTTGTTCCTGCTGGAGGCCCTGTATGTGCAGTCAGCCATAGCATGTATTGTCTAAACCACTATTTGAGCTCTCTGTAAGTAACCCTTTCAGCAGCATTGCTTATTTTGGAAGAAGAAATGAATGATGCCAGAAGGACAGAGATCCAAATTTTCAGACATTTTATGAACAACTTTTAAAGTTCTTGTATTGGATTACATTTCAGTGGGCTACTCAGTTCAGGGTTAACAGTTGAACTGTATAATCTTAAATGTATTTTCCAAAATAAACAGTTTTATGATTCTAAGAATGGTACACAGTCCATCCACACACGTTTAGCTCAGAAGAGAGTCACTTGATCTTGGACTGAGTCAGCCAAAAGTGAATTTTGGAAGAAGAAGTGAGATTTTGCAGTCAGGCAACAATCACAGTTATTGGTAAACATGTCTGTTTCCTGTCAGAACACAAATAAGCAAGCTGCAGAAGGGATGATCCTTGCCTGTGATTTCTGATGTCTCTGATCACCATCCGAAATGGGTTAACAGTTGAACTGTATAATCTTAAATGTATTTTCCAAAATAAACAGTTTTATGATTCTAAGAATGGTACACAGTCCATCCACACACGTTTAGCTCAGAAGAGAGTCACTTGATCTTGGACTGAGTCAGCCAAAAGTGAATTTTGGAAGAAGAAGTGAGATTTTGCAGTCAGGCAACAATCTCAGTTATTGGTAAACATATCTGTTTCCTGTCAGAGCACAAATAAGCAAGCTGCAGAAGGAATGATCCTTGCCTGTGATTTCTGATGTCTCTGATCACCATCCACTGCAGTCAGGACTGCATGGCCACTATGGGCTGCAATGGGCTCTGTACTCTTGAACCCATCCCTCCCATTTCTACCCTCAGGGGAGCGTGGATAAAATGCCCTTCTTAAACCTGGAGGCTGCCTTTGCTGCTGAACACTGCTGTGGCTGTACATCACAAGGGAAAACCTTTGCAAGAGCAGTTTATTTTGGATAGTTCAAATTTTAACGGAATTGAAATGGACACTGCATCTCAGTCATGTGATCTCCTTTTTGTTTCTTTATTTAGAATAGGTAAGCCTGAAATATTTATTTTGGTTTTTTGTTTTAAATAATTTGTATCCAGTTTCCCACCAGAAACAGAGACACAGTCTACTCTCTTTTCCCCAGAGGACTCTATGGATAACCAAAAGCCACAAGTTTTTATCATCAGAAGAACAAGAGCAGTGCAAAGTGCAAAGTGAGAAGGAGGACATAGATTTCTAGCCAAGTTACTTAAAACTCTTTCCCTTGTCTGTTTTTAACTCTTAATTAATTTGAGCACCTGCTAGGTACTCAAGTCTTGAGAAAACGTCACAAACAAGTTTCTCAGTCCCCTAGCAAGGCATGAAAAAATTGAAGAAGGCAGCAGATTATGTCTCAGAAATCAGAAATGAACAGTAAGCAGAAATCTTTAGAGAAAAAAAAATCCATTTTTTGCACTTTATGCAAAAGCAAGCTGAAAGAAGGCATGTGTCTTCATGTGTCTATCCAACACTGAATGATATGAAGTAAGACATTGAAGGTCAGGAAGTTTGTTAAACAAACCTTAATATGTAATGGATCTTGATTTTAACAAAAAAATTATGATTAACATTGCTGATCAGGAGGAATGGAAGGTGCTTCCTCTGCAAAAGATACTGTAGTATATTGCAATTGGTAATACCCACACTTAATCAGAATTTCAAAGGATCACCTCATAGAAAAATACTAAGGAAGAGACAGACTCCTGCAAAATTGAGTAGCATGAATTCTCTAGCCAGATGTGGCTAAAGTGTAATTTATGATCAGTGGCCTGCATATCATAGCTTAAATAGCTGCACTCTCTTTCAAATAATAAGTAATAGGGTCACCTTTCTTTCTCCTGTACTGAAAGGGGCTGTCTCTGTCTGGATGGCTGATTCCTGAGCCAAAACTAGGGAATTTTCTTGATGCTAATGGAAGAGGGCAGAAGATAGCATGTGAATCCAGTTTTGAGGATAATGAGTCTGCTTTCCACTTCCCAGAGCTGGCAGGCTGTTTTCAGATGGAGCTGTAACAGCACATTTTCCTCATCCCCTGACCTTTCCCGAGGTCGTTTGACCTGGTATCCACTTGTCAAATGGTGCAGATTGCCAGAGAGCTGAGACATAACCAGAGTGTTGGAAAAGGTATCAGGTGGATTTTTTCTCTCACAGTAGATAATATTACCAGGATGGTTTGGGACTCCAGACAGAAAAGCACATGACCGTAAGAAGAGTCAGAGCAGAAGGCTGGATCTGAAATTACTGTGGGTGATATCAGGCAAAGAGTAGGAGGAAGTTGCAGAAATACTTTGAAGCTCAAATACTTACTCCTTTTCTCACTCTCTGTGAAGTCTTTATATCAGGAATTTGGAGGTCATTCTCCAGCAAAACTAAAGGTCAGGGGTGTTTTCTGGTGGATGCAACTCGCATTCCAACAACCTTTGCTTCTCTCTGTGGTCCCCTTGGTCAGGTTTCATATTCTGAATAAAAGATCTGAGGATGAAGATACAGCTGCTAGGACCTATAACTTGGACTCACATGAACACATGGCTTCTGGAGTAAACTGCTGCTAAGTTACAGACAGGATAGAAGAGGGAAAAAAACCAAACTAAAGAAGATTATGTATAGCTTGAGTCTTATTCCTGTTCCACAGACAGTTTTAGGGAATGTTTATCATGTGCATTTTTGAGAAAAATTCTGCATTCATATTTAGCTTGTTGCCAGTTCATATTCTGTCACAACATAGTCCCCCGTGCAGAAATCACGTCCTATTTTTATGCAATTTGTAGTATCTCTCTGAGATTAGTCTAGCAAACTGCCTGGTTTGCATGGATGAAACTACTGTAGTAGAATAACTTAGAAGAAAACCTGGAAATTCACATAGTAAGCTCTTGACTCTGTGAATTACTTATCCTAAATATCCCAGCATGTGTTTGTGCTAAATTATCACAAGAAAACCTGGAAATTCACATAATGAATTGACACACAATTGGCTCTGTGAATTACTTATCCTAAATATCCCAGCATGTGTTTGTGCTAAATTATCAGCTATACCTTTTATTCAGTTATAACTGAGGTGCTACAGTGTTTATCAAGGCCTGCTGGTGAAATAAAATCTTGAGGCTTGAAAACAGTTATAAGCAGAGATGGTTAAAAAAAATTCTTCAAAAGCCCTGTGTTTTCAGGCTACTCATTTTGAGTCAGGAAGCACCGACATCTCCCTCCTGGAGTTCCAATTCAGATACAAAAACTGACAGAATATCAGAAATGAAGAGGCAAACTAAGCATAGTGTTATGAAGAGAGCCCTTGCTAACCAGGATACAACCTTGTGATCACCTCTGCTGAAGACTGGATAAACAAACCTTGGACCATTTCTGTGCTCTTGCTTCATGGGGAGAGGTGTCTGTCTTCATGGAGATGTGGTATCTCAGCTA
The DNA here is from genome assembly GCF_017590135.1 of Pyrgilauda ruficollis. Lineage (NCBI taxonomy): Eukaryota > Metazoa > Chordata > Aves > Passeriformes > Passeridae > Pyrgilauda > Pyrgilauda ruficollis. The sequence goes on from NW_024524266.1 coordinate 8,058,889, forward strand.
GGAGTAGTTTCTAGACTTGCTAGCATTGGACTCAAGGATGAAGGACACATCTAATGTCTCTTTTCTTTGTGGTGTAATGCACAGTTCCCTGGAGAATTCTGCTGAGGTCAGCTCTGTGATGACCATGCCTGTGTAAATGGACATCCCGGGGAGATGTCTGTGTCTGTGTTTTAATGAAAGACTAGAAATGAGAGGAGCTGAGAAGCACCTTCATATGTGAAGCTCTTGTAAGTGTTGCTGAGCTCAGTCTGTGGTAGAACCAGGAATGATAGTGGCAAAGAAGTTGGGATGAATTCTAAAGAATTTCAGTTAAAAAACAAAAAAAAAGGGACATTTTAGAAAGAGTAGCTGAAATTAGGTGTCTAACAGAGAGCCCACCTCCTCTCATAATTGTTCTCTAAAGGCAGTGCAAATTTTCCTTCTTTGCCTAACAATTATTAATACTAAAACTGTGATCATATTGCAGTCATGCTTCTGAATCTCCCACCCAGCTTCTTGTTTAATATCATAGGCAGGGTTTCTGCCAATGTTTTCTCAAGAGAGTAGCACTATTTAATGAAACAATTAAATTTAAATTTGTTTGGTGGCCTGAAAGTCCTCAACAGTATTTCAGGCTTATAAACACGGTGGGAAGAAAATTATTCTTGAGAAATGAGAATAGAGTCAAGTTGGGGATAAATATCTTAAATTGTAATCTCAGCCACAAATCCCATTTCAGGAGCAGGGAGCAGCCAGAAGAGGTCATGATCCAGCCTGGCAAGGGATGGAATTGGCAGAACAAGCATGTTAAACACAGCCACTGAAAGAAAAAGAGATGCTGGGCTGAAGTGACAAAATCAGACAACAACTGATTTGGTAACACAATCCATAAAAGGCAGAATTCCCTCTTAGGGAGAAAAGTTACCAAGATGAAAAGTCCTGTGCTCAGTTACTCTCACTGTAGTAAAACTGGTAGCAGTCACTTATAAATTCAGCAGCATATAAGAATTAAACACAATAATTTCTAACAGAAGTAAGTAAAAGCTTTTCATTCTGACTCGTATAAATGCATGGGCTGCTTATAGATTTGAACGCTAGTAGCATTATAACTGCTTTAAGATGACGATTGCTTCTGTACCCTGTGTCCCATTTACCATCACAGTAAGATCAATGCAGAAAAACTGTTGTGTTCCTGGAGAGCTAGGCCTGATCACAGTGTAAGCCAAGCCTAAGGGAAACTGCTAGCGCATCTTAACAAGTGGATAACAAAACACTTAAATGTGTCTGAGATGTGGTCATGAGTGGCCAGCTCAATAGGACAATTTATTCTGGGTGCCCAGATACTGAGGGGGTCAAATCACCCCAGAGAAGGCCAGCTTGGCCTGGAAGTGTTTTTCTGAGTCAGAAAGGTGCTCAAGAAACATTACACATTTTTGTTTGTACTTGTTCCACTAACATGAAACTTCTCAGTTCTTCATCACCTTCAGGGTTTTATGCTTCTCAGCATTGCACCACCAGCAAGCTAAATTTGGGGTTGAACTATTTTTGAACATCAATTTTTAGAAGACACTTTGTCAATGTCTAGGTAGTTTTTGTTTTGTCTTTTGCTTTTGAACAGAAAGTTTAATAGTGTATACCAATGAGGTGACACTGTATATGTCTCTGTTCTCCTTTACACTGTGTCCTATACCTGGCTTTCTCTTGCTAGTAATACCTCGTTCTTATCTCAAAAAAAAAAAAAAAAAAAAAAATCCCTACCAAGATTTCTCCTTGCCCTGATTCAAAGGAGCACCACATTTTCTGTTTTACTTGGCCTGAATGGCTTCATTGACAACTGTCTTTCCTCATATAGGCTCAGTGGTATAATTTGCCTGTTCAAGGGAAAAAACAACCAGGTGTAAACAGAAAGAAAAAATTTGCTCTTTTTTTGACATATTTTAGCCCATGGAAAGGAAAAGAGAGTGAGGAAAGGAGAGTGAGGAGGTGGGAAATACAGTGAGAGAAGCAAGATCTGGCTGGAGTCCCTTCTGTGAATTTGTGAGGGGTTTTTGTTTGCCTGTTTTGTTGTGTTTTGTTTGTTTGTTTATTAACTGGTGAAACTTCTTTTTTTGAATGTAAATGTTCCTACTAAAAACTCAGGAAATGATGGGACAGGTCTAGGATAGCAGTGATGCTTGTTTGGGAAGAGAAAAGACAAAGTATAATCTTGTCTAGTGGAAACAAGAGGTTTGGGGCAGGGAGGAGAAGCCTAGTGAGGGTGAAGAGCCATCAAAGATTTCCCAGATGGATCCATCAGGGACAGGCTGCATGTCTTTGTCCTTCTGTACCTGCTTTCCCAAACAGGAGGCAGAGCACCCCCTTTCCAGACACCCCATGGATGTGTCCTGTGTGTCACCTCTGAAGGGCAGTAGTACCCACAGATGGAGAGAGACATCCTTCTGTGCTTTCCTGGGAATGCTTGAGCAGATTGTGTTCTTCAGGGTGATTAGTTTTCATCCCAAATTGCAAACAACAGCTTTATGAGGTAACTCAAACAGGGGTTTATCCAGAGGAAATCTTGTGTAGCTTGTGACCTGACGGCTTTGTGACTGACAAAAATGGATTTTGAATGCTCACATAAGGTGTTACCAAGTCTGGATTTTGTTGTCCAATGCAGTTTTATTTCAGTAGCAATAGTGTTGAAAATGTTTATTTGTTACCACACATGAAAACAAGAATCTTCTAGCTACTCCCTTCCATCTCATTATGTTTATTTCAGCATGGTGAGAAACACCATGAGGAGAAGATTTTTTAATTTATTTTGCTCTATTTAAAAATCGATTTATAGCAGTGGTGATGGGCTAGGCCTGGCTGGCAGCTAAGCCCCATTTTGTTCACTCTTCCATCAAATGGGGGATATAATTTGAAGGGCAAAAGTGTAAACAGTTGGTGGGTCAAGATCAAGACAGCTTAATTAGTGAAGAAAAGCTGCATGCACAAGCAAAGGGATTTGTTCTCTGCTTCCCACTGGCAAGAAGATGTTTATCCAGTTCCAGGAAAACAGTGCCTCAGCATGCATTATGGTTACTTGGGAGGGCAGGTGACAGAATTTGAAACACCTGTGACTTCCTCCTCCTTTCCTCAAGACTTATTGCTAAGCCCAACGTTGTAGTTTGGGATATCCCTGCAGTCAGTTCAGGTCAGCTGTCCTGGCTGAGTCCTGTCCCTCTCAGGGTGCTAGGTACCTGAAGAGTGATTGTTCTTATTGAAGACTGAGGCAAAGAAGACACGAAGTATCTCAGCCTTTTCCTCTCCTTTTTCTCCACATTTTCCCCCTGCTTCCAGTGAAGGAAGGAGATTCTCTTTAGCCCTCCTTTTGTTGCTAGTGTGTTTATAGAAACATTTTTATTGTCTTTTGCAATAGTAGCCAGATTAAGTTCTAGCTGGGCTTTGTCCTTTCTTATCTCCTCACTGCGTAACCTCACAACATCCTTGTAGTCTTCCCAGGTTGACTACAACTGCTTCCAAAGGTCATAAATTGCCTTTTTACTCCTGCATTCCTTCTTGTGAGGCTTTTCCTCCATCTGTTGCGGTGGTTCCTGCTATACTGCTTCCTATTAACATACTTCTTCCTATTAACTCAAATCATGGCTTATGAGAATTTAAAGCTGTGTTGAAGAGTAAGTTTTCTAGCTATTTCATGGCATAAAAATGTCTTGGTCCTGTGCGTACCACCAGGGTACCTGGGAGTACCTGGCTGTTCCTGGTCACTCAGCTGGCTTCCCCCACCTTGCCCATGGCTCAGAACCCAATTCAACCCCTTCGAATCCTCCCTCCCTGCTCACAGCAAGGCTTCCTTCTCCCACTTTGTTTCAGCTTTTTTTCTTTTCTGCTTTCTAGATCCAATCTGAATTTCTTGCCCAAGCACAGATCTTAGACATGAATCTTTCTAAACAACCAAAATCGGAAATATTTCTCAGTGAAATTATGATGCATTTGCACTCATGAATACATTGACTAAAAGGCCAAGTTTCAAGACAGGGAGAAAATTAATGGACCACTAAAGAGTAAGGAATAGTTTGTAGGGAGAAATATGGAACATAACTTACATGTAATTGTGAAAGTGATTGTTCTCATGGAATATGGTGTGTTATTATATTAATAAAGGATGACCCCTAAGAAATAACTTACAAACAATTGCTTTCTCCAGTACCTTTGCTTTTGAAAAAATGGGCATTTTTGAACTTTTTCTGTGTTCTGGACTGATTCTTGCTGCCTTGTTTGGGTAGAATATTTGCGACACATTAAAATATTCCTTCTGCTAGAGCCTGAGTGAATCCTTGCACTCAGCAGATTCCCCTTAGTATTAACATTTTAAGTACTCAGCATTTTGTTGCTGCAGTGAGTTTTCTCTGTCACGTTATGTGTGTAGTTTTTCATGCCTGCTTTTTAAATTCACAGTGTGAAGGGTCAGGCTATGTCAGATCCAATCCCCAGTCAGATATGAGTGCTGCTGTATTTTCTGATGGCTGACACCAGGAAGAAAAATTACATCATTCATGTTTTTAAGCATCTACCTTAGGATTGTTTAGTAGGAGGCACTTGACCTCCTAACATGGGTATATAAGAGCAGGCTCAGGATTTAATTCCAAATTAATTTTTTCTTCCTCTTTCAGTACTGCTTACCAAAGTCCCTGGTTACTGTGATTATTGTTGTAGACAATTTACATTTATAAATAAATGTCCAAAACTCCAAGCCACCATTTCAGGCAAAAAGATACCTTCCTTCTAGTGTTGTCAAGAAACTCTAATACAGAATTGGCTTGTAAATTATATGCAAGTGTACCTTCCAAAGAGTTTTTCAAGTGAGAGTTTGGTGTATTGAGAGGGAAGCTGAGGGAGGTGCACTGCTGCATGCAAATGTAGCTTTTTCTCTCAGCCAAAGCTTAAGCAAACATCATATTTTATAGGAATTTGGAAAATAATCAACAGTCACATTTATTTCTCTGTGTATATTCCATTTCTCTTTTGAATGAACTATTAAGGAAGGAATTGAACAAAGATGTGACAATCTCTTCCTACTGATGACAAACAAACCTGTAGTAGAAGATATAATAAAATTGACAAAGCAGCATGAGAGAGGAAGAATGAAAGCTCAGATTCTGGCAGCTTGAAGCCAGGGTTTACTCAAAATTTTAGAGCTGACGTAATTTGACAGCTCTGATGAAATCCTAGGATTATGTATGCACATTCAGCAAAAAAAATATAGCCATGAACTCTATCTGTCTTGACAGGCTGCCACTTGAATGGATACTTGATTAATATTATCTTTATTCACAGTGCTGCTTGGCATGAGCAAATGAATTTCAAAAAATTGAGCTAAATGCTTTCATGATTCACTATTGCAGGAAGGATACAGTGCAAATGAGACCTGGAAAATCAGTCCTACATTAAACTCAATCCATCACTTTTCCAAAGGTTTGGCCCATTGGGGTATACAGGTAGATTTGTACATTACAATAATCATTGGAACACATATTTTATATAAATGCAGCTTAAATTATTATTCACATTAAAAAAAATGTTTTACTGGTTTGCTGAGTTGAGTATTTAGCTGAAAAAAACCACTTTTCTGTTTTGTGAACTCTAGGCTATCATTTATTATACTTTCATTTACTGTGGATTACAATTTCTAAATAGATTAACTCTCTCTTTAACAACTCAATCTAGAGCAAAAAGGATCCAGCACAAAATCTGTCCCATCAGCATCCTGTATTTTGCAAAGAAAAGGGTTCTAGGAGTAAATTTTGGGGCACTTATTTTAATGTGCTTTTGCTGTACTACTTCCAACTTTCCTACCAGCAATGTTTTCCTGTTTCTAGGGATACATTTAGAGTATGATGAACCCTTCTGTTACAGTTTCCCTCTTCTTCCACTATTCAAGTTGCTGTTATTTGGCTTGGCTTCTCCTGGAAGCTGTCAGCGCTGGTTTTGGTTGTAACCAGCACCATAATATTGGAAATACTGACCTTCTGGCTTAAAAGGAAGGAAGCCCATCTAGGATGTTTCTGTATTCTCTTGGGTACAGGATGGCAGTCCTTTGGCACTATTGCAGCTGTGTGAGAATTGGAAAGAGCTGTGCTAATTCTTCTCAAGTCTGTACTAGCAATTCAGCTCACAAAGGGCTTGTCAATGGAGCAATTTTTTCCCTCCTGGCCAAGAAACAGTGATATAGGTGAAAGCATAAGCCAGCTGGTGAGAGGAACCAAAGCCCGAAGGTGATGTTCCTTCAAGAAAGCATTCTCATTATATCCTTGAGATTTTCACCTTGCAAATCATGGGGCAGTGCTCAGGTGCTTGTGCATCAGTGACGTTTGAGATGCCTTGGGACACCTGATAAGGCTGCAAGAGACCTGCACCCCTTGGGTTGTAATTCAGCTGGGACTAGGGAGATGTAATTGGCACAATTGGTCCAATGTCAATTTGGTAGATTTCTATCTATATAACCTCCCAGCTGAGTGCCCTGTGGTTGTTGTAAGGACAAGGCAGAGAACAGAGAAGGGAATTTCACGTGATGTGTTCTTGGAATGTACGGTAGGTTGGAGAAGGAGTACCACATCTCTGCCACAGCTGCTAATATGAAAACGTGTGTTTTACATAGCATTTTATGGGTGTGCCTCTCAGCATATGGCCTTTTCTTACCACAGTTGCTCTGAAAATGTGCTCCTGGCCCTACATGAGTTGTGACCTGGAGAAGAGGAAGCTTGAGCCCATCAAGGCAAGGATATTTTGTGAGAGAGCAGACATGTAGATATATGTTTGCCTTAGAAACTGGAAGGTGTTCTTTTGCACTTTGAGAAGGTTTGATAAAGGTGCAGATTGCTCATAGAGATATTCACTGAAAGCAAGAGAACTGTGCTACAAAAAGTGGAGTGACTTAGTTCATCTTTATTCATAAAAATACATTTAAACACAGTTTTCTTTATTGTCCCTTCTAATCCTCACACTGGCACAGAGTCAGAAGCAGACTGGTTATAATGAGTTTCTCTATTTAATAAAACCAACAGAAGGAACTGTTTACTACACAACAGCTCGTGGTCAAAAAAGCATGTTTTATTTTATATATTATTTTTCTATTGTTTTCCTAAGTCATGAACAAAAAAATTCAAGAGCATTTGTTGTTTTTTTTTTTTGGATTTTTTTTTTTGGTTGTTGGTTTTTTTTTCTTTAGTTTTTTTTTTTTTCCTGAGAACAGAAAATATTGTTGCAGTTTTTGTTTGGACATGTGCAAATTTTCTTTCCCAGTGTAGGACAAGGTGGTTTGGAAATTACCTTAATAGATGGCCGTGGGAACTCTTCCCAACTAATGAACACTATTAAGTAGCCAGATCTAGTTCAAGGATGATGACTCTGGTAATTCTGCATACAGGCACATGCTGGTTTTGCTTTGCAGTATAATTAGTCTCTGCACCTGCTTTATTTTAAATGTAAGCCATATGCTTGGTTTATGAAAACCAAACATCTGCCATAGAGTTGCTAAAATATGTTCCTTAAAATAAGCCTCTGTTCTGCTGCTACATATCTTAAAAAAAAAATAAAAAATGCATACTGATATTTTAAGACTGAATTTATGGTTGCTCCTCATTTAATTCACAGGTTTTCTCAAGAACTGTACTTTTGATGTGCGTAAGTTACCTTGTCTAAAAATGCCTTTTATACTTCTGAATCATCTTTCACATATTAACCACAAAGCTTACTTCTCTCCAAGACAGAGTAGATCTCATGAATTTCTCTGCTTAATAGTACTGGAATTGAACCCTCTTGACCATTGCCTAATGAGGTTTACCCTGGGAAGATTTAAGCCAGGTTTATTTTCTGTCAATTTCTAACAGAGTAAGAGGCACTGATTGATAGAATGACCATTTAAAACTTCACACATATTTGGAAGCTGCCATAAATCATCTTTTTGCAATGGTATTTGCAAGGAAAATACTAAAATATACCAATAGAGTAGATGAATGTGAAGGTCAGACAGATTTTTCTGCCGTAACAAAAAGCTTAGTACCCTAAGTGGTGATAGCTTTCATTGATGAGAAGAAATATTATCCTTCATATTTCTGAACAGTGTATTAAGTTTGCTGGAAGCTTTTACTTTGTCTCTCCTACTTACTATGACTAGAAAATACAATTAATACATTTTATGATTAAATTGTCTAGTCTATGTTAAATTTAACTGTACTACTTCTGCTTGTGTTAAAATCAGCAAGCCACCAAAAGAACTTGATAGTATTTTCAATATTGTTTTAAAATGGCAAGTTAGAAAAACAAGCTAAAATATTTATGGTGGGTTTTTTGTCACTTAATTGACCTTAGCTGATAACTGATTGCTTATACAGAGTAAGAGCAAGAGGGGAAAGAGATCTCTCAGGACCCTAAAGTGCAGGTCCATGTTTTCCATGCCTTTCCTCTAAAGCATAATCTCCAGTTACAAGCGTGGTCTCCATTATAGGTGTACATAAAGACACGGCTGTTAAAGACAGCCTGGATTTCTTCTGGTCAGAGATGTATTCCAGGGTAGGAATAGGTTTTAAAGACCCTCTGCTTCCTTAACAGAGTTTGGATAGCAGCGTAGGACAATGTTGATCCTATTTCTTCTCATGCATTCTCTTCTTGGGTTTGGGTGGAGATTTTTTGAGGGCGTGGGGGGAAGAGAGGAGAAATTATGACAAGAGTGGATGGCTTTAAATAAGGCTGGGAAAAATAACAGTGGCATCAATGGCATATTGATGACTACAATGAAGTATTCATCTTGCCCAGCAGACAACTGTATGGAACCATCTTCCATTAGAAAATGGAGATTGTTAAATAAGAAGAATTTCAGAGGGATGTTAAATAAGAAGAATTTCAGAGGGATGTTATGAGAATAAATTAATATAAACTTTATTTCTAATGGAAAAGTATACAGTTTTGTGTGCTGTGTGTTAACAGTAAACTTGAAATACACACCATATTTAACATGATTATAGGTGTGTAATAGGACATTGTTTAAGTATTTCAATGCTTAAAAAATAAAATTGATTATTGGGCTGAGGATATTCTGAGTTTCCTTCTTTGCAAAATTTTGATTTTAATCTCAAGATTTGTTTTAGGAGAGAAGCAATGAATGGCTCTACAAGTAAATAAAGTTTTGTAGCAGATGCGGTTGTTACCTAGCCTAGGAAATATTGTGTAACATTAGGATTCTAATCAGTTTGTGTTCACATACTTGGCAGTCTTCAAGAAAGCTATAAGCCACCACTGTTAAACCCAGAAGTCAGTGTTTTTTTTCCTAATACAATATTTTAAGATTAACAAAAGGAAAAGAAACTGAGACAGAATTCAAATCCAAGTTTTTAATTTTTCTTTCTTAATACCTTAGTGCATAAACTCAAACATGGTTTTATTTTGTCTTATCCACTTTTCAAGGAAAAGTAAAAGTTTAAGTTTGTGCCCTGTTTTTGAAAAAGCAGCTAGCAACTAGTACATGAAGGAGAAACCATTTCATCCAAACTGCTTTTCAATGCTTATATATGTTTGCAGAAAATAGCATTTTTTCCTAGCATCTGTCTGCAATGCCATCTGCTACTATGCTTCAGGCAGCTTTGATTGTGTAAACTTAGCTTTCCAGTTTGCCAAATGTGGTGACTTTGAAAATGTATCCCCATTCATCCTCTACTGAGACATTTGGTGCCTTTAGCAGACCCAGTGCAGAATGTACCAGCCTCATCTCCAGTGAAAACATTTCCTATCTCCTTGTGTCTTCTCATGTCCCACAGCCATCAGGTCAAGCCTTAGGGACAGATAACAGCATTCTGTCTATCACCACAAATTTGAATTTAATACACACCTGTAGTGATTTTTAATTCCATTATTGAGGTAAGACCTTCATTCATAGTTTTTTAACATCTTATTATTTTCTCACGGCTATTGAAGGACAAGTTAGTACCATAACAATGAGCAATGCTGCTACCAACACACTTTTCTGTGTTTCATTGACCTGAACAAAAACTTTAAGTCTTGTTATTTTCTGGACTGCTTGTGTAACCACCTCTTATGCTGTGCTTGTACAGTTATGTATATATTCCTCTGTGGGATGTAATGGGACAAATCCTTCAAATACTTGCTTTTTCTTGTTCTTGAAACCCTATCTTAGGAGTTGTTTTAATCCTTGTCATGGCTTTAGTCTACATGAGCTTCCTGCCTTTTAATGTAAGACTGTAACAATGTGAAATAGCCAAGAACAGAAGATCCTCAGAGACAAGTCAGAGAAGTCAGACAAAGGCTCAGCCCTGTCAATATCGTGTTGCTGAGAGACTTTCTGTGCTTCATAGAGGCAAAGTTTGAATACATGGGTACTGTCTTTTTTTTCTTTTTTTTTTTTTTTTTTTTTTTTTTTCCCCCAGTTGGATTGGAAGAAACACACAGGATTTTGAAACACAATAGCTCTCCTTGAGCTCTGAAGGAGGAGCAGCATCACACTTCGAGCTAAAAGCAAACTGGTAACAATACTCAATTATGGTAATCCATATAGAGCTGAGAGAAAAGGATGATTGGTACCTTTAGAGCAGAGGCATGCTAGCAAGGACAAGAAAGTTCATACAGTTTAATAATTTCAGTAATTTTGACAGAGCAAAGGGAAAACCAGGTAATTATTATCAATGGAAGTGAGACATTACCAGAGTTGAGAGTAGGAGTAAATATTAGTGTGCCAAAATATCTCTGTGTGTGTGTGATTTTGAGTATCCATTAGAATGGTGAACTGAGTTTCCAGTGTCATCCTTTGGGTTCCAATCCTTGAGACTCAGGACTGAACTGTTCCAGAGGTGGGGTAGTTGTTTTGAGAAGAACCTTGTCCCATGAAGATCCATGTGATTCTGCCCTTCACTGACCACTCCAGCACACAGCTGTGAGTGCAACACCCCTGTTACAAGGACTGTGAAAGATGTGTCAGACCAGAGGGTGTGTGAAGTGTCACACTTGGCTTCCTCAAGATGTCTTGTGCTGTGATCGATACTGATCTCCATTTGAGTCCCAGTGCTCTGGATGAACAGCATGCAGACCCTGAGAGACACAGAGGCTGTTTTGTCCTGTCTGTAAACTTTTCTCAGGGGAATTGCATGCCTTTGAGAAAGCTGTGCAAGGAGATTGCTCATCCTTCCAGGACCAGACTACATGGATGTGTTAGTGTGAGACTGCACCAGCAGGACCAGGTTTAACCTGAACTCCTGGCAAATGAGCAGAGTTTTTAACCTGGATGGGAAAAACCTGGAAGTGCACTCTTACTGCATGTAAAAACTAGCAAGATGTCTTTCTATCCTGTACCTTTCTTGCCAGTGTGGAAGACATGAGTGTCTTTACTCACTGTATGCAGCAAGTCTGGGGCTAGACTGTTGAAGGTATTATGCAAATACCTGGGTATTATTTGCACTACAAGAGCTTCTCAAGAATTTTGTGAACCACAAGACAGCTTGTTATGGCAAACACAATGTATTCATGACTTTTTTCTGCTTCATCACATGATTAAAAAAAAAGAATTTTATATATTCCTATATAAAGCAAAGGCCTGATTTATGCATTTTTAATTGCTACAATGAAAAATGGTGGAAAAAATGTAGACATGAACAAAGCTGTGGGAGTTGGTGGAATAACATAGATCAGAAAGTAGAAAAACTCATTAAATTCTGATGAGTGAACATGGTTTTAAATGTAGATGTTTTAAATCCCATTAAAGTACCAATTTTCACTTTTTGAGACCAAAGCAAAATAAATAGATGTATATTAATGTAAAATGGATCATCTACTGGAAGTCAGTAATACCTTCTATGGAAAAGGTAAGTTTTCAGAAAATTATCATATGAAAGTGATTGTGAGATGAAGGGTCAAAAATAACACTAGATTCTTGCAAACACCAGGAATTAAGGAAACTGAGGCTGATGTTTCCTCAAACCAGCTGCTCTTTGGATGTATGGAGCCAGGTGTCTTAGAGCATGACAGTATATACAGGGGAAAAGGCACAAGAAGTTCTCATCAAATGAAGCTGGATGAGTTCTTCAGAGGTGACTGTATGGCCTGAGACAGCTGAGTGAAATGAATGGTAATCTCACATAGCTGAAGAATTAAATTCCCTTTGGAGGTGATGACAGTGCCATTACTCTAAATAGCAACAGGTGGACTAAATGTGATGATTTTTGGCCTGAAAGATCCTGGCCTAGCCCTCAGCTGAGTGGAGAAAAGGAAGCAGTGTGGAATAACTGGGTGTTAATGATATAATTTTAATAAGCCATCCAACAGTCTTTTAAACTACTAGAGCTGGTAGAGGCTTTCCAGGAGCCTGCAGAAGCCATGTAGAAGCCTTTGGTCCCTCTCAGGTTCTACAGAGAAAGGAGCTGTGCCCACAGATGCCGAATATTAGTAACAGACATGTTTTTTTCATTGAGTATGAAAAGCATACAAAAGCAGACAAAACCTGCCCACATCCATATACATGCCTCAATAACATGCTGAGGTCTACAGCTGATGGCAGAGCAGATGAGGTGGCAGTGATTATCTTCCTGGAACAAAATGTACTTAGTAGAGAACACAGGTACACATTTGGACTTATAATAATAATAGCTGGCAACAAGCGGGATGAGAGACCTTGGCTGGGTTGGAGGACACCAGTTCAGCTCAATTCGGCTTTAAGCATGCAGAAAATTCCTGGAGCTGTAGAGCAATACTTGGCTTTGCTTCTAGAGAAGCAGAAATTTAGAAGGACTTAGGGGGCTAAGCAAAGGTCCCAAAAGTTTTAGTACCTCCAGGGACAGCAGGCTTCATGGGAGCTCCAGTTTCTCTGAGACTTTTGCTCAGCATCTGCGCACTTAATTCACTGAATGAATAGATTCTCTGTGGGTTTTGTTTGTTTACCTTATATATATAAATATATATATATATATATATTTTTTTTTTGTAAAGCTTAACTTCTAGGGTTAAAAGAGGCTATTCTCTCAAAAAAGCAATTCAGTGATTATCCATTATTCCAGAAAAGAATGGCATGTTTCTTTGGAGTCTTTCGTATGGGACTGGGGTAGTGGTGGGATGGGTAGTGATGACGGTATATAAATTTTTTAAAATTTGTTTTTACACTGGCATTGAAGATTCTGAATAAAAATTAAAGATAAAATAATCAAGGATAAAATCAACCCCAAAAAAACAGTTTGAAACCCTACAATAAAGAGGTCAGATTTGCATGATTGGGGAAATAATGAATGCCAGTGTTCGAAAACATCCAAACAGCATTTATGTCTGCAAAAGAATAAGTATTCTCATCTGGCTGTGAAATTCATAGATTATTCTTTTCAAGCACTAAAGGCATAAGGAAAATATGGAGGAAAAACCTAGGACTGTGGATATCTCAGATCAAAGCTACTATTCAGAAAACATCACTGGGATAATCCACTCTCTAGCTGATCTTTCCAGACTGCCACAAAGCATCATGAATTCTGTTGGAAGTGGAAGGAGCAAACAGAGTCACAAACAGTGGTGGCAGTTGGACCTCTGGTCCTTCTATGATGCATGTGAGCTGCACTTTAATTCTCATTCCTAAAGGCTTTTTGCCCATCAGATATGGACTTTTTAAAATGAGAAAAAGAAGATATAATTTTCTCAAAGTTACTGGTTTCTTTCTTCTGCACTCAGACTGCCCCAACTCCTGTGGTTTTATTATCCCATCATTGTTTTAAAGCACAACATCTCTTCTTCACAACAACAATGTAGAAGACAGCCAAGAACTGAGAAGGCTTTCAGATTAACACAGGTTGGTAAGGGTGTTGTGTGAATAATGGACAGCAGATCTTCTGTGAACCTTTCAGCATTAACGATTTTTGACACTTGCAGAAAACTGTCCTTGTCACTGGAGATCAGGTTGCCCCTTCCAATGCTGAGTTCCTAGGAATGTTGCTGGGATATAGTTCATTACACTAGAGCAAATATCTTGAGCAGAGAAATATTTTAATGCCTATTACCAAAATTTCTCTATATCATTACTTTCTTTCTGCAGAAGAATTTGTATTTCCAATTTATAATAAAAAAATTAATTCTTGGTGCATTTTACTGGAGTTGTTAAAATATATTCATGTTAACTATGCTTAATTTATAACTAACTATAATTTCTTTCATCACTTCTGATAATTTAGAATGAAAATATGTCATTGGTTTTCAAACTTAAACATTCTTTGGATTATCCAGTATGGCAGATTAGAGGATTTAATAGTATTCAAGTGCCATGAGATTGAATTCTCCCATTTCCCTCTTAAAACAGGCTCTCTTTCTTCCACACCGAATAGCTTAAATTATTTCCCTTAATATCAAACCTAAATTAGTCAGATGTGAGAACAAAGAAGAGACCTTCTGGCTAACTGCAAGTAGCCCATGTCCTGCTGTTGAGTATTTATCTGGACCATTCAAAGTATGTCAAGTGAGTAAGTTCTAGTTTGCTGCCTAATTTTATTCCAGGTAAAACTTGCAATTGAAACAAATCGCTGCAATAAATGAAACTATTTGATACCACTGTGTTCATCATTGTCTGTATCATATTTTTTAAGTGTTTGCAACATAAAACACTCTAAAACCCTTTCTGAATTTAAAGGTCATAACAGATGGGCTGTATTGGAGATTTGACATGTAGGAGATATGTATGTATTTGGCACAATTGAAAAAAAAAAAAAAAAGCAGAGAGACAAAATTATCAACTAACCATGGATCTGTGAGGCCACTCCTTTTGTCTTTAGTGCAAGTAAGAGAATACTGAAGATTATGTCATTTATACCAGTCAAGAATGACCTCTACCTTTCAAGAAGGGTCTTAGCTGCAATATAAAATGGTTTTCACGTCTTCCTCTGGATTCAGGTAGAATGGACTTCTTTAAGGTGTAAAAATGAACTAAACAAATGGGCAGAAACCCCCCTCCCCCCAGCATCTGATAACACTGAGCACTGAGCTATGTAAGTTCTACAGCTGCTGAGTTTCATGTGATATGTTAGGTAAAAACCTAAGTGTGACTGAATTAAATTAGATCCTAGTTTCCTAGCACATAAACTGCTTCCAATGTCAGTCAGAATCAGGTATCTAGGGAAGTGTGAAAGAAAATGGGTGCATGCAACACTTTGCTCCTTATTCTGCTGCCACCATTGTGTAATCTCTGTCATATTGCCTTCAGCCATACCTTTACTGTGCTGGTGAGAGCTGATTGACAAAGTCATTCTCCATGTAGAAGCCATTGTTTATTTCTGATCACTCTTCTTGCCCTTCTTCAGCTCATCTCTAATTACATTCTATACATTTTGATATACAAGGAGCAGGACTCCATTTAGCAAACAGAGCATTACGTTTTACAGGGACATAATAAAGTTTGGGGTTTTTTTCCTTCTTCTATTCCTTTCCTAATTATTTTGAATAATGACCTGCTAGTTTGGTAGGTACTGAACAAAAGTTTTCATTGAATTCTCTATGATAAAATCAACATTTTTCTTCTGTGTTATAACAGACATCCCAGAGCCCATCATTTCAAGCACTGAGTTTTGCATCCCTTGAATATAGAACAAAATATATGCAATTTAATCTGACCTTTTATTTACATTCACTTGACTTTACAATGTTCTGCCAATCTGGACAGCAAGCACATATCTTTGGAGATGCTGTTCAGTCTTTGTAAACTCCAGTTTGGGTCCAATGAGATTTTGTTGTTGAGTTTTTGTTCATGTTTACAGGTATCTGGAGTGCTTTATGCTATTTGCTTGTTTCCATGCTGGTAGCTAGGCTCAGGAATGATGAAAACCTTTTCAGGTGCCCTGAGTGAATGAAAAAAACTCTTGGTTTCAGTATATCTGGGCATCAATAGACCCTTAACCAATAACAATTTGTCCTGCAACAATTTTAATAGCCATTCCATGTCTCTCACAGCCAGATAAGACAGCAAATCAACATGCTTATGTGTTTCAGCCTTAAATATTCATTAATATCTTCCTCTTGTTTATTTAAAGTTTTGGCATTTACTTAAGTAATTACTGCCACCACTAAACAACTGCCCATATTTTGTCCTTCTCCAGAATTATTTATGCCTTTGTTTTATTTTAGCTCTTTGAGCAGCCTTTATCGTGTCTGCCAGGTGCACTGTGCACACACATGCTGAATTAATCTCCCTAGTCTGTCAGAGTGTAAGGAAGTTAATTTATTCAAAGGAGAAGTGGGGAGGGAAGGGAACTCAGCCTGAGATACCCTGGTCTTGATCGTCTTTGTGAGTTACCTACGCTGGGCAAAATGCTCTTCATGTGAATAGTTTCAGTGCAAGCAAAGACAGTGTCAGACATGAGTAGCTTCAAGTCAAATCCTGTGCCATCAACATGCCTCAAAACAAGCTGATTAATTCTTCAAACTCTTTTATTCCAAGAGCTTTGCTGCACTGCACCACTTCCATCATGTAAAATCTCACAGCAATGTCCTTTCCCATCATGAGTGAGATGGCAGCCCTGATTCAGCAGCTGGGCACTTTGCTCTGCAGCCCATCTCATAGCTGCATAAGTAAATGCTTCCTGAGAGTTTAGTGTAGCTTTCCACAGCTGGGCAAGTAGATTTATGGGTACAAAATGACATGAACCGCAGCGCAGTTGCATGATTCTTCTCCGTGGAGGTGGCTGATCTGACCCTGCCTTGGAAGGCTGACTGGCTGGGTAAGTTTGGGGTGTCATGTGGTGGTGCTTGAACTGGCATTGGTGGACTGGGAGCTCAGCCCTGGTACATTGGTGTTAGTCATTCAATATTCACATATAAGCAATCAAGACTGCAGGATAACATGACAAGGAGCTGAAAGAAAACTGGAACATCTTCTCTTTCAAGTCAGGCTCATCTGGACTCAGTGTGAATCTTTCCAGGTAATTTGAAAGCACCTTACTCTTTAAAGAGTGTCTCTGAGTGACAATTTTCCACTTGGAAATGAGAGGCAGAAAGGAATCAGGAGGAAACTAATTATGAGTGTATGCTGAATAAACCAAACTTGCTATTTAAATTTCAAAAATGTTCAAGAAATATATGAAGCGAAACTGCTCACACAAATTGGTGACGACAGTCCTGAGCAGATTTTGCCAATGCACAGTGGGAGCTGTGTAAGAACTCTTAGATCCTCCTGAGAAGGGAGGTCTGTGGGACTGCTTTGAAGGCAGATAATGAATACAGTCAGGAAGAAGCAACTGGGAGATGCTAGGAAAAGCCCACTGAGTGCTGAGAAGAATCACGCCAGATATCCATCATCACAGGCTCTGTCTTTGATGTGTGCTTTGGTACAAAGCTCTAGGAGAGAAGAAGATATAACTAAAGAAGAGAATTAAAAAAAAATAAAAAAAAGGAAGTTTAAGTTAGCAAGTTAGCCACTAGAAAGTTTATCACTTCTTCAGCTGATATAAGTGGCTTCTATGCCAATAGTTGTCCCTAAAGGTGTAGTGATGTGATCCATGATGTCTTTTCTGAGTTTAATTATAATTTAACTTCAAGCCCAAAGAGAATTTAAACCAGACAAACAAACAAAAGTAGTTTAAACATTTTCTTAAGAAAAGTTGTTTTTAAAATCAAAACAATATTACAATCACATTAAAAATACAGAAAGAGAAAAAGAGTTTGATTTCTTCTGTGTTACAGTTGGCTGAATGGTGTCTGTGGGTGTATGTCCTATTTGCCTACTGGGTACCTTCAAAAAGCTCTTGGTAACTACTCAAGAAAATATACTTATTACAGTATTTACTGAAAGAGCTTTTGGTTCTTAACTTGTAATTTCATAGAAAATCACTCACAATCTTTTCTGGTTTGTTTTCCCTTTCTGTAGATATGTTATTAATTCTCTTCTGCCATAAGTATTTAGGGAAAATGAAACTTACTTGCTCAAATATTCACTGAAAGCAAATATAAGTTTTTTCTCCTTAAACAATTTTCTCATCAGATAGTCATCAGACTTGGCACTTCCCTTCCCTGAAACCTTACAATTTGTTAACTTATAAACTGGTCCCTGTGGCTCAGGCATGCTCTGAGCTCTGGGTTTATTTACCAAATATACCAAACACAGATTTACTTCCCTGTGCTGTAGAGTTTATATCAGATACTGTGCAGTAGGCTAGCATTTTCTGTGCAAGAGAAAAGAGATATTGGTTTTTTATTATTTTTCTGATTTTGTTGAGGAATGCAACTCCTACCATCTTCAAAGGATCAAGACAATTTGTAAGTTAATAGACCAGACCTTATTGCACTAAAGCAATTTCAATTTGAGTTTATGGAAGTAAGCTGTAGTGGCAGGTTTACAAACCAAGAGATCATAAGGTTGCAGTGAACTGAGGTTGCAAGTTTGATGTTTCTGTGCTGAGAAAATTGCCCAGCTTCCATTGGAACTGACAGATATTACAGCCGTGACACCATTTTATGGTGTAGGTCCCAAGTGTTTGGAATTTCTAAACAGAAATGGCTTTAAAACTCTGCTGTGTCAGTTTGAGACTGGACCATGATTGAGATGGAAAAAAAATCTTGTAGCACTCCCTCTCCTCAGTTTTTTATGCAACGCATAAGAATGGAAGAGCCCTCCTGGAAAGGGTTCAGTCTCCTGTTGACTCTTACTTTGCTCTGTGTTTAAGAACATGCCAGAAACTTCCCAGAGCAGCCAGTTGCATCTCAGGGGTTTTGCACAATAACTGAGTGGGCCCCAGCTGGGCCTGTGCAGTTCCTTCATGAAGCTTTTTTTCAACAAAGGTCAAGAAATGTGACTTTTGTAAGCAACAACAAATAAAGGTATTATAATCTTTGCTTCACTGGGAGAGAGGGAAATTGCTGTATCTGATTCCCATGGTCAATTTGTGTCCTCATACCATTCTGGCAATACGAGCTGGCTGGTGACTGCGGCACACTGCAGCTGTGAAAAAAGTGCAATTTAACAACCCAAACTGACATCCCTAATGGTGTAATGCCCACCTGCACTTGTCTGATGTTGGGCTATGCATTTTTCTCCTTTTAGTTGACACACATTTTAAGATGTTACCAAAATAAATTACATAAATATGCAAATGAAATGGATTTAAAAGTGCTAGCATTTTTTCAAACACAAATTTAAATATTTTGGCCCACCCAAAAATCATACCAAGAGTTTATAGCTTCTCAACTTGAAAGCAATTTCATGATGTCTCCTGGAGGCTGTAGTTTGGTTGCCTTAAATTTCCATTCCTCTCTATATACTGTATATGACAGAAGCAAGAGTCACCCTTCTGGTGAGAGAGGAGCCCTTTTCATCATGAGTGTCAACGACCTGAAAATGAAGTTAGCCACTGAAAGCAGCCAGCAGGGGAGAGCTAGTTCAGGATACGACTGAAATATAACTTCTCTGACCTAGGAGGAGGATATTTCCAAATCATTGCAATAACTTTTTCATTAAGGAAAAAATATGCATTTTGCCAAAACCCTATTGGGTAACAAAACCAGTTAAGTCTGAAATTTTCAACCCACACACCTGTGCAGATTGACACACTCATGACCTATTTAAACTTCAGGCTTACAACACAGCTATTAACTCTCTTTTTTGCACCAGTCACTCCATGTTATCACCTTTAAAACTTCTCTCTAGAAAATTATGGAGTTGTAAAGAGCCCACATTCACATTATGTAAGATAGAAATTTACACTCAAAGATTTAATTACAGATTCTAGTCTCTTCTCTAAACTTTTTACTTTAACTGATTTATAACTTTCAGACTGCACAGTGCAAAAATTTCTAACATTAACTGAGAGTAATTAAATGAGTTCTCTGAGTCTTTATAAGATTCTTTTACAATTGTGTTTGAATAAATAAGAAAAAATCTTTAAAATACGCATTTCAGGCCTCATTTTCATAATTATGAGACTCATAAAACAAGAAAAGTTCAGTGAAAAGTTTTCAGTCTTAAATTTGTGAAATATTTCATATAAAAGTTCCTACCCCAAGCAGATGAGAAATTATCTACTATTTCCTAATTTTAAACTAAATCTTCCTTCTTCAGTCAGCTGGGTTGCTAACTGTAATGTTGCTGAATCTGATGGCAGCCACTTGTGGAAAACTAGGAACCACCTACAGTTTAAACTTCATGCAGGTGCTTCAAGGCCTGGGCGCAGGCACACCAATGACATATTTTCATCTGTAGTTAACACACAGAAAATGTTTTGGCACATAAATGGATGCAACAACAATTCAAGGAATGCTTGGCTATGTACCAAAATGCCAATCTGAGAAAAGCACATCAAGAGGTGGTTGAGACAATTGACTAGCTTTTAAGAAAAATCAGAATTAAACTGCTAGCAATGTATTTATGTGTTGTCACCTCTTAGCCCAGCTGAGGTATCTTGAGTCTGTGGATTTGGCTTTTTTGAGTTCTTAAATCAAATGTCTGGGGTTCAACCAGGTTCAAAACTGGTCCTTGAAGTACAGCTTCTGGCCTTCCCATTGCTTTACACTCTTTACACGTATTTTGCTCATGTTTAAATTAACTGTAGGTGTCACAGGATCATTAAGGATGGAACAGACCTTCAGGATCATCCAGTACAACCCAGCAGCACCTTAATCATCTCTAAATCATACCTCCAGGTGCCACATCCAGATCTTCTTAAACACTTTCAGGGACAGTGACTCCACCACTTCCCTGGGCAGCCTATTCCAATGCCTACCCACTCTTTTAGTGAGACAATTTTTCTAATATCTCACCTGAACCTCCCTTGGCACAAGTTCAGACCATTTTCTCTCATCCTTTCGCTTGAGACATGGCAGAAGAGACCAACCCCCACCTCACTACAACTTCCCTTCAGGTGATTGAGAGCAATGACCCTCCTACTGTCCAGACTAAATAACCCAGTTCCCTCAGGGATTGTAACAATTCAACATTCCAATTTAAGGCATCTACAGCACACAAATTTGCTTCCTGAATCTGAGCTGGATTCCATTCCTGCTGCTTTGAAAGGATGCAAAATTAAAGCCTGCCAACAAATATAAGGTATTAGCATATGCTGCATTTTGTCATAAAACATTAGTGATGTGAGGAATTCAGGGATGAAAAAGAAATGTGTAGATATATCATAGTTACAGTGGAGACAGATCCACTTAGAGTAATGTGATAAACTTTCACAGTTCAGGGCTTAACCAATTCTTTTTGATCACTTCCTGAAAGACATTACAAGCTGTGGATGCTTAAAATAGCAAGGGACTGGATTCACAGATCATTCCTGGGTTCTGTTGATTGAGACCCAGAGCCTGAAATATTATTTTCTCCATGAAAAAGTAATTCCCTTAATTGTCCATGACAGGCTGTTTTTGTAACATTCTCTGAAGCATGTGGCACTCAACTGCTCTTGGAAATAGGGTATTGAACTTGATTAATCACAGCCCTAGGCTTGGCCATCCCTACGCACTGTATCCAATCAGCCACTTTTGTTACACGGCATTTATTATCTTATAACCTTTAGGTATCTTAAGCAAGATAAAGCAAACATCTTATTTTTGAAATGCTGATGCATAAGGCTGAGTGGTGGTGGGACCAAGGGACCTTGTTCTCACTCTCATGACCTTTCTCTCTGTGATACTTTAACACAAGCAGATGTCTGCATCTCTGGTGAACCATTTTGCCCTTTGTATATTTTTGCTATTCTGCTTTTTCTGCAGATGCTTTTTCCCTTTCTTTTGTGGGACAGTAAAGCATAAATACTTAGTACTGATGCCCAAGAGACGTGCAAACAAAGTCCTAGTTTACAGGTGAGTTCACTTAGAGTTTACAAAATCTTCAGCTCTAATGGCTGTATGCCACAAACTTCGTGATATTTGCAAGGACACTTTTCAAGGATCTTCCTATTTTAATTTAAGATCCTTTTCTTCTTGGAGTTGGTAGGTTGCCAGTTGAACTTTTGGTTACTGAAGGTGTGGGCAGATACTGAGTACATTTTAAAGTCACTAATAATAGTTTTACTTCTGCACTGTAGACCTTAGCATTTAATGAGACAATTACAGCATCAAAATAAGTCACAGCTGGAGGCACTGACTGACAGTCAGCAGACTCCTCTGATGCTCACAGTAGCTATGGGAAGGCTGCCATTTCAGCTTAGGACAAGGGATTCAATTTCCATTTGCACAAAAGCAGAGCAGAGGGAAAAACAAGCATGAAATTGTAGTTGAGGATAGATCCTAACTCAGGGGTGCAAGCAGGAAAGGCAATACAAAAAATCACCTTCTTGACATCCCTACATCCCGCCACCATGTTCTAGGACAAATGCTGTCAGAGCACTTTCCAGATGGATGAATGGAGAGATGGACTTTTTATGTGTGCCACATTTACTCTTTTAAATTCTTCTGAAATCATAGTAGTGCTAAGGAGATAACAAAATTTGAATTTCTGCCTTGTATTTCCAAAGAGTAGGGTTTAGTTTTTTTTTTTTTTATTTATACTGCTATTATTTCTAGTTGTAGAAATCACAAAATCAGAGTCACAGGGTGGTTGAGATAGGAAGGGACCTCTGGACCTGGTCCAACTCCCCTGCTAAGGCAGGAATACCCACAGATGATTGTCCAAGACCATGTCCAGATGACTTCTGAAAATCTTCAAGAATGGAGACTCTCACTTTCTGTCACTCTCACTCACAGTTCCCTCTCTCCTTATTTAGTTCTCACATTCAGAGGAAATATGCATGCAGTTTTATATGTGTGTGTGTGTGTGTGTGTGTGTGTGTGTGCGCGCACCTTTATGCTTCCTCATCCTTTTTTAATATAGTGAAGGGCTCAGTACAAAAGATAAAATTCTGTGTATCCTTCAAGACCCTAGAACTTTTTGTCTTTGGGTAGGACTCGGTTCTATTTGATCGACATTAAAAATCAACAATACTTAATGGTCTAGTACAAATCTGTTTGGTGTCCCCTGAGTACAGTGGCAGATGAATGAAGCTGCAAACTCATTATGATAGTAAGAGCAGCAGACTCGTAAGTGTGTCATTATTAATTGTCTTAATTAGTCGTCAGTATAGCATGAAAAGTTTATGAAGCATTTTACATATAAGGCAGCTTTTTCTATCCCAGAAAACAACACCCTTAGAGCAATAGCCTGACTTTTTTGGGGCTGATTTGTAATCCCTCCTCCCTTTGTTTGTTTATGAAAATGTTTTCTTTAGATGTTCCACCTTTTTGTGGAAATAAATATAAAGAAAAAAGTTGTCATTTCAGCAGAAGAACAGTTGCAATTCTGAGTATAAGTTTTTGATCCATTTACGCGGGAAATCCTGTAGGGTGAATAGCAGGCAATGGTCCCAGTTCTGCAGCAAACTCCTCCTCCTCATCACTAAACAAGGACAGGGAGGGAAAACCTGAGCCTGTTGTATGTTACAAATTAGTCACTTGGTTCAGGAGAAATCGAGATTGTGGACGCAACATGGAGAAATCTTCCTCAGGTTTTTAATTCCTTTCCCTGTTGTCTTGTGCAGAACTGCTTGTATTCAAAAAATACAACACAACTGAGATGAGTGGGGAGTAAGAATGGCATACAGTGCCCTAAGCAGGGCATCAGACTCAGCAGTGCACTGCCCATTCTCACAGCTTCAGCTCTGGCAGCACCCAGCACTGTGCTACTGTGGCCGCATTTCTCTTCACAGAGAAAAGCAAGGCACAACTTCCCATGGATATTTCTGGGATTCACATTCTCTGAACCTCAGAGAAAGAAAAAACAATTCTTATCTCAATTGCTGCTCCTCTTGTTGTTCACAAGTGGAATGCATTGTGGAAGATCATTTACCTGAAGGAATTTGCTTGACTGGATTCTGATGTGAGTGTTTTGATTCATTGACCAATTGAATCCACGTGTGTGTGTTGGGACTGTTGGCTGACAGTCACGAGGTTGAGTGCAGTTGTGTTCTTGTGCAGATTCATTGAGATGTAGGGTAACAGTATATAATAATATAGTATAATAAAGTAATTAATTAGCCTTCTGATATCCATGGAGTCCTCCTCGACATTTCCTGCCTTCATTGGGGTTGCCCTGTTTTACTATATGCTATCTCCATTAGAAACAGGAAAATCAGCCCAACTTCTCCTCAGTCTGGTGACAGAGTTTCTAAAAGGAATCAAAGACCTTAAGAGTCCCTCCAGGCACATCACTACACTTTTATTTATCTTGACAATATTTAAACTTTTGATTTGTATGGATTTATGATTTCGAAAGATGCCAAAGGGAGTTAATGTCATATTGAAGCAAAATATTAAAAGGTACAGCTGCAAGTTTGAGACATAATGCCTTGACTTAGATACGGGTTGCACTTAACAGAACTTCTGAAGCCTCTTTAAATGTCATTGTGCTCTATGTGATATCCTTCAGAGCCTGTGACTGTCTGCCTTAAAAGATTTTGTTTTATTGTGCTCTGAAGCATGTACTTCAGAAGAGCCTTCAGAATTACCTTTGGAAGTAGCCCACATGAAAAACACTTGATGCTGTGTTTACTGGAAACTTGTATTCTTAATTTGTGTTTGCATTGCTCTTTGGTGAGTTCTAAAAGCAGCTATAGTTATCGTAACTGTAGTATAGTAACAAAAGGAAGGGACAAAGAGCTAAAGAGAATGTTTTCTTACGGGCACTGAAAATTGTAGAAGTACAAGTGAAGAAAATATTTTCTTTTCTGCTACTGCTTATGTTTAAATTTCAGCACTTAACCTTGAGAGCTGTCAATACCATAAGCACCTGAAGATCTGTAAGAACTCCTTTCTTCCTTTGAAGGGTATATCTGAAGTACAGAACACAGAGAAATACAGATTTCTTAAACATTGAATGTGAAAAGATGTCTGGAATGCTTACAAGTAGTCCTCTGAGTCTGATATTTTAGAGAACATTTGAAGTATATATTAATATACATATTAATATTACATATTATGAAGTACCTGGTGAAAATAACTTCAGTTTTTTCACATAATCACAGAATATCCTGAGTTGCAAGGAACCCACAAGGGTTATGGAGTCCAAATGTTAGCCTTGCCCAGGACACCTCAAGAATCACACCCAGTTCCTGAGAGTGTTGTTCAAGCACTTATTGAACTCTGTCAGGTTTGGTGCCATGACCACTTCCCTGGGGAGCCTGTTCCAGGCCCCAAACACTCTTTTAATGAATCTCTGATATCCAACGTAAGCCTCCCGTGACTCAGGTTCATGCTGGTCCTATAGGTCTTGTCATTGGTTGCCAGAGTGGAGATCAGTTCCTGCCCCTCCTTTTCCCATCTGAGGATGCTGAAGAACACAATGGGATCGCCCTTCAGTCTCCTCCAGGCTGAGCAAACCAAATGATCTCAGCTGCTCCTCACAAAATTGTCTGAGTACATCTTGGATAAGAATTTTTATCCTTAAAGTATGACAAAACACGTTCAGAAAAACCCAAATGCTTTCATCCACTCTACATTTGCTTTGAATTTTTTAGTCACACAAATTCAGTGAAATACAGTAAGAGAGACAAAGTTGTATCCTTTTATATACTCAAGAAAATGTGCACTATATTTAGAAAGAAAATTTGAACTATATTTAGAAAGAAAATATTGGGAGGTTGTGGGATTTTTCCAAAATAAGGTGAAAGAGTCTAAAAGAAGGCACAAATAAAAACATTCTGAGTAGCAAGTTTGGGACCAGCTGCCTCTTTCAGGTGGCTTGTTGCTTCTGCTATTACTCAGCAGAGCACATTTGCTGGTAACATGAAAGAGATATTTTGCTGTGTGAATTGCAGGTTCATTTTTTGTTTGTGGCACAGTCTTCTGGGTGAGCAGCCTGTGTGCATCCAGCACATTGTAGGTGTGTGGGGCTGCAGAAGTGTACAGAAATCTGCTGCTGCTGCAGCTGCTGAGGAGGAGTGCTGGGCCTGCCCCCAGATGTGCCAAGCAGACTGCTGTGTTGCTTTCAGGCACAGGTACTCTCTACATGTTTATCTTGCAGACCTAAAATGTCTCTTGGGAAAGCATCTTTACCTTCTTTATGGCCCCCTTCTTATCAGCTGCTGGTGGTAGTACGTGCAACTCACTGACCTTCTCTGTTGTTTCATGTGTAGCCAGTAAATTTGGATGGAACCATGCTCACCTTCCCCAGGAGCAGACAGGAGAGAGAGTGCTCCAGTCAGACTTATTGGGACCAGAAAATACACAAGCGTCTTTTTGGAGTTGTCTGCCTCAGGAACTAGGCAGGGTGAAAGGCCAGTTCTCAGGAGCTGAGCTTCCTTCCAGTGGATATCTGCCTAAGATTCCTCATACTTCAGTTTCCATGGCCTAGAACATGTCCTATTCAGTTTGGACTTCCATTCTCTGTTCTCTAAATAGTTCCAACAACTGTGTGATGGCATACATATATATTTTACTTATATGTGTTTTAGAATGTACAGACTTCTGAACATATTAAAAAAGTGCACAGAAAAGACAGGGAAAGGGGGCTTGGTGGGTTTTGGTCAAATAAAATATGTTTGGCTTTAGAAACTATTCTTGGTTTAACTCTAGTCTAAAGACTCTTTCTATAACACTTACTTTTGAGTGATATGTTTTGTATCGCATTTTGAAAAAAGGTCTGACAAAAGGGTATGCATGAAAAGAAAAGGCTTGGCTGAGTGTTAAAACCCATTAATTGGGATGAAACCTGACAGTTTTACTTGAGATACAAAAGCACGCATTTGTCTTGACTGTACCATGATAAGAAGGATAGAATCAAGTCTGGTCTGAAGAATGCAGGCATTCCCCAGCAACATCTGCTTTTTGTCTTCAATGATGCTTGAGTAGCTGACAGAGTGGTAATGACTTTTAAAGTGCAATGTCTAATTAGAGTCATGTTTGCAGGAAAATTGCTTCAGGATAATTCAGCAAGAAAATGCTGCTCTTGGAGAACATTATTTCTTCAATCCTTTAAGAAAAACCTAAACTGACTCCAAAATTGGCACATATTTTCCTTCCTGTAGTACACAACATTGTGGATCTAACAGGACATTGGAAAGGCATAAATAATCCATCTAAAGCTTCCTAGCATGGGAAGTGCTCAGTATAGAAGGAAAAAGAGCTCTTTGAAGGCTGAAATATCAATGTACAGCAGCTGGTTTATATCTGTGGGATCTTCATGTTCCTGCAAATAACTGTAAAATCAGGCAATTTTTTTGTTTTTAAGTGAGTCTGTATATCTTCTGTGTAGTGACAGAAGGCTGGCTGTCTTTGTGTTCAAGTAGTACTTTGTATAACCGGAAAAAAAAGTACAGACATTTGTTCTGCCACCCTGATGCAGACTGGGGGCCAGACTGCTACACAAATAACTCTGAAATAGCACTAAGTCTACTAAAGTTTTGGGCTGCCTGTGTTCAAAGGCAATGAATTAGTCTGATAGGAGTGCAGTAAACATTGCAGAGTGTGGACACTTCCCTTCCTGCTACAGACAGAAGAGTGAGAGTATAAATGAGAGATCTGTGAGATCCATGGATCTTCAGCTACACAACTTATTTGCTACCCTGGAGGGATATACACCAAGTAGCCACCCCCATAGGTGAGGAGATGAGTTATAACTGGCAGAAGCACTGTAATTTAAAGCCTCATCAGCAAACATTTTGGGGAATAAATAAGGACTTATAAAACAGTTGTCTGAAAGCAATGCCTAGCAAACTAGCAGCTCCTATGCTTTCATTTTAAGTGGTTTCTCTATAACAACTCATTCATAGTGAATGGGCCTTAAAACTCTTCTTTCTTTTCTTTCATCAGTCATTCAGCTGCAAGATGCTGCAGTAATTAGCAAAATGCAAATAGAAATGTAAAACACATTCCACTCGTAGTTTTCTATCAAAAAGTTAGTGGATTTTTCTTCACAAAAACAGGGGGATAAATCACATCTTCTAGAGGCATTGGATAGCCAATTCTTGTATGGCCAGCTTATGTACTGGCAGAAATACAAAATCTAGGACAAAATAATACTGAGTTAAAACAGTTTCAAGAGGAAGATGTTCCCATGGAGACAAGGTTCTGGAGCAAATGTTCTTCTGGGCAACTGGCAGGGCAGAAGCACTCTGTCACAATCTGATCTCTATGTGTGGTCTTCTCTGAAGTGACTGTTTTTTCTGTAGAGCATAATTCTTCATCAAGTAGCTCAGGATCTTGTTGACAAATGTTCATTAAATATTCAGCATTAGAATCTCCCTTGAAACACTTTTCTCCACATTCTACCATATCTTAAGGCAGCTAGAAGAATTTACTAAGCTTTACTTTAACAGTTCAATGAAGCTGGGCAATGCCAGGACAACGTGAAATTGCTGTGGCTCTGAGGGTCTGTGCCCTGGCTTGCAATAAAGGCATAAATACATGTCACCTTAAAGGGATCTCTGGCATTGCCCATAACAGAAACGTGTGCAGATCTGTGGCCTCTGAGCTCTGAATGAACTGTGAAGTATATTACAAGCTAAACTCCCTTTCAGAAGTCTGCACAGGGAGTGTGAGCTGCAGCTAATCCGGCATATGATAAAATAAAGCATTCTGTTTCCAGCATCCACTTGGGAAAAATATCCACACTCAGACCTTCACAAAATGCCTGAGATAGATAACTTTCTGAAGTATAACACCAACAGTGCTCAAACAGCACACAGGCCTGAAAGCTCAGCCCCAGGCTGGGAGCAGATAAGGCAGAACAAGAGTCAGTGACACAGCAAACTGTGGGGAGAGTGAAACAAGTGACAGTGCTGTGGGTCAGGTAGGGGCATGTCTGCCTACTTATCGGAGTTAATTCTTCATAGGTTTGACGTTTAAATCTTTATCTCAGATAACAGCTAATGGTGTCCTTAAATTATCTTTGTTTAAATGAAAGAATTGTGTGTCTTGCATGAAGAAGTGTTAGGGCTTTTTTTGCTTTCTTTTTTCTTTCCCCCCCTCCCTGCAGATAATAGTGTTCTTTTATCTACATCACAATTAATGATGGTTTCTAGAATGTGCAATATCAGGGAGCTGTGAGGCTGTAGCAAGCTCAGTAAAAGCCTACAAAGCTTGGATAATATATTTACCATAATGCAAGTATGGCAAATGCTGAAATAGTATTTTTGTCTAGTAGTGTATAACATAAGAGTTAAGCATGTTATAGTTCAACATCAGAATGCTTCAATACATCCTGGTACTTGCACTATATTGTCTAATGAAATGAAATCTGTTAAAGAATTCTGAATAAAAGTCTGTTTTTAGTGACAGGAGAATTGGAGGTTGAGCTGTGATACTGATTGTATCTTGTTAAAAATTTCAGGTGAAACAGAGAATATGTGTAGAATATATATATTTCTAAATCCATAGTGACAAAAAGCTTAAAATTTATGACAGTAGCAGTACAATGAATCAATGAATTTCAAAACCATTTTATTTAAACATCCTTCCCTTATTCGAAAGAGCAGCACATTTCTTTTTAACAAACACAGAAGCTTGGCTATTACGTACTTCTTGCATGTGCAGGGTATGTGTGCTCTGGCTTCTTCATAAGACAGAAAACAGACAGATGCATTTTTCTCTTAGTAAGACAACAATTTAAAAAAGGAAAGTAGGTGCTGGTAAGAGTGAGAGTAAGTAGCTATTTAGAGGAGGATCATTGCTACATGCAGCTGAGTGCAGTGGGGAAGGTGGACATCAGAAACAGAATTTGTAAGAAATGTACACTGATAATAAATTGATGATTTCTTCTTGCTTATCTTTGCTCTCCATCAGAGCACAGGGGTTTGTGTAGTATGTGGTAGTCAGCTAAAAGTGAAGGACAGGTGCAGGCAAGTACTTCACTAACTCACCCAGATGGAGCAAGTGTGCATTCTGTAAGTCACATGGCAATGGCACACCGGCAGCTGATTACAGGAAGGTGGGAAATACCCTCTCACTGGAATGCTCACTTTCCCTGGCACAAACTAATGTATGTGAAATGTATTGCTCCAAGTGTCCTACTGGTTAAGAAGCTGATCAGCTGATGGCCAGCCTCATCTGGGACATGATCTGAGCAGTATCTGAAACTGTCACTGAGGAAATTCACTCCCAAGTACCAAAATATGGTGTAGAATGCTAAAGCTACAGTCGGATGAACAGGGGAATAAATGGGAAACTACTTCTCAAAATTATACATTTTAATAAGGCCCATATGAGTGCATGGTTCCAGGGATGCAGTATTTCTCAAAACAATCTGTGTTTCCAGTTTGAGGGATCAAGCCAGCTTGCTGGATTATTGTGTCAATCCCCAACTATGACAAGAAAGAGGGCATTTAAACAGCAGTGTGGTATGTAATAAAAAGTGATACTGAGTACTTTCCTCTTTAGGGGTGTGGGATACTTATTTTTATATATTCTTACTCTTCCATTACACAAATATATGAGAGACTCCCCTCAGAAAACACTGTGAGAAAAAAACGCAGACTCTGTCCCCTGAGTGCTATTCTCAGTATGAGAAGGTGGAAAATGTGTGGAGTGAATTTCAGGCAGGTAAGCAGCTCTGCTGTCTGTGAGCTCTGAATATCTGACAGCAGGGGTAACCTGACTGGCATGAACCAAGCTCAATAAACAATGGGAAAATGAATCACAATCGTGCAAGAAGAATGCATTCCAAAGAGTAAGTGAGGAAATAGCTTTGAAATTTGTTAAAATAATGTCCTGGTTTTAGCCAGGACAGGGTTAATATTTTACAACAGCCTTGAATAGGTGGAACCCAGGTGAGCACGTCTAGGTTGTTATTCTATATCATCTCTCATCGCTGGGGAGTGGGAATAAGAGATTCTTGCTTCTGGGAAGAAGGGAGAGGATTCAGGTTGAGGAAAAGTGTGGCAGGAGGGTGAAACCCTTCCACCATGGTTCATCCTGGGGTCCTTAGTGAACGCTTTGCATGTAAATCACCTCCTTTGTACACTTTTGTTATTAATTCTGTTGGTGTTGCTGCTTGTTTTTCTTATCTTGTTGCTGTAAATTATTCTTATCTCAGCTCATAATCTCTGCCTCTAGTCTCTCACTGGAGGAGGGAGGGGAGCAGCTCCAGGTTTTCTTTTAGGTGGAAATACTAAATCAGGGAATATCATTCCTAAACCACAACAGCCTTAATGTGGCCCTTCCTCCCAGAAGGAAGAGTCCCTTACTTCTGTCCCTGGCAGTGACATGAGTGGGATAGAATAATAACACAGACATGCCCACACAGCTCTGCCCCCTCCAGCTACTGTGAAAAATTTAACTCTCTCTCGTGGCCAAAACCAGGACAGTAATAATTGTATGTAGTAGAACTAAATACTGTTTTATCCATGAAGACATAATAATATCTTCATGTTCAACATGGCAAAGTCCAGATGTGTCATCAGTATACTCAGAGACTGGTAATGAAGGTGAAAAATGAGGCCTTACATTTTTTCAAAAAAAGCAGATGTTAATATATAGACTGTTCCTGTACAGTAATTCACCTCTTGGAACTTATTCCCTACTCACTGGTATTTAAAGTACTAGTGTTGGAAATAAACTTAGCATGCTTGTCTTTAGCACTGTCATATCTAGCTTGCTAATAAATGGGAAAGCCAAGGATTAGTGTTAATAACAGTTCAGTTAATTGCAAATAAAGTGTAGCCCATGGTAACACAAGTGTTCATTACCACATTTTTATTCCAAGAAACCAGTTTTTAATAATGAATGCAAAGTACGTGTTACTGTCATGGTTCATTGTTTAATTAGTTTTCTGATCAAACACATTAATGAAGGAAGACCTAATAAATCATGCAAAAGCAGAATGAAGTACTTAGTTAATATGTGTTGCATTGATTAATGGTGATGTGAAACCACAGCAATCTTGAAACAGTACTTATATGTGACCATGCAGAATTACAAGGGCACTTTGAAACGTTAAAAAAAAAGAAAAAAAAAAAGAAAGAAGAAAAGGTATTTTGAAGTCCTAATGCACACTGGATCTCTGTGGGATCAGTGGAGGGTGGTGCAGGGTGGTGGGAAGGGGATGTAATGGATGCACTTGACCCCTTTATGAAATGAGCTGTGGTTTGGTACAGCGCCAAAGGAGGCAAAGGCTTTCACTGTAGCTGGGCTAAGAACTCCTCCAGGAAACCCACAAAGGAGCCATAACACAGAGAACATACATGCACAGGAGCTTGGAACTCTGATTGTGCATTCATACATTAATAGCAGGTGGCTTTTTCAAGAATCTGCAAAGAAAGTTGACAGTACAGGGAGTCTCATGCACATCTTTTCCAATGTATGCAATCCAACCACAAAGAAACCTCTTACCCAGTAACTGGCAGACTAAGGGAGCTGCCTCTGAGCTCTCCCTGCCAGGCACTCTGGCTGCGGGGCAGAGAGACCTCCTACTAATGACAGATCTTTTGAGTTCCCTCTAAATTTCAACTGGACTGCACTCTAGTGACTCTCCCCTGGAGCTGGGATGTCTCTCAAGTTTTGAGATACCTTGAGAAATGAAAGATTCTCTTTACCCAAGGTGGAGAGTTGCCTTATTCACAACTGATCATTGGAAGTGGCTGAGAGCATGCTATATCAATACCCATGATAACTGTATAGCTAATTCCTTTAGACATAAATCATTGTCCAAGCCTGAGACTAAGACTGGACCTAACTGCACCTGTGCTCCATCAGGTGTTTATGGTGCCCAGTCTGAGACTCATGAATAAATGGGAGGGTCTTTGGTCTCTGTGTGAATTATTCTAGCTCAATTCCAACTTGATTTTTCTTTGTATATGCCATCTATGGAGTAACAGAGTGAACTTTGCCATCAAACTTTATTAGGTTGCACTTCTACAAATTCATGTTGTAACCACTTTTGCTGATGCCTTGGCAACCTGTCCCCTCAGCTGCCACAAAGTCTGTGGCAATGGGGCACTTGGCCAAGCAAGCTACCTTCGGGCAGCTGCAATTTAGCTTGTTAACTTGGATCTACATCTAAGGAAGGTTTCTAGGAGCATCTCTTTCCCACTTAGCCCTGGGCATTTGTGGGTGCATAATGCTCACATGATCAGACAGATTTACAAGTTCTGAAGCAGAAGAAAAACATAGGAATTTCCAGTAAGCAGGTATAAAGCACCTGAGTTGCTCCAATGCTTTGGAAAATCCCAGGGGACCCTGGTTGTATCTGTTATGTGCTGAAATATTCTGAAAACTCTTGCCCTGCATGGCTTCCTCCAAGTCCCACTGCTGGTGTGTGTTACAGCAAGGCTTTCTTCAGCCTAGCCTCACCAGCAAGGCAACAGTTTGCCTTGGCTTGCCTTTGCAGAATGTCCCAAAGGACATGTCTCCTTGTACAGCCCCAGGGGAGATTCCCCCACAAACTGCTATGATTAATGCATACACGATCAGCTTCCTCTCTGAAAATTGCTCCTTTTGATTTCCAAGCAAACAACAGAAAAAGGATGGAACAAGTTGTTCACCTGCCAGAGGAACAGAGGGAGCTGACCTGGTTTCCCTCAGACACAGCCATAACTGGGAAGGAGAATACGAGTTCGGTCGGCTGAGCCTTCACAAGCACTTTATTCGTACATTGCAAACTCCAATACCTTCCAGCTAAGAGAAAAGTTACAGTTTTCTTTCTGCAGAACACCTTACTACACATCTAAAAGTTACTTCTCTGCAGTTTTTTCTTTTAAGTTGATTTCCCATGAGATGAAACTGGCTATTTACAGTATTCTTGGACAAGGCAAGAAACACAAATTAGATTTATGATCCTGCTGTTGGAGTATTTTCAAAAGGGGATGCTCATAGTCATTACCAAATAAAACATGATTTGGGATGTTTAAAAATGTTCATGGATGGCAGAGAAAATTCAGGAAAATTATAAGAAATAAAAAATAAAAATTATAAGAAATAAAAAAAATAAGAAAAAATGTATATACACAATATTACACAGTTGTGTAATACACACAATCCCCAGCTAGATTGTGTATATTTGATTTTATATATTTTAAAGAGGCAGGAGAAAGGCAAAAGCAGAGAGAACCACTCAAATTATCTTTTGATTGACAGCTTTGACAGAATTTTTCTTTTGAAAAGTGAAAATGCATTCATACAACAATTTTTAAGTTTGTCTTATATTAATTGGTAGAATTTCTTGGGTTTTAGTTAAATAGGAATCAGCTTGGAAACCATGGCAGCCTTGTCCTCTGGCAGTGAGGTAAATCAGCCCTGTGCTGTTTTTTTTCTTACAGCTACTACACAACTTTCTATTGTATGTGTACTAAGGAGGGGGTACAGAAGTAATTTTCTATTTTTATCATCATTGATGGTTGTGCCACTACGCAGATTTAAAGGAGGTAACATGTAACATCTTCCTCAGAAGCAAACAGAGACATAACAAGAGCAATAATTATTCTATGAAATAGGATGAGGGAATTTTCATGGTGGGTTGTTGTGGCAGCAACTTTGATTTAAGTGACAAAAATTGAACCTAGTAAGACTAAAGTGTGCAATCTGTAATCCCACACTACCTAGAGCAGGAATAACAAATGTCTGTGTTATGTTCAGATACAGCATTCATCAGGTAGCATCTCTTCCCATCATATTCACTTAAAGAGACTTCAGAGATTCTGTGTCTAAGGGTGTCAGCCTCTGTTCCTGAAGTGGAAGGTCGAAAAGCAGGTTCAGAAGAGGTCTTCCCTGTATCATTTAAGGGGATGAGGTTCAAACATTCATTGTTCACTCCCCCATTTACAACAGCTTTTGCACCCCTGTAGAATTCCCACTGATTTTCAGAGAGACAGGATTTCACATCAGATATTTGATCTCCAAAATATCAGATTTTTTTTTTTCCTGAAATGGTGGACTAATTTTAAATTAATTTATTTTAGATAAGAAAAACAGTAATTGCAACTCAAGAGGAAAGAAATATTCCGATTGATTAAGAATTTTAGAGAGGTTTTAATCAGAAGTAAAAAACAGGCTTTTCAAAACAGTTAACTGGAACTAAGCAAGTGAGAAAAAAAAGATTTTTTTCTTTCTACTGCATATTGTATAATAAGCAGAAAGCTTTGGAGATCCACCTTTTCCTTAATGGAGACAAAATAAATTTTTTGAAATGTTTCATGTGCAGTGGTGCAAAGAGACACTTGTCAACAGAAGGAGTTTTTCACTGCTTTCATTAATTTTACTAATTATTTCCCCAGCCTAATAATCAAAAGGTTGTTTCCTGCTTTTTTTTTTTTTTTTTTTTTTTTTTCCCTTGGGGAAAAGGTAAGTGTTTCAAAGGCCCTGTTTTGTGCCAATCAGAAAAATCAGGTGTCACTTTGTTCCTTGATCAAACCATCAGTTCATACATCCTGTGGGGATAAAAATTAAGATAGATCTTCACATTGAACCAACCAAAAGAGCTGGTTCAATGTGAAGTTCCGTGGAACTCCCCAAATCTCTTGGCTGTGTTGAACAGAAGCAATCACATGTGCACAAGGTCTGAACAAAAGACAAATATGGCCAGCGTGGTCAAGATATAGGTCACTTGTCTTTCTGTCCACTTGGGCCACACCTGAAGAGGTAAAGGGTCTGCTCATGTACAACAGGTGAGAGAAGCAGCTTCCCACACCTCCATCTTCCACATTTCTTGAGGTGAGCTCTGTGAGAAATGAATGAAAGGATGCTACCCAACGAACAAGAAACACCTACTTTCTTTGCCTAATGAAAGATGACAACCCAAACACCCTACTTTGCTTGCCATACCATGTAAATGAAAATCCATGATTTTTTGAAGAGCCTTCCCAAAGACTGGGGAATAGCAGAATGGGTGCGTCATACCTGCAAGAGTGTCAGATCACTTAGAAAAATGATACATCATGAGGTATGAGATCTGTCACAACTTCAGACAGCCAGGTCGTGATTTGGATAATAATTTGTTACTCTTCACCTATTTTAATAAACTTAGGAGTTAGAGACATCAAAGGCATTTTGTCCTATGACAGTTTGTTGTTAGAATATAAATGGTGAGATCTGATGCACATATCTTGGGTGAAAGACCACAAGGAGCCCTGCAAGCTCCAGCTATCTGTTCCTTACTGTCTAACGAGAGCAGTAGGGAGCTGATACACCAATGCTCTTGTAAGTGTCTGTAAAGGTGTAGATTATGCTAGAACATGTGTGTTGCTTTAGGGCACCTCAAGAACAATGTGGGTAAAGCACCATGAAATCGTAATGAGCTGCATTTGTACGAATTAATTCAATACACTCTAAAGCTAATGCATGTTCTGCCTTGGTGCCCACAGGCTGAGAGAGGCTGAAGGAGGTCACACTCCTTTCTTGTCACTGACGCCCTCTCCTATTCTGGCACAAAGCTTCAAAGACTCCTGTGTCTAAAGCTTGTTGGAGCCCTTGCTCAGTATCCTGAAAGCTGAGCGATGTGCCAGTGTTTGCAGAAGGGAACAGGCAGGGCAGCACTGTCACTGAGAGCTGGGATGGGCATGGCTGCATGCAGGGCCCCAAGGGCAGAGCTGCCTGCTGAAGTGAGACAGGAGGGGAGCAGTGATGCTGCTGTGAGTGTAAGAATGAGCATTCTGAGAAATGAATGGCCTGGAAGAATTTCACTAGCACTGACTTGAGGGTTTCTTGTTTTGAGACCTTTTCCAGTCTAACGGAATTGTTCTGAGCTCATTGTCAGGGGGAATCTGGCAGTGTCTGTTGCCTGTGCAGCTTTCCAGATTCACCTTCCCCTGAGTCTTGGAGCTGAGGTCTGAACCCAGCCCTTGTTGTTCCCAAATCTACTTCTGCACAGTACTTCTATTTGCCCCTTCTCACTGGGCAACATAAAACCAAAGTTAAGATCACTTGGCGGTAAATTTTAGAATCTCAAATTCAAAAAATTATGAGGATCTCCCTTGAATGAAATTCCTTAATCATTAAATGCAAGTCATCTTGTGCTCAGCTCTGCTTACCTGGTCCATTTGAATGGCCTCATTTGCCATAGACAGAAATCAATGGTTGTATCTTTGTAAGGATGTTGTGGTTTTACCTGGATTGAAAATACTGTACATTGGAAATACTGGATTATCACCTTTTTCCTGAAACAGAACTACACTAGTGGAACTGGGGGTTGGACTAGATGATCTCCAGGGTTCCCTTGCAACCCCAACCATTCTGCAAAGCCAGTATATTGAAAATTGAAAACCTTAAACTGTAATTAAAGTTCCACCATAGTACAAACAAAGCCCACATGAACTACACAGCTAGATGAGTTTTAACTTGTAATGCCACAACATTGATAAATACAAAAATCTATAGACATTGCCAGTTAGCAATAAATATATAAATATATAGCTTTGATGTATATTTGTGGATCCAAGCTTGCTGGCTGCATTTGGCTTTCTTTAGAACAACATTAGAACAAACTGAATAAAGAAAGACATATATATCCTGCAATTGCTACTTGAAAAACCTCAGATAAAAGATTTTCCTGGGCAAACACATGCACCTATAAACAAGCTCATAGGACACATGCACACACATTTATCTAAAGTGCTGACACTATACATGTTTATAGTGCCATTAAAAGCCATTGAGAAAAATGTCAACATTTACTTCTGTCTTGACAAGGCTGAAAACTTTTGATTTGATAACATCAGAAGGCAGATATCTGACCAGTCCTGTGTATTGCAACAGCTACAGTGGGCAGGTTCATACCAGGGATGTGGTGATACCCTCACTGTCCAAGGACTCAGGGCTGAGCATACTGGGGACCTCTCCATTGCTGCTTGACGTGAAAGGAGGGCTGCAGCTGCTGGATCATCCTCCACAGTTTCCCCAAGAACCTCCTTATTAGTTTCACATTCAGCATACTGAAAACTGTGGACCTTGGTTTATGTTCTTATTTGAGGTTAACAGAAAGAATTGCTTCACTCTTACTAGAAAGTATATGAGAGTGGATATTCCACTGGTTATACCAGCACATCAGGTCTTCTACAAAGGCGTACCTTGCAGTTGAAACAAGGTTTTTGTTGAAATGGACTTTTATCAGAAGTCAGGCATCAATCAGTCAGACATCAACAAATGTGTTTTAGGAGATACTTCCTGAATAAAAAGTCTGTTTAACATAAAGTGCTTACATGGATTGTAGCTAAACTTAATGTAGTTACTCTTTTTGAGCTAATTTTTGTCAACTTTGATGTAAAATTCTGAAATTAAAAGCAAAATTAACATTCTGGATCTTAAACTATTTTAATGGTTGAAGCCCATCTTGTGCACAGGATAAAGTATATTGTTCAATATTCCATTAATAAAGGTAGGTTTTGTCAAGATTAGAAAGTGTATGCTGGTGCCAGTAGCAGTAAGTTAAAAAGTTTAAGCATATTCCAATCACTAATTTTAAAAAGTCTGTGGTTTTATTTCTGTTAATGTACATGCAAATACTTCACAGACTGGAATTTTTGATAGGGGCCATGACCAGAAGTTTCCTGAATAATGCTTCAAATTATACTGCTAGCAGCAAATTTAATTGTTGTATGCATACAACACATTAGCATTTATTTGCACTTTGTTCCATTCTTCAGTTGCACTGAAGATGCAATGGAAAACTGTCACATTGTAGGAATTAAAATAAATGTCATGGGCAACAAACTTATGCCATGTCATACTAAGATATCTTCAGGGCAATATGCAGTAAAGCTTAAAATTGTTTAAAAGCTCACTCTGAATGCCTTTCAGCGTGTATTGGTTTATGACAGCATGCAGAAGCATGAAAAAGAGTTTTCCAATGCCATTTTTTCTTTCAGTAGATCATTACAGGCAGATGGGGTTTTTTTCCCACTGAAATTCTTTAATTCATCTCTCCCATCTTTCACTTCCTTTGGCAGCAACAGTTTCTGTGTTACCTGGTGAAGGGTCAGTTATCCAGTTAATCTGAAGAGATGGAAGGATGAATCATTTCTTTGGCCACCCGTTCTTGCTTAGACATAGGGATGCCAGCTGTTCTGGACTCTGCTGGAAATGGGCTGGCATTGGCATGCACTGCTCGTGTTGCTTGATAGACAAGTATCTAGCTCAGAGAAGAGCAAGCCAGAGCAGTTATCTCTGTGGCATGAAGCCAGTGCTGTTTCACTTGATGTTAACAAATAAAATGTATAGATAGCTATTTTCTCCTATATAATGTGAAAGTAAAATTTGCGATCATTGAAAAAAAGGGATAAAATTGACTTCTGTTCCCAATGGTTTATTCTATGCTTGTGCAATCTTAAAGGCTTTTCTCTGCACAAATAGTTTCAGTAGTTTCCAAGCTCCTGCCCCTGCTCAAGTCTGCTGACTGTATTTCAGGCTTCATTATCTCAAGAATTTGCTTTCTTCCTGTGAACAAATTTTCCTGTCCTGAGAACAGAAAAGGATGACTACTGCTAAATCATGTAGAGAATGGAAGTTTCCAACAAAAAAAGGAGGAAGAGGAAAGACACTTCTAGAAGCAAATGGGATTGAATCTTTTTTCTTTGTAGCAAGACAAAATTTCATTGTGCTTCATACAGTAACAAGTTGCATCTGGTTCTCAGTGATGACTGGTTGGTTTTGGGTTTGATTATGCGTGATCTTCTCTTGTTCTCTTGGATCTTTGTATAAAAGTACATGTTTTATACTGTGACTGAAAAATAGCATGGCTTTTCTTCAGGGTACAGCTGGAAGAAGCTCACAGAATGGCGACACAGGAGAAAATGTCAGATCATCTCCCAAAGGCCCTGCTGTGTTCACCAAGACCCGGGAAGGTATCACAGGCTGGGGCTTCAGGAGGGTCCATATAGATGCCTTGAGGGCTGAACTAGCTGCTGGGGAACAAGAAAATTCTGAAGATGCCATTGGGTGCTATGGCAGAACAACAGAGGCAGAGCAACAAAGTTCACCAAGGTTCAAATTTAGTACATAATGAAAAATAGCAAAATTTTCTGTAAAGATTAATTTTTTCTAGCTAAGTTCATAGCTAAACAGAGAACAACATGAAGTGAGGGTATCAAATATGCAAAGGTCAGGGCAGAGTATAGTTTGGGCTAAAGGGTCCTTTATTCTTCTCACCTAAAAATTCTAAATTTGGCCTTCACTGCTGCACTTTGCTGCTGACTGCTGCTCCTTGCACCTGTGGCCATCAAATGCAGTATAAGTAACAGAGTGTGTTGAGAGTTGTAAGAGCCCTATAAAAATGTTTTTCCAGGTGTCACAGTTTAACCCCAGTAAAGTACCACACAATCTCTCACTCATTTCCCAGCAGGATGGGGAAGAGGAACAGAAAAGTTAGAAAACTCATTGTTTGATACAGGCAGTTCAATAGGGAAAGCAAAAGCTGTGTACACAAGCAAAGCAAAACGAATAGGACAAGAAGACACAGACTTAAGCTGTGCCAGTGGAGGTTTAGGTTGGACATTAGGAAGAATTTCTTCACAGAAGGAGTGACTGGGCATTGGAATGTGCTGCCCAGGGAGGAGATGGAGTCACCATCCCTGAGGGTGTTTGACAAAAGACTGGACATGACACTGGCACTCAGTGCCATGGTCTGGTTGACAGGGTGGTGTTGGGTCATAGGTTGGACTTGATGATCTCAAAGATCTTTTTCCAATCTAAAGATTGATTCTGCGATTCTTACTTGAGACACATACGAATTGAAAGCGTGTCTGCTGTTGGGTTTTATCTTCTCTTTTATTTAATTTAATTGCAAATAAACCTCATCTCTTCAAGGTGGGATCAGCTAACTTAAAAACAAAGTGCGTGGATATGATGAGACATTGAAAGTTTGCTGCTTTTATTTCAACACTAGAGATTTTTTTTCTATTTATAAAGCTCATGAGACCTCTAGGTATAGCAAAACATAAAACTCTTTATTAACTGTTGTAGATAAAAAGAATAACAGAGTCTGTTACAATCCTGAAAACCCCCAAACCATAAAACTGGGGTTTGAACAATGAAATATCATTAAATGTGCAATTTCATCTGTTTCTCAGTTAGCCAGAGCAAAGGCATAACTGACAGAGTTTGCCACACCATCTGGGTTTTTAAGAGAAGATCTCAGTACTTGTGATACTTGATTCTTTGATGTGGCTGCAGTTTTTCAGTTCTCTACAGAAATGTGTAATCTCTGCTCTTCATTTCAAAAATTGGTCAGCCCAGTTCATTTATAATACAGTAATTCAGTAAGACAGTAAGACAGAAAATGCCATATTCTTTGCATTTTTATGCCTAAAGTATGGTATAAAAGGCAGCACCTTGAGCATGCATTGACAGATTGGTGCTACTCCTGCAGTGAGTGCAACCTGAGGGGCTGAGCAGACTCTCCACCTGCGGGGAGCTGGGTGTGCAGGGTGATTGTATCAGGCTAATGGATGCTCTCCTGTGATGCTCTGCTGGCTGCTGGGCACTGGCAGCAGACACGGGAGCTTCAGGTGGAAGAGTAGGTGGAGTTTTACAGGAGTCTGCTACCCCAGCTGGTGTCAGCATGCTCGCTCAGCAGGGAGCTGCTCATTGAGCAAATGTCTATGCTCACCTAAGGACCAAGCTCTGCGCACAATGCTGAGTCCAAAAGTCAAGTCTAAGAGTCAAGTCCAGAAGCAGAGTCGTTTCACAATCCACA
The DNA here is from genome assembly GCF_017590135.1 of Pyrgilauda ruficollis. NCBI lineage: Eukaryota > Metazoa > Chordata > Aves > Passeriformes > Passeridae > Pyrgilauda > Pyrgilauda ruficollis. The sequence goes on from NW_024524266.1 coordinate 8,100,443, forward strand.
CAAAAACCCCCAAAAACTTGCAAAGGAGCAGCCTCTGTGAAACAGAAGTTCATGGAGATGGATAAAAAAATGAAGGGTTAATCTTCCCTGTTACATGTGTGCTGCAGTGAAAACAGATGGCAATGCACAAATTTATGAGGATTAAGAAATAGCAATTAATCTTTCCTCAGACATGGATCAATTCCTCCTTCCCTCAGCTCATCACAGGAAGGCAGGGGCCCAACGAGCTCAGTCCCTGTTTACCAGAAGATGGTGCTGGCTGATCACCCTGCCTTGCTATTAATTATTGACAGGATTATACTGGTGTAACTTGTCCTGGGATGCAGGAATTCAGCAAAGTTTTTAAAATGAGTATAGAGCAGCTGCTACACAGAATTACTTGGATGACATTCTAGTGACTATAGAAACACGGTGGTACTTGAAATTTGGAAATTATATTAAGCAGAATGTCCACCTTTGTATTAAGAGTGAGAAAGTAAACCACAAGTGTTTGCAGGCAATTCTAAATAATTTAGAGGAAGAGTTGATGGTGTTGGAATTCAGCTACGAGAAATGCAAATGATAGATCCAGCATAAGCTGTGAACTCTCCTGTCTTTGCTATGATGTTAAGGACAAGTCATTTCATGCTTCCTTGCCCATGCAAAACATGTGAACAAATTGTTTCTGAAATATAAGTATTGTACTGGTCATATAAATGCCAGAAGGCAAAATTAATAATATAATAATGTATGGCAAAAATTTTCATGCCTTTAACATGAATCTGGAGATAGGGTTGTGATAATGAAAAGCAGGATTTGTCTTTGGCAGTAGTCAGACTGTAAAAGGGGTGACTTTTCAAAGCAGAAATCTTAAATTCAATGCATGTATCTTATGCAGACTGTGTTTATACTGAGCACCTTTCCCAAAGGAATTAAATAGGTTCTTTCAAGAGTGGTGGAAGTTGGAAGAATTGGGTTCTGGCAGTAAGTGGAGAAAACCCTTGAGAGAACAGAGCACATCAGTAGTCAGTAAATGGGATTTAAAAAAATTTCTTGGGCTAACATATCCCTGTAGAACTGAAACTAGTAGTCTGCAGCTTCAGAACTGAAATTCTACTCATTAATGGTACAAACCACATTTTTGTTATTTATTATTTTGTTATTTATTAAAAAATAATGAGATTTTTGGACAACAAGCAGTAGACTCTATGCAAGAAGACCTTGGTAGTATAAAGAAGAAAATACCTAAAAAAACCATTCCCATTGAAATTCATGATGATGATTTTATTTAATTAATAGAGAAGTATGCATCCATAATCATACCCTTTTGTGCATGTGCATTTTCATAAATTTTTGTTTGTGTATGTGAATCTTTAATTATTGGAAAACTAAGGAGGCCTGTGGTATTTATCATATTTTCTAGCTTGCTGTTAAAATTTAATTATTGTGTATTTAATTTGATAAATTAATGGACTTATAATTACACAGTTATTTACAACAAACAAACAAACAAACAAACAAAATCCCTCTGATACCCCAATCATTCTTGACTCTGCATATTGAAAATACCATTCGAATTTTGGGACCATTTTTCTAGAAATGTTATTTTTCCATTTTTTGCTTAATATGATCTTTGACAAACAAGCAAACATCAATTGCTTATGAAAAACACATAAGAAGCTAACAAGATATGAAAAAAACCCAGATTTTTAAACTCTAAGGGGATCAAGGAAAATCTGTTCTCATAAACATCCCCCGCAAAAATCACAAACCATACAGGTCCTTGCCAGTTCTCACTGGAATTGAAATTTCCCCTCCATGGAAAGGCAGTTCTTAAAGTTTTATTTTGCCAGTCCATGCATAGCATTGCTGTTGTTATTCAAGCCAATACAACAATCGGAATAACTCTGGCCCGTTTCAGAAATGTGTTATGTCAGTGTCCAGACAACAGACAGAACATCACGGTTCTGTGCATTTCTTTGTGTAACACACCTACAGTTTTTCAGTGAAACATCTCTCCTTGATTCACTTCTTTCAAAGAACAAGCTCTGTTTCATCTCTCTGGCTCAGAAATACTGCACAGGCACAGCATGCAGATATTATCTCAGTCCCATTAAAAGTAATTGCAGAGAGTAATGCAGATAATTATTTCTGACTGACTGAGTTGTTTATCTTTTTGGTTCAAGGAAACAATATGAAGATCTTCTGCCCTCTTTCCCTGTCTTGTCCTGTTTAATTGACAGGCCAACATTACAGATTGCAGTCTCCTGTCAGATGACATTCTGAATTTAGAGCATAGTCTTACATTGCTTTGCTGCTAAGGTTAATTAACACTTTTTGCTGATACCAGAAACAGAAATGTGAAGGAAACAAGAAACTGGCATAAATGGAAATCTGCCAATTATACTCTCTGAACTTGACTTTAGATATTGCTTAGTGACAGTAATGAGAAAAACAAGTGTTTCATTTCTATTTTGTAGAAAACATTTTTTCCACATTTCAAGTGAGTATGTATTTGTAAAGGATAAATGCCACCCTTTTTTTGGTTTTAAAATAAATTTTTGGGACAATAGCTTAATTGACTTATCTTTGAGTGACCCTTAATTCTTGACTATTTCCTCTTAAATATTTGCCAAAATTGTTCCAGTGCATGCCAGTTTCACTTTTCTTTATTCTGCCTTAGTAGAAGTGCTCATTTTCCCTGAATGATTTCTCATCCTTTTTATGAAAATTATTTCTAAATTACAGTTCCTACAGTTCCACAAATTTTGATCACAGGAAAAAAAAAAAATCACCCTCAACTAAGTTCTGAAGACCCACACTTGTATTAAGGCCCATTAAAAAAGCTGGTTCCACTGAAAGTCAACCTCAGCCTCCCACCAGAAGGAGGATTAGTTCCTTCCAGCAGCTGCTTTTTGGAAAAAGAATCAATGCTTTGGAAGCCTTTCCCTGAATCCATCTCACTCATGGACATAGTGGTGGATTATAACACAACAGTTACAATAGCTGTAAGAATGGAAGCCGAGCAGGATGGATTTAAGTCAAACCTTGAACTGAACTGAGGAGGGGAATTCAAAGAAAGGACACTAAAGTCACCACTTCTTTTCCCCAGTACTCGTGCCACACTTATGGATATTTTTCTGTTGGGATTCCCTCGCTGTGAAATGGCTTTATACAAATACAGATCCATTTTTCCTGAAGAACTGAATTGTTCTTTTCTCTCAGAGAAGCCCACCGTTTGTCCACTGGAATAGACATTCCTCTTCTTTTTACCTACAGGAACTCTAAGATGGTGTGGGACCAGGTTCCTGAGGGAAAAGCCAAGGTGGTGTTGAGCAAGGGACATGCTCCACAAACTCTCCTTTAGGCATAGCCACAAAAGAATGTGGGAGCACTGACAAAAGAGCAACCTCATGGTAGCCCACGTTGAACAATTCACTGTTTCTGGCAGATTGTGGGAACTTGATGTTAGTGTAAGTTCATTTGAAATGCAAGTGCACTTCAGAAATCCCAAAAGGGGAATACATTGTGAGAAAATGGGAAAATACCAAGAAATTGGTCCACAGAAATCAACTTTCAGTGGGAGGAACTGAAACCCAAAATCAGTATGTTTATGGCAGGTATAGAAACCCAAGATGTATTTTTCAGTATCAGCTTCAGACTAATAGAGGAAGGCTGCTGGCAAGACTCCAATACTCCTCTGTTTAATTACTTCATCCTCATCAGATAGACTTTTATTGGTGATATTCCAGAATGCCCCAGGGTATCCTTATTTGGACAACACAGATTGTAGGAAAAAAATAAAAAAATTATTTAAGATATAATAGTCTCTCTGTAATAGAATATCTGCTTATTTAATTCTTAAAGTGAAGATATTTTTTCTTACTTTTTTTTTTTTTTTTATTTAACTAGACAAATCTACTGCATCAAAATGGGATTTACAGGAGCAGCGTATGATAGGTTAATTGGACCATTATTGTAGGATGGTACAATGCAATTATCACTTCTGATATAATTTGGAAGTGTAGGTTCACAGTATATTACAAACTATTGTAAAATCCCACGACTGGTATGAAATTAACCATGTTCAACATTGTAATTAGGAACAAAAATCTTAGTAGCAGTAATGTTGGCATACCTCCAATTTCTTAAAAATACTAAAACTGTTCTTCCTAAATTCAGTGTTCTGCAAATTAAAAGTAAGTGCATTCAAAGTGATTCTGTCTCTTTGGGAGTATATTATAATTCTGCAAAAGGTACAATATTAATGGTAGAATACTTTGAAGAGCTACTCCAAGAATACACATAAATTAGAAAGCTGAAAACTCTGTAATAACCTATTTTTTCTTTCCTATGAGACAAAGGAAGCAAATATCACATTATATAAATCTGTGTTTTGGGAATATCATCAAAGATTTGAAGGGCAGGAAGTCCAATCCCTGTTCCAAAGAACAGGGAGAAAGTTTTCACATTTCATAATTCCTAACTGATATTTATCTTGTCTATACCCAAATCTATTGATGAAGATTTCAAAGCATTCTGTAACAGTGTTTACCTCCAGATCTGAAGAATGGAGACTATTGCCTGAACACTGTCTAGGACCAAACACATTGCAGGACTAACTTGATTTATGCTGAATCCCAAAAGCGCTAAGTGCCTTAAAATTGCAGGGAAGGCAATGGTGGGTGACTTTTGCTTTCATACTGAAAATCAGGTCACCATGTTCCTCAAGGTGAGAAGTAAGACAGCAAGTTTCAATTCCTAACCCAGCTAATCTTTAACACAGAAAGCTGTTACCCTACAATAAATTCTAGAAACAATTCTCATACATTTGATGCTATCTGTGAAAATTTGAGCATTCCCATAACTAAATATTTACTTTCTTGTGGTGTTCTTAAAAATTACATTATAGAGGTTATTGAAAAGGCATGGGAAGGCTTTGAGGAAGTCTTTTGGCTGCTGGATGGTAGCTATGCATATCATTGTGCTCTGAAGTTCCAGGCTCCAATTTAACTGACCATTTAGTTTGATGAAACAAATAGTTACAGATTATGCATTTTTGGAGGAATGTTATGCAGCTAAAATTAAATGTGTTATCATTTATAGCTTTAGAGATATTTAACACTTTGAATAGGGGGAATTATAAGAGGTGTTCTCAGAGTGCTTTCTGTGGTGTTTGTAGAGCTGAGCAGTGTTTGAAACTCAGCAGAATCTGTCTCTTCTCAGCTATTCCTGTTAATCAAGCAAAGGATGTTTCTAGGAAGAGCAGTTTACTGATTGCTGGAACTGCTCCTTGCAGCTCTGGTATTAAAACCTGCTTCTTTCAAGATATGAACATTGCAAGAAACATTCAGAAAAATAATTTTCGAGAAGTACTCTGACTTCAAACACTGTTTCCACACATCATGGGATTCAAACTACCCTCTTGACAGGACTTGGATAAATTTTCTATCATCTCCATCTGCAATAGTGTCCATTGCTGTTGCTTCAGACTCAAGAATTTGAAGATGTCTTTATGCATGTGCATGGATTGTGAAAGACAACTGTCCTTTTCATGGGTATGCCAGTACATAAGGATATACAAAGTTTTGAGTTGTTAAGATTACTGGATGAAAGATGGAGGAGATAGAATACTAATTATAGAAAAAACTACACAGACCATGATGGACACTTTCCTCTTCAAGCAATGAGAAAAAAAATAGGACCCAAGGGGCCTGACCAAACCAGGCAGTTGCAATATAAATTGGCATTGTTTGAACAAGTGAATGGGACCAGATGACCTTCAGAGATCTCTTACAAAGCCAACTGCTCTTTGACTCCATAGGTGTATTTTTATAACATAAAAAGCACAGAAAAGTGCTCTGCACAAGGTTTCAGGAGGCTTAGTCCCTCCTCTCCCAGTTCAATGTCACCTGTTCTCAGTTGTTCCTTTTTCTCAGGGCTGAAGTATTTTCTCTGTGCACAGACATTTATTTTCACAGTCTCCCAGAAATCTGTTCCAGGATCCAAAAATTCTTACTATTTGGAACTTTTCCTTGATCTCCCCTGATATAATTTAAGCTGATTATATTTGCCCTAACCTCAGTGCTGGCAAAGAAGAGTTCATTAATCATTTGTTTTGCAGCTACCTTTTCTCCAGCTGAAGCCAGCTGTACATCACCTTGGGGTCATTTTCCCTAGACTAAGCAACCCAGATTTTTTCAGTCCACAGGGCATGTAGACATCTGAGCATTCTTGTTATACCCCTTGAACCTTCTCTAATGAGTCCATAGATCTCAGGAATACAAAGCTCCAACCTGGACCTACTCTACAGGTGAGACCTTCCCAGTGCTGAGTAGAACTGAGATTATTTGAAATGTTTTAGCAATGAGCCTCCTCTTAGTAGATCACAATACAATTTTGCCACTTTAAAATCAGCATAATATCACTGACTCAGCTTCAGCTGTAAGCATTTTAAAGCATGATCCTCAGTCTAAGTGCTCTCAAACATTTTCCAACTATCACATTGCTATTATTATGTCTTTTGGTGAGATATAGGTCTCTACAACAAGGAAAAAAAGTTATAGGAAAACACTGGCTGAAATGATCCGGTAGTCAGAAGGGATGTATTTCACAAGAAAACTCCTAAATGCCCCCTTTGCTAGAGAAATATATGACCTCTTCTGAAAGGAAACAATGAATACTTACGGTCAAGTAACAATAACTTAGCATGTATTTTCAATTAATTATTGTAAACACTTTGTGTTGCTTTGTCATCTGTTATCAGAAAGAACATCAGGCTGCATTTATTTCCTACTTATTGCAAGGGAGTTAAAAAAAAAAAGCAGAGTTTCTGTACTTGGTTGGTTCCTTATTAGCTACTACTTCTTATGTTGTAATTTCAATCCTGGGCTCTGTGCAATGAAATAAAATTGTTAACAGTCATATTTTGAGCCTAGAAATAATGAGGTAGCTTTGGAATGCTGCCTTCCCTACCAACAAAACACTGTCACTTAAATGAATGCTTCTAGGAATGCCTCAGGAGTACTATGCACAGCATGGATAACTTCAGATTACGTAAAATAATGATGCCTTATGGAAACCTTTTTTAGTTCTTTCTATCTCAAACTACAGTAAAAAATCAGTGAGATATCATCCTTCAAATCCATCAAATTAGTAGTAATTGGATGCTTTCCTGCATGAGGAAAACAGAGACCAGGGAGAATGGCGAGGCCAGTCTGCAAAAGGTCAGTGGCAGAATGGGGCACATCCAATGAATCCTGGTCAGAAAGGTGCAGAGCTATTGCTGAGTCAAAGAACTGAAGGACAAAATGTGACTATTGAGCTAAATGGGACATGCCATGAAATATTAGGTTCAGGTACTCAACTGTTTTGAAGGTGTACAGATGAAAGAAGCTTGTGTTAAGGAGAGCAGGAAAGCCATTAGATGTCAGGAGTGCTGGCTCTGTGCACCTCCTACTAAACTCAAGGCAAAAGCAAAGCTTCCCATTCATCTGATAACTTGTCTATAGCAGTGACCCTCAGAGTCCTTTAATAAATTACTGCCAAATTTCATGGTTTTTCATGGACTACTGGGCATTCCTTATCTCAAATTTTAACTGAAAACATGGTTTTTGACCATTTCACAGACAGCAGTGGACTGTGGACTATAATTGTGGAGTCATTAATACAAGGAGACATAGATGACAAAGATCTTGCAGTCTCCTCTAGGTATAAAAGGCAAAATTAAATTCAAGTCTGAACAGGTGTGTCACAATGTTGGCATTTTCACACACTTACACCAGCAATATGGACAAGATGACTTCCAGGGCTTAGCATCAAATAAGAAAATGCTTAGCACTTACAGCTACAGTTCAGTTTGTATTAGGGAGGTTTATTTTCCTTGTACACAGAAATAACTACTGATCATTTCAAGCTCTTTGATCCAAAATCTGGTGCAGACTACTCTTTTTTTCCCCCTGCTATTTTTGCTTGTTGATTGATGGCTGTTTAAATTCTTTCACACAATCAGTTGTAGTCATTAGTTTTTCCTGCAATATTAAGCATCCAGTCACTGAACCACTACTAAATCCAAATAAAAGGAAGACTGTATGATACCTGACCCTGACATATACACATGGGCAGAGTGCCTCAGTGGTTTTTGCTGGGAAAAGAACAGTGAACTGCAACTGGAGAGGCAGGATAGAAAAGACAGGGCCCAGGAGGAAGAAGGTGAAACTGCTCACAGACACAAGGACGACCTTAGAGGGGTAATGGACTGGTCTGCAGGCAGGGAATGGTCTGAAACATCTCAGCAAGCCAGTCATTTTCTCCCTCATGATTTCACTGCTTGTTTCCATTTACTGACCAAGAACAGCATTGGGTGTCAAAGTCAGTCTTTTGAAAAAGAACCCGTGGCAAAGTCATAAGCTGAATAAATACGTGGATACATCTTGTAGAGTGCATGGCACAGCAGAAAATAAAAATAAAAAACAAGATATCTGTTCTTCTAATTTAAAAAAAAGTTCATTGTTTGAGGAATTGAAACTTTAATACATGTGTTTATACTACTATTTAAAGTACTCTGCAAATTAAACGGATACATGTTTTTAAATATTAGATTAGAAATTTCATTTGTTTGTGGAGTTTCCACTCAATGCTCTATTAACATCTTCCATTAAACATTATCTATAGCTATTAATTTATCTGTCTCTTGTAAGATGGTTATGGTAACTTTTTCTTTCTGCATCTACATTTCCTACCACACTTTAATGAAAAACAGGTGTAAAGGATATCAGGTTAACCTCATTGCTCTACAGGTATGATGAGAAGCCAAACAAAAAAATATTTAATGGATGGTACAAGTCTTGGTAAAGTACTATGAGTGATTATAAGACCCTCCCCTGTTTCAAAGCACTGCAAATGTCACTGAGATGTCATAATGGACATGGGAAATTTTGATTTTTCAGTGTTCCCAGGCAGCTGTCCTGAAACAGATTTCTGTTGGAAAAGTATTGCACTGATGAACCAGAAACACTGCTCTGCAATCTGACTGTGTTCCTCAGATTTAGTAATGACATAATCTGGATAATACTTACCCAGATCTTTACCCAGATCCATACAGGATCCCACACATAAATTACACTCCCTTGTTTATTCACATAGGATTGCTCCCTTGTAGCCTGAGCACCATTTCCTTTTAAGCTATTTATATTGTAGACTAAGTCTAGATTTGTTTCCACAGGGAGCAATCTTATAGCTCTATGTTGGGAAAGGGGGCATTTCTTATTACAGATATTTGTCACTTGTTTAGATCATGAAGTGACACAGCATTTCAGCAACGTCCTAAATTTTGTAATGAAGCAGGAAGCTCTTGATGAAGTTCACAGCTACACAGGAATTAGATGATTTTTCCTGTGAAGATTATTTGAGGGAACAGTGCTTTTTGTGGGACTGAAGCAGTGTCTAGCATGTGAATAAGTAGGAAGTTACTTTGAGAACTTGTGCTAAAAAAATGAAAACAAATAAATAATGTGGAAGGACTATACTTCTATGTGAATTTGTTGTGAAGGGTCAAGACATCATGAGTAACATTTCATCACAAGAATGTAAATTAAATGAAGAAATACTGCTCTAAAGAAAATACAGAACATAAAAGTTGATGTCTGCTAAATGGGAAAGACTGGTAGTTTTATTTATAAATATTTCCAAAAAGTTGTTTCAAAAGCAATTATACAAAAATTAATCAAAGATCTGAATTCTGAATCCTTTCTTCACATATTTTTTCAACTTTTCCTAATGAACACAAGTTCTAATTGAAGTCAGAAAAAACACTTGTTTTGATTGCATTAGAAAGTAAACCATGTCTTAAATATACACAATTCCTCTTGATACCACTATCAATTTTGTGTGAAGATGTGTAAAAATCAGTCGTGCAGGTCAGGGAAGAGAATTTAGAGTTAAAAAAACCCCCAAAACTAAGTGCATGTGAAACATATTCCTATCAGTGTTTCTGGGAAAAAAGAAGGGGAAAAAAAAAAAGCAACAATGATTCATGAGCTAGATAAGGAATATGTTAGTGAATTTAACTGTGTAAGTGTTTCCTCATTAACTGAGGGTAGTCTCCTTTTCCAGACAAAGTTAGGTAGCAATGTAACAGAAGGATGTGGTCAGAGTATACACCAAATAAATATTTTCAAGTCTCTGCACTGCTTATTTACAGTGATATCAGTGATACACAATAAACATTCAAATACTCAAAACAGGTTGAATAAACATCATCATTAGTACTCTAAAGGAATCAGTTAGGTTGACTCTATAAATTAATCTAAATTTTTAAAAGTCTGCAAGCAACTTACCAGCTTACTAACCACATTTGGTACTGTATATCACCTTATACACTTCAGTTTGTCCGGAAGCACATTTTATTATCCTTCTGGGTTAAGCACAAGAGGCAAGATGATTAATTAATAATACACTGATTAACATTTATCTTAAGTTTGTGGCATGTTCCAGTTACTTTGTGTTATCCCAGCAACTGATACCAGAGGATATGCCCAAATTAAGATTCCAAATAATCATACTGCCAAAAAGAAGACCTCAACACCCTAGCAAATTTTGTTTAGAAGAGGAAGGAATAGAGAGAAACACACGAGCTTTTGCTTAATTCAAAGACACCAGTTGTTTCTCAATACACACTGTGACTTTCCAGTTCCACTGCTCTGAAATAGCAGAAGCTCAGGCACCTTGGGCTGAGCTTTCTGTATCTTGGAGTGCATGAGGATTCATGACACAGCTGAAATTCACTGTTTGCATGGCTTAGGTGGGACAAATTCAGATGCTCAAAAGTTTCACATGCAAGTGAATTGCAATTCTGACCTTAAATACCAGGGAAATTGACACATTCATTGTCTTCTGCTCCAATATCTCTTCTAGGAGATGCTATGGAATAGCTACACATTTGCTGTGATTGTGGCATTTCCCCTGCATTTATAGCATAAATACTCTTTTTTCTCGACCCCTCTCCTAAAAATATTTTGGTTGGCATCCAAGAGGTCAGAGTTAGAAGTGCTGAGGAATTGTTGAAACATCAGATCTGGCAGTCAGGCACAAGAGCTGCCTTGGCTTGCACCAGCAGAGAGAGATTAGAAGATGTAAGAGTGTTGCTACTTTTTCCTGGATGATAACTTTTTGTTTTCTGAGTTTCAGTAAAGCTTCACAGCCTTCAAACCTTTTGTGAATCCTGTTTTTCCAGATCTAGTTTGGAGGACTTTCTACACTGTACTGGATCTTTTATTAATATTATGGGGAGACTTTTCCTACAAACAAACAAACAAACAAACATCCAGGCTCAGTAATTTTTTTAATGGTACCTCCTTCTCAGTGTCATTATCAAAAGCATAATTTGTAGGGTTTGGTTGGTATTATTCTAAAGGTATTTTCCCATGGTTTTAAAGTCCTGTAGAGTTCATGTGACTGAGTCACTCAACATCAGACAGAAGATCGCATGTTTTGACTTGGAAGACCTCATGTTTAAGAGAAAGGACAAAGACTGAGGGTGCTGGTAGTCCAGGGTCCCTGTGTCTCTAACTGGATCATGGAAACAGTGGAAGTGTATCACCAAGGCTCTGTAGCTGTGCTTTGGGTGATGAATACTCCTGGATCTGGATTTGCTTAAATCAGTATGAAGGCTGTCTTTCTGTATTGGTGTCAACCTTTAGCTTGCTAACAGGACTAGTTCCACAACACCATAAATTTAACTAGTAGGTGGTTAATATCTTTCAAAACACCTGTGCTCTTGTCTTTTTTTAACATAGAGATCAACAGCTGCAAGAAAACTTCAGTATTTTTAGATTATGTTGTTAGGAAGGTTTTGGGGTTGTTATTTTCTTTTTGTCGTTTGTTATATAGTAATATTTATGGAAGCAGCAAAACTGATCACTCCGATTTTGAAAAACACATATTACTTTATGAATAGGAGATTCTAAAAGCTATTGTTAAGCTACACTATCACCCAGATGATTTTAGAAGATTCAGTATGTACCTAACTATAACTGTGGAGATGACTGAAACCTTGGCATAAGCAGCTTTTATTGACGCTTCTATTGCTTTACAAAGCAGGCTTCTTTTTTTGTTTGTTTGTTTAAGGTTGGGTTTTTTGGGGGGTGGGGGAGAGGTTGTTGTTTATAACATCTTTGAAATAAACCTGCTTAACAAGCTGAATTCTTACGATATCTGAAAGCTCCAATGAAACTCCAATTGACTTTAATTTGGCTCATATTTTGGCAGGAAAGGAGAAAAGCCTGGGAGAATGACCTTTACTTATTCCCTAGAGTGTAAACAATTGAGAGATAGATATGAACAGATCCACATTCTCTGTAGGAGCCTTTCTCTCCTCTCAGTGAGTACTGTGTAATGAAACTGTAACTCACACTGGTGTCGATAGTAATTATGTACATGCACTGGGAAGGAATGAAATTTTAAATTGGTAACTCTTCATAAAATCTTATCACAACAGTTCTATAGGCCACTGTTCAATGCAGTGGGTTAATAAGCATTAGTCAAACTCCTGCCAGGGCAGGAATCCAGTAGGATTAATATTGGTAAAATGTTTAATAGAAACTTGTTTTTTAATTAATTTCAAAAGAGAAGAGAGAATACCTAATATATATGTTTTGTAAAAAAAACTTCTTTATTGTTGGAAGTTTATAGCTCTCTGTTACTTAGTAGTGGTTTTGTCACTGAATACGACTAGATATGAGAAAATCATTTAAACCATTGGAATAACAAAACTTTCATATAAAAAGCAAGGTGAGAGAATACAGACCTGCATTGCTAAGCCTTTCAGGAAATGTATGGGCAATCTTCATTTTACCCCATAATGAACAAGGCATTAAGGCATTATGTTATAGCCTTTAACTATATGATTTTCTGCCACTTCTTGAATAAAACTATTTTCTTCACCATGTTTTAAATACTGGTTTATGCAGTTTTTTTCTAGTGCTATCTATTATTCAGTATATGCTAGAAAGAATCCAAGAAAAGTATTTTATACAAAATGACATAGCATGCTAATGTTGCTCGATACATTTACAAATAAATCACCCCATTCTGCAACACTATTCTTCTTTGGCTCACAGACAGCCTTACAGGGGACTGAGACATACCTCAGCAGAATTTTAATTCCTCTAGGTCCCAAGAAGCTGACCCCTCCACAGCATGTCTTATTGGCATAATCAAACACATGTTCTAAAGTTAGGAAACAATCACAGCTCTAATATTGCTAATGACTGAGACGATGCTTTGCAGATATCTTTGCTCATAGAGAAATCCGATTACGAACATGCATACCAAAAATATGCAGGCTGTGAGGCTGCACTCAATACATTGCTAGGTCTTTTCTCTGCTTTTGAAGTTCAACAGACTCCTGATCACAAGAATACCCAAATTGTGCCAGCAGTGAGCCACTGGAATGCAGAACCCGAGACCCTCCCTCTCCACGCTGCACCACAGAAGCCAAAGAGATTGTCAGCTGAGGTAGAAATTACACTTCCCCTCCTCATAAGCAGAACCATGGAAAAGATACGGGCAAAGAATTTTTGCACCCACACATTCACACATTTGCTCTTGATACTCCTCTCTAGTAAACACTAGGGAGAAAAATAGAAATCAGACACTTCTGTGGCATGGAAAATTACAAAATGAAGTTTTCAGAGCACACATCAGTATTTGTTTTGTGATGCTGATACCTTATGGCATACTCCATGCTATAGTAGTTCTTATGCCACAGGTAAGTGTCCCAAATATCACCTGGGATGAAGTATTTTCCCATTTCTAGTATGTCAGGTTTTCACATGTGTTAACAGTACTGATATGAGTATGTGTCTGCATTTTGGAGTTGCTACAGAATAGCTAATCCTGACAAGGTAGAATCAGCACAAGCAGAACACACACAATTATCAAAACATCTATGTTTTGTGTCATGATTATTTTCATCATGCTCTTCAGCAGGTATATGAAATTAAAAGATCAATTTTAAGTAACTCCTGTAATCCATTTATAAATAAATTAAGCTTCACTGCTTTTCTTTGGTCTGCATGCATGATTATAGCACTCAAGATCACAGCATTCTTATGGCTAGATCAGATACCATATTGTAAAATCTATTTTAAAATGCTACTTTAAGTAAGTGTGATAAGCATTAAATGGGACAATAAAATTGTTTTGTTGCAAGCCAGGAAGAATGCATAGTTGATTAAATATCAAAGACCAAAATTTACAAAATAATACCATGAGAACAGAAGCAAATTTAGCTTGCAAGCATTAAGGGAAGACAAGATTAAACTGATTACTATGCACAGCATTAGTCATTGTTACTATACAATTCTGCTGTCTGCTGAAGTATCTAATCTACAATAGAAGTAAGATATTTTAGCCATCAGGTTAACATATAACAGCTGGCACATAATAATTACTGCAAATGAAATCGAGAAGTGTGATGGAATTTTCATGTATTTATACATATGTATGGGAAGGAAGTGTTCACCAGATAAATCATCTCTACATAAGAGAGCTCCTTGTTAGTCAACCTATCAGACATACATTAGATAAAACTCTTGTATAGTTTCTTCTTGCTACTCTTTCTGTCAGAACTTTAAAAAATTGAAATACTAAAGATGAATGAATGCTGGTCAGATATTTAATTTCTGCTTCTAAATTCTAAGAAATGAATGGCATGTTGATTTTCTGTGAAAATAATGTCTGTCATAGCTGTAGTTACTTCAGAGAAAGTAAACAAAAGAGGTGGGTAATAGCATATATTTACAATAAAGTTGTTGTATACAGGTTCATACACAGTAAATGTAAACATAGTTCAAATAACTGATTTTCCTTTTGAGTGGCTCCACTCACTGAGTTCAATTTGCATGTGATGTGTTTTGTAGAAATTGTAACTGATGTTTCCGTTCAAGTGAGATCAAAACAAGAGTCTTAATCTGTTTTCCTGCAGCAATGATGATCTAAGGGTGGTGATCCAAAGCCCAGACTCACTCAGAGGGACAAGAACTTATCTCACAACTCATTTAACTCTATTTTGGGTGTAAGTGTGCAGAAGCAAACAAGGTTATTTTCTGTTTTCCCTGTCCCTGGACCCCACATGAAGGTAGGTAATGGGCATTACCTTGTCAATTCATGCCACCTTCCTTGCCTCCTGGCTACCATGAACTCAAATATCTCAGAGCAAAGAGGGAGAAATGCTCTGCTGGAATGGGTCTGGAATCACTTCTGACTACTGGAATCCCTTCCTCTAAGCCAGCCAGGATTTCCAAGTAAGGAGGTTCTGACTCCACAAGACAAGCTTTAAAGAAACACGACACAAATGTTTAAGACAGATTTTCTCATCATGGCTAGATTGCTTTGGGTGAAAGGGTCCTCTTTGGATACTTTCTTGAAATACAATATATGGTACATGTTGTCTTAAGGAATTTAAGTCATAAATTACAGAAAGTGCTAGGAATTATTCCATTCTTATCTAAATTGCCAGGATGAAATATGAAAGGGGAAATAAGACAATTTTGTGCTGTTTCTGACTACTGTTTTTTTTCCTGTTTGAGTATCTGACAGCCTCTTCCAATATGAATCACATACTGGGGCTGAAGGTCAAGGACTGAATGAGTTGCTCATTTTAACCTTCCTGCCTTCTTCTACAGATTGAAACATAAGTAACAGTTATTAATATTTGCTACTTATTTTCAATGTTATCAAATTCCAAATGCCAGATATTTTTACTTTATTTGTATGAAAAGCTCCCCTATTCTGCAATGGCACCATTTGTACCACAGGAGGAGTAAAGTGTTACAAATCCTGCAAACCAAGAACCTAAAACTCAATAGCTGGATCTGCTTGAGCCAGCTGGTGAAACTGATGTGGTTCCCTACATAATTTTACACTATAAAATTACCAGACCTTTAATGGAGGAAACAAATTTTCAAATGAGATTTATTTCATTCTCTATTTCTTACATTTGCAGTGTAAAAAATTACCCCAGGAATTGGTATTATAAGGCACTTTATAATACAAAGAGGAATGCATGCATATATTATAAATTATTATTGATGTAATATACAATATATATTCAAGATTTCAGAAAACAAAATTCAGATAGAGGATGTAAACTCAATAGGAGTAGTATATTTAAAATACCTAATTCCATAAAAAGTAAATTTGTTATGCTCTCTTTCCAGCTCTTTTTGTTAGTATTTAAGAGCAAAACCTGCATCATATAAAACAATAAGGAATTTCTACGTGGGAGGTTTTATTTTAATTTAGAGATACTAAGGATACTAAGGCAAGTAATAACGAAAAAAAAAAGGAAGGATGTGAAAATATTTTGCATATATACAAAATGGAGCTGTACTGACAAATGTATTGTTGTATCTGCCAATGTCAGGCATAAAAATGTTCAGAATAAAACTTTTTTTTTTCATATTGGACAGTTGAAAATCTAGCTAATGCCTTTTCCTGACAACTAAGGCTATCACTATCATTCACAGAGACTCCTCATTAACAGAGTTTCCACAATTAAAAAGAAGCAGGATTTAATTACATTGTTTGATCCTTTACACAGTTTGTTATGGTTCATACACAGTTATGTATGGTTCAAAATTCAGGCCAGTTGGTTTCTTATCCTTAGCTCAACATACAGTCACATTAGATTACCTTCAGCTTTTTGTTTTGGCTTTTTTTGCTTTCACTATAATTGGAAATTTTACATAGACTGTACTCTCAATTCATTTATATTTGGCACTATATTGAAATACACTTGTCATTGTTAACCAGCATCCAACAATTATGATAATTTGACATACCAGTTTGAAAGTTATATTGAATTTTCTCTTCTTATAGACACTAATTGCATATTTGAAGTGATGGATCTTGTTCTCTCAGAAGCATGCATCTGGATCCCTTATTTATCATAACTTGAGAAGGAGGTATGACCTTATTTCTTCCATTTCTTAGGTTTTCAGAAATGCATAAACAGTGCAAACAAACATAAATCATGTTCCATCAACTGACTGCTATAGAACCATTTACATGGAAACAGGGTAATTCTGTCCTATTTTCTGCCCAGTAAGTTAGTGCTTAAGAAACTCAGGTGAAATAGAGAAATTGGACTGAATTAGCTCATACTTGAAATAATATGCCATATTTGGCACAATTATTAAGCTTCTGTGTATGTCTGGGAAACCACAGGGATGTGTTATTTAGCCTTTTCACCTGAAAACATTTCCATCTTGTCTTTGTGCCCATCCCTGTGCCATTTTACAAGGCTCCCCTCCAATCCCAGGTGGGAGTCTTTGACTCCTATTAATTTCCAACACTTCTGCTTGTCAGAAATGTGTTGTGGGAGATAACAAATGAGTGACATTGAAAGAACCCCATCTGTGCAGTTGAACATACAAAGTTCATCCAGAACCTGCTGCACATCAGTGGCACAACTCCTCACAGCTCTGGCTCTGGCACAGGAGAGGGACACCACAAAGTGCCATGCACATCCAGGCAACTGAGCTCCCAAATGGTTCCCCTGCTCTGCAGGGCTCTGAATCCTCCCTTGCCATCGGGTGCACATTTAATAAACACATTTTCATTGTGAATGAATGACAGCTCAGAGACCTAGAGTACTCAAAACAACTATAAACAACTTCTTCATTTTTTATGAGAGGAGGATGAGGAGAAACTGTGTTGGAATAGCTGAAAGTAAGAAGTTTTTCATACATGTGTTAATTAATGAAAAAGTGGTGATGGACTGAAATTGATCCCTGTTACCCCCAGTGTACACGGGAGCTTGACCTGGAAGTCTTGATTAGAGAAAACATTTGCTTTGAACCACCAGAATTTCAAGTACAGAACTATTTGAATGACTCTTGCTGTTAGTTAAATAAGCATCAGTAACACACTATTTTCAACCCTAAACAATTAATTTTTGCTTGGCACTTCCATGTAACCACCATGCTGAGTAATATCTCGCTGAAGACTAGACATTTGGAGGTGTAACGAATGGTGGAGCAGATACTTTAAATTTTCATCATGACATCTCTCACCATGTTTTTTAAAAGCCCACATCAATTAAGGGAACTATGCTTTGAAGAACTTCCTGCAATTTTTGTTTAGCTTAGAGATATAGTTATTTAGCATTTCAAATAAGCCATGAAGTGCAGAAAATGGCCAGTAGCAGCTAAATCCTGGAAAGCAGAATTTTAAGTAGGTTTTCTACAGTTAGAAAACTTAAGGAAATGTTCAGTTACTTGCAGTTACCAAGAAGGGTAATGAACATTTATAGGTCTTTAAAAGCATGTCATGTCACAAAATCCATATTAACAGACTCATCGGAAAGACATCTGCCGTATTCAGTGACTTCTGCATTACGAGCTCTGCAAGCAGTTCTGAGATTCCCCACACTTTTAAGCAGGTGGCAGTGTAGGTTAAAGAGACAGATTTTTCCTGCAGCTGATAGAAATCAGGCGTTCCAATTTTCCCATTTATCTCAACTTAAGGTACAAATATCCAACACTATTACTGGGTTCCTATCTAGATGGGAACAGGCATGAACTTTGGAATGCACCTCTTTGTTGACTCAGAATTCCATTATTTCCAGATGCAGCTTTGTGAGCTTTATTTCTCAGAATGAGACACTGCAGTAAGAGACATAACTTAACCTCTCCTCTTCAATATGACAGTGGGAAGACCTGTCTTCTGAAGGGGTTAGGTGATGTTACAGTGCAGTGATTCAGCATCAGTGCTCAGTGTCTAATGATAAACTTTGATAGTTTTAATAAAAGCAAATACGGTGCCCTTCCTTCTACTGGACCTTAATTTATGTCACTGACACAGACTTAGCAGCTAAGGAAATAAGGAATTTAGCTTACATGTGCAACTTTGGGTTGCCCTTTCAGTTATTTCAATCTTTTGTGCATAAAATGTTGCATTATCTAGCGTTTGTGCCTAAGGATCACTAATAAGGCTGATTTTAACATCTTTGACAGTGACATGGATGGTGGGATGGAGTGCATCCTCTGCAAGGCTAAGGATGACACTCAGCTGTGTGGTGTGGTGGTTAGGCTAAAGGGAAAGGATGCCATCCAGACAGTTCTTGAGAGGCTTGAGAGCTGGGCCACATGAACCTTGTGAAGTCCAACAAGACCAAGAACAATGTCCTGCATCAGGGCAATCCCAAGCACAAATACTGGCTGAGCAGAGGATGGACTGAGAGCAGCCCTCGGGGAAAGGACTTGGTGTTGGCAGACAGGGAGCTGGACATGAGCTGGCAGTGTGCTTGCAGCCTAGAAATACTAACACCTCCTGTACTGCAGCAAAAGCAGCGTGACCAGCAGATCGAGGGAGGGGATTCTCCCCCTCTGCTTTGTAAGACCCCTCCTGGAGTGCTGTGTCAGGTTCAGGGGTTCATCCTGAACAAAAAGGACATTGGCCTGTTGGGGCAAGTTCAGAGGGAGCCATAGAGATGACCAGAGGGATGGAGCACCTCTCCTATGAGAGAGTTGGGGTTGTTCAGCCTGGAGAAGAGAAGGCTCCAGGGAGATCTTGTAGCACCTTCCTGTCCCTAAAGAGAGCTTCCAAGAGAGCTGGAGAGGGACATTTTACAAGAACATGTAGTGATAGACCTTAAACTGGAAGAGGGCAGGTCTAGATTAGATATTAGGAAGAAATTCTTTACTGTGAGGGTGGTGAGGTACTTCAAAATGTTGCCCAGAGAGGTTGCGGACACCCTACTCATGGATGTGTTCAAGGTCAGGCTGGGTGGAGTTTTGAGCAACTTGGTCTAGTGGAAGATGTCCATGACCATGGCAGGGGGGCTGGAAGTAGATGATATCTACGATGCCTTCCAACCACAACCATTCTATGATTTTCTATATTTTTAAATTTTATATATTCAATTTAATTTCTGATTTTTTTCAGATACATCTTACTTTATTAAACTAAAAGAAACAAAATGCAATAGCTGAGTATCATTTGATGAACAGTATGTGGCTTTGATCTCTTGCTAATGTGTGAACAGAACAACTCTTTTTCAGAAGCTTTTTTTTTTTTAAGCTGACTAGACACAAGGTGATAGTCGTCACGAAGCTGAAGGTTTTTTACTTGGAGATATGACAAATGTGTGCATGTGCAAATACTCTTGCGGAAGTGAAGCAGTGTTCAGGTGCACTGGTTCTGTGGCAGGACTTAAAAATATATATAGATCAGCCTAAAACTGGAGAAAGAACAATAGTTCCTTTAATTTTGGGAGTGCGGGATGTGTAAAAATCCCAATTTCTTTGCAGGAATTGATTTCCACACTGCTGAAAGTAAAGCTCTTCATGTTCAGGTGGAACTTGTGCAGCAGCTTCTGCCCGGTGCCTCTCCTCCCAGCGGTTGGCACCAAGGACAAGAACCCGGCCCCTTCCTCTCGAGGCCCGCAGTTTCGATATTCCCGCAGGGTGACGAGGCCCCGGCTCAGCCCTGAGGGCGGGTGTCCTGCGCGGGCTGAGGGCAGGGGCGCAGCTCCGCAGGGTGACGAGGCTCCATTTGAGCTGCCTCCCTACGGGCGGGTGTCCTGCGCGGGCTGAGGGCAGGGGCGCAGCTCCGCGCAGCTCCGCGAACACGCGGGGAGCGGCGGGCGGGTGCTCCCGCCCGGCACGGCCTGCCCGCGGCGCGCCAGCGCCCCCAGCGGCGGGAGCGCGCACTCGCACCGCGCCCCACGCCCCGGGCGCGCCCGCGCCCCCCGCATGCGCAGCGCGGGCGCGGAGCTGTCCGAGCGCTGAAGCCGCGCGCGCCCGCCCCATTCCAGCACAGCGCCGGGCATCCCCGCCCCGCTCCCTCCGGCACCACAGCCCCCTCCCTCACACCCTCCCGCCCTCCCCGGCAACGCCGACGCTTCCCTACCCAACGAGGGGGAAAGCAGAGCGACCCAGTAGCCCCACCACCGTTCATAAATACTAATTGTCAGCGAAAGGGGAATAAAACATATCGACAACAGAACTGCTTTCAGCGCTGTTCCCTTTTGCCTGATGCTCCTCTCATAGTTCTGTTTTCTCCTCCTCTCTTTTCCTTTTTCCCCCCTTTCTTTCCATTTATTTTCTTCTTTTTGCTTGTTTTTGGTTTTTTTTTTCCCCCCCTCCATCACCAAAAGCAAGTCGGGGGAACGACTGTGTCTGATGCCTTATCTCTTTCGTGCTGACTGCTGGAGATGAGCCTAGGCTTGACCTGACCATGATTCCAAGGACTGGCACTTCTCTTTTACCCCTACTTTGTAGAGATCCAGACCTTCTCTTCCTGATTGTCAAGAAAATTAAATTTTTGCTGAATTTGGAAATCTAGGCAGCAGCAGCTTACTTTTTCCCTGCATCTCTCTGGAATCGTTTCTGGGATATTTCCAAATCATCACAGAAAGCAGGAGGAATGAACCGGCAGCTAGTGAAAATTTTGACAACCTTGTTTGCATTTTTCTTAGAGACAAACCACTTCAGGTAGGTGATACCACTCTGTAATAATATTTGTCAAAAAGTCGTGAGAATCATAACTATAAAGATACTACGTCACAATAACCTAGTTTGTTTGCTGTATTTGAGAGTGTTTTGTGTTCATTCCATATAGACTATCCCTTTTACACTCAGAGACTCGTTGCTTGGTAACAAACACAAAAAATAATAATCTCAAGTTTGGGTGATCTATTTTCCATTTTCTGATGCAAAGATGTGGGTTTTTTTCACTGTATATCAGTACAGCTAAGGACATTTTCTTTGGCTTTTCTTCCTAAATGCAAATTCTCTGCTCCTGGCAAAGGTTGTTTAGGAAGTTGCTTTGGTTCCCTCCTCTTCAATCTTTGGAAATGATTGTACCGGTTTTGTCAGGGATGTAGTTATTTCAAATTAGAGTACCAGCCCTCTGATTTTGGGAAAACCCTGGATCAGGCTAGTATTGTGTTGACTTAAAGTCCCAATGTTTCTGATTTTTTTTTTTTTTAATGTTTCATGAGCTTTTGCTTCAGCTAATGACTTTTTTTTTGGTACTGAGCAAACAGGTCAGTCTTATTAACCAGAATAGCATTTCAGAGGAGATTCATTATTGGACTGTATGCTGCTGTGCATCTGCACGTACAGGTGAATCTACTCGTAAAAGTGTTCTAGGAGTATGAGGTATACATATAGTGACAGAGTGAAACAGTGTTTATATTTTTGAGCCTGGGTTCACAACACGACTCATAACTAGTGGTTTCTGAATGAAAACAGAAGGAATTTGTATATGAATAAGTGTACTATCTTAATTTTCCAGTTTTTATTTTCTTAACTGAATTATTTCATTATTTAAGTTGGATAGATCATCTGCTGTGTATTAAATATTAAAAATATTTGCAATGGTACTCTGTCATTGACAAAAGCAAAAGGAAGCAACCGCCTCCTATATATGAAACCTGAAAAAAATGCATGGAATCACACCACGAGAATTTACTATCACCTTACCTTTAACGGTTTGGGTGAATTGTTTCTCTTTTGTAGCGAGAGAGGATTTGATATTTTCTTCTCCTTTCAGATGATCAGATATATATCTGATATTTTTATACTTGCATGTAGATGCAAGTATAATGAAAATACTCCATGAAATACTCCTGAAACTAGAGGTTTCCTTTGGGTAAATATTTAAACAGAGAGTGGTTAAGAAGTCAGAGTCAGAATTACTTTTAATTTAGCTCAAAGATAAAGTGGAAACAGACACAATGAAATTGGTTATTTAAGACTAAAGATAATGTTTTATTATTAAATCTGTGCCTCTACACACCAAATATGACCATTTTCATTCTAGTTTCTTTTTCCCTGGGGAACAACCGTGGGGACCTCCTAAACTGTCTTTCTCTGCAATGTATTATGTGTTTGCAGTATGCAATGTGCTGTGTACACAGCATTTCACACACATGATATCGTATCAGAAGTTTTCTCTTAAATCCTTGAAACAGACGTGTTCAATGAACTTGCATATGAATACCACTGGTGATACTAAATTTTATTATTCAGTGCTTCATGGATGGGGGGTGTAAACCCCCCTAAGATAGGTTGTAGCTATAGGTTGTGACTCTGAAACCCTTTTTGCCATGTTGGGAAAGAATCTGGATGCTCACTAGCATGATTTAAATACATTTTGGGTAGCATCTGTAAAAAACAATTTTTTTTTCCCATCTGCATCTTTCTCACCATTAACAAATCCAGTATTTTTCAGTGTTGCTTGTTAAGTGTTGTTGGCTGTTGTTTGAAAGTTTAAGACCACCTTAAACCAGTGTTGACATAACATTTTAACAGCATCCATGCAATTAAAATAGTGATATAAAATGGGATATCAAAATCACTCTAAGATGGACCTACACATTGAGGTGAAGAGTAAATTGAATCTTCTTAAAGTCTAAAAACTGTAATGAATTTTTTTTTTAAAGCTAAGGCTTTTTCTGAATAGAAATTGTGTTAATGCATGATACCTGAAACTTGTCTTTATTTCTAGAATAAAGTTTTCAGATGAAAGGTAGAGTATGTTGCTCTTTAAGAACATTAATTTCTACCTTCACTGAGTTGAGACAATTTTATTTAGTTATGTAATTTCTCCATGACTTGAATACAATACAAGCTAAATATTAGCTAATGGTGGCTAATAATTTATTTAGGACGACTTTCTGTAAAGAACATGATTCAAGATCTGGAAAATCCCCCTCACAGACCCTGTCTCCTTCAGATTTTTTGGACAAATTGATGGGAAGGACATCGGGGTATGATGCTAGAATCAGACCAAATTTTAAAGGTAAGTTTTCTAAGACTTCTAATTAATTAATTGATAAAGTTTGGGATAGATTACAGGTTTTGAGGAGTTTTTAACCTCTGGGTTTAGATTAAGTTTTCAATAACTTCACTTCTCCAGTGTTATAGTGCTGTGGAAAACAGCTGATCTATGGGATGGACTAGGAGACAGAACAGTGTAGGTATTAAGGGTCCAGAACTTGAAAACCCTCTTTTGACATGACAATAATGTTCAGCTGTCAAAAAATGCTTCTGAAGACCTTACTAATTTAATGTAGTGAATAGGATTATGAGCTTCAGACTAAAACCAAATGAGATGACTTGTTCCTGAAATTTTTGAGCCACAAAGACAATATCATTAAAACTTTCATGCTGAGATATTATTTTCTTTATAGCAGTGTCTGAAGAAACAAAAAAAAAAAATCTCTGTTTTCTTTCAACTTGAAGAAAGTAAAATCTTCTTCCCCAAGGTAGGGGGGACTCAAGGAATATACACAGAAGATTTTATCTTGCAAGTGCTGAATGAATTATAAAAACCAATGGCTCAGGATCCCTGTAAAATATAGAAATTGTATTTTGTTTGGCACTTTTATGACAGCCCCCATTTCTTCCAAAATTTGGGCTGAATTGTGGAATGTCACCACTGCCATCCCAGCACAAAGAAGGCTGTGTACTGGAAGCTTCTTTTGCAAACATTATTACTCAAAGCAAATTTTCCTTGCTGTAGTCCTGTAAATCCCTATAGAAAAGAGCACAGAATATCTTGTGGTTTTCTATGAAAGGAGTCAGGAGTGAAGTTTTCATTGCCAATATTTAGTGTTTTGGGAGAGTCCTTTAATTCCACCAAAATCATCTCTTCTAAGCCAATTTAAAGCTCAGAATATGGTTTTATTTTGAAAACTGCTAGAATGCTTTCTCCCTTAACAAATCTCATGGCAATGTACATTTGCAACTCATATCTATTAGCTCTGGCTACTGAAATGCATTTTTTCCCATATTAAGCCTTTTTAGCAGTACTGTGAAAGTTGATAATGGCTGGAAAAAATAATTTCTTAGCCAGTGAATGAACTGTAATGAGAGAAGAAGCTCACATGTCAATGAGAAAAGTGTTTAATTAAATTTAGATCAAAGATTGGTTTCTTCTCTCTGTTCCACATGTGCAAATTAAAAGATTTAGAACAAAGTGCCTTTTTTTGACTGCTTCCTGTGCCTGAGCGAGGAGCAAACCAGTATGGATTTCAGATCCAAAGGTTTGAAAGCTGACAAATTAAGAAAACCAAGTCAGTGAAGTCTAAAGTCTTAATTTCAGAGTATTTTTCAAAGTGCTTATTGAGTTCCTGAACTGGTGTCCACACCAGCTTATAGTAAGTAATATTGCATAAGTCTCTCGCATTCATTTCGTGTGTTTCCATGAGTATCAGCAAAATTTTAGAGAATGTAAATGAAGGCAGAAATTGCCTGAGTTGATCATAATATCAATCCTTAAGAACATTTTCCTGCTCTTTAAATGGGGTGCAGAAGGGGTGCACTAAAAAAAATCTTCATGTCTTGTATATCAGACAAAAAAACAGTAACAGCAGCAGTCCTGTGTACGTACATGGCTTACAGACAGGGCTCTCTATTGCTCCCCAGGATGTCTCTACAACCATTTCAGGACAGCACAGGAGGCAGGTTCATGGCTTTGCTCCCCTGATGCTGAAGTGTGTAGAGCAGGAATTGTGTGGCGCATGCTGAGCTGTTTGACAGACACTTCTCCCCTCTGAGTCCTGTATTTTGTTTGCATTCCCAAAGTGAAGTTGCTGCCTGTTGACATGTATGAGACCTTACTGGGAAAGCATCTGCCATATTTTGGTTTTTGATTTTTTATTAAGTCACACTCCAGAGCAGGATGGTACTTTGTGGTAGTTTGAGCTGCTAAATAGATCTTCAATTCTTTCTTATAATTTTGTGTCTGTGAGCTCTCCCACTCCTCTGGTGAGGGGCCTGAAAATTCTTGTTCTTTGCTATGTTCATTTGAATGGTATTTTGGACCTCAGAGTTTAGAACTAGGGAGTTAAGTCATGCAGTTTTGAACTTCACATCACCGGTCAAAACCTTGCCAGCTAATAACCCGGTTTATTAGTCAACATCCATATTTTCGTTGCCCAAGTCTCATCAATGTTTCAAAGAAATGGAAAATACTAATTGTTCTATATTACATACTTATTCCTTTTAAAGAATAAGGATGGCTGCAAAGGAGTCAAAATAAATTTATTTTGTTTGAAGTTAGTATGATAATGATTATTTTTTTACTGAGTCTTTACTCTGTCCATAATAAATTTTTCTGGTTTTTAACATTTATATATATGTTGAAGATAATTTTGGGGGTAAGACCTATTGCACAATACTGATATTATAAATCATATAAATGGAAGAATGTATGAAATGCTGAATGAGTACCTGATTCATAACATTTTTCATATTTTAAGGAATGAACTTTGCATAATAAAAGAGGCTACTGGAGCAATGGTTTAAACTAGAGATCTTCTCTCTCGTTTGGATTTTAGTCTGGGGATAATATTTGCTTACTATGTTTCAGAAAAGACATTGTGAATCAAGATAGTTGTGCCACCTTCAGCCTCTCCTCACAGGGTCTTGGGGGGCAGCTGTTTGAGGAGTGGCTGAGGGCGTTTGGTCTGTTCCGCTGCAGAGGAGGAGGCTGAGGGGAAGCCTCATTGTGGTCTTCAACATCCTCATGAGGGGAAATGGAGGGACAGGCACTGATCTTTTCTCTCTGGTGACCAGTGACAGGACCCGAGGGAATGTCCTGAAGCTGTGTCACGGGAGGTTTAGGTTCAATATTAGAAAAAAGATTTTTCACCCAAAGGGTGGTTGTGCACTGGAACAGGCTTCCCTGAGGAGTGGTCACAGCACCAAGCCTGGAGAGCTCAAGAAGCATTTGGACAATGCTCTTGAGCACAAGGTGGGATTCTCTTGGCCCTTGTGCAGGGCCAGGAGTTGGGCTTGATGATCCTGATGGTCTCTTGCAACTCAGTTAATTCTGTGATTCTCTGATTCTACTCATGCATTTGTCTAGCTTTTTCTGCTTTAGAACAGTTACACAGCTTTTTCTGAGTCCACTACAGGGATTTTAAAGTGTCAGAAAAGTCTGGTTTCATGGAAATGCAACTGAGTAGAACACATTTATCTTGTGGCATTGATTTTACAATAATTAAATATACTTTTATGACTAGTTTGAATTACTGGAAAACAGCAGCTATTAGATTAAGTTTTGAAATAAAGGCTGTGCATGCTAAAGAGAGAGGAAAATGCTACTTACTGGAACAAGGTGTTTTATTCAGATAAAGCATTTCTTCATTAGTGACTACTTTTTCCTATCTTGTTCTTGCAAATTAAAAAATTCAGGAAGATAGTGGGAGAGCAACAGGTGAATATATAAACATTTAGACATCAACAGCAGGGGTTCTTCGGTTGTGATTTTTTTGTGGCTGGGTTTTTTTTGTTTTGTGCTTGGTTTTTTTCCAGCAGTACTCTATAATGAAAAATACTTTCTCTTTTGTATTGTTCTGTCTTATACAATCATTCAAACACAGAAAAACATATTTCTTTTTCTTTTTGATTTCAAGTGGTTGGATACAAAATGTCAAGACACTGAGAGGGGATATCTCCCTGATGAAAAGCCAGAAGGAATTTCTAGAGTGACAGCTCTCAAAACTGCCCTTCTTTAATCATTCTCTGTCAGATATTTAGTGCTTACTTTTTCATCTTCCACTTATCTTTCATTGAATTTGAATAGGCTAATAATTTGTGTAAGGACACAGTGGGGAATACTTTTAAATGTAAATATGAAGACTGCAATCTAGTACTAAATGAAGTCCCTGAGAGTCTTTCTGTTGACAGCAAATGTATGCTTATGGTCCTGTGAGTTGGTTTACAGTTTCTTCTTCAATTATACCATCAGTTGAGCATGAAATATAATAAAAGATGAAATATAATAAAAGATGAGGCTTGCACAATGCATTTTTACTTTATTAATATTAATTTTCTATTTTTTTATGGTAAAACACAAGAGAAGCAATATCATTTACTTTCTCCAGTGCTCACTTTGGTTTCAAAGTTTAAAAAAAGGCAGGAAATAGTGGTGTAGAGCATCTATGTTATGAAACTAGCCAAGAATGTGCTTTCTCATTGCTAGAAACAAGGGATGGTGAACCGGTATCTTAGCTTAGTGTACATTCAGCTCAGGCTCAAGAGCACTGCATGTAATGCCAGGATACAAGGGATCAAGCTAAAACCGAATTACAACATGAGATGTGGGGCTAATGGAGAGCCAACTTAAATTTAACATATCTGAGCAGGTGTTGATCTTCAGAGGTTACTAAATTACTTCAACTTTTTAACACTTTCAATATCTACCACCACTAAAAATCTGAATGCAATCTAGAAATTATCAGAAAGAAAAAACTCCCTTATCTATAGGCACTGCTATGTCCATTATGCCAAATACTTTAAGTAATAGGCAGGCTGTCATGCTGTGAGTACAGAGCAGGGGAGTTGGTCACCAAGAACTGCAGAAGTGTGTTATCTTCAGGAACATAAAACATTTACAATGAAGATGATAGTGATTTTCCTTGTATTGAATCTCATTCCATGTTTTAAATTCAGTCTTTCTGATTAAATTATTATTTACTAAAGATTATTCTGATTTTTATGGAGTTACAGGAAAGTGTACAGCAATAGTGCCTGTTAATGTTACCCTCATGACTGGATGGTGCAATACAGTGTGAATTAACTTGCTCAAAAGCTGCTGTTTTGTTAGTGATACAGTTTGGGGGTGTAGGGCCATAATTGTAAAAGATTAGTCTGTGATTACAGCAGTGTAATGCCATTTTCATGTCGAGTCCCTGGGTTTATATCTTAATAATAAACACATGGACTAAGTAATTTACTGACAATTAGCCTGACAACTGTTACAGGAAATGGCTTATGCACTTTAATACTTTAACTCCTTGGCAGCAAGGATCAGGTTTTCCCATATGTTCAAACCCGTTGCTTACCTATTTGGCCCCTGAATTGACCAGTAATAAAATGTTTAAAAAACATGAATGAAAAACACTGAATGACATTTAAGGGTAAAATTAGTGGCATCAAGCTTAATAAATAAAAGCAGCTTTCATGCACTTGATAGGAGGATCTGTCTGCAAAAATTGACCCTTATCTAAACATATAAAAGTTGAAAAACATACCAAAGATAAGCTACGGGAATGTAGCAATTTGTTCTCCAGTGGCTAACAACCTTCCTACCCCACTTCAGCTGGTAATAATTACTGGCCCTGAAGTCAAATGTGGTGAATATCCTGTACTGGGCTATTCTTCACAAAGGGCCAAGTTCAAAGGCTCAGAGGGCCAAGTCCAATGGAGACTCAAATCTTGTTCAGGCAGAGCATTGTGTAGTAAGAAAGGGCACATTATTGGTTCATTCAGGTTTTAGGGCATGGGATGAGGATTCTTTCTAGGAGAAGGGCAACTACCAGGGCACTTTTCACATCTGGCCAGACCGTTGCACTCCCTAAATATAGTTGCTTGAGATGTCCAAGCATATATCATTAGGAAGGTAAGCTTCTGTTTTATTTTCTGTCTTGAAACACATCTAAAACTTCGCAATGTTTTCAGATAAAGTCATGTACACACACCTCATTGCACAGCAAGGTGCTGCACAAGGATACTTACCCACAGGACATGGGGTTTATTTGGTTTTGGTTTATTTTTCTTCAACTGCAAAAATGAGGCTAAGGAAATGATGCTCAGTCTCTGCCCTAGGTATGCACATTTTCAGGCAGAAGGAGCCTTTTAACTGTGTTTCTTTTAAAACTGCTAGGGGAAAATATAAAGGGCTACAGACCTTGCGCTTCTTCCTCTCTTACTTTAATTTCAGGTTCTTTCTCAGAACATGAACAGGCTGGATGAGTTGCATGGCTAGTTAGGTTATGTCTAGGCTACTGACAAATGGGGCCAGACAGCGAGCTCAAGGCACCCCTGATTAGCTCCGCTGCTTGGCTTTTTGCTCATCCCCTGGACCTCTTTCTGAGCTGCCCACAGCCAGCTGCTTGCAAGGCAAGCCAGAAAGGCTGTGAGCATGCAGCAGGGTAAAGCACAAGCTAACCAGTGCTGCCTGACATCCAAGCTGAAGATCAGTCCAGGTCTTCTTTTACATATAAATGTTTAGCCACAGTCATCTGTATTTTATTGGTGTGTTGCCTTTATTCAGAACCAATTATTTAATTGAGAGACATTAAGAGACAAGATTTGGCTCTTGTTATGGAATATTATTCTGCTGCTGTATAAACTGCAAAGGGTATTTATGAAAAACAAATGTCAAAGCAGAGCCAAAGACCTTTCATATCAAAGGAGTAGACGCTATTGTTTTGATCATATTCTAATATAAGTGTAATGTTTTTATCACATCCAGTGTCATGTTCACACTTAGATTTTCTATGCAGTTGAAGCCAAGGCCCTTGGGTCACTCATTAAGGATCTTGTGTTTTGGGTGTTTTAGAAAGCAAGCAGTTTATATTTAGAACATATAAAAACATGTACATTACATTTACTATAAGTGTATACATTTATAATCTACAACTCTATTTTACATGGCTACTAGAAAAATGAATTCACAAACCAGAAATATGCAGTTTTATTCAACAGATTCAATACTTAATTTTTTTCCTCTGTAGATTTCCATGGAATCCCAGAATGGTTTGGTTTGGAAGGGACATTAAAGATCATCTAGTTCCAGCCCCCCTGCCACAGGAAGGGACACCTTCCACTAGACAAAATTACTCAGTTCTCAGGCCAACCTGGCCTTGACAGCATCCAGGCATGGGTCCTCCACAACTTCTCTGGGCAACCTGTTACAGCGTCTCACCACCCTCACAGAAACAAATTTCTTTCTAATATCTGATCTAAACCTATTCTTTTTCAGGTTAAAGAGAAACTTTAAGAGAAGAGAATCTCTTGTCCTGTCACTACATGTCCTTGTAAAATGCCCTTCTCCATCTCTCTTGTAGGCTCACTTTAGGTAGGCTAGGAGGCTGCTGAAAGGTCTCCCCAGAGCCTTGTCTTCTCCAGGATGAACAACCCCAACTCTCTTAGTCTGTTCTCGTAGAAGAGGAGTTCCAGCCCTCTGTTCACATTTGTGGCCCTTCTTTGGACCTGTTCCAACTAATCCATATCTTTCCTGTGCTGAGGGTTCCAGAGCTGGATGCAATATTTCATGTGGGGCCTCATGAGAACAGAGCCAAGGAGGACAGTCCTCTCCCTCTCCCTCTCCCTCTCCCTCTCCCTCTCCCTCTCCCTCTCCCTCTTTCTCCCTGCTGCCCACACTGCTTTTCATGCAGGCCAGGACAGGGTTGGCTCTCTGGGCTGTGAGCACACATTGCTGGGTCATGTCCAAGTCTTTCTCCTCATCCCTTCTCTGCCCAGCCTGTGCTGGTGTTTGGCATTGCCCCACATACAGGACCTTGCACTTGGCCTGGTCAAACTTCATGAGGTTCACACAGGCCCACCTCTCAAGCCTCTCAAGGACCCTCAGGATGGCGTCCCTGCCCCCGAGTGTGCTGACCACCCCACCCAGCTGGGTGTACGAGAGCTCTTGCTGAGGGTGCACTCAGTCCCACTGTCCATGTCACTGACAAAGACATTAAGCAGCACCAGTGCCAACGCCGACACGAGCTGTTGGACTTGGACATTGAGCTGTTGACTGCAGGACTGATGAAAGAGGTTCCTGCTCTCCAGAGTCCCTTATCACCATGCTCAGGGCTCTAATCTTTCCTGTACTCCTCAGGCAGCTCCTGGCTGTGTCGCTGGCACCCTCATGAACCAGCAGCAGTGGGTAACAGTGAGCTGTACCAGGGTGAGCAGCTCACCTCTCTTGAGAGCACATGGCTCCTCCCTCCACACCTGGTGGAAGAGTCCCGCACTGTCCCTTTTCTCAGCTGCACAGGTTGTCACACGGGGAGCAGATGGAGCTGCCTTAGTTCCAGCAGCAATCCTGACCTGACAGGTCTTTCCTCTTCACTCTCCAAAGCAGTGAAGTGGTTCTGTGATGGCACCCCAGCCTTCAGGGGAAGTCCCTTCGTCCTGCAGGTCCTTGCCTGTCCAAACTTCCATTCTCATTCATTACTGCCCAACTCTCTGTCTGTGTGTGGGGGGCAGTTCTTGACTGTGGGTACATGTAAATCTCTGATTAAGTAATTAAAAAATGTATGCATGACAATTCAGCTTCCAAATAAACATTTCACAGTCTTTCACAGAAACGTGTGATTTTAAGTCTGCAGAGAGGAGCCCCCCAGATGATGCAGACAGGGTGGTACAGGGTCTAGCAGAACTCTAACATGAAGGGTGCACCATGTATGGCATAAATAGTGACCTGTCAATGTCATAAACACCAAGTCCATGATTAAAATTCTAAATTTATAGAAATATAAAGGCTCTGATACTGGAAACTGTGCAAGATCTAAGCCATACAGTGCATGAGAGAGAAGTGTAATTTACCAAGCATTCAGTTACTTATGAAGGTTAAATAAGAGCAGCCTAGTGGCTTATTTGAACTGTGCCAGCTACCAGCAATCCTCAAGTATTGCCAGGGAATGAAGATGTTATGATTACCCCTGATGCATCAACTCCATGTTAGCATTTCATGAGTCAATAAAAGAAGAAAGCATTTAAAGTAGGACTTAGGTGGAATATGAGTCCACAAACAAACCCCATACCCCCTCTCCAGAAATCTCTGATCCACCTGCTTTGTAACTCTTGGCAGTGCATTACTGTTTTACTTAAAGTTTCTCAGATTCTCTCAGTTTTGCTCTCAAGTGTGCACAGAAATGCCCCAGTCTGCTTTACAGAGCACCCACCGCTCTCCTAACCCAAATTTAGACTCTCTGATGAGGCACTGCTCCACCTCCATCTCCCTTTATGGACCAGGCATCTCAGAGCCTGCCTTATATTCCACAGGAAAAATTCCTCTCAGTGTGGATCTGGAATCACTTAACGTGCCATGCTGCCACCCCCAAACAAATGGTGTCTTCTGGGTAGCCTGCCATCCTCTACAATACATAGAAGATTTTCTGGCCCAGTTTTCCCTTGGCTTAAAGAGTTCTCCATCTGATCCAAAGGAGTATAAATGATTCTGAGAGGTCTATTTTGAAACAAGGAATTCAAACTTGACTAAGCCAGGAAAAAATTGCAAAGGGAATGTGACCTTTCAACCTTTCAATGTAGGTGCTTGTCTGAGAAAGGAGAGCCTTTACTCTTGACCACTTTGATGAGATGCACAGAAGTGTCTGTTGTAGCCAGTACACCTTAGGGACAGTTGATGTGACTGTTACAAAAAATGTGGTAAGGACAGGGCTTGAGAAACAGCACTTCTCTCACATTTCCTGATGATTGCCCCAGCCATTAAGATAGAAGTATTTTAGCAGTAACCACAGCTGCACTTTAGGATGAATCCCACCTCCTCTGAATAAGAGACAGTGAGAGATGTACTGTCCCATTTGCCTAGAAATCCAGAGCTTTGTAGCCTGAGATGCAAGTCAGCATCCCCTCAATCTGAGACAGCCATAGAATCTCTTAGAAAGGAGCTTTTCACATGAAATCTCTCAATATTTTGTTATTGGCCACAAAACAGATTGTATTTCAGAAGGAAAAACTGAAATTCTTGACTGATTTTTCAGTGTAAGGTTGATATGCTGACCTGGTGCAGAGTGGACTGAGCAGTGGATCCTGAAAGGAGGTGCCTCATACCCACTGAGAATCACAGTTTCAGGAGGGCACACAAAGAGCCCATTGCAGATTTCTTGCTCTCTGCAAGTAGAACCCTGCTGTGCTGAAGCATCATGTTCTGCCCCATGGACCACATGGCTCCTCCTCAAGGGCCTGGGTATTCTGCACCAAAGCAGCAGCCACTGCAACTCCTTCTGCCTGCCTTGGGACTGGGATTTTTTGGCTGTAATAAACAGTGGGTTGTCCAGGGAAGCACAGTAGCAGAATGATGCTCTTTTCCCAAAGCTAATAACCTCTGCCTGTGTATTTCTGAGTCTCCAAAGCCCAGGGCTGCAGAGAAGCAACGGGGCACAGCTGTGACTGGCTGAATTGTGGGCACTCCATTAAGGAATGGTAACCAACACTCAATTGATTCACGCTGCACGAACAAACTCCTTGCTCCTCCACCCCAGGAACACAACTACGGGTTATCTCCCTTGCTTTTGTCCTTGGGGAAATATATCTGAGAAAAGGCTAAATGCTTTCCTTAAACTGACATAATTAGTCAGGGAAAACCTAGGATTACAATTTACCAGATCGATACTCATTATGTTAGGCTGCCTCTAATGCCTACACTCCTGATGTGCGTTGTTTATATGTCTGTGTCTCAAGCTATGAAACTACTGTATCAGAACTACTGTATTGCTATTTCTCCTTGCACTGTTTACTATGTCTGATAAAGTATTAGTCCTAAATAATAAACAAAACAACAGAACAGCTTGCTTAGAAGGCTGCTATAAACTCTCACACTGCAATTTAAATCAGCTGTTGAAGAGATGCAAATGACATGCATGGTGCCAAAGCAGGAGCATATGTAAAAATTCCTTTTTTTCCAGTTGTGAATTTGCCTATTGTTGTGCATGTGTTTATGCACAGGCAAATTCCCCCTCATGTTAAACTAAAATGGAGTGTGTGTTTACTCCATATAAGTTTCAGACTGCAGCAATTTTCCTTTCCAGGCAGTGATATCCCATCAGATGGAGCAGTCTGAGGTGTTAAAGCCTTTGGTTAATCTGGTTATAGGAAACATCCAAAAATAAGCATTTGGGAGAATTTTTCAGCTCTTTGGCTTTTTACCTCTGCAAGTAATTTTGCACTCTTTGGCTTCATACCCCTGAGAGTTTTGGTTTTTGTCACACTTCAGAGGGGTGTTTTGTGTGAAGCAAAGCACACACAATCTGTTAAAACCAGACTTTTAACTCCTTGGTTTTTTTTTTTTAAATAAAATACAAATTTGACTTATCAAAGTTAAATATAATTAGGGATAGATTTAATTTAGATGAATAAGTTCCTCAGTATGGACACAGTCTCATGTGGATGACTTTGTAGAAGACCTCTGCTCAGCATGACTGTTAGTGGTAGAAGCCAGAAAAAGATCATATGCCCTGACCCTGCAACATGGTTTATGTCAGCAGAGCCTATGTGAAAGCCATGTGGTGCTCCTCACAGCAATGCAGTGAACATCCTGCATCAAAGAGCAGATTTGGTATTGATAAAAAGTAAGGCAGTCAGTTTAGGAGATACTTTTTTTTTAGGTTGCCAAAGAGTTCTCATTCCCCTCCCATTCTTCCATTCATTTTATATATACAAAGAACAGATGACTGAAAAAAATGCTTGTGAGTCACCCAAGAAATATCTCAAGGATGTCTTGCAGCAAAAACACAAATTATTTCTTGTATTTAGGATGTGGGATTCAAGATAGATTATTCCCCAAAGGAAAGGAGATGGGTGAAGGAGAGGGATAGGAGGCTGAGTTAAACAAGCAACAGATCAACTGATGGGAACATTGAAGATGAGAGTCAGTATGGAGAAATTAATTTTAAAATAATCTTCTGCACACATTGTATGAAAATGAGTTGAATTGTAAGGAAGTCAAAAATAGGAAATACTTAAAAATAAAAGGAAAATTTT
The DNA here is from genome assembly GCF_017590135.1 of Pyrgilauda ruficollis. Classification (NCBI taxonomy): domain Eukaryota; kingdom Metazoa; phylum Chordata; class Aves; order Passeriformes; family Passeridae; genus Pyrgilauda; species Pyrgilauda ruficollis. The sequence goes on from NW_024524266.1 coordinate 8,135,959, forward strand.
ATTTTGTTAGTGCAAGATCTGATGGGTATTTGTGTCAGTGTCTCTGACCTCTTGCTGATTGACATCCATACCAGCTCCTGACCATTTCTATTGTCATTTGTCCCTATCACTGAGCCATCCTATTTGTCTAAATCCCATTGTTCACCTGTGTCCCATGTATCATTTGGTGTATAATTCCATATCACCCATAAATCAATGTCTGCTCTCTAATATTAGTCACCCAAACTGCTTTTATAATTCAAGTCCTGCATATGCCTTCAGACAGTAAAACAAGGAAGATTACGGAGAAAAGCTGGTAGGATTGTTAAATAAAGGGAATGTCTAAGGCTCAGAGGAACAAGAAAGGAGGTAAAATGGATTCTGAGTCCTTTCTGTAGCCACAGGGATAGGTATTGTCTAAGCCTGTATTTGAGATTATAGCTGTTGACACTTATGGCTGAGCTTCCATTAATTTCTGCAACACAAGATCAGAATCACAGAGAAGAAACAGAGTAAGACATATTTACAGAGAAATGAACAAAGTAACATTTCTTTTAAAAGAAATATTTTGAAATGTATGCCAAGAGAGTAATCAGTTAATTCTGACTTAAAATAGAAATCTAGGTTAGTAGCAATATTTTAAAATTATATTTTTTCTTTTTTTCTTTCTTTCATTAAGTAGATCTTCCCTCCTGCCTTCTCTTCTCAGTGAACATATTTATATCTTGTTGTTCCATGCAGTCTCTTAGATGAGCTGGCTACCCTGGCTTCATAAAACATTATTAATAAGATTACCCAGAAGGAGTTTGTCTGACCCTATGCTGGAGTGCAGATTTCATGATTTCATGACTGTAGATGTAATACCATCTTTTGTTTAAGCACATTCAGGAGTGTCCCGGGCCTCTGCACACGTTATGCTGTTCCCATGCCAATCAGCAGGGAAGAGCTCTGTTTTCATTAATGCAGAGCAACTGAGCAGTTTCTCAGGATCAAGTGTGAGGAGCATCTCTGCTGAGAGCCAATTCAGTGAGCACTGTTTTGATAGGAAGAGAAATAGAGGTCCAGATCTTTTCATGTCAGAAGAAAAGCAAAATATTCCTTTTGCCCAAATACTGTCCATTGCTCTAATGCATTAGAAGAAGGAAAACTTTAGAAAGAGATGCCTTGCAAAGAGGTGCTAGTCATGACTTGAAAATCTGAAAGATTAGTGGACAACTCAGACAAAGAAAAACAATTTGATGGACATATGAAAGATTAAAGGATTGATTTGAATCTTCTCAAAGTTGACATAAATTCTAAATAACTTTGCACTCTAATCCTGTACTTCCAGTGGGAAGTTTGTAACTGTAAGATTTCTGATTCAATGTTTTTTAGACTTATTTCCACTGTTTCATTTGCACATGGAACATTTTAGCTCCGGGAGTGACTGCACCCAGTCACAAGTGTTGCTGAGGGTTGTGTAGTAATATCTGAGTGAGCTCTCAAGTGATTTTCTCAGAGATGTGCTGCACAACACTGCAGTGATACAGGGCTCAGCACAAGCTATAATGTCTGGGGTTAATGGCCTCCAGTGAATTCCAGCCTGCCATGACTACACTGGTACCATCCCTCAAACTCCCTATGTGAAAGCCTGCTCCAGCACATTTATACAATCCATTGTGACTGCTGGGGCTGTATATGCTCTGTAGACCAGCTCAGGTTAGCTGGGTAAATCAGGAGCATGTCAACTGTTCAACAGGCTTTTCTTTTCTGAACTCCTGGTTTGTGAAGCGAAATGAAATAGTGCCCGAAAATTGTTCTTGTTCAGTGTCTATTAGATAACCTGTGTGGATATATCCCACTGTAACCCAGAGCTGACAGTAATGTATGTTTCTGTTATCAGTCTCAGCAGAAAGAGTCAGGGAAGAATGAACACATCATATGGACTATCCTGTAATGCCAAATGCAGAACTGAAGAGGCTTTGTAGAGTGAGACTTACCTTCCTCTGCCAGAACTGGGTCTGTGGACAAAACCATTCACTGAATGTGAAGCATGCCAATCCAACAATTTTCACAAGAGCTTTAAGGCACAAAAAAGTCCATCTTAGCAGGGATTCTCCTTCCTTGAAATTTTGATAGGATTTTACCAGCATGACTCCAGTTACATTCAGCAATAGTCCCACAGCTGAAAACTCACATACCACTTCAGGAATTGACTATTCACTGTTTGAGCTCAATCTGTGTCAATGTATATATATAGAGATGGCTTTAGCAGTACTTACTCCGGAGAATTTTCTTTCTGTGACTCTTCCTGTGATCACCTGTACAATTACTGGAGTATTTGTCTTGGGAGGCCTCAGTGGTATTTTGCTGAAGAAGAGCTTTCAATTCTGCAATATCACATTCCCTTCTTACATCCAGGTCATCTCATAGGGCCACATTCTTGCTTAGATGCTTTCTCAAGCAAGTGAAGGGAAGCAGCTTGAATCTTGATGTAAGAGTAGAGTTCTCTTTTTGTTTGTTTGTCCATACATATTTGTATGTGCACTTCTGGAAATAGACAGCTAGAACTAGGGAAAAATTGTACTTTCTGCTGTCATGCTTTCCTGCTGATTCCATCCAGCATTGCCTCTATAGCTCACCTGCTATGGGTAGGACATGTTGTGTCTCCCCCAGTCTGAAAGATACCATTTTCATAAATGGTATTGCTCACATGTATTTTTCAGACACTTAGTAATTCTTGGACTGAGTGATATCAATGGGAATGAGCGTCCTAAAAATATTTTAGACACCTAAAGATCTCTTCAGGTTTTTCTCTGATTCTGTAAGTGCTTTTGTGACTCTTAGCCTCAAGTCTGTTGGTCATAAAAATATATTGATTACACAAAGTACAATTCTGAGTCTTGAATGCAACTGTAAGCACCCAAAATCATTGCCATATTCCTACCAGGGCAAATGGCACTCTCAGCAAGCTAAGTTATTATATATGACAGATGAACTTTCAGAGTATGTTGGTTTTAGCTTGATGAAGCAGAACAATAATTTTGTCTTTGAGTTTACCAGCAAATTGAATCAGTGCAAAATAGCATACAATTATTGCATTTCTTGAGACTTCTGGCCTTACAAATTTGTGTGTTTGGTTTGATTGGTTACTTTTTTTGTTTGTTGTTGTTGTTGTTTTTGTTTGGGTTTTATCTGTTTTTTTCTTTGTTTGGGTTTTGGGGGTTTTTTGTGCTTTTTTTTTTTTGTTGTTGTTTTGTTTGGGTTTTATTTGTTTTTTTCTTTGTTTGGGTTTTGGGGGTTTTTTGTGCTTTTTTTTTGTTGTTGTTCTGTTCCTTTTTAATTTGGAGTGGTTTCTGTTTTTTTTTATTTAGTAGGTATTATTATCATGAATTAATAATAAGTGACATAAACTTAATAATCCACATTGGATTCTGTTGAACACTTCTAAGGAAGAAGGAATTCTGTGTTTACTAAGCATGATTATACTTAGGCAGTCAGGGTAATGAACTTGACAGAAAACCCATAGGAAGAAAACCTCATAGAAGAAAGGCATCACTACCCAGCAAAAAATGTCACCTTGATTTGTCAGCCTTAGGGTAACTATGTTGTCCTGGTGCCGTTAATTTTGCCTCCTATGACTGAGCTGCTAAGACTCTAATGAGAGGATGATGTTTAAATAGAGGAAAAGATTGGTTTTGCCCAAAGGCAAAATGATAGGGAAAGAGACAATCTTACCTAGGTGCTTGCAAAAAAAGCTACCTGTGGTCTGCCTCCTGATATCTTACTATAACCTTAAGCAAACTCATTAAATTGTGTGAATTTTCTCATCACAGTTTGGACTACACATTATATGTGCCCATGGAAACAAGTGTGCAGCCGCTTCTTCTGGGGTAGCTGCAGTATCCCTTTGTCTCAGAGGAACTTTTTCAGTGCATCAAAGCCACCTTTGTCTCCCTGGCCCAACACCCATGGTCACTGGCCACAGGACTGGCTGAGCTGCCTTTGATGGCTCTTCTCCAGTCGTTCTCCTGTGCGCTGCACTCTGAGCAGGGAAGGAGCTCGGATGATGAACAGCTTGTCCCTGTCTAATGACCATGGCTGGCTGAGGTGTCCCAGCAGCAGTTTATCCTTGTCTGACTTACAGGGATGTGCCTGCAGGGCCGTGGAGAGGTGTCTTGGCAACTCTTGAAGTGGTAACTCAGGCACCCGTAGCACTGCAGCTGCAGAAGCAGAGGCCTCCAGAGGAGTTAGCTCAGTTTCAGGTCTCATGAGGACTCTGATGGATGTTGGAGGCTGTTCAGTTTGGTTGGGGATAAATGGTTTCCAAAACCCCAGCTGTCTCCAGAGCTCACATTTAAAAACCACCTCCAACAAGTTCCTCTCTCCTCCCCTGCTGTCCTAGGATGTGTGTTACTGGTGCTCAGGTCAGCATGTGGGTCTTTGTCCTGCCACCATCCACATTTTGATCACCTCCCTTGTTTGAGCTCCACATGCAATCCCTGTCCTACAGACGATGGGGTTCTCCATCCCTGGTGGGATCACTGTCTCCCCACTTAGCCCCTTGGTTCTGTTCCTGGATTCCTGCTCTACCTTCAAACTCAGGTGGGATTGATTTTAGTCTTTTCAAATAGTTTTAATTATCCTGCTCTCCGTGGTAAGGGGAGAAGGGAGGTTTGGCTCAGCTTTCTCCTCTGTATATACAAAATAAATAATTTGAGATAGTGAGAAAAAACCTCTGCATTGGCACAGAGTTGAATTGAGGAGGTAGACCAGAAAATATTACATATAGAAAATGATAAAAGATTTGTCACAGATCTAAATATCTTGCCAATATTTCCACTGTCATTCCATAAGGTGGTTCTGCCTCGTTATCTTTTATTTTTGCTTACACATGTCTCTGCTTTGCCCACAGTTCTCTATGTGTACTGTATTTTAATTCCTTAATAAATACACATATCAAAGAAAACTTCAAGTGTGCAGGCATCATTTTAAATATCTTGTGTGATTATAATATTCCCTTCCCACTAAGGACAATTTAGCTATACGGTTGGAATTACTGTGAAAAGTCTGCCAGGTGTGACCTGGAAACTCTACACCAAAAAAGACAAGAGTTGTGATGAACTTGAGGATGTAGACATGATTAGCTGCAGTTAGGATCATCTCCAGGGAAAGAGCATGAGTAAATCTTCTAAAGAATGTACCAAATGGAGCAAGATTTGTGACCGTGGGCTGTCAATATTGAAGAATATTTAGCAGAGACTGGAGTTAGGGCCTGGATAGTCTGGAATGTATTCCTCCCAGCACTCATCACTCCATATGGGGACTGTTCCACACCTTGGGATGGATTCACCTCCTCTGGCAGCTGATAAGGAAAAGATTAATTCTCTAGCCAGATGGCAATAAGATCACAGACACCTTGGGTACAGAAATTTTGAGGCAACATGCCACAGCACATTCAGGGAAATATTCTGTGTATTCTGGTTTCTTGTGGGTAAGGTGAGCAGATGAGTGCCAGGGACTTTCTGTAAGTGTTAAGTGCCCCAAAGTCTCAGGAGGTGTGTGACACATTCTAATGTCAGGGTTTTCAGGAAGGCAGTGTATCAGAGAGCCCTGCTGACTGGTAGCAGCAGCAGCAGCAGCCCCAGCTCCTCTGGGGGAGCAGAGGAAAGGGAGCTGCAGGGAACAGAAGTAATATCTGAGCTGTTTATCAGAATACCAGACATGTACTTTCTGGTTGATTTGAGCATTAGCTGCCTGGCTTGGGCTTGGTTTGGTGTTTTTTTTTTTTTTTTCCTGAGTCCTTTTGAGAAACATTTTCTTTATGACTCAAAGAACACTTTGATTATCTTGAATGTGTCTGAAAGGCACCTGGACTGTTACCTTGTTGCATTGGAAGTGAAAAAAAGGAAAACTAGGGGGAGCAAATAATTTAGTTATAAAATATACTTTGATTAATTTTTTGTAGGTAATGTCAACTCTTTTTAGATTTTAGGCACTAAAGTCAATTATTTCCTTTCCCTTTGAAGATTTTTAGATTGTGTCCTGAAACCTTGGCTATGCTTCATGGAAGTTTGCTGCTTTCATTTTAATTGAACTATTAGATTAGAAAAATCTTATAGGATGAAGTGTATGTTAGTTTACCATTCCCCCTTGTCCTACTGCAGAATGCCCCCACTGAAAAAAATTTGTTTACATCTTTCTTACAGGCCTGCTTTAAGTACTGAAAAGTCACAATCAGGTGTCCCTGGGACCTTCTCTTCTCCAGGCTGAACAAATTTTACACACCTTTCCAATTCCCAGAGCAGGATGTTGTGGGTGACTGTGTCAAAGGCTTTACAGAAGTTCAGATAAATGACATCATTGCCTTGACCACTGATGTAGTCACTTCTACCATAGAAGGCCACTGGGTTGGTCAGGCAAGTTGTGTCCTTGTTGAAGCCGTGCTGGCTGTCCCAAATCACCTCCCTGTCCTCCACATGCCTTAGCACAGCTCCCAGGAGGATCTGTTCTGTGATCTCCACAAGCACAGAGGTCAGGCTAACAGGTCAGCAGTTCCCAGGGTCCCCTTTTCTCCCATTTTAAAAATGGGTGCAATGCTTTCCTTCTGCCAGTCACCAAGAGCTTCACCTGATTGCCATGGCTTTTCAAATATCATGGAGAGTGATTTGACAACTCCATCAGTGAATTCCAAGACTGGGATGCACCTTAGCAGGTCCATAGACTTATTTATATTCAAATTCCTCAGGTGAGGAAAAAACCTGATCTCTCTTTTTTACTGAGTTTACTAAGTTCTTATAGTTCTTAGAGTGTTCCACTTCTACCAGCAGAAGGCAAGTTGAAGACTTAATTATAATTAAGTATGGAAACGGAGGGAGGTGTTTGCTTTATTATAAAATACAGTGCTCTGGCATGTACCTACTCCTGCACATCTGGACTGCAGTCTGTGATGTGGCAGCATATTTCCTAACATACATAAGCCATGTGTTCCTAACACAGTTAAGCATGTGTACTAGGTTCTGCTGGCACTCAGGAGTTGGAATTGTGATGCTCACATAAAATGACCTTTGCAAGACAACAGCTGTGAGCCTCCTTCTCCACAGTTTTTACCATCAAAAATGGTCTTTAGGAATCCCATGCCACTGATACCTGTAAAAAAGTCCAAATCAATAAAAACTTAGTGATGAAGAACTAGGCTACAGAGCACTTAGGTAAACTGGACACAGACAAGTCCATGAGACCACATAGGAAACACCCACAAGTGCTTAGCATAGCTGTGGAGGCTGGGTGGTTGCATTCTTAGTTATCCTTAAAAAGGTCATGGCAACTGGTGAAGGTTCCTAATCATGTGGGGAAAAAAATGTCACTCCTACCTCTAAGAAAGACAAGCAGGAGAACAGAGAAGTTACAGGCTGGCCAGCCTTACCTCAAAGCCTGGAGCAAATCCTTTTGAAGCCATTTCCAGATATGAAGGACAGGAAGGTGACTGGTTGTAGTCAACATGGATTTCTGAATGGTACATCATTCCTTGGAGTGCTAATAGCTTTCTATAACGACTTGAAAGGTTAGTGAATCAGGGAAGAGCAGTGTATATCTCAACTTTAGCAAGGCTTTTGTTAGTGTCTCTCACAACATGGTACAGACCAGCTAAATGGGCTTGGAAAACTGACTGAATTGCAGTGCTCACAGGGTTGTGATCAGCAGCACAAAGTCTAGCTGGTGGCCAGTCACTACTGCTGTACTACTGGCACAGGTACGGGTCAGTACTCTTTAACATCTTCATTAATTACCTGGATGATGGGGACATGGTGCACCCTCAACTAATTTGCAGGAGATAAAAGACTGGGAGGAATGGTTGATGCCCTAGAGAGTTTCCTGATATTCAGAGGGACAAGGAAAAGCTGCAGAAATGGGCCAACAGGACCTCACTGTGTTCAGGAAAGGGAATGCAGTGCTGCAACTTGGAAGGAACAAACTGGGAGACGCCCAGCTGGAATGCAGATTTGCAGAAAAGGTCGTGGGGCTCCTGGTGGACACCAGGTTAAACATGAGCCAGCAACATGCCCCTGCAGCAAGGGCAGCCAATGGACTCTAGGGCTGCATTAGGCAGAGCATGGCCAGCAGGACGAGGGAAGGGATCCTTTGCTCTGCTCAGAACTGGTGAGACAGACCTGGAATGCTGAGCCCAGCTCTGGGCTCCCCAGTATGAGAGAGACATGGACTTATTGCTATGGGTCCAGCAAAATGTTATTAAGGTCATTAAGAGACTGAAGGATCTGTCATACGAGTGGCTGAGATTGCTGAGGCCACTCAGCCTGGGGAAAAATGATTCTGGTGAATCACAGCCATGTGCATGAATAACTGATGAGGTGTAAGTAAAGAAAAGGTAGCCAGATTCTTCTCAGTGGTGCCTAGTAACAGGAAGAGAGGCGGGGGGGACAAGCTGAAACCCATGAAATTCTACTTAAGCATAAGAGAAGCAGTTTGCTGTGAGGGTGACTGCACACTGCACAGGTTGCCTAGAGAATCTGTGGAGTGTCCATCTCTGGATATATTCAGAGTCTGATGTGGCACAGTCCTTCTATAGCTGTTCCTGCTCTGGGACAAGATGGACTATGGGGACTGGGTGATCTCCAGGAGTTCCTTCCAGCTTCAATGATACAGTGACTCAGTATGTCTGTGTGTAGAGAAACACATTGTTCAAGGTGCCTAGCTAGTAGAAATACCACCAATTCAAAGGAACAAAAATGATAATATGGAGGGAAAATAGCACACTATTTGTCTTGGTTTCAACTTGGTATTGGAAATGAAAACGCATTTGCAAAATAAAAAGGAAGTGTTTTAAAAACAATTCTTGTAAAAAACCTGAGTTGAACAACATACCTCATTGGAATTTAACAGCCTCAAAACATGTTACTGTTGTAGTTTATATTTCCAAAACCAACATGATTGTTTCCTTTAAGGTGGGTAGTCTAGCACTCAGGAAGTTGACAATGGACTAATTAGTTTATTCTTTCATTTTACGAAAAAGAAAGTAATAATGTTTCCATCTTTTATAAATAAAATTCAGACCTGAATTATAAACCGTATGGGGATATTTATATTCTCTGCACTGACATTTTTTCATTTATAAGGAATATGCTGTGATTAAAATAGTAATGGCAAAAGAAAGAAGAAAATACTTGATACTCAATGCTTGTACCAACTTCTGTGTCACTGAAATTCAAGCCTTTAGCATGAATCCTTTTTTTATTCTGTTGAGAACTCCTGTTTATTTTGTCACACCTAAAAAAAATCAAGAAGGCTAATAGGCAACTAATTAAATATTAAGTCCCCATTCATTCTGCCACACATATAACAGCAAAGGTGGTGGGAGGGAAGAGAATACAAATAGCTGTTTAATGAAAGCTATCTGTTCAAGCCAGAACAGATATTGCTAAAATATTTGGTTATGGCAAGCCAGACACTTCCAGATGAGGTGCAGGAAGAGCTGCTGTGGACTGGAGTCAATGTGAAAAGTTTCCCTTACTGGGAATTTATTTCAGTGGCAAATGTTTGCCTACGGAGTGGAGGAAATGTGGAGAGATAACCTTTTAAGTTCTGGATGAAGGGAGAAGGGAGAGAGGAGTGGTTGCAGTGCTAAAGTATATTCTGTGCTGGTACTGTGGATAAGAAAAAAGCCCTCACTCAACTCTCTTGTCAATCTCTAAATGCAAGGATGTAGTTCTGTGTGTTTACGTAACAACTTGCAATGAAACGGGGTTAAATAAATTAGTGTTGATAATGCTTTCCTTTTGATCAAAATTTACATCAACTGTTTGGGAAAACTCACTTTCTACTTGTTTTCAGCCACATCTGTACCAGATTGTACGGAGGCTGAGGGATCTGTACTTTTGTTTCAATGTGAATTGCAACATTTTTATTGCATTCCACAGGTCCTCCAGTAAACGTTACTTGCAATATTTTTATCAACAGTTTTGGATCAGTCACAGAAACCACAATGGTAAGTGCTATGATGCCGTTGGCAAGAGAACAACAATACTTAATATATGTCATGAACACAACCTGTCAATTTTTCTATTTATTGTTCAACTTGCAGGTCCTCCTGTAAATGTTACCTGCAACATATTTATCAACAGCTTTGGTTCAATAGCAGAAACTACAATGGTGAGTGGGACTGATCATTGAAGCCATCTTGTGAAGGAGTGCGATGTGATGTAGAATAGAGATGCTCAGGATGTGCAGACATTTACTAAGTTATGAAGCTACTAAAAACCTACTAAAAACCTGAGTAAAAATAACATAAAATAAAATAACAAAATAAATATAGAAAAAATATATAACACACCTACATGGGGACTGCACCACAGTCTTTAGTGACTGTGATGGCAGCAAATATAGGTGTGTGCAGACCTACTTTCTCAGGTTTCATTAGCTCTGAAGAGGCAGAGGAATGGCTAGAGCTCAGCTGTGGGTTTCCCTGCCAAGTGCGCCATATTTGAGTGTGCTTTAGACCACATGCTGAATCACCTGCTGCTGCAGAAAATGGTCTTGTTTAACAGAGATAGATCTCTGTGAATTGCAGCCACATCAGTCACAGAAGCAAGTGTAAAACTTGAGTCAAATGACTAGAACATGTGGGTATAAGACTTAGGTATTTTGAGGTTAAATTAGTACTAGGAAATGATGGGATTCCACCTGACTGAACTTTGTCTTTTGACTGAATGCAAAGAACACAGTCAAAAAAAAAAAGGTCACATTTTAATTTTAAAAATTTCAAAATATAGGATAACCAAAATCAAGCTAAGAAAAAAATAAAATCAAAATGTTCAAAATGTTTTTTTTTAAAAAAAATCTTTTAGTCTAGAAGTCTATCAGTCTATTAACTTTTCTCAATATTTGCTAAGAAAAAAGCCTTCAAAACTTTTCTGATTTCATTTAAAAAGATGCTGAGTTTTTTAATCTTTTTCAAAAGTGAATAAAAAGGATCTGGGTTTTATTCAAGCTGACATACTCCTGACTATGGGAGTTAATCCACAGATATATTTTTGACAAATTTATCATAATAATGTGATTAAACCCATAATAATTTTTAGGTGCTCATATCTGTGGTACTTTTGAAGTATACTTTCAGTATAGCTTCACAGCTCTGTTTTCCAGAGGTTCCTACACTGCACCCAGGTTTTTCTGGATTTGCTGAAGCCAGAGGCAATGAAGGTGCTTGGCTTCCTGTAGGACTGAGAACTTGGTAATTAATAATGGATTGCTGCGCACTTGAAGTAAACCAAAAAAGTAGCTTTTTTGTAAGATGGAATAGATACTGCCTTGCAGGCCTTGCATTATGAAGGAAGATCTTTAGCCTGACTTATGTATTTTGTTTAATATTAATTTAGATTCAATTGTAACTCAAGCCATCATTTTAGTAAGTGGTGATTAAAGAATGTAGGAACACAAATCTTCTGCTCCTAAACAATTTTATTTAAAAAACCCACCCTGTTACTTAATGTTTTCTAGAGATAGAAGGCAAGTTATTGCTAGGCTGGCTTGCTTTCTTCAACAGTGTGGGAAAGACTTTGCTATA